>NC_086124.1:19941951-20541951 GCF_963921235.1 Mobula hypostoma | reverse complement strand
GGGTGCTGTATTATTGGGAGTATGGACAGTGAGATTGAATGGAAAGGAGTGGGGTCCCATTGGGAGTGTGGACGGTGTGAATGGGAAGGGGTGGAGTCCCATTGGGAGTGTGGAAGGAAGGGACAGGGTCCCACTGGGAGTGTGGGTGGTGAGAGTGAATGGGGCGGGGTCTCATTGGGAATGCAAGTGGAGGGAATGAGTGAGAAGGGATGGGGTCTCATTGGGAATGTGGACATGTGGATGGTGGGAGTGAATGGGAAGGGTGGGTCCCATTGGGAGTGTGGGCAGTGGGAGTGAATGGGAAGGGGTGGGATCCCACTGGGAGTGTGGGCATGGGAGTGAATGGGAAGGGGTCTGGCCCATTGGGAGAGTACGCGGTAGGAGGTAATGGTCTATCCATGACAGTACATTACCCTCAATGCAGTGCACTGTAACATTTTATAAATAACCTCTTGTGTGACTCCCTATAAGTGTGATAGTCATAGTGTACCACAGCACAGAATCAAGCCCTTTGGCTCATCTAATCCATGCTGTTGTGGTCTTCTGTGTAGTCCATGGGCTCCCAACCTGGGCCCATGGAGTTCTGTTATTGGTAGGGGTCCATGGCGTAACAAAAGGAACCCCTGGTCTAGTCCCATCTATCTGCATCCAAACCATAGCCCTCCGTACCCCACTCATCCATGTGTCTATCAAAACCTCTCTGAATTGTTACAATTGAGCCCGTATTCATCACTTCTGCTGGGAACTCGTTCCACACTTGCGCCACCCACTGAATGAAGAAATTTGCCCTCAATTTCCCCTTCAGAATGTTTTTTTTGTTTGTTTTTTCACGCCATTCTCTGTAAACTCTACTTCTGGGGTTTCCTACCATTAACTGAGGGGTCTGTGGACCCCATGTTGGGAACCCTTGCTGTAGAGACTGTTCTGTGTGAAAATCCCAGGAGATTAGCAGCATCTGAGATACTCAAACCACCCCATCTGACACCAGCAATCATTCCACAGTGAAAGTCAGGTAGATGACATTTCTTCCTTATTCTGCTTTCTGGTCTGAAAAACAATTGAACCTCTTGACCATGTCGGCATGCTTTTATGCATTGAGTTGCTGCCACGTGATTGGCTGATTAGATATTTACAGTGTAGCTAATTAAGTGGCCACTGAGTGTACAATCCTTGCCAAATAAATTTTCTTTTCTTTGCAAAACTTGCTGAAACCTTTCTTTTTCAATCGCATCCTATTTTATTTTTTTTTCCTTAGCCACAACAAGGCCATTTTTTCTTCGCTTTAAAGAGAAATTGTAAATTAATTGTTAATTATTTCAAAATCAGCCATTTCTGATTAGCTGAGAGGTTTTGTTTACAGGTACTTTCTCAACCTTTCTGCAGCTTATGGATTGCTATAGATAGAGTTGGGTTCTGGACGAATTGGATTAAATCACATTTGGCTATGGATCTCTAGGAGGTTTGTGGTGACAAGATCATTGGGGAAATTTGAGGTGGAGGTGGTTAGCATGCAGAATGTGAGGGCAGAAAATGAGTCCTGGGGTAGATAGGAATGATGGCATAGAATAAAAAGAGTAGGGAGGCTATGCCTTATATTAGTTTGAGTTTATAGAACAATCACTCATATTATGATCACTCTTCCCCCAAATATTCTGCAAGACTTTCTGTTATATTATGATGACTCTTTCCCACCCAACATTCTTACTTATTATGATTATTCCCCCTCCCAAATTCTGTCACTCTTCTCTCCAAAATTCTGTTTTGTCTTGATCACTATTCCTCTTCCACCAACTCCTGTGACATTAAAATCACTCTTCCTTGCTGCCCAAAAATTTTGTGATATTATTATCACTCTTAACTCGCCCAAATTCTGTCATATTGAATCTCCTACACTCTAGAAGACTCTCAAATTAGGGTCACTCTCTGCCCTAAAATTCTGCTGTATTACTGCAAATCTGCCATTTTATGACCTTGCCCCCAAGAAATTTTGTCAAAGTATGATCACTGTTACCACCCTGCACTAAGTTCTGTAAAATCATGATTCACTTCTGTTCTACCCCCAATTTCTATCAAGTTATGATCATTCTTCCCTTTCCAAAGTCACACACATGGTGATCACCTTCCTGAAATTCTGTCATATTGTGATCACTCAGAACATTGGCAGAAAATCTTTTGTGTCATATTAAGATCACTCTTCCCCACAAACTTCATATATTCATCACTTTTCCTTCTCCCCTTAAAATGGAAATAGTGAGGAATCCTTTCTTGTTAGGCATTGCCATATTGTAAATTATCTTGACTCTCAACACATTGACTGAGGAAGTGTTTGAGAAGTCAGCAAAATCTTCCAACCCTGTAGCTGCCATTTTAATCAGCGCTGTCCAACAATTCCCATCGGGAATGGTTATTGACCTTAGAACGTGTACTGATGGTCTGCTGGCTAATAGTGCACATTGCTCGATTGTTACAGTAACTACTTGGTTTTGTTCTTTGCAGAATCTCTGGAGCTGATTTCAACGGCGGCTGATCATTCCAATGCCGCCATCCGTAAGATGGTGAGAGTTCGGGTCCTTCTGCGGATTGAAGACTGCATGAGAATGGGAAGGGGTGGGGTCCACTGGGAGAAAATGGAAATGGCAAGGGTCTGTTGTAAGTGTGTACTGTGGAAGTGAATGGGAAGATGTGGGATCCATTGGGTGTGCGCACGGTGGGAGTGAATGGGAAGGGGTGGGGTCCCGTTGGGGGTGTGGACGGTGGAGTGAACAAGAAGATGTGGGATCCATTGGGAGTGTGGAAAGTGGGAGTGAATGAGAAGGGGTAGGGTCCCTTTGGGAGTGTGGAGGGTGGGAGTGAATGGAAAGGGGTGGGGACTGATTGGGGGTGTGGAAGGTGGGACCAAATGGAAAGGAATGGCATCTATCCCATTGAGAGTGGGGATGGTGGGAATGAATGGGAACCAATAGATTCCCATTGGGAGTGAATAGGAAGGGATAGGTTCCTATTGGGAGTGTGGAAGGTGGCAGTGAATGGGAAGGGGTGGGGTCCATTGGGAATATGAACAGTAAGAGCAAATAGGAAGGTGTGGGATCCTATTAGTGAATGGGAAGGTGTGGGATCCTATTAGGAGTGAATGGGAACATTTGTATACATTGGGAGTGAATAGGAAGGGATAGATCCCTATTGGGAGTGTGGAAGGTGGCAGTGATCCTATTAGGAGTGAATAAGAAGGTGTGGGATACTATTAGGAGTCAATGGGAAAATCTGTATACATTGGGAGTGAATAGGAAGGGGAGGGCTCCGTTGAGAGCAAATGGGAAGGGGTATGCTGGTATCAGAAATGGCTCTTTGTTCCACCAGGAACGGATGCACAAGCTCCTCAAAGTCTACGAGCTGTTGGGGGGCGAAGAGGACATTGTGAACCCCACCAATGAGCTGATAAAGGAGGGTCACATCCTGAAACTCTCAGCCAAGAATGGGAGCACCCAGGACCGATACCTTATTCTGGTGAGTCTCCGTGTGTGTGTGTGTGTGTGTGTGTGTGTGTTGGGGGTTGGGGTGCGTGAGAGTCAGTAGTACCCTTGATTGTCCTTGGCCATCTGTCCTCCTCATTGCTGACGTGCTCATTGTGTGAATTCTTCCCCCCACCCCCACAGTTCAACAATCGGTTACTGTACTGTGTTCCCAAGCTGAGGCTGATTGGTCAGAAGTTCAGCGTCCGGGCACGGATTGACGTGGACGGCATGGAGGTAGGTCCTAACTGGAGGCTTCTTGGTTCCCTTTAGACACAGAGTGAAGCTCACTCCATACCATCCCATCACACACTCCCGGGGTCAGACACAGAGTGAAGCTCCCTCCACACCATCCCATCACACACTCCCAGGATCAGACACAGAGTGAAGCTCCCTTCACACCGTCCGATCACACACTCCCAGGATCAGACACAGAGTGAAGCTCCCTCCACACCGTCTGATCACACACTCCCAGGATCAGACACAGAGTGAAGCTCCCTCCACACCGTCCCATCACACACTCCCAGGATCAGACACAGAGTGAAGCTCCCTCCACACCGTCCCATCACACACTCCTGGTGTCAGACACAGAGTGAATCTCCCTCCACACCGTCCCATCACACGCTCCTGGGGTCAGACACAGAGTGAAGCTCCTTCCACACCGTCCCATCACACACTCCCAGGGTTAGATACAGAGTGAAACTCCCTCCACACCATCCTATCACACACTCCTGGTGTCAGACAGAGTTTCGCTCCCTCCACACCATCCCATCACACACTCCCCGGGATCAGACACAGAGTGAAACTCCCTCCACACCGTTCCATCACACACTCCCAGGGTCAGACACAGAGCGAAGCTCCCTCCACACATTCCCATCACACACTCCCAGGGTCAGACAGAGTTTAGCTTCCTCCGCACCGTCCCATCACATGCACCTTGTAAGGGTTACGAGCCCTCTCAGTGACCCATGTTTCCACACTCCACAGGTGAAGGAGACCAGTACACAGAACTCATGCCGGACGTTCCTCGTTTCTGGAAAACAGCGTTCCCTGGAATTACAGGCCAGGTATCCGCAGGGGAGTTGTGTTGCAGTCCGATCTCGAGATCCATTGCATTGCCACAGTGTTGATGTTGACGCAGGCTTGTCTGGGCCCCTCCCACCCAGCACCAATTCTCCCTCTTGGCTGGAGGACGTTCATCTGTTTCTTTCTCGCCAATCCATGAACATTCCACATGAAAGCATCGAAGGCAGGATTGAAAGGTTTACGAATGACACCAAAATTGTTGGTGTGGTGGATGGTGAACATTACCGAACGTTACAGCAGGACCTAGGTCAGTTGGGGAACTGGGCCAAGGAACGGCAGATGCAGTTTAACTCAGACAAGCGTGAGGTATTGTATTTTGGGAAGTTAGACCAGGACAAGGGTTACACAGTGAATGACAGCGCCCTGGGGAGTGCTGTAGAACAGACAGTTCCAGGGATCACAGGTGAAAGTGGTGTCACAGGTAGAAGGAGTTTGGTAATTTGGCCTTCGTCGGTCAGGACACTGAGTACAGGAGTTGGGACGTCCCGTTACACCTGTACAAGATGTCGGTGAGGCCGCACTCGGAGTATTGTGTGCAGTTCTGGTCGCCCAGCTATGGGAAGGATGTCATTAAACTGGAGAGGGGGCAGGAAAGATTCACCAGGATATTCCTGGGACTGGAGGGATTGAGTTGTAAGGAGAGGCTGTCAGACTGGGACTGTTTTCCCTAGAGTGAAGGACTCTGAGGGGTGACCTTATAGAGGTTTATAAAACCATGAGGGATGTAGATAAGGTGGATGGTCGCAGTCTTTTTCCCCGGGGGAGGGGAGTCTAAAACTAGAGGGACCAGGTTTAAGGTGAGAGGGGAGAGATTTAAAGGGGACCTGAGGGGCAACCTTTACACCCAGAGGGTGGTCGGTTTATGGAAGGAGCTGCCAGAGAAAGTGGCTGAGGCAGGTAAGTGAATGTTTTTTAAAAAACCATGTAGTTAGGTAGATGCAAGGTTCAGAGAGATGCAGGTCAAATGGGACTGGCTCAGGAAGCCACTTTGGTCATTTTTGCAGAAATGGGCCAAATGGCCTGTAGCGGTCTTAAGGAGTTTTATCTGCAAACATCTGCCGGTTGTCTAATTTCCCCTGGTCCTCGCTTGCGCCATTGAGACCAACCTTTGCCCCAAATTCTCCCACCCCACCCCCGATAATCCCTCTCCATTGATGCTGGAGAGAGAAAAAGCACTTGTCTGCTCCCCCCTTCCCGATGGGGCCCATCCCATCTGGAAACAGTGGAAACAGCCCAGTGCTGCTCTCTCTGTCTGTAACAAGACACTCTTCCCCTTGGGCCAGAGCTGTTTGCAATGCCTTCCGGGTACTTGCTCCCCAGGGGCCTGCATAAACCCTCTACACTGACAGCAGAAGGCATGTTGGTGGAAACTGAGGTAAACTCAAAAGGGCAGGGGTACTTAGGATGGAGAAGAGGGGCTGAGAGCGGGGGAGGGAAAGTGCTTTGACCATTCCAGAGTAAAAAAAAATCCCAAAGCATAGCAATAAGTTGGGAGTTAATTTTGGGAATCTCATTCTAATCAAGGATGTTACAATTACTCTTCACAGAACACAGGAAGAAAAGAAGGATTGGATTCAGGTAAGTCTCCCTCCACTCCTGGGGTCAGACACAGAGTGAAGCTCACTCCACACCGTTCCATCACAAACCCCCGGGGTCAGACACAGAGTGAAGCTCCCTCCACACCGTCCCATTACACACTCCTGGAGTCAGACACAGAGTGAAGCTCTCTCTACATAGTCCCTTCACACACCCCGGGGGTCAGACACAGAGTGAAGCTCCCTCCACACCGTCCCATCACACACTCCCGGGGTCAGACACAGAGTGAATCTCCCTCCACACCGTCCCATCACACACCCCGGGGGTCAGACACAGAGTGAAGCTCCCTCCACACTGTCCCATCACACACTCTCGGGATCAGACACAGAGTGAAGCTCCCTCCACACCGTCCCATCACACACTCCCGGGGTCAGACACAGAGTGAAGCTCTCTCTACATAGTCCCTTCACACACTCCCGGGGTCAGACACAGAGTGAAGCTCTCTCTACATAGTCCCTTCACACACTCCTGGGGCAGACACCGATTGAAGTTCCCTCTACCCCGTCCCATCACATAAAAGTGGTCTTAGTGACTGACAGGCTGCTTTATCGGGGTGGGGGGGGTAAGGTGAGGGTGGAGACTGGGAGCTTGAGGTGAATTCTGATCCATTGCCCCTCTGCACCACCCTCCACCAGGCGATCCAGGCAACAATTCGGAGACACGAGCAAACCCTGGAGACCTTCAAAGTGCTAAGCGGTTCACTCAGGGATGATGAGACACCTCCCGCGTCGCCAGTAAGTATGTGTGGGCTGGCTCCGCTGGTGGGGGTGGGGGCGTGCGTTGCATTGATGTATTTTTGTCCCAGTTACAGAGAAACTGTGAAAAGCTTTACGTCCATACAGACCATAATATAACTTGGAAGATGAGTAGCTTGGGTGGTTGATGGCTGGGTTCAGTTGTTCTCTGGTCTTGGCAATTTACTCGGAAACATCTTGTCACCCTGCGAGGAGACATCACCCATGCACTATTAATTGTGGTGTGTTCTCTGAACGCTTGGCCTTTATGTACTTATCAATCAGCTGATTGGACATCATTTCCGAAAGTTGGTTATGATGTGGGGAGGATATCTTGTCGCCAATGGGTTGTGTGGCGAACCTGCTGCATTGTGGTCTGGAATTTTGCCCATATTGGCTCATAAATAGGATCAAGATCTCTTATGTTTTTTTTTAATGAATTGTTTGCGGAAAACCACACTCCTAAGAATTCTCTTGCATGCCATGTATCTGCTTGCCCCGTGACTTCCACTGATGCTCAGTTGAATTTGTGCCCCCTTGATTTTCATGGGTAGAGACTAAGGAGAGCTGGTCACGCCACTTCACAGCCAGTTGATCTTCATGGATCCATGCAGATAGTTTTCTCTTGGTTTGGCCGACGCAATCTTTTACTGCAGTTTCCACATTGGATTTTGTAGACCAAGTTGATCTTATCCAATAGCTTGGCTGAAAGGGACACCACTGGGTTTGTCCAGCTCTGGGTTCATGCAGAAGTTGGAAAAGATGGTGTTGCTAATTGTAAACCCTAAAATTTGGGTCCATTATGTTGATGATAACTTTGTCATAGTAAAATGCAGTGAGTGAACTTATAAAGTAATCAATGATGTGTTCAATGTGTGTTTGAGCCTATCTGAGGGTAGGGCATTGTGTAATAACCCAAATCTTATTAGGGAGCTTAATGTAAAGGAACCTTTAGGAGGCTGTATGTCTATGAAGGTTCTCAGTCATCCAGGTCATTGTATATCAAGCTGCAGTAAATCAAGGCAACTGGACTTGCTGCGTTGTCTAGAAGATACTTTGCCACTCATCCGAAAGGCTTCTTCAATTCTGATCCATGATGGGTAGTTTTCAGGTTTCTAAACTTTGTGAGTTGTTTAAAGGTAAGGCAGTGACCTGAGGGTTGTTTAAGAGTTGTTGAGGTAATGAGAAGGTCATTAGTCTTAGCTTTGCATGAATAGAGGTGTGAACTGTTGTAGAGATGCCAGGGTAGAGATGCTAGGACTGCTCTGTAAGTAGCTGATAGGTGTTGTCATATCTCACCCCCTCTGTTCAGGGATAAGTTTTACAGTTTGACAAAGATGGTTTCTGTAACCTCTCTCTGAAACCATTTGTCCTCCATGTCCAAAATGTGCACATTGCGATAAACAAAGAAGTGTCCCTTGTCCTTTTAGGTGTAGATATACAGCCAAGTCTTAACCTGGATATGTGCTATCTAATGCAATAAGAATTGCAAAGATCTGTATATCAGCGAGGCAATACCACTTCACAAACAGATGGCCCAACATAGGAGGGCTAACACCTCAGGTCAAGCCTCAGCTATATATCTACGGAGTTTATAAATCGGAAAGCTATGCACCATGGATCAAAACTGAAGAAGCCTTTTGGATGAGTGGCGAAATGTCTTCTAGACAACACAGCAAGTCCAATCGCCTTGATTTATTACTGCTTGATATACTTAGGAGGCAGTGGTCATAATATGATTGAATTCAGACTGTAGTTTGAGAGGGAAAAAAAAGGCATCCGTTAGTCTTGCGAGACCATGGATCTGCACCTGGAAAGTCTTCACTCTCCAGGGCACAGGCCTGGGCAAGGCTGTATGGAAGAACAGCAGTTGTCTGTGCTGCAAGTCTCCCCTCTCCACGACACCGATGTTGTCCAAGGGAAGGGCATTAGGACCCATACAGCTTGGCACCAGTGTCGTTGCAGAGCAATGTGTGATTAAGTGTCTTGCTCAAGGATACAACATGCTCCCTTGGCTGGGGCTCGAACTCACAATCTTCAGGTCGCTAGTCCAATGCCTTAACCACTTGGCCATGTGCCCACTAGAGGGAGAAGCATAATTCACATTTATCAGTATTCAATGGAATAAAGGGAATTACAGTGGTGTGAGAGAGGAGCTTGCCCAAGTGGATTGGAGGAGGATACTGGTGGAGATGATGGCAGAGCAGAGATGGCTGATGTTTCTGAAAATAGTTCACAAGGCCTATAAGTTAGCAAAAGTGAGTGGAAAGTAGGATGATTGGGAAGCTTTTAAAATCCAACAAGAGGCAATGGAAACGAAGCTATAAGAAGGAAAAAGATGAAATTTGAGGGCAAACTAATCAATAATATAAAGCAGGATACTAAAATTTTTTTTCAGTTATGTAAAAGGGAAGTGAGAGTAGATATTGGACAACTGGAAAATGATTCTGGTGAGGTAGTGGGGGGGGGGAAACGACAAAGAAATGGCAGGTGAACTTAATGGGTACTTTGCATCAGTCTTCATTGTGAAAGACACTAGCAATGTGCCATTGCTGTTACAAAAGGAAAAGTACTAGGCAAACTCAAAGGTGGGTAAGTCACCTGGGCTAGATGGACTACGTCCCAGAGTCCTGAGAGAGGTTGTTAAAAAGATAACGGATGAATTGGTCATGATCTTTCAAGAATCACTTGATTCTGGCATGGTTCCGGAGGACTGGAAGATTGCAGATGTCACTCCACTCTTTAAGAAGGGAGGAAGGCAAAAGAAAGGAAATTATAGGCCAATCAACAGGAATTCTGCAGATGCTGGAAATTCAAGCAACACGCATCAAAGTTGCTGGTGAACGCAGCAGTCTCTCCGCGCAAAGTCGGCAGCCAGCATTCAGGCAGGTCATTATCACACAGCAAGCAATAATTATAACAATGAGAGTATCAGCCCATGCAGCAAATAAGACCCCCATGATCCTCCCTGCAACCACCCTAACCAGCCATCCCCCTTCCCTGAACCCTGCCTGAAATCATCCAATTGTTTCCTAATAGACCGAACGGCATGGGTCACGTTGTATGATTCGGGTGACATGGTGATACATTTGTCTCCGACTATTGCGCACACCCCTCCCTGTTGGGCCGACTGATAATCCACAGCATACCTGGTCTGCTGTGCGTAGAGTCACAACTCCACCAATTCTCTGTTAACAGCCTCTGGACCTTCCATCGTACTGTTCCCCAATGCCGCCAGCCCACAAATGATGTGGTTGTGGTTCGTCGTGGCCACGGTTCCTGCCGAGCTCCCTGGAGAGAGAGCACTCAGGAACCCATAGCCCACAGAAGAGCCCAGAGTAATGGGACTCCTCCAGTCAGCACAGAATTCTTTACTCGCGGCTCGAGCTGTCAGTCATTGTTAAACATGGGCAGCCTGGGGGCAGGGAACAGAAAGTGGTCCAATCGTTCCCACTGCAAAGAGGTTAGGCAGAGCGGTGGTAGCTGTAGTATAGGTGCCATTAAATAATAACACATATCCTCTCTTGGCCCTGTAGCAAGTATTTTTGTAACTCACTATTTTATCACACCACAAGTGCTTCTGTAGATATAGGGAGGAGTATTCAAAAGTCTTTGAACCTGCCGACACACGAGTTCCATTGCAATATCCACACACATACTGAGTTCCCTTAGACAGGGGCACGCACAGTTCGTCGATACATTCGCAAGAGAATATACCCTGGCTTATCCTACATCGGCGGTCCAGGCAAGTGTTCTTCAGGCAAGGTATCTCCCGGGCTACCATGGCAAGGACGCACCCCTCCCCTTCTCCCGCAAAACAGAAGGGATAATTCCCAATGCCCTTACCCGCATTCTCATCCCCATTCTCCAAAGACACTTTCCCCTGACCCCTCCTTACATCCTGCCCCTGATCTATCCTCCACTATTAAGTCATTTTCTGCCCAATTTAGCCCTGATGGGTTAGCAACAAACAATGCTTCCACAGATTGTACCAAAGGATAACATGCAGTACGGTTACCATGCAAACACATGTGAGCTTTATAAAATAAATTGTCCTTACAGGCTTACAGGCTTAATGCCATAGGGGCAATCATAATCGCGAAAGTCTTTTCAAACCTTTATTCCCTACTCATAGCATGCTATGGGGGAAGTTACAGGCTGATCTCCCAAAAGAGCCAGTCCAGAAACTGCCCCGGAATTACACAATTCTCCACAATTTATAATATTGATCAGGTAGCAGGAAATCTTACGATTACAAGTTTAGACAATATTAGAATCATTTCAATCACATGCTAAGATACAATTAGATATAAGATGATCATTGGTCAGTTAGCTATAATTATTTTAAGTCAAAGCTAGCCCATCAGTTCCCCATTCGGACCCCTTCCCCTTTTCTCAAGAACATTCTAGCACCTACACTATACTTCCCATATTTAGCTCTACCTTGAGCTGCTTCTGCAAGATCAGATAGTTCCTTATTTGAGCCTTTGCCTATCTCTAGAGAACAATGACCAGTACATCACCGGCTGCTGGGTAAAGCTTCCTTTTGACTGTCCAAAACAGTAAGCTAAGGCGCTTATAGTCATAGTCATACTTTATTGATCCCTGGGGAAATTGGTTTACGTTGCAGTTGCACCATAAATAAATAAATAGTAATAAATCCATAAATAATTAAATAGCAATATGTAAATTATGCCAGGAAATAAGTCCAGGACCAGCCTATTGGCTCAGGGTGTCTGACCCTCCAAGGGAGGAGTTGTAAAGTTTGATGGCCACAGGCAGGAATGACTTCCTATGACGCTCTGTGCTGCATCTTGGTGGAATGAGTCTCTGGCTGAATGTACTCCTGTGCCCAACCAGTACATTATGTAGTGGATGGGAGACATTGTCCAAGATGGCACGCAACTTGGACAGCATCCTCTTTTCAGACACCACCGTCAGAGAGTCCAATTCTATCCTCACAACATCACTGGCCTTACAAATGAGTTTGTTGATTCTATTGGTGTCTGCTACCCTCAGCTTGCTGCCCCAGCACACAACAGCAAACATGATCGCACTGGCCACCACAGACTTGTAGAACATCCTCAGCTCGTCCGGCAGATGTTAAAGGACCTCAGTCTCCTCAGGAAATAGAGACGGCTCTGACCCTTCTTGTAGACAGCCTCAGTGTTCTTTGACCAGTCCAGTTTATTGTCAATTCGTATCCCCAGGTATTTGTAATCCTCCCCATGTCCACACTGACCCCCTGGATGGAAACAGGGGTCACCAGTACCTTAGCTCTCCTCAGGTCTACTACCAGCTCCTTAGTCTTTTTCATATTAAGCTGCAGATAATTCTGCTCACACCATGTGACAAAGTTTCCTACCGTAACACCATGATGATTACAAGGTGATTGATTATAAGTTAATCATTGTCCTCTGTTTTTCCCCCCATTTACCTATCCCTTCATTCCATCACAATTTCAACATAACATCCCATCTCCTGTACTCAGTACTTTGATTTATGAAGGACAGTGTGTCAAAGGCATTCTTTATGACCCTATCTACCTGTGAAACCACTTTCAATGAATTATGGATCTGTATTCCTAGATCCCTTTGTTCCACCACGCTCCTCAGTGCCCTACCATTTACTGTGCAAGACCGACCCTGGTTGATGCTACCAAAATGCAACACCTCACGCTTGTCTGCATTAAATTCCATCCGCCATTTTTTCAGCCCATTTTTCCAGCTGGTCCAGATCCCAAACTTTGATAGTCTTCCTCACTGTCCACTAAACCTCCATTCTTGCTATCATCCTCAAATTTTCTGATCCAGTTCCCCATATTGTCATCCAGATCATTGATACAGATAACAAACAACAAAAGACCCAGCACTGATCCCAATGGCACACCACTAGTCACTGGCCTCCAGTCAGAGAGGCGACTCTCTACTACCGCTCTCCGGCTTCTCCCACAAAGCCAATGTCTAATCCAATTTATTACCTCATTCTGAATCCTGAGAGACTGAACCTTCTTGTCCAACCAAAGGCCTTGCTAAAGTCCATGTATGCAGCATTCACTGTCTTGCTTTCATCAACTTTGTAGTTAACTTCCTCGAAAAACTCCAGAAGATTGGTCAGACATGACCTGCCATGCTGACGTAATATCTTCCAATAACTTTCCCACGACTGATGTCAGGCTCACTGGCCTATAGTTCCCTGCTTTATTTTTAGAGCCTTTCTTGAGCAATGGAACAACGTTGGCAATCTTCCAATACTCTAGTACCATAAGACATAGGAGCAGAATTAGGCGATCTGGTACATTGAGTCTGCTCCTTCATTCAATCCTGGCTGATCCTTTTTCCTCCTCCTCTTCAACCCCAGTTTCTGGCCTTCTCCCCATAACCTTTGTTGCCATGTCCAATCAAGAACCTATCAATCTCTGCCTTAAATACACCCAATGACCTGGCCTCCACAGCTACATGTGGCAACAAATTCCACAAATTCACCACCCTTTAGCTGAAGAAACTTCTCTGCATCTCTGTTTTGAGAGGGCACCCCTCTATCCTGAGGCTGTGCTCTCTTGTCCTAGACTCTCCCACCATGGGAAACATCCTTTCCACATCTACGCTGTCTAGACTTTTCAACATTCAAAACGTTTCAATGAGATCCCCGCCTCATCCTTCTGAATTCCAGCGAGTACAGGCCCAGAGCCATCAAACGTTCCTTGTATGATAACCCTTTCGTTCATGGAATCATCCTTGTGAACCTCCTCTGGACCCTCTCCAATACCAGCACATCTTTTCTGAGATGAGGGGCCCAAAACTGTTCACAATACTCAAGGTGAGGCCTCACCAGTGCCTTATGAAGCCTCAGCATCACATCCTTGCTCTTGTATTCTAGATCTCTTGAAATGAATGCTAACATGGCATTTGCCTTCCTCACCACAGACTCGACCTGCAAGTTAACCTTTCGGCTGTTCTGCACAAGGACTCCCAAGTCTCTCTGCATCTCAGATTCCCGGATTTTCTCCCCGTTTAGAAAATTGTCTGCACTTTTATTTCCACTACCAAAGTGCATGACCATGCATTTTCTAACATTGTATTTCATTTGCCACTTTCTTGCCCATTCTCCTAATCTGTCTAAGTCCTTCTGCATCCTACCTGTTTCCCCAACACTACCTGCCCCTCCACCAATCTTCGTATCATCTGCAAACTTGGCAACAAAGTTATCTATTCTATCATCTAAATTATTTATGTGCAGCATAAAAAGAAGTGGTCTCAACACTGACCCACATAGAACACCACTGGTCACTGGCAGACAACCAGAAAAGGACCTTTTATTCCCACTCACTGCCTCCTAGCAAACAGCCAATGCTCTAACCACGTTAGTAACTTTCCTGTAATACCATGGGCTCTTAACTTGGTAAGCACCCTCATTTGTGGTACCTTGTCAAAGACCTTCTGGAAGTCCAAATATAGAACATCTGCTGCATCCCCTTTATCTACCCTACTTGTAATCTCCTCAAAGAATTCCAACAGGTTCGTCAGGCAGAATTTTTCCTGAAGGAAGCCATGCTGATTTTGCACTATTTTGTCTTGTGTCACCAAGTACTCCATCACCTCATCCTTGACAATTGACGCCAACATCTTCCCAACCACCGAGGTCAGGCTAACTGGCCTATCATTTCCTTTCTGCTGCCTTCCTCCGTTCCTACAGAGTGGAGTGACATTTGTAATTTTCCATGCCAGAGTCCAGTGATTTCTGAAAGATCATTTCTAATGCCAGCACAATCTCTAATGCTACCTCTTGTAGAACCCTAGGATGAAGTTCATTTGGTCCAGGTGATTTATGTACCTTTAGGTCTTTCAGCTTTTTGAGCACCTTCTCTCTAGTAATAGTAACTGCACCCACTTCTCTTCCTGCACACACTACAACATCTGGCATACTGTTAGTGTCCTCCACAGTGAAGACTGGCGCAAAATTCTCATTTAGTTCATCAGCCATCTCCTTGTCCCCTGTTATTATTTCTCCTGCCTCATTTTTTAGTGGTCCTATATCCACTCTCATCTCTCTTTTACTTTGGACATACTTGAAAGAACTTTTACTATCCACTTTGATAATATTTGCTAGCTTGCTTTCATATGGTACCTCACCAGAGGATTGGATAGCTAACTGTTGTCCATGTAGCAAGCTCCCCCCTCTACTGAGCTGATGAATCCAAGGGGACGGCAGAGACCGTTACAGTTTGGCACCAGCGGTGCCGCAGGAGTTGCCAGTCAGTGCTTAACTCAAGCCTTAGAGACTGCAGCATCGGATTTTTCCTGCAGGGTTTACTCCCGAAGCCCTCCCCATGCATGGGTACAGCCCCAAAGCAGCAGAGGTTTCAGATTAGAACTTTCCTTCCCCTAGCTGAGCTGCCAACCACAGCCGATGATCCCCATCTGCCCGAAGCGACTGGTCTTGAGGTACCAGTAACCCGCCTTTGCCCCTTCCCTTCTCTGTCAGCAGGGCTGAGTAGCTAAACCACACATAAAGGCCAGGAGCTGGACTTGGTTGTCAGAGGCTATTTGAGGCGCACACCATTGGGAGCATTTAATAGGTAGTGGGAGCTTGTCTCCATTACCACTCCCGGCTATAACAACCTTAAGAAATCATTGTACCACAGTACATCAAGATTTTTTTTCAGGCATCCGTTAGTCTTGCGAGACCATGGATCTGCGCCTGGAAAGTCTTCACTCTCCAGGGCGCAGGCCTGGGCAAGGTTGTATGGAAGACCAGCAGTTGCCCATGCTGCAAGTCTCCCCTCTCTACGACACCAATGTTGTCCAAGGGAAGGGCATTAGGACCCATACAGCTTGGCACCAGTGTTGTCACAGAGCAGTGTGTGATTAAGTGGACACAACACGTTCCCTCAGCTGGGGCTCGAACTCACAACCTTCAGGTCGCTAGGCCAATGCCTTAACCACTTGGCCATGTGCCCACACTGCATTAAGATAATACAGTGGAAAACAGAATACAGAATAGAGTGTCACAGTCACCGCAAAAGTGCAATACAGGTATACAATGACGTGCAAGAGCTGCAATGATGTAGACTGGGAGGTCAAGAGTTTATCTTCTTGTGTATGAGGGGTCCAGTCAAGCATTTGATGGCAGCGGCATTGAAGATGTCCTTGAATGTGGTCATACGTGCTATCGGGCTTTGGAGAGGGGAGAATAGAGAGTGTCCGGGGTGGGTGGGGGCTTTGATTGAGCTGGCTTTTTTTACTGAGACAGCGGGAAGTGTAGACAGGGTCCATGGAGGGGAGGCTGGTCTCCGTGACGTGCGGAGCTGTGTCCACAACTCTCTGCGCTTTCTTGTGGTCATCATACCCAAACCATGGTGCACCTGGATAGGATACCTTCTGTGGTGTAATCCGTAAAATCTGTCCTTGCACCCAGTGCCGATCTTTCTGGATGATGGTTGGATTGTTTCTCGGACTGGAAGCCTGTGTCTCGTGGTGTACTGCTTGGGTCAGTGCTGATGTTCGTTATTTAAACAATTTAGATGTCAACGTCCAAGCAGTTTTGCAGACGATACTGAAATGGTTGATGTCATAGACTATGACGTAATTTATCAAAAATTACAGAGAGGTCTTGGTCAGCAAGGTATGGGGAAAGAGGATTTGCAAATGGCTTTCAATCCAGTTAAGTTCGAGGTGTTGCATTGGGACGTCAAAGCAAGGTAGGACTTTCACAGTGAACAGTCAGACCCTGGCGAGTGTTGTAGAACAGAGAGACCGAGGGGTACAGGTACATAGTTCCGTGAAAGTGGTGTCACATGTAGACAGGGTGGTGAAGAAAGCACTTGTTGTGCTGGCCTTCATTGGGATGTTATGTTTCAATTGTACAAGACGTTGCTGAGGCTGCACTTGGAGTACTGTGTTCAGTTCTGGTCTCCCTGCTGTCGGAAAGATGCCTCGAAGCTGGAAAGAGTGCAGAGGAGATTTACGAGGATGTTGCCGAGACTCGAGGGACCAGGTTAGGGGGAGACGTTGGGCAGGTTTGATTCCTCAGAGCGTAGGAAACTGAAGGGTGACCTTATAAAGGTGTATAAAGTCATGAGGGGGATAGATAGGGCGGATGCACACAGTCTTTTTCCCCTTGGTTGGGGAATCGAGAACCAGAGGGCGCAGGTTTAAGGTGAGAGGGGAGAGACTGAATAGGGACCAAAGAGCAACTTTTTCGCCCGGAGGGTAGTCTCTATATGGAACGAGCTGCCTGAGCAAGTGGTTGAAGCAGGTACATGGACAACATTTAAAATTCACTTGGACAGGTATGTGAAGAGAAAAGGTTTGGAGGGCTGCGTGCCAAATGCGAGGAATTGGAACTACCTGTTGGGTAACATGGTTGGCATGGATGAGTTGGGCCAAAGGGCTATGTCTGGGCGTTCGTTTTTAGTACATGAGAAGTCCGTTCAAGAGTCTGATAACTGCGCGGTAGAAGCTGTCCTTGATCCTGGTAGTACGTGCCTTCAGGCTTTAGTGTCTTCTGCCTGACGGGAGTGGGGAGGAGAGGATCTTTCCGAGGTTGGTGGACACTTTGGCCATGCCGGAGGCAGCAAGAAGTGCAGGCGGAGTCCGTGGAGGGGAGGCCGGTTCCCGTGACGTGCTGAGCTGTGCCCGTGACCCTCAGAGGTTTCCTCGTGGTCCCTGGCTGAGCAGTTGCCGTACCGAGCCGTGATTCTATGGTGCATAAAGGTTGGTGAGCCTCACCGGGGACGTGCTGAATTCCTTCCCCTTTCCAAGGAAGTTGGGGTGCCAGTGAGCTTTCTTGCCCGTAGCGTCTGTGTGGCTGGACCCAGATGAATCGTTGGTGATGCTCATATCTTGGAATTTCTAGAACTAGGACGTTCTGAAGCATCTCCACTGAAGGGATTATTAACACAGAGGAAGGGTGAGAGGGAGGGCGCAGAGCTACACGGGCTTTGGGAATGCCTGGAAGGCCTTGAGGGGTGGAGAGCGGGTGGCAGTATCGTCCCCCTGGATGCCAGAGACCTGATCCGATCTTCTCCGTGCGCAGAACACGGAGCTGGGAAAGCGGGCTCCCACTCCGATCCGGGAGAAGGAGGTCAGCCTGTGCATGAAGTGCCAAGAGCCATTTAACTCCATCACGAAACGCCGGCACCACTGCAAGGCCTGTGGGCACGTGAGTACCATCCTGCCTGGCGCTACCCAGCAGAGCTGGCGCACTCCGCCGCACCCCACCACCGCCGTCCGCTGTCCCATCTAGGAGCCCCGTGCCTGGCTCTGGTCTCCATCCCGGGTGCCGTGGTTAGCGTGAAGCTGTTACGGCCCGGGAATTCCAGCGTCCGGAGTTCAATACCAGCTCTGTAGTGAGCCTCTGTACATCCTCCCCGTGGAATATGTGTGTTTCCCCCCGGGGGGCTTCGGTTACCTCCCACAAAGACATTCTGGGTTGGTTAATTGGTTATTGTAAATTGTCCTGTGATTAGGTTAGGGTTAATCAGGATGGTGGAGTTGCTGGCCCGAACGGCCCTGAATGGCCAACTTTGCACCATATTGCTAAACAAACAAACAAACAAATAAAAAAAATCCCACTGGGAATACTGTGCAATTCAGATCCCAGTATCCCAGTGGGACAGTTCAAGCATCCATCTCAAATTGGGAATACCATGCACAGTTACAGTCTCCCACTGAGAATACCGTGAACAGGTCTGACCGCACTGCCCCCCCCACCCTGTGATACCATGCGCATGTCGCATTGGGAACACCCTGCCTAGCTCCAGACTCCCACTAGGAATGCTGTGCACGGTTGCAGTCTCCATGAACCACCGTGAATACCATAAGCTGCTCCAGTCTCTGTATTGCACTGGGAATGCCGTGTACCGTTGCGGTCTCCGTATCCCACAAGGAATGCTATGTACAGTTCTAGTCTCTGTGTCGCACTGGGAATATTGTGTATAGTTTCGGTGACCATGTTACACTGGGAATGATACACCCAGTTCTGGTCCCTGTATCTCATAGGGAATTCTGTGCACTGTTCTGGTCCCTGTAACCCATAAGGAATACTGTGCACAGTTCTGGTCCCTGTAACCCATAAGGAATATTGTGCACAGTTCTGGTCCCTGTATCTCATAAGGAATACTGTGCACAGTTCTGGTCCCTGTATCCCATAAGGAATATTGTGCACAATTCTGGTCCCTGTATCTCATAAGGAATATTGTGCACAGTTCTGGTCCCTGCATCCCATAAGGAATATTGTGCACAGTTCTGGTCCCTGTATCTCATAAGGAATACTGTGCACAGTTCTGGTCCCTGTATCCCATAAGGAATACTGTGCACAGTTCTGGTCCCTGTATCCCATAAGGAATATTGTGCACAGTTCTGGTCCCTGTATCTCATAAGGAATACTGTGCACAGTTCTGGTCCCTGTAACCCATAAGGAATACTGTGCACAGTTCCTGACTTCCTGTTACACCTGGAGTACTGTGCAATTACAGAATTTACAACCCACAGGGATTCCTATGCACGGTTCTGGTATCTATCCCACATGGAACGCCATGTGCGGTTGTCGCAGTAAATATTGTTGCTGAATAACTAGATGCTGAACACCTGCACTCATTCCTCAAACATACTTTATTTTACTTGTGCACGAGGAGAGCAGCGTGGCCCCTTGTCACCCACACTGGTCTGAAGTCTGAACAGAGAAATCCCTTTTTTTTATAAAGAATTGACCAGCAGTTACGGATGTTGTGAATAATTATTATTCAACCATACACGAATGAGGCTCTTCATAGAAACATAGAAAATAGGTGCAGGAGTAGGCCATTCAGCCCTTCAAGCCTGCACCACCATTCAGTATGATCATGGCTGATCATCCAACTCAGAACCCTGTACCTGCCTTCCCTCCATACCCCCGATCCCTATAGCCACAAGGGCCATATCTAACTCCCTCTTAAATATAGCCAATGAACTGGCCTCAACTGTTTGCTGTGGCAGAGAATTCCACAGATTTACCACTCTCTGTGTGAAGAAGTTTTTCCTAATCTCGGTCCTAAAAGGCTTCCCCTTTATCCTCAAACTGTGACCCCTCGTACTGGACTTCCCCAATATCGGGAACAATCTTCCTGCATCTAGCCTGTCCAATCCCTTTAGAATTTTATATGTTTCAATCAGATCCCCCTTCAATCTTCTAAATTCCAGAGAGTATAAGCCTAGTCGATCCAGTCTTTCATTATATCAAAGTCCTGCCATCCCAGGAATCAATCTGGTGAACCTTCTTTGTACTCCCTCTATGGCAAGAATGTCTTTCCACGGATTAGGGGACCAAAACTACACACAATACTCCAGGTGTGGTCTCACCAAGGCCTTGTACAACTGCAGTAGTACCTCCCTGCTCCTGTACTCAAATCCTCTTGCTATAAATGCCAGCATACCATTCGCCTTTTTCACCGCCTGCTGTACCTGCATGCCCACTTTCAATGACTGGTGTATAATGACACCCAGGTCTCGTTGCACCTCCCCTTTTCCTAATCAGCCACCATTCAGGTAATAATCTGTTTTCCTATTTTTGCCACCAAAGTGGATAACCTCACATTTATCCACATTAAATTGCATCTGCCATGAATTTGCCCACTCACCTAACCTATCCAAGTCACCCTGCATCCTCTTAGCATCCTCCTCACAGCTAACACTGCCGCCAAGCTTCGTGTCATCCACAAACTTGGAGATGCTGCATTTAATTCCCCCGTCTAAGTCATTAATATATATTGTAAACAACTGGGGTCCCAGCACTGAGCCTTCGCTGGGGTCAGGGTCGACCACGGAAGTTGTGTCTGAGCTGTCTACGTGATATACAAGCTGGGGTGCTACGATACGGAGAGAAAGCTGTTACGCCTGTCTCAGGCTCCCCCCTCTCCACACAGCCAAAGGAACGGCAGGAGACCGATGCAGTTTGGCACCACCGGCGTCGCAGGGATTTGAACTCAACGTAGGACAGCCTTGGGGACGCCAGCTCCAGATTCATCCCTGGGAGTTTACTCCCCAGGTCTTCCCCATGAGTGGGTTTAGCCACACAGCAGCGGAGGTTTGAGATCAGAGTATTCCCTCTGCCAGGCGAGCTGCTGAGTCCCATCTGCCTGGTGACTGGTTCTGAAAGTGCCAGTAACTCGCCTTTGCCCCTTCCAGGAGCTGGACTTTATCGGAGTGTATTTAAGACCAATATCGTTTGGACAGTGTAATAGGTTGTGGGAGCTTATCCTCAGAGCTATGACAACCTAAAGGAACCATACATGAATATAACCAAATGAAACAGTGTTCCTCTGGGACCAAAACACATTACCATACTGTCGTAAAGAACAAAAAGAATAGAGCCCAAGTCCTTGAGTGGTGTGACTGTAGAACTGATGGTAGATTTTCCTCATCTGGCTTGTTCTTCTACCGAGCAGACACCGGAGGGCAGCACCGAGCGAAGGGACCAGCCTCTCACCCGAGTATGGATTCCAGCCCATCCTGCAGCGGCTCTCCCGCGCAGCCTCGGCATTTCCTCTCCTGGTCGGCCGCAACAGGCGGCCCCGTGGCCTCTGCCTAGTCCTTGCCACAACCAAGGCAGTGTGCCTCCCCCCCCCCCACCCCCGCCGTCAGTCTTGCTAATGAACCAGCGAACCTGACTTGCAGTATTCTACACCCCAACGTCCAACAGGGTCTTGCGATCCCTGTATGAAAAAAAACATCCAAGGCAATCTCTCGCACTTCCACGCCATTCCAGACCCACTATTACACCGAGGATATTGTCCCTAGTTACAGACTTTAAAGGAATTTTGTGCTCAGTCCCAGTTTTCTTATTACACATATTGTGCACGGTTCTGGGTTCTGTATCCCACGAAGGGAAGTCTATGCACAGTGACAAGGAATGCCTTGCACAGTTCCGATGATCATATCCCACAGGGAACAGTTCCGGAGTCTGTATCCCACAGGGAATAAATTGCACAGTTCCCTTCTCAGTGTTCCAAAGGCAATAGTGTATGTATCCCGCAGAGGATACTGTGTACTGTTCTAGGCTCCGTACCATTCCTGGAATACTGTGCAATGTCCAATTGTCTGTATCCCACAGGGAATACCGTGCAAACTTCCAGGCTCCATACTATATTCAGAATACCATGCACAGTTCCACTGTCCAGATCCCGCAGAGAATATTGCCATCTTCTGTGCCCCATATGCCCCCGGATTGGGTGACCAAGAAAAGGGGTAATAGGGTGGGGGGCATTGATACCTGAGTGGGGAGACTGGCCAGGGGTCAGGGATACCAGCAGGATTTGGATGGGTATCAGTGCTTCCGTGTCTACAGCAAGGGGAGTTTAAACCTGTGCCTTTCCACACCACCCCATCCCGATGATCTCCACAGGTGGTGTGTGGCAAATGTTCCGAATTCCGGGCTCGGCTGGTGTACGATAACAACCGCACCAACAGGGTGTGTCGGGATTGCTACGAGGTTCTGCACGGATCGCCAGCGGGAACGCCACAGCGGGCATCGTATTCCCAACGGAGGAAGTCCATCCTGGAGGTTAGGAATTGGTCCAGTACCACCCGTCACACCATCCCATCTCAGTGGGGTCAGACACAGGGTGAAGCTCCCTCATCTACACCATCCCATCACACTCTCTTGGGGTCAGACACAGAGTAATCGTCACCCCACACTGTCCCAACACATGCACCCCAAGTCAGACACTGAGTGAAACTCCCTCCACACCGTCCCATCACACACTCCCGGGGTCAGACGCAGAGTGAAACTCCCTCCACACCGTCCCATCACACACTCCCGGGATCAGACACAGAGTGAAACTCCCTCCACACCATCCCATCACACACTCCCGGGTTCAGACACAGAGTGAAGCTCCCTCCACACCGTCCCATCACACACTCCCGGGATCAGACACTGAGTGAAGCTCCCTCCACACCATCCCATCACACACTCCCGGGGTCAGACACTGAGTGAAGCTCCCTCCACACCGTCCCATCACACACTCCCGGAGTCAGTCACAGAGTGAAGCCCCATACACACCGTTCCATCACAGACTCCCGGGGTCAGACACAAGTGAAGCTCCCTCCACACCGTTCCATCACACGCTCCCGGGGTCAGACACAGAGTGAAGCTCCCTCCACACCGTCCCATCACACACTCCCGGGATCAGACTCTAAGTGAAGCTCCCTCCACACCGTCCCATCACACACTCCCGGGGTCAGACACAGAGTGAAACTCCCTCCACACCATCCCATCACACACTCCCGGGGTCAGACACAGAGTGAAGCTCCCTCCACACCATCCCATCACACACTCCCGGGTTCAGACACAGAGTGAATCTCCCTCCACACCGTCCCATCACACACTCCCGGGATCAGACACTGAGTGAAGCTCCCTCCACACCGTCCCATCACACACTCCCGGGATCAGACACTGAGTGAAGCTCCCTCCACACCGTCCCATCACACACTCCCGGGGTCAGACTTTAAGTGAAGCTCCCTCCACACCATCCCATCACGCACTCCCGGGGTCAGACACAGAGTGAAACTCCCTCCACACCGTCCCATCACACTCTCCCGGGGTCAGACACTGAGTGAAGCTCCCTCCACACCATCCCATCACACACTCCCGGGGTCAGACACTGAGTGAAGCTCCCTCCACACCGTCCCATCACACACTCCCGGGGTCAGACACAGAGTGAAGCTCCCTCCACACCGTCCCATCACACACTCCCGGGGTCAGACACTAAGTGAAGCTCCCTCCACACCGTCCCATCACACACTCCCGGGGTCAGACACAGAGTGAAGCTCCCTCTGCACCGTCCCATCACACACTCCCGGGGTCAGACACAGTGTGAAGCTCCCTCTGCACCATCCCATCACACACTCCTGGGGTCAGACACTGAGTGAAGCTCCCTCCACACCGTCCCATCACACACTCCCGGGGTCAGACACTGAGTGAAGCTCCCTCCACACTGTCCCATCCTGGACACCTGGAGTTGGACGCAGAGTGAGCCTGCAGATCTCTTCTCACACCTGAGTCCATCTAGAAGAGAAACAGGTTTCCTCTTCATTCCGCAAGAGAGGAATGCTCGCACAGCGAGACGGTGTGGTGGGGGTGGTGGGTGTGGAATGATGGGGGTGGGGGTGTGGATGAGGGAGAACGAGTGTGCTGACACGGCACTGTTGAATGGTTTCTGCAGAAACAGGCCTCGGTGGCAGCAGAGAACAGCGTCATCTGCAGCTTCCTGCATTACATGGAGAGGGGAGCCAAGGGCTGGCACAAGGGCTGGTGTGTCATCCCGGAGAATGAGCCCCTCGTGCTCTACATCTACGGAGCCCCTCAGGTGAGGGGGCTGGTGAGGAGAGAGAGCCGAGGGAGGGGTGGTGAGGAGAGAAAGCTGAGGGAGGGGTGGCAACGAGTGAGAGCTGAGGGAGTGGTGGTGATGAGGGATGATTGTACCATTAGAACGGTGACACAATCCCGAGCAATCCCTTCGAGGGTAGTACGAAGGAGAGTTGGACAAGGGAGTGCTCTTGCTCATGAAGATTTCTGACAAAGTTTCATTCTCCCCCCTCTCCCTCCTCTCTTCCCCCTCCCTCCTCTCTCCCTCCCTCCCTCCTCTCTCCCTCCCTCCCTCCTCTCTTCCCCCTCCCTCCTCTCTTCCCCCTCCCTCCTCTCTTCCCCCTCCCTCCTCTCTTCCTCCTCCCTCCTCTCTTCCCCCTCTCCCTCCTCTCTTTCCCCCTCTCCCTCCTCTCTTTCCCCCTCTCCCTCCTCTCTTTCCCCCCTCCTTCCTCTCCCCCCTGCTCCCTCTCCCCTCCCTCCCTCTCAGTGTAGTGGAGGAACTGTTGGTGAGCATTACCGGGAAAGGCTTCAAACATGGACTGCTCTTAGAGGCGGGCATAGCTGGGTCCCATGTGTTTTTCCTCAAGTTTTTCATTGTACCTTGGTAGATGTGAAGGTCATAAGCCAACGTGCCTTCCTGAGGCAGCACGTCCTGTAGATACGACTGATAGTGGGCAGCCTCGTGGCTGTGATGTACTGGGCTGACCCACGACTCTGCTCCTTCCAGTCTACTTGAATTGCCGTACCAGACTGTGACGCAACCAGGTGGGGTACTTTCAACAGGACATCGTAGAAGTTCATTAGTGTTCAGTGACATCGAACCCCTCTGAATGTTTAAGAAAATCACAAGGAACACCTTTCTTGAACCAGAGGTAAATCGGGGGATAGGTGTGGAGGCCAGTCATTGGGCGTATTTAACGTGGAGGTTGAGAGGTTCTTGACCAGTCAGGGCATGAAAGGTTACAGGGAGAATGGGGTTGAGAGGGAATATAAATCAGCTATGATCTCGCAACGGAACGGACTTGATAGTCGAATGGCCTAATTTTACTTCCAGGTCCTATGGTTGCCTACATCTGAAAAATCACTCTCACTCTGTCTCTCCCCACCTCCCCAACTCCCCCCTCCCCCTCCTCTCCCCCTCCCCCTCCCCCTCACTGTGTCTCACTGTCACTCTCTCTTTCTGTCACACACACTCTCCCTCCTCCCCTCCCTCTCTCCCTCTGCCCCACTCCGTGTCTCTCCCCTCCTCCACTCCTCCCTCCCTCCCCATCTCCCTCTCCTCCCTCTCCTCCCTCTCCTCCCTCTCCTCCCTCCCCTCCCTCTCCCCCTCCCCTCCCCTCTCCCCCTCTCCCCCTCCCCTCTCCCCCTCTCCCCTCTCCCCCTCTCCCCTCTCCCCCTCCCCTCTCCCCCCTCTCCCCTCTCCCCTCCCCCCTCCCCCCTCTCCCCTCTCCCCTCTCCCCTCTCTCCCCTCTCCCCTCTCTCCCCTCTCCCCTCTCCCCTCTCCCCCCCTCCCCTCTCCCCCCTCCCCTCTCCCCTCTCCCCTCTCCCCTCTCCCCTCTCCCCTCTCCCCTCTCCCCTCTCCCCTCTCCCCTCTCCCCTCTCCCCTCTCCCCTCTCCCCTCTCCCCCTCTCCCCCTCTCCCCCTCTCCCCTCTCCCCTCTCCCCCCTCCCCCCTCCCCCCTCCCCCTCTCCCCTCTCCCCCTCCCCCCCTCCCCTCTCCCCCCTCCCCTCTCCCCCTCCCCCCTCCCCTCTCCCCCTCCCCTCTCCCCCCTCCCCCTCCCCCCTCCCCTCTCCCCTCTCCCCTCTCCCCCCTCCCCTCTCCCCTCTCCCCTCTCCCCCCTCCCCCCTCCCCCCTCCCCTCTCCCCTCTCCCCTCTCCCCTCTCCCCTCTCCCCTCTCCCCTCTCCCCTCTCCCCTCTCCCCTCTCCCCTCTCCCCTCTCCCCTCTCCCCTCTCCTCCCCCTCCCCTCTCCCCATCTCTCTCTCTCTCTCTCTCTCTCTCCCCTCCCCTCTCCCCCTCCCCCTCCCCTCTCCCCCTCCCCTCTCCCCCTCCCCCATCTCTCTCTCTCCCTTTCTCCATCTCTCTCCCATCTCACTCTGTCCATCTCTGTCTCCCTCTCTCTCTCTGTCTGTCTCTCACATGGGTCTCTGTGACATCTCCTCCTCTTCTCCCCCTCCCCTCCCCACGCCCCCCCAGGACGTGAAGGCTCTCCGCAGCGTCCCGCTAATCGGCTTCGAGGTGGGCACCCCGGATCCCGGAGAGAAGACGGAACGTCGGCACTCTTTCCTCATGTCGCAGAGCCACCTCACCCTGCACTTCAGCGCCGAGTCTGAGGACTTGCTGCAGCGCTGGGTGAACGCCCTGTCTCGGGCGGCGCGGGGCGAGGCAGAGGGGGGCAGCGGCACCGATGGACAGCTGGCAGAGCAGGGGCCGTGGGACCACAGCGGATCCCCTCCTGGACTGAGCCAAACCCCCAGCACCTAACGGGACCGTCTCAACCACCTCCATACTTGAAAAGAAGCGCACTTTTTATTGTTTTTTTTCGATTTTCCTTTTTAATATTTTTTAGATAATATTTTATATATTATATATTATATCAAAGGTTATATATGTAAGGGTTTAGGAACTTTAAACCCCACCCCTATCACCAGAGGAGGAGGGGAAAGGTGGGATTCCAACCCCTCTCTCGCTGTCCCGGGAAGAGGGTTCTGTTTTGGCAGGGGTGGGTGGGCCTGGGAGAGGGTGTTGGAGGGGAGGGGGGATTCGGACGCGAGACTGGTTTTAGTCGCGAGAAAGTGTTGATGTCGCTGTTTGGGTTTTCTGCCCTCCTCCCTCCTACCCTGCCTCCTCCAACCCTCATCTTTCTCCTCCTCTCCTCCATCCTATCCTATACCCTTCCTTCCTCCTACCTACCCTCCCTCCTCCAACCCTCGTCTCCTTCCTCCTCCTCTCTTCCCTCCTACCCTGTACTCTTCCCTCCACCCTTTCTTCTCCCTCCTCCTCTCCTCTCTCTCTCTGACCCTGTACCCTTCCCTCCACCTACCTAGTGTCTCTCCCTCCCTGTCCCCTCCTTGCTTCCCTCCCCCATCCTTGCTTTCGTTATCCCCCTCCTCTCCTCCACCATCTCCCTCCAACCCTCGCTACTCCCCCTCCTTCCTTTCCTCGCTACTCTCCTCCCTCCTCTCTCCACTCCTCCTTCCTCCATCTCCCTCCCTCCTCTCCTCTCACCCTGCTTCTCTCCTTTCCTTCCCCCTCCACCCTCCCCCCTGCCCTCCCCGCCCTTCCCTCCCTCCTACCCCCTCCCAGACACCTCTCAGTCAGTCCTACCCTTCTACCCCTTTCCTCCCCTTCTCCACCTTTCCTCCCCTTCTCCACCTTCCTATCTCCCCTCTTTCCCTTCCGCATTCCTTTACCTCTCACTCTCTCCGCCTTGCCCACTGCCTATCGCTCCCTCTTTCCTATGCCCCACCCTAAACAAAACCCTTCTTGCTCTCCCTCTTCCCCTCCATCCCGTCCCTTCCCCTCCATCCTGCCCCTCCCCCTCCCTCCCTCCCATTCCTTTCCTTAACCTCACCTGCCTCTCTTGCCCTCTGTCGATTTCGTACCCCCTTCCCCTGCTCCCTGTTCCAATCTCCCCCCTCGCCCCCTCCCCTGTGGAAGTGGCTGGCCCCACTTGCAGGGCATTGTGTCCGGAAGCCTGTGCTAACGTATAAAAATTCTTTTTACTCTGCCGCCTGTCTGTTTTTGTTCCCTATCTGGATAAAAGCTGCTTGCCCCCACTCACTTTACAAAAAAAACACACACACATTTTGCAGGATTGGTGGCGAGGAGGGAGGGAGTGCTGTACCTTCCCACGACCCCCCACCCCCCACACCTTGTCGAGCAGACAGTCGGGAGACGTAAGCTTTTTCCGTGACTCCTGACGGGGCGGGGGGGGTGGAGGGAGGGGAGATAGTGGGGAGAAAACAGTGTGTGGAGACACAGGGGAGGAGGGAGGGGGCAAAGTGAAAGGAAGAAGGAGAGAGAAAGAAGGTATGAAGATGGGGAGGGAGAGGGGAGAGAGGAGGGGGAGAGCAGAGGGCGATGGGGGGAGGGAGAGGGGAGACGGGGAGTGGTGGGGGGCTGAATGAGAGGGTGTGAGAGTGGAGGGGAGAGAGAGGATGGGGCAGGGGAGGGGCGAAGGGAGAGGGGAGGGGTGTGAGAGGGACGGGGAGAGAGGGTTGACGGGGCGAGAGAAGGGAGGGGGAAGAGAGGAGGGAAGAGGGGAGGGAGAGGGGGGAAAGAAGAGGAAGAGGGGAGGGAGGGGGGAAAGAAGAGGAAGAGGGGAGAGAGAGAGTGAGAGAGAGTCAGAGCAGGGGAGGGAGAGAGGGAGGGGAGTGGGGATAGAGGGAAGGGAGGAAGGAGAGAGCAGAGGAGGTGGGGAAGGAAAAGAGGGGAGAGAAGTAGGGAGCGGTGGAGGGGAGGGAGAGGAGAAGATTGAGAAGGGTAGGTACTGCGGCGAAGCTAAGGGGTGAAGGAGTTGGAGGGACAGATGAGAGGTCGGTGAGGATGAGCCTGTGTCAAAAAGGAATCGTGTCAGATTTCTGTGGACAATGACCTCAGTGCACAGCTGTCAAAGTGGATGAGGCAGCAGTTTTGTCTCGTTCTGCACACCAAAGCTTGATTTTCTTCCCATAAATCATTTCCCCGGAAAATTCAGTGAACACTGACAGTGGCAATGGGTGGAAGACAGGGCGAGGTTTTCTCCACCCTGTCCCATTACAGTCTTCTGGGGACAGACACAGAGCAAAGCTCCCTCCAGACCTTACGTACTCACTGGATCAGACCCAGGATGAAGTTCCCTTTGCACTGTCCCATCACCCAATCGGACAGAAATTGATGTAAATTTACTGACGTATGTGTGCTTTGCAAGTGCTACCCGTGATATTTTGCTTTCATCATCACCGTGTGGTTGAAGTTCGGTAACCTTCACGTGCTTGTCTGAATTTGCAGAGTTGACACATTGGGAGATTTCACAATGTCCCTTGTACATTTCCCCAGTCGGTTTTTGGCTGCTATTCAGATTCTTGAAAAATATCTGACTGCTTGTTGATTCCTGGTTCCTCATTAAACCTTAGTTGGGGTGAATGCAGTCCCAACACCTCCCGAGAATTTCCCCCTACACCCCTCCCCGTCTCTTTGACTCCCGCCCTTACCCTCTCTGTGTCTCTCTGACGCCCTCCCCCTTACTCATCCTCTCATCTCTGAGACGCCCTCCTCCCCTACACCCCTCGCCATAGCTGTGACGCTCTCCCCCCAACACCCCTTCCACTCTCTGTGATCTCCCCCCCTTACATCCCTCTCCATGACACCCCCCACACCCCTCACCGTCTCTGTGATGCCCTCTGTTTCTGTGACCTCCTCCCTCCTCTACACCCCGCCCCGTCTCTGCAATCTCCTTCCCCTACACCCCACCCCGTCTCTGCAATCTCCTTCCCCTACATCCCTCCCCGTCTCTGCAATCTCCTTCCCCTACACCCCTCCCTGTCTCCGCGTCCCTCTCCCTCCCCTACACCCCACCCCGTCTCCGCGTCCCTCTCCCTCCCCTACACCTCCCCAGTCTCTGTGACCCCTCCCACTCCGTCTCCATGACCCCCTCCCTCCTCTACACCCCATCCTGTCTCTGTGATCCCCTCCCACACCTACACCCCTCCCCATCTGCGTGGCCCCCTCCCTCCCTGTCTCTGTGACCCCCCTCCCTCCCCATCTCTGACCTCCTCCCTCCCCTGCACCTCTCTCCATCTCTGTGACCTCTCACGCTCTCCCCTACACCCCTCATCATCTCTGTAACCCCAGTCTAGTCCCTTACAACCTTCCCATCGATGTAACCCCAATCCAGCCTCTAAACACTCCCCCTCTCCGTGTCCTCTCCAACTCTCCTCGTTTAAATGACCCCCCCGTGCTTTGCCTTCACCTCCCTTCTCTGTGCCCCCTTGCCTCCTCTGCACCTGTTCCGTTTCTCTCACACCCTCCCCATCTCCGTGACCCACTTCCTCCCTTACAGTCTCCCCCCACCCGGCCTTTACACCCCTCAGTGTCCCTATAACCCCTGTCCGAATGATACCTCTGCCTTCTCTATCCAGAACAGCCTGGAGCCCCTGTGGCTGTCACCGTCTTCAGTGTTCCCTCTCCAGGGGAATCCCGGCACAGATGACAGGCTAGGTGGTGGGCTGGGGAGCGGGGGGTCCTTGCCCCAACCCCCTCACTCCAACACATCCAGCCGCTTGCAGCCACAAGTGACTCCTTGGATTAGGGGCAAGGGGCTGGGGTGTCAGCGGAACCTAAGGGGTGGCATGAGACAGAGGCCACCTCTCGGTCCTCCCCATGAGTACGTGGGACGTGGAGCCCTCCCAGCTGCAGGGGGTGAAAACACCAGTTCTTGGGCAGCAGTGGTTTGGGAAGTGCTCCAGCCACTGGAACTGCCAGAGAAAGAAACCTCAGGCAAGGGAGACAGCAGTCGAGCTGTGGGGGTGAACTACAGGCAAACTCAAAAAGCACTGAAGGGAACTACAGGCAAGAAGCCTTCCCAACAGGCACTGGAAAGGAGCTTACAAGTAAGTAGTCCCCCAACAGGCACTGGAAGGGAGATACAGGTAAGTAGTCCTCCAACAGGCACTGGAAGGGAGATACAGGTAAGTAGTCCTCCAACAGGCACTGGAAGGGAGCTACAGGTAAGTAGTCCTCCAACAGGCACTGGAAGGGAGCTACAGGCAAGAATGTATCAGGGTATCAGGCTCTGAAAGTGCAATACAGGTTAACAAAGGCACTAGAAAGGATCTACAGGCAACAAAGGCAGTGACAGTGACATCACAAGAGTTGTTAGCATTGAACTCAATGTAGGACTGCCTTAGGGACTCCTGCCCTGGGATTTGCTCCTGAAGCCTTCCCCATGAGTGGATACAGCCACAAGGCAGTGGAGGCTTGAGAGCAGAGCGTTCCCTCTCCCCGATGAGCTGCCAACCACGGCTGACGAGCCCCATCTGCCTGCAGCGACTAGTTTTAGGGTGCCAATGACCCGCCTTTGCCCCTTCTCTGGTCAGTCGAAACGGTGCTGCTGGGCTTAGCAGCTAAGCCACACGTGAAGGACAGGAGCTGGATTTGGTTATCAGAGGCTTGGCTGGGATGCACACCATTGGGAGCTTTTCAAAGGTAGTGGGAGCTTATCTCCACTACCACCCCCACCTGGCTGGCACAGCCTTAAGGAACTTGAAGGCAAGAATCCAGAGGCATTAAAACTACTAACAAACAGGCACTTATATAGATCTACAGGCAAAAATACAACAACACCGATCCTGCAAGTAGTCTACAGCTAAACTACAAACTCCCGAGGAGCCATATAGTCCAGCAGTTGGGTCTATTTAACCCTAGCCTAATCACAGGACGATTTACAATGGCAATTAACCTACCAACCGGTAAGTCTTTGGAATGTGGGAGGAAGCTGGAATGCCCGGAGGATATCCTCATGGTTGCAGGAATAACGTGCGGACTGTTTACAGAAGATGCAGGCCAATACCGATGCCTTGAGCCTTCCTACCTTTGGAATTCATTGCCAAGCCATTGGGACTATTTAAAGCAGAGGTTGAAGGGTTACAGGGAGAAGGAAGGAGACTGGGGCTGAGCGGGAAATGGATTAGCCATGATGGAACTGCCTAATTCTGCTCCTATATCTGATGGTCTTGTGGTCCAACAGTGCCATGCTAACCGTGGTGTCACTTGATGGGAGCTACAGGCCAGAAGCCCCTGAACAGGCACCAAATGGGACTTAGAAGCAGCAAGAGGCAGCCAAAGACCAGCAAGTAGATACCGGTAGCGATGGTCACTCAAAGCCAAAAGCAGCACCGAGACACTGCAAGGCATGAGAAATTATGCTGCAAGTCCAGATCAACGCACATAAAACGAAGGAGGAACTCAGCAGGCCAGGCAGCATCTGTGGAAAGGAATAAACCAGTCGAAACATTCGGGCCGAGACCCTTCTTCAGGACTGAAGTGGACAGTGGAAAGGCATGAGAGTAAAAGTGTGGGCGGAAGGGAGGGAGGGTAACTGGAAGGTGATGGGTGAAGCCAGGTGGGTGGGAAGAGTAAAGGGCTGGAGAAGAACCCAGCACACTGGGGGTGTGGTGGGAGCTACAGGCAAAAAAAAAGCAACAGGCATTAAAGAGGATTTTGCACATTCATATTCATTCATTCTCTTTCTCTCTCTCTATCTCTCTATCTATCTCTCTATCTCTCTCTCTATCTCTCTCTATCTATCTCTCTATCTCTATCTATCTCTCTATCTCTCTCTCTCTCTCTCTCTCTCTCTCTCTATATATATATATATATATATATATATATCTTCCTATCTCTATCTCTCTCTCTCTTTCATTCTCATTCACTCACTCACTCACTCACCCTTACAAGCACTGAAAGGGATCTACAGGCAACAAAAAAATCTGACAGACACTGGAAGTGATGTACAGGCAAACCCAACACACCTCTTCTCGTTGCTGTCATCCATGAGGAGGTACAGGAGCCAGAAGACCCACACTGAACGATCCAGGGTTAGCTTCTTCCCCTTCCACCATCAGATTTCTGAATGGACAGACGAACCCATTGTCGCAAGAGTCGCCCCGCGTAATAATGATCACTAAGGCACAAAGAACCGGTATTGACTGACCAGTAACTTTTATTGCCTCAGCTAAAAAGCATGTGGATTCATAAACTGATTTCCTGTGTGCCTTCTACTAGAATCCCTAACCCTCCCTGAACAGTCAATGAAGAGGAAAGGTATTACCCAGGAAAGGAGTCTACACTGGCCAGGCATTCCTTGTCGTTCTCATCTCCATGGTCCGTGGGGTCCTCCTTATCTGTGATGGTTGGTCTCTGGTTGCTGGAGAGCTATCACCCTATGTATTGGGAGCTCCTGATTCTTAGACTGTTCATCTTCAATTGAACTATTGGGTCTCCAGCCCATTGGCTCAAGGTCACCTGGATTACCTGGGTCACCACTTTACTGGTCCTTGTACACGGATACAACCAACAATGTCCACCCCAGCCTTGTGTATTGTGTCTCCGAACTCTGACTGGTCCAAACCAGTTAAATGAGGCAACCCAGGCAGTGCCTAACAAGATTACAGATCGCTTCTTTGGTAGGGCTGGCATTTTACCTTCTCATCTGAGGATTTACCTGAAGTTCCTTATGTCCACATTCAATTGCTCTGATTAGATTGTCCAAGAGCAGGAATCAGTTCAGAGTCCACAAAATGGTGGGAAGTAGAGACAACTGGTCCATCTGCTTCCCCTGTCCTTGATTAGACTGTAGTTTCTTCTGACCAACATCTCCCTCCTCTTGATCCAAAGATAAATACCTTCGGATCGCTATCCTCCTCTCATTCAGTTGACTGCCCATAGGACTTCCAAGGAAACCAGTTGTGAGGGTGGGGGGAGTTAGGGAGAGGTGGAGGAAGTGGAGGGAAAGGGAAGTGCAGGGATGGAGGGGAGAGAGAGGGATGGAGAGAGGGGGAGAGGAAGTGGGGGGAAGGAGGGAAATAATAAGGGAGAGGGAAGGGGAGGGATGGAGAGAAAAGGGGAGGAGGAGGAGAGGGAGGGAGATGGCAGAGAAGAGAGATGGGAGGGGGAAGAGAATAAGAGAGTTAGCAGTTTAGTATGGTCATTATAAATTGTTTTGTGATTAGGCTGGGATTAAATCGGGGGATTGCTGGGCAGCACAGCTCGAAGGGCTGAAGGGCCTGTTCCATGCCAAACCTCAATAAATAAATTTTAAAAAAAAATTATAAATATATATGCACGTACACGCAGAGGTTGTCCATTGTGTCCCCTACGGGAAAGATTTTAAAGTGGGAAAGCTATGCACTGTGGTATAACATACAATATTGACAGACACATACATAATAACACACACACACACGCACACACACAAAGGTATATACAGTGTACATATATGTGTGTGTGTGTCTGTATGTATGTAAAAAAACAATGTATATCCCGCGATGTTTACTCCTCTCTCTCTGGCGCTGAGGGCCACTTGCTGCTGTGCTTCATGTCTGTGAACTTTTCGGCAATTTGTCCCGCTGAAATGATGAACTGATGCGGAGGGTTTTGGGTTTTCCAGGTGCTCCGGGGATTTGGATCCAAGGATGCAATCTGTTTTGGAATGCTCGCTTCCATTGTTTGCAAGGATCCCCCCCACCCCCGTCACCTTCTCTCTATGCCCATTGGGGGTTGGTCTTTATATTTTAATTGGGTTGTTTCGTGTTCCTTGCTTTGTGGTGTGTGGAAGCAGACAAATCTCAAAGTTGCATAATTTGTACATCTTTTGATAATAAATGTACTTTGAATCCTTTGAGTATATATTTTATTTATTTCATTTTCATCTTATATCTTAATATAAACATAGTCTTATGAATATTGTTTGCTGCAAACACTGTACCACTAAAATTAAAGCGGACGTCAGGAGTGCTTTGTAGGAAAAAAAGAGAAACGATTGCTTGGACAACAAGCCCACGGCCCAGGAAAGGGAAGATGCATGGGGTGGGGGGCAGAGGCAAAGATAGTGATGGTCTCCTGTGCGGGTTCAGAGTTTGGGAGAAGATCTTCTCACCGAGGTCAACTGTGGGCTGCCCAGACTTTTAAAATAAAATGTCCAAGGTATTGCCAGTCTTTTCTTCACCCAGGGAACTGGGAAGTGGAGGGAGTTCAGCAAGTGTTCATGATGGGAGTGTTACAGTCTTTGCTCCTTTGCGCCTCACAGTTGCACAGACACCTCTTGCCACCGACCCAGCAGTACAGCAGGAGTTCCTCTGCTTCCAGAGGGATCGGCCTCTCTCCCAACAACCAAAGTTCTTGCACACAACCACAACTCGCAATGGTGGACCCCAGCTGAGCCAAACAGGCAGCATCTCGTGACTAATGGCTGCCAATATCTACCACACCACCAATCTCCCCGCTCCACACCCCATTGAGTTAATCTTCCAGCTGCACACGGGAGTGTGTGATTGGTTGTGTGGAGGGAGCTTCACTCTGTGTCTGACCCTGGGAGTGTGTGATGGGACGGTGTGGAGGGAGATTCACTCTGTGTCTGACTCCGGGAGTGTGTGATAGGACGGTGTGGAGGGAGCTTCACTCTGTGTCTGACGCCGGGAGTGTGTGATGGGACGGTGTGGAGGGAGTTTCACTCTGTGTCTGATCCCGGGAGTGTGTGATGGGACGGTGTGGAGGGAGTTTCACTCTGTGTCTGACCCCGGGATTGTGTGATGGGACGGTGTGGAGGGAGATTCACTCTGTGTCTGACTCCGGGAGTGTGTGATAGGACGGTGTGGAGGGAGCTTCACTCTGTGTCTGACCCCGGGAGTGTGTGATGGGACGGTGTGGAGGGAGTTTCACTCTGTGTCTGACCCCGGGAGTGTGTGATGGGACGGTGTGGAGGGAGCTTCACTCTGTGTCTGACGCTGGGTGGGTGTGATGGGACGGTGTGGAGGGAGTTTCACTCTGTGTCTGACGCTGGGTGGGTGTGATGGGACGGTGTGGAGGGAGCTTCACTCTGTGTCTGACCCTGGGAGTGTGTGATGGGACGGTGTGGAGGGAGCTTCACTCTGTGTCTGACTCCGGGAGTGTGTGATGGGACGGTGTGGAGGGAGCTTCACTCTGTGTCTGACCCCGGGAGTGTGTGATGGGACGGTGTGGAGGGAGCTTCACTCTGTGATGGGACGTCTACGCTTTTTTTCTTTCATTTAGGAACTGCTGTGGTTTCTCCTCAACGCCTTGCTGTCCGCTGCTGAGTTCAGTTTGAGGAACTGACCTGACAAACCGGACACCAGAGATAAAAAAAAAAGTGCCGAAAATAAACTGACGCAATTTCTTAGCCTCAGACGGGACCCACTCCACTCTCCGGACCTCTCCCGCACCAGCGTCCTGTTCCATCTTCCCTGCTGTCCCGGGGGCGGAGGACAGCGATTCTGTTCGTTTCTGCACGGTTCATGTCCAGGATTGGTTGCTGTGGTTGCAACGGTTTGGATTCTGGGTGCAACTCTCTGCTGCCCGGGGGACGGAGTGAGCCGGAGATTACGGGGAGGCTGAACTTCATCGAGAGGGGGAGCAGGCTCCAAGGTGAGTTGGAGGGGTCCCAGGAAGAGATGCCGGAGCTGGGGTCCCTCGGGGCCGGCAGCGGATGATGAATGGTGGGGAGGGTGCGGGGAGGGGAGGATGGAGGAGCGCACTGCATTGATTTCGGTGAGGAGGGAGTGCCGTGCTGAGGGTGAGGAGGTGAGGAGGTGAGGAGGGAGCGTCACGCTGAAGGCCACTTTCTTCCCCTTCCCCGTCCATTTCCCGTTTCTGCTGTGGGGCTGGAGGGGGCTGACAGGGAGGAGAGCCAATGCGCCATGTGCGGGCTGGTGAGGAGTGAGCGCCGTGGGGCAGGAGGGGCAGTGAGGGGGGAGATGGTTGTGACCTCCATCCTCTCTGTCTTTTCCCCTTACCCTTCTTTTCCACCTTCACCCCTTTCCCTTGTTCAATCCCCATCTCTCTCCCTGCTCACTCCCATTCCCCTCCCCTCCCTGTTCCTTCTGTACTCGACATCCTCGCTCCCCTCCCCCTCTTCCTCTCTCATATTCCTCCCTCTCCCCCTTTCCCTTTCCTCCCCACATTTCCCTCCCTTTCCCACCTCTCCTTCCTCCCTCTTCTCCCCTCTTCCCAGCTCTTCCCCACCCCCTTCTTCCCTCTCTCTTCCCCATTTATATTTCTTCTCTCCCCTCTGTTATGCCATTTCCTTCCTCCTTCCCCTCTGTCTTTCCCATCTTACCTCTCCCTTTTTCTCATCCTCATTCTCTTCTTCTCTCTGCATCTTTCCCCTTCTTTCCCCTTTCTTTTTCTCTCTCTTCCCGCATTCTCTTCTTCCCCCTTTCTCCTTTCCTCTCCTGCTCCCCCTTTCTCTTCTTCCCTCTCTCTTTCACCTTCCCTCTTTATCCCCTGCACCTCCATCTTCCCCTTCCTCCTCTCCCCACTCCTTCTTCCCTATCTTCCCTCTCCTTCTTTCCCCCTTTTCCTCCTTCCACTTCCACTTCTCCCCTCCCTCTTATGCCACTTTCTTCCTCTTCCACGTCCATTTTCCCCACCTCCCTCTTCCCCCATTCTCTTTCTTCCATCATTTTCCTCCCTCTTTCCTTACCAGTTCCCCGTCTTCCCTCCCCACACCTCCATCCACACATTTCCCCTCCACCTCCAGCCCTTCAGCATTCCCACTACCGATTCTCCTTTCCCATTCCTGTCCTGGCACCTTCTTCCTTGCCCCTCCCTGTCTCCTGATCATTCCCCCTCCCATCCCCTCTTCCACCCCACCCTTTCCCTCCCATTTCACCCCCAACCTCTGTTGTCCTTGGCCTATGTTCTCCCTAACTCCACCTAGGACCCGTCTCCTTCCCACCCCCTTCAAACCTTCACCCCACCCTTTTTTGTTCATCCCACCTCTCCATCTCTTCCCCTACCCCTCCACCCTTTGTCACTCACATTCCCCTCTTTCTCTCCTTATTCTTTCCACCGTTCGTGCATTCAACCCTTCCCCCACTCCACCTCACATCCTCTGTCCCCGTTTCTCTTTGCTTGTCCCTGACGCTTACTGCAACCTCCCATCACTGCACCCCATCTCTACCCCTTCCCTCCTTCCCTTTAGCTTCACCCCTCCATTTCCGTCTCCTACACAATGCTTCCAGCTTAACTCCTCTTCCCCCTCCTCCTCCCCATCCCTCCTCCTCCCCTCCCCTTCCCTCCTCCTCCTCCTCTCCCCTTCCCTCCTCCTCCTCCTCTCCTCTTCCCTCCTCCTCCTCCTCTCCTCTTCCCTCCTCCTCCTCCCCTCCCCTTCCCTTCTCCCCCTCCCCATCCCCCTCCCCCTCCCCATCCCCATCCCTCCTCCTCTCCTTCCCTTCCCTTCCTCTCCCCTCCCCTTCCCTCCTCCTGCCCTCCCCTTCTCTCCCCCTCCACTTCTCTCCCCCTCCCTTCCTCCTTCCCCTCCCCATCCCTCCTCCTCCTCTGCCCTTCCCTCCTCCTCCTCCCCTCCCCTTCCCCTCCCCCTCCCCATCCCCCTCCCCCTCCCCATCCCCATCCCTCCTCCTCTCCTCCCCTTCCCTTCCTCTCCCCTCCCCTTCCCTCCTCCTCTCCTCCCCTTCCCTTCCTGTCCCCTCCCCTTCCCTCCTCCAGCCCTCCCCTTTTCTCCTCCTCTCTTTACTCCTCCTCTCTTCACTGCTCTTCCTCCCCCTCTGCTCTCCCACTCCCTCTTTCTTCCTCCCCCTCCTTCCCTTCCCTACAACTCCCAGTTCTGTTCACCCTCCTCTTCCCTCCTGTTCACATACCCTTTCCCTCCTCCTCTTCTTCCTTTCCCTTTCCAACCCTTCCCTTTCCTTCCCTCCTCTTCCTCCCTTCTTTCTTCCTTCACCTCCTCCCATTCCACCCTCCTCCTCCCTGTGCACCCTCCACTTCCTTCTACCCCATTGTCCTCCCCTTCATCTTCCCCTTCCCTCCTCTCCCTCCCCCTCTTAGTTCCTCCCTTTCCCTCCTCCTCCTCCCCTTCTTGCCTCCGCTTCCCTCCTTCTCCCCTCCTATCCTCCTCTCCTCCTCCTCCCTTTCCTTCCCTCCCCTTCCCTCTTCCTCTTCCTTCCTCCTCCCCATCGCCTTTCTCTTCTCCTCTCTCCCCATCCTTCGTCCTCTTCCCCTCCCCTTTCTCCTCCACCCCTTCCTCTCTCATCCTCCCCATACCCTTCCCTTTCTCCTCTTACTCTTCCTCCTCTTCCCTTCCCCTCCTCCCCTCTTTCTTCCTCCTCATCCCCCTCTCCTTCACCGTCCCCTTTCCTCATCCTGCTCTCCTTCCTGTTCCCTCTCTGCTTCCCTCTTCCCCCTCCCTCTCCCCTTCCCTTCCCTCACCTGTCCTCATTCCTCATCCCCCTGTCATCTTCTCCAACCGATCTTCACCTGTCCTCCCTTCCCCGTCTCCTCTGCCCCTCCTTCCGCCTTTCCACACCCACCACCCTCCTCTTACCCATCCATCTCTCTTCCCTTCCCCTTCTCCTCCCTTCACGCCTCCTCATCCACCCGTTTCAGTTCCTCCTCCTGTTTTTTATTCCCCTCCCCCCTTTCTCCCTTCACTTCCCCTTTCGTCTTCCATCATCTTCACCTACCTCTCCTCTCCCATGCACCTCTCTTTTTGACCCCATCTTCCCTCTTTTCCCTCCCTATCTCTCCCTGCCTCCTCTTTCCCTCATCCATCTCTCTCCTTCCCTCTTCTTGTCCCTCCCTCCATTCCCACCCTCTCTCACCTCCACAATATCTTCCCTTCCAGGCTCAGCATGGACTATTCTGGAGATGATTACTTTTTCAATACTACTTTCTTTGAAAACTACACCGATGAGATCTTAATTATGGATAACAGGACCCAACTGCCAGCATCTTCCATTTTGCCCATCATTGTCTATGCCCTCACTTTCCTGTTGGGGGTCCCTGGCAATGGTGCTGTCATCTGGGTGACAGGCTTCAAGATGAAACGGAGTGTCAACACGGTGTGGTTCCTGAACCTGGCTGTGGCAGACCTGACCTACTGCCTCACCCTCCCCTTCCAGATGGCTAACATTGCGCTGGAAAACACCTGGCCGAGAGACAACGTCCTCTGTAAGCTCCTTCCCTCGGCCATCGTCCTCAACATGTACGCCAGTGTCTTCCTATTGACCATGATCAGCATCGACCGCTGTCTGGCCGTCACTAGGCCCATCTGGTCCCAGACTCACCGGTCCCTGCCTTGGGTGCGTGCGGCCTGCCTTGGGGCCTGGAGCCTCGCCTTCCTCATGTGCCTGCCCACTCTGCTGACACGGCAGATATACATAGATTCTGAGTTCGGCTTAATTTTCTGCACCTTTAACTACACTGGGACATATTTTGGAGACCGGACCAGGGAGGTGGTGGAGGTGACACGGGCCCTCTTTGCCTTCATCTTCCCCTTCCTCATCATGGCATCCTGCTACCTCCTGATCGGCCAGAAGCTGCAGAGGGGCAAGTTCGCCAAGTCCAGCAAGACCACGAAGCCTATCCGCCTCATTGCATTTGTAGTTGCCGCCTTTTTCACCTGCTGGCTCCCGTACCACATCTGCGGCCTAGCCCAGGCTTTCTTCAATCTTCAAGTGGCCATGATCTGGGATAACTTGTCCGTGGGCCTAGCCTCCTTCAACAGTGCCCTGAACCCCATCCTCTATGTCTTCGCCGGCCGTGACTTCCGCCAGGTCTTCCGGCGCTCCCTGTGCAGCTCGCTCCGTTTGGCCTTTGCTGAGGAGCGGACAGAGTCAGCCTGCAGCACTCGCATCAAGACCATCTCCAGTACGGATGCCAGTGTGTGAGGGCTCTCCCTCTGGGTCCCCCCATTACCGGCTCCTCACTCCGTCCTGCCATTGGTACCCCATACTCCATATTGGCCTTTGTCACCTCCCGCCATTAGTGCACCCATTCCCTCCCCCACTTTGCCTACCATTGTTCCAGTCCTACAAGGCCCACTGTTCAAGGCCTAGTGAACCAGAATTCTCGGCTGATAGCCACCACTGACCACCCCACCTCCCCAACCACCTATTTGCCAGTGATCTGTTCATCCCCTGAGCAACTAACTGAATATTTCTCAGCAGTCGCCAGATAGTGTCCTATCAAAAAAAAACTTGCCCCGGTTCAAAGGACCCTCTGAGTGAGTCCAGACCAAGTTAGTTTACTGCCTCCTGGGCCCGGCCTCCTCATTGCCATGGCGACCAGATACGACAGCTCGACCGCGATGTGATTTTTGCCCCCCGCACCCCACCCCACCCCAGCCCCCTCCATCAGGTCCTTGCACAGCCTCCCCCGCTCCAGGGAGAACAGACTCCGGTCTCTCCTCGTAACTGCAACGCTCCGTCCCGGGCAACGTCATGGGGAATATCTTCTGCACCCTCTCCAGTGCAGTCACCTCCTTCCTGTAGTGTGGAGACCAGAACTGGACACTGTACTCCAGCTGTGGGCTGACCAATTGTTTCTAACGTTGCTCCGTCACCTCTCTGGCTTGAGGAAGAATGAAGACACAAGAGGCAGCAGGCACTGGAATGTGGATCAGCAAAGCATTTGCTGGAGTGAACTGAGGTTATATCTGACGTGAACTAGAGAAGAGAGCCTTTGATAAACTGCTTGCAAATATTTCAAGACTGTCACAGTTCCAATTAAAAATCACCTCAATTCCTGTGTATTTTTATGTCCATATCTGGTGAGGTACAAGTATAATGAAAAACTTCAGGGGCAACAGACACAAAATGAGGGAACTCAGCAGGTCAGTCAGCATCTGTGGAGATGAATAAACAGTCGACCTTTTGGGTCGAGTCCTTCACCAGGACTGTTTATTCATTAAACATAAAATTATTTTACATAATTAATAAAATGAGTTAATAGATATGTTTATTCATCTATGGAAATGAATAAACATGACTGCTTATCTCTTTCCATAGTTCCTAGGGTGGTGGGGTGGAGATACGTCTCTACCAAAGGAGATGTAAGGTGATCCTTTCCTCTCTAGCCTGCAGGTCACCCTTGGGTAAGGCGTAGACCCTCCGATCAGGGTCACGTGAAGCCGTGGGAGCAGGTGGTGGATGGTCACACGAGCAGCTGGTGCACATCACAAGTCCTGGTTATTTGACTACTGACACCAGGCAGACAGTCTCGGAAGAGTATTGACAATGGCCGGGGTCCCCTGGTTTACAAGGAAAAGCTTGCAGCAACACCAGGGGACGGTAGAGATCGAGCTGAACGAGGAGGGCGGACAAAACCGGATCGTTTTCTCCGGGGACTGAGGGGAGACCTCACCGGAAGTTTATAAAATTATGAGGGCAGGGATGGGATGGACAGTGATGATCAGTTTCTCCTACTGCCCCCCACCCCGGAGGAGGGCTTCGTTTCAAGGGGAGAGGAAGGAAAGTTTAAAGGGGATGTGCCGGACAAGTGTGCTGGGTGCCAAAAGTGGGCTGCCATGGGTGGTAGTGGGAGTGGATGCACCGGACTGTTTAATTAATTAATTTATTGAGTTACGGCACAGATTAGACTCTTCCAGCCCTTCATGCCCGCCGCCCAGCAATCGCCTGATTTAAACCTGCCTAATCACAGGACAATTTATAATAGCCAATTAACCTACCCACTGGTACGGCTTTGGACTGTGGGAGGAAACCAGAGCACCCGGAGGAAACCCACATGGTCACGGGGTGAACGGACAAACTCCTTACTGGCAGTGGCAGGAATTGAACCTGTGTCTCCCGTACTGTAAAGCGTCGTGATAACCACTAGAGACTTCTACACACAGAGGACTCTTCGTTAGTGCAAGTGTCTAATCAGCCAATCACGTGGCGGCAACCCAGTGCATAAAAGCACGCGGACATGGTCAAGAGGTTCAGACCAAACACCAGAATGGGGGATGAAATGTGATCGAAGTGACTTTGACTGATGAATACATTATTGGCGCCAGATGGGGTGGTTTGAGTATTTGAGAAACTGCTCATCTCCTGGGATTTTCAGGCACAGCTGTCTGTAGAGTTTACAGAGAATGGTGCGAGAAACAAATGAAAAACATCCATTGAGTTCTGTGGGCGAAAAAGCCTTGTTAATGAGAGAGATCAGAGGAGAATTGCCAGACGGGCTCAAGCTGTCAAGAAGGCGGCAGTATGTCCTGTGTTTGCGGTTTTAAATTTAGTATCTCTAATATCCACTGGTTACAACAGAGGTGTGCCGAGAACATCTCTGAACCCACAACACGTCGAACCGTGAAGTGGACAGGATACAGCAGCAGATCACAAGCAGACACTCAGTGGCCGGTGTATTCAGTACAGGAGGGACCGAATAAAGTGTTCACTGAGTGTGTATAGACACATGATCATACAGGGAATGGTGGGATATGGGTCAGGTACAGAAACATTCGGCTGATTTCAGCAGTTTGCTCGGCACAGATTATCCCTCTACAATGTCTCCCCCTGCTGTCCATAACCGGTTCTGCAACAGCAGATGTTTAAACTGACAGCATCCCACACAGGCTTGACAGTGGATCCCTGGGTCCAATCCCACAGCAGTTATCAGAGAACGACCCCTCAGTGAGGATGAGAGACAAATGTATGCAGGATAGAACTCAAGAAGGTGGCCAAAAGTCTCCTTGGTGAGTGGGATAAAAGAGAATCCCAAGGTATTGCATTGAACCAGAATCAGATCTCTGGCATATATTGTGAAATTTATTGACTGTGTACAATACATTGCAATACAAATAACAGAGAAAAAACTGAATTACAGCAAGTATATATATAATAGTTAAGTTCAATAAGTAGTGCAAAAATAGAAATAAAAAAGCAGTGAGGTAGTGTTCCTGGCTTCAATGCCTATTCAGAGATCTGATGGCAGATGGGAAGAAGCTGTTCCTGAATCATTGAGTGTGTGACTTCAGGCTTCTGTACCTCCTTCCCGATGGTATCAATGAGAACAAGGCGTGGCCTGGGTGATGGGGGTCCTTAATGACGGACGCCACCTTTTTGGGGACTTGAGGGTCGGGGACCGAGGGAGGTGCTGATGTTTGGAATAACTGGACAGGGGTGGGGTACTGTGCGACTAACTTGTGTTGGAATCTAGCATGGAAAAGGACAAGAAAGGTAGTGAGCATGGTGTGGGCCTTGCTAATTTGCACGGGAATGCTGAGATTAAGGAGGTGGTGGTGCTGGGTGTCCTGAGAGACCCCCAGTCAATGAAGAGGAGGGATGTGAGCATGGTCTTTTACAGAGCAGGTCATGGCAGACAGGCTCGGCTGAGCTTTTTCAGGAAGTGCCGAAGGCGATCGGCAAGGGTAGGAGAGTGGCTGTTGTCCACATGGACTTCAGTAAGGCATTTAACAAGGAACCTCACGGTAAACTGCTCCGGAATATGACGATGAATGGTGATTGTGAACTTGCATTCAAAACTGAAGCTGGAGGACACAAGGCAGAGGAACAGAATTAGGCCATGAGGCCTGTTGAGTCTGCTCCACCTTTACATCGGTTATGATTCCTCTCAACTACAATCTCCGGCTTTCTTCCCGTTAACCGTTGATGCTCCGATGAACCCAGAACCTATCCACTTCCACCTTAAATATATGCAATGACCTGGCATTCACAGCTATCTGTGGCAATGAATTCCACAGATTCACCACCCTCTGGCTAAAGAAATTAATCCTCACCTCCTTTCTAAAGGGAAGTCCCTCTATTCTGAAGTTGTGCCCTCTGGTCCTAGACTCCCCCAGTATAGGAAACATCCTCTCTACGTCCATTATCTCTCAGCCTTTCAATATCCAAAAGGTTTCATTTAAATCACATTTCCATCATCTGGACAAAAGTGTAGCTAGCTGATTGTTAAATGTGAGACTTCCGTTGTTGATGGTGAGTCACGTTGTCAAAGAATTCATCAAGATAGAGAACAGTTGGAAATGTGGGCAGAGAAATGGCGGATGAAGTTTAATCCAGATGAACATGAGGCATTTTAAAATAAGGATCTAGTGGTTTCCCAGCGTTTATGACAAATAAACTGTTCTTGGGCTTCCAGCCGGGTGCAGAAATTGATTTTAACTGATGTTTTGATTGTAAGCTCTGGATGAAGTGAGGTGTTTAACTTTGCAGGATGAAAAGTTCAGGCAAAGTATCCAGGAAACGGCAGGAATGTAGGGAGCGATGATGAATAACAGAAGGATCTTGGGGTCCAAGTCCACAGCTCCCTGAAAGTGGTCACATGAGTAGATAGACTGATAACATAGAACAGAAGAGCACAGAAGTGGGCCATTTGGCCCACAAAGTTGTGCTGAACCAGCCAAATCAAACCCCTCCAAATAAACTAATCCCTTTTACCTACTCCATGTCTGTATCCCTCTGTCACCTCAGATCCATGTGCTGATCCAAATGTTTCTTAAAAGCCTTTAATGCATTTGCCACACCACCATTCCAGGCATCCAGCACTCTCTGAGTGAAAAACTTACCCCTCACATCTCCTTTGAAGTGCAGAGAGACAGAAGGGTGTAAAATGAGGGTAGAAGCAAAAAGTAGTAAGGTGAAAAGTAAAAGTGGCAGGCCGACAAATCCAGGGCAAGCATCAAAAAGGGCCACTTTTCAACATAATTGTATAAGGGCTAAGAGAGTTGTAAAAAGAGCGCCTGAAAGCTTTGTGTGTCAATGCAAGGAGCATTCGTAACAAGGTGGATGAATTGAAAGTGCAGATTGTTATTGATGAATATAATATAGTTGGGATCACAGAGACATGGCTCCGGGGTGACCAAGGATGGGAGCTCAATATTCAGGGATATTCAATATTCAGGAGGGATAGACATGAAGGAAGGGGAGGTGGGGTGGCGTTGCTGGTTAGAGAGGAGATTAATGCAATAGAAAGGAAGGACATAAGCCGGGAAGATGTGGAATCGATATGGGTAGAGCTGCAGAACGCTAAGGGGCAGAAAACGCTGCTGGGAGTTGTATACAGGCCACCTAACAGTAGTAGTGAGGTTGGGGATGGTATTAAACAGGAAATTAGAAATGTGTGCAATAAAGAAACAGCAGTTATAATGGGTGACTTCAATCTACATGTAGATTGGGTGAACCAAATTGGTAAGGGTACTGAGGAAGAGGATTTCTTGGAATGTATGCGGGTTCGTTTTTTGAACCAACATGTCGAGGAACCAACTAGAGAGCAGGCTATTCTAGACTGGGTATTGAGCAATGAGGAAGGATTAATTAGCAATCTTGTCATGAGAGGCCCCTTGGGTAAGAGTGACCATAATATGGTGGAATTCTTCATTAAGATGGAGAGTGACATAGTTAATTCAGAAACAAAGGTTCTGAACTTAAAGAAGGGTAACTTTGAAGGTATGAGACGTGAATTAGCTAAGATAGACTGGCAAATGACACTTAAAGGGTTGACGGTGGATATGCAATGGCAAGCATTTAAAGATCGCACGGATGAACTACAACAATTGTTCATCCCAGTTTGGCAAAAGAATAAATCAAGGAAGGTAGTGCACCCGTGGTTGACAAGGGAAATTAGGGATAGTATCAATTCCAAAGAAGAAGCATACAAATTAGCCAGAAAAAGTGGCTCACATGAGGACTGGGAGAAATTCAGAGTTCAGCAGAGGAGGACAAAGGTCTTAATTAGGAAGGGAAAAAAGATTATGAGAGAAAACTGGCAGGGAACATAAAAACTGACTGTAAAAGCTTTTATAGATATGTGAAAAGAACAAGATTGGTTAAGAGAAATGTAGGTCCCCTACAGACAGAAACAGGTGAATTGATTATGGGGAGCAAGGACATGGCAGACCAATTGAATAATTACTTTGGTTCTGTCTTCACTAAGGAGGACACAAATAATCTTCCGGAAATAGTAGGGGACAAAGGGTCCAGTGAGATGGAGGAACTGAGCGAAATACATGTTAGTAGGGAAGTGGTGTTAGGTAAATTGAAGGGATTAAAGGCAGATAAATCCCCAGGGCCAGGTGGTCTGCATCCCAGAGTGCTTAAGGAAGTAGCCCAAGAAATAGTGGATGCATTAGTGATAATTTTTCAAAACTCTTTAGATTCTGGACTAGTTCCTGAGGATTGGAGGGTGGCTAATGTGACCCCACTTTTTAAAAAAGGAGGGAGAGAGAAACCAGGGAATTATAGACCGGTTAGCCTAACATCGGTGGTGGGGAAACTGCTAGAGTCAGTTATCAAGGATGTGATAACAGCACATTTGGAAAGTGGTGAAATCATTGGACAAAGTCAGCATGGATTTGTGAAAGGAAAATCATGTCTGACGAATCTCATAGAATTTTTTGAGGATGTAACTAGTAGAGTGGATAGGGAAGAACCAGTGGATGCAGTATATTTTGGATTTTCAAAAGGCTTTTGACAAGGTCCCACACAGGAGATTATTGTGCAAACTTAAAGCCCACGGTATTGGGGGTAAGGTATTGATGTGGATAGAGAATTGGTTGGCAGACAGGAAGCAAAGAGTGGGAATAAATGGGACCTTTTCAGAATGGCAGGCAGTGACGAGTGGGGTACCGCAAGGCTCAGTGCTGGGACCCCAGTTGTTTACAATATATATTAATGACTTGGATGAGGGAATTAAATGCAGCATCCCCAAGTTTGCGGATGACACGAAGCTGGGCGGCAGTGTTAGCTTTGAGGAGGATGCTAAGAGGATGCTGGGTGACTTGGATAGGTTAGGTGAGTGGGCAAATTCATGGCAGATGCAATTTCATGTGGATAAATGTGAAGTTATCCACTTTGGTGGCAAAAACAGGAAAACAGATTATTATCTGAATGGTGGCCGATTAGGAAAAAGGGAGGTGCAATGAGACCTGGGTGTCATTATACACCAGTCATTGAAAGTGGGCATGCAGGTACAGCAGGCGGTGAAAAAGACGAATGGTATGCTGGCATTTATAGCAAGAGGATTCGAATACAGGAGCAGGGAGGTGCTACTGCAGTTGTACAAGGCCTTGGTGAGACCACACCTGGAGTATTGTGTGCAGTTTTGGTCCCCTGATCTGAGGAAAGATATCCTTGCCATGGAGGGAGTACAAAGAAGGTTCACCAGATTGATTCCTGGGATGGCAGGACTTTCATATGATGAAAGACTGGATGAACTAGGCTTATACTCATTGGAATTTAGAAGATTGAGGGGAGATCTAATTGAAACGTATAAAATCCTAAAGGGATTGGACAGGCTAGATGCAGGAAGATTGTTCCCGATGTTGGGGAAGTCCAGAACGAGGGGTCACAGTTTGAGGATAAAGGGGAAGCCTTTTAGGACCGAGATTAGGAAAAACTTCTTCACACAGAGAGTGGTGAATCTGTGGAATTCTCTGCCACAGGAAACAGTTGAGGCTAGTTCATTGGCTATATTTAAGAGGGAGTTAGATTTGGCCCTTGTGACTAAAGGGGTCAGGGGGTATGGAGGGAAGGCTGGGGCGGGGTTCAGTTGGATGATCAGCCATGATCATACTGAATGGCGGTGCAGGCTCGAAGGACCGAATGGCCTACTCTTGCACCTATTTTCTGTGTTTCTATGTTTCTACCCCATCTCACTTCCAATGCATGCCCTCTGTTAGACATTTCTACCCTGGGAAAAAGATACACCCTGTCTATTCTATCTATGTCTCTCATAATCTTATAAACCTCAACCAAGTCTCCTCTGAACCTCTGTTGCTCCAAAGAAAACACTCCAGGTTTTTCCACCTTCTCCTGGTAGTACATGCCCTCGAAACCAGGCAGCATCCTGGTAAACCTCTTCTGCGCCCTCTCCAAAGCTCAACGTCCTCTGCTGGGTGACCAGGACTGTATGCATTACTCCAGATGTGGCCTAACCTGACTTTTATAAAGTTGTATCTCAACCTCTTGAACTCAATGCACTGCAAACTAAAAACAAGCATCCCATAAACCTTTTTAAACACCCTGTTGACCTGTGTAGACCATTTCATGGATCCATGAGCTTGGACCTCAAGATCTCTCTGCTCAGCAACTCTACCAAGAATCTTGCCCTGAACAGCGCACTGTCTGCCAGCATTTGCCCTAACCAAGGTGCAGCACCTCACATTTATCTGGGTAAAACTCCACCTGCCATTTCTCAGCCCATATCTGCAACTGATCATCAGTGTATTGCACTGTATGCTTTGCCAGTCCCATACGCTATCCATAACTCCACCTATAGAACATAGAACTTTGAAACTCTAGCACATTAGAGGCCCTTTGGCCCACAATGTTGTGCCAACCTAGTAACCTACTCTAGAAGTTGCCCAGAACTTCCTTACCGCATAGCTCTCTATTTTGCTAATTGCCATGTACCTATCTAAGAGTCCCTTAAAAGACCCTATTGTATCCACCTCTACCACCTTCACTAGCAGTGCATTCCATGCACCCACCACTCTGTGTGTGAAAAACTTACCTCTGACTTCCTCCCTGTACCTACATACAAGCACCTTAAAACTATGCCCCCTTGTGTTAGCCATTTCAGCCCTGGGAAAAAGCCTCTGACTATCCAGACAATCAATGCCTCTCATTATCTTACACACCCCGATCAGGTCACCTTTCATCCTTTGTTGCTCCAAGGAGAAAAGGCCAAGTTCACTCAACCTATTCTTGTAAGGCATGCTCCCCAATCCAGGCAACATCCTTGTGAATCTCCTCTCTATAGTATTCACATCATTCCTGTAGTGAGGTGACCAGAACTGAACACAGTACTGCAAATGGAATCTAACCACGTATTATATATGTAATCCTGAGGATTGGTTGGTGGCGTAACTCTAGGGCGTAACCCTGCAGACTATACACAACAACCCCAACTTATGTATCTTCAACAAACTTACAAACCCACGCTTCTACTTCCTCAGCCAGGTCATTTATAAAAATCACAAAGAGGAGGGGTCCCAGAACAGATGCCTGAGGCACACCACTGGTCACCGTCCTCCATGCAGAATACAAACCATCCACAACCACCCTTTGCCTTCTGTGGGCAAGCCAATTCTGGATCCACAAAGCAAGGTCTCCTTAGATCTCATGCTTCATTACTTTCTGAATGAACCTCACATGGGGAACCTTATCAACTGCCTTACTGAAATCCATACACACTGCATCCACTACTCGACCTTCATCAATGTGTTTTGGTACATTGTCTCTGGCCCACCAAATGTGTGGAATGTGAGGTGCAAAACCCCTTGCTTGTGTGGATGCTGTGTGATCAGTTCCCCCGTTACAGGTCAGTAACACAAAATAGCAGACAGCACAATACAAAATAACACTACCACAAAATGATACTATCATGAAATAATGGAAATAACAGAACCACAAAATAACAGAATACACCATATGGAAAGTAAATAATTTAGCTTGATAATTCTTAACTTGACAAAAGGGTTAGTAAAGAAAACAAAAAGAAAAGGGCCTATTTTAATGAAGCAGTCTAATGTGCTCGAGTTGGAGCTCACGGTTTCCTTTCCATTGGTCCTCCATCGATTTCCCTGGGCTTTGTCGACTCCAAGTCCACTCCATCCTGCTGGCTACAACTTCTCCTTTCAGGCATCTTCACTCTTCGTCTCTCGCCGAACAAAAGACTCAGATCACCTTGTTCTCAGGCACACAACAAGAAAAAAACACTCTCTTCATTGGATGGTGTATATTCCAAAGCTCCAGTTATCTCTAGCCATGACCCAAACACTGCTGCTACAGAAAAGCCATTACATTAGCAGTGAAACCTTTCCCAGGGTATTACATATAGATGTAACATTACATCATGGCTGTTGATCTTAATTCCACAGTTGATGAAAGTCAACATACCATACGCCTTCTTAACAACATTGTCAACCCGCGCAGCAGCTTTGAGTGTCCTAGGGACATGGACCCCAAGATCTCGCTGATCCACAACCACCCTTTGCCTTCTATGGTCAATCGGATTCTGGATCCACAAAGCAAGATCTCCTTAGATCCCATGCTTCATTATTTTAGGAATGAACCTCGCATGGGGAACCATATCAAATGCCTTACTGAAATCCATACACATTACATCCACTGCTCTACCTTCATCACTGTGTTTTGTTACATTCTCAAAGAATTCAATCAGATTCGTAAGGCATGACCTGCCCCTCATAAAGCCATGCTGACTCCTAAATTAGATTATGTCTCTCCAAATGCTCAATAAAACTGCCTCTCAATCTTCTCCAAGAACTTGCCCACCACTGAAGTAAGACTTACTTGTCTATAAATTCCTGGGTTTTCTCAACTTCCTTCCTGAACAAGGGAAAAACGTTTGCAAGCTTCCAGTCCTCCGGTGCTTTTTCATTCCCTATTGATAATGCAAAGATCATCGCCAGAGGCTCAGCAATTTCCTCCCTTGCTTCCCCAGTAGACTTGGGTATATCCCGCCTGGTCCTGGTGACTTATCTAACACAATACCTTTCAAAATCTCCAGCACATCCTCATTCCTGATATCTACACACTCAAGCATTTCAGTCTACTTTAAGTTATCCCCACAATTGCCAGGGTCCCTTTTACTGGTGAATACTGAAGCAAAGTATTCATCAAGTTCCTCAGCTTCCTCCTCTGACTCCATGCACGTGTCTCCACTCTCACTCCTGATTGGTCCTATTCTCACACGGCTCATCCTCTTGCTCTTCACTTGCTTGAAGAATGCCTTGGAGTTTTCCTCAATCCTGCTCAGCAAGGCCTTTTCATGGCCCTTCCTCATTTCATTCTTGAGCTCCTTCCCGGCACCCTTGTAATTTTCTAGCTTTCTAACAGTACCTAGTTTCTTGAAACTTTTGTAAGCTTTTCTTTTCTTCTCAACTAGATTTTCCATATCCTTTGTGCACCTTGGGTGTTTTACCCTGTCATCCTTTCCCTGCCTCAGTGGAACATGCCTATGCAGTATGTCATGTAAATGTTCCCTGAACATTTGGCACATTTCTGCTGTGCATTTCCCTGAGAACAGCTGCTCCCAATTTATGTTCCCAAGTTCCTGCATCATATTTCTCCCTACCCCAATTAAATGTTTACAGCTCCCATCCTTCTCCAGCGCCATGGTAAAGGAGATAGAGTTGTGATCACGACCTCCAAAATGTCCTCTCACTGAGAGACCTGCCACCGGACCAGGTTCATTTCCCAATACCAGATCAAGTACAGCCTCTCCTCTAGTTGGCATATCAAATATTGCATCAGGAAACCTTCCCGTAGAAACCTAACAAACTCCACTCCATCTAAACCCTTTGCTCTAAGCAGATGCCAGTCAATATTACGAATGTTAAAATCACCCATCACAGCAACCCTATTATTGTTGCACTGTTACAGAATCTGCGTCTGGTTTGGAGAGAGTTAAGAAATTCACCAGGATGCTGCCTGGATCTGAGGGATTTAGTTACAGGGAGAGTTGTCTAAGTTTGATTGTTTCTCATAGAAAGTCACGGAGTACGGTGAGACCAACAAAAAACATTAGAAAAGGACAACACAGGAACAGGCCCTTGATGTGGTTCCAAACTGATTAACATAGTAATTAATTAAAATCCGAGTTAAACTAGCTCCTGGGGTTTATGGGGGAGCTAGAACCTCTGGGGAAGGGGCTTGTTGTGTCCAGTCTGGGGCAGCTCACTCACTTTTGTTCCAACCCAATTAAATGGGGCAACCCAGACAGTGTCTAACAAGATTATAGATCGCTTCTTTGGTAGGGCTGACATTTTACCTTCTCATCTGAGGATGGTCTCAGATTTACCTGAAGTTCCTTGTGTCCACATTCAATTGCTCTTATTAGGTTGTCCAAGAGCAAGAGTCAGTTCAGAGTCCACAAAAGGGGGGGGGGGGGGCCCAGAGAAAACTAGTCCGTCTGCTTCCCCTGTCCTTGATCAGACTGTAGTTTCTTCTGACCAACATCTCCCTCCTCTTGATCCAAAGATAAATACCTTAGAATCACTATCCTCCTCTCATTCAGTTGACTGCCCATAGGACTTCCAGGGAAACCAGTTGTGAGGGTGGGGGAAGTTAGGGAGAGGTGGAGGAAGTGGAGGGAAAGGGAAGTGCAGGGATGGAGGGGAGAGAGAGGGATGGAGAGGAGAGAGGGGAGAGGAAGTGGAGGGAAGGGGAGGGAGGGAGATGAGACGAGAAAGGGAGAGGTGGAGGGAGAGGGAAGGGGAGGGATGGAGAGAAGGGGCAGAGGGGAGGAGAGAGAGGGAGTCATGGAGAGGCAAGAAGAGGAAGAGGGAGTGGGTGGGGGTGGAGGGACTAAGAGGAAAGTGGAGGGATGGAGAGAAGGGGAGAGGGCAGAGGAAAGGAGGGGAAGTGGGAGTGAGTGGAGGTGGAGGGAGGGAGAGGAAAGGGGAAGGATGGAGAGAAGGGGAGAGGGAGGAGACAGGGAGAGAGGGAGGGAGATGTGAGAGAAGAGGGATGGGAGAGTCGGGAGTGGGAGGGAGGGGGAAGCAGATAAGAGAGTTAGCAGTTTAGTTTGGTCATTATAAATTGTTTTGTGATTAGGCTGGGGTTAAGTCGGGGGATTGCTGGGCGGTGCAGCTCGAAGGGACTGTTCCGTGCCAAACCCCAATAAATAAATAAATAAATACATACATAAAAAGTAATTATATATATGTGCACATGGATGAACTGAAGAAAACTTATATTAGGCAGGAAATGGTGTTGGATAGACTGTTTGGTCTGAAGGCTGATAAGTCCCTGGGACCTGATGGTCTGCATCCCAGAGTACTTAAGGAGCTGGCTTTAGAAACCGTGGATGCATTGGTAATCATTTTCCAATGTTCTATAGATTCAGGATCAGTTCCTGTGGATTGGAGGGTGGCTAATGTCATCCCTCTCTTCAAGAAGGGAGAAAGAGAGAAAACAGGGAATTATAGACCGGTTAGCCTGACGTCGGTGGTGGGAAAGATGCTGGAGTCAATTATAAAAAAGGAAATTACGACACATCTGGATAGCAGTAACAGGATTGGTCCGAGCCAGCATGGGTTTACCAAGGGAAAATCGTGCTTGACTAACCTTCTGGAATTTTTTGAGGATGTAACTATGAAAATGGACAAGGGAGAGCCAGTGGATGTAGTGTACCTGGACTTTCAGAAAGCCTTTGATAAAGTCCCACATAGGAGTTCAGTGGGCAAAATTAGGGCACATGGTATTGGGGGCAGAGTACTGACATGGATTGAAAATTGGCTGGCTGACAGAAAACAAAGACACGCGGTTAATGGGTCCCTTTCAGAATGGCAGGCGATGACCAGTTGGGTACTGCAGGGTTCAGTGCTGGGATCGCAGCTGTTTACAATATATATTAATGATTTAGATGAGGAAATTAAAAGTAACATTAGCAAATTTGCTGATGACACAAAGCTGGGTGGCAGTGTGAAATGTGAGGAGGATGTTATGAGAATGCAGGGTGACTTGGACAGGCTGAGTGAGTGGGCAGATGCAGTTTAATGTGGATAAATGTGAGGTTATCCACTTCAGTGGTAAGAACAGGAAGGCAGATTATTATCTAAATGGAGTCAAGTTAGGAAAAGGGGAAAGACAACGAGATCTCGGTGTTTTTGTACAACAGTCACTGAAAGCAAGCATGCAAGTACAGCAGGCAGTGAAGAAAGCTAATGGCATGCTGGCCTTCATAAGAAGGGGAATTGAGTATAAGAGCAAAGAGGTCCTTCTGCAGCTGTACAGGGCCCTGGTGAGACCACACCTGGAGAACTGTGTGCAGTTTTGGTCTCCAAATTTGAGGAAGGACATTCTTGCTATTGAGGGAGTGCAGTGTAGGTTCTCAAGGTTAATTCCCAGGATGGTGGGACTGTCATATGTCGAAAGATTGGAGCGACTGGGCTTGTATACTCTGGAATTTAGAAGGCTGAGAGGGGATCTTATTGAAACATATAAGATTATTAAGGGATTGGACATGCTGCAGGCAGGAAGCATGTTCCCGCTGATGGGTGAGTCCAGAACCAGAGGCCACAGTTTAAGAATAAGGGCTAGGGGTTTAAGAATAAGGGCTAGGCCATTTAGAACGGAGTTGAGGAAAAACTTTTTCACCCAGAGAGAGGTGGAGTATGGAATTCTCTGCCCCAGAAGGCTGTGGAGGCCAAGTCTCTGGATGCTTTCAAGAAAGAGATGGATAGAGCTCTTAAAGGTAGCGGAATCAAAGGTTATGGGAATAAGGCAGGAACTGGATACTGATTGTGGGTGATCAGCCATGATCACAGTGAATGGCGGTGCTGGCTCAAAGGGCCGAATGGCCTACTCCTGCACCAATTGTCTATTGTCTATTGTCACAGAGGTTGTCCATTGTGTCCACTATGGGAAGGTTTTTAAAGTGGAAAAGGCAGGCGGTGGGGTATAATATACAATATAGACAGACACATACATAATAACACACACACACACACACACACACACACACACACACACACACACACACACACACGTATATACAGTGTATATATATGTGCGTGTGTGTGCATGTATGTGCAAAACAATTATGCACGCATATATGTAAAAAAAACAATGTATATCCCGCGATGTTTACTCCTCTCTCTCTGGCGCTGAGGGCCACTTGCTGCTGTGCTTCATGTCTGTGAACTTTTCGGCAATTTGTCCCGCTGAAATGATGAACTGATGCGGAGGGTTTTGGGTTTTCCAGGTGCTCCGGGGATTTGGATCCAAGGATGCAATCTGTTTTGGAATGCTCGCTTCCATTGTTTGCAAGGATCCCCCCCACCCCCGTCACCTTCTCTCTATGCCCATTGGGGGTTGGTCTTTATATTTTAATTGGGTTCTTTCTTTTGGAAGCAGGCAAATCTCAAGGTTGCATAATTTATACATCTTTTGATAATAAATGTACTTTGAATCTTTTCAGTATATATTTTATTTATTTCATCTTTATCCTATATCCTAATATAAACATAGTCTTATGAATATTGTTTGCCGCAAACACTGTACCACTAAAATTAAAGCAGACTTCAGGAGTGCTTTGCAGGCTAAAAAGAGAAACGATAGCTTTGACAACAAGCCCACAGCCCAGGAAAGGGGAGATGCATGGGGTGGGGGGTAGGGGCAAAGATAGTGATGGTCTCCTCTGCGGGTCCAGAGTTTGGGAGAAGATCTCCTCACCGAGGTCAACTGTGGGCAGCCCAGACTTTTAAAATAAAATGTCCAGGTTATTGCCTGTCTTTTCTTCATGCAGGGAACTGGGAAGTGGAGGGAGTTCAGCAAGCGTTCATGATGGGAGTGTCACAGTCTTTGCTCCTTTGCGCCTCACAGTTGCACAGACACCTCTTGCCACCGACCCAGCAGTACAGCAGGAGTTCCTCTGCTCCCAGAGGGATCGGCCTCTCTCCCAACAACCAAAGTTCTTGCACACAACCACAACTCGTAATGGTGGACCCCAGCTGAGCCAAACAGGCAGCATCTCGTGACTGATGACTGTGAATATCTCCCACACCACCAATCTCCCCGCTCCACACCCCATTGAGTTAATCTTCCAGCTGCACACGGGAGTGTGTGATGGGACAGTCTGGAGGGAGCTTCACTCTGTGTCTGACCCTGGGAGTGTGTGATGGGACGGTGGGGAGGGAGGTTCACTCTGTGTCTGACCCCAGATGTGTGTGATAGGACAGTGCGGAGGGAGATTCACTCTGTTTCTGACTCCGGGAGTGTGTGATGGGACGGTGTGGAGGGAGTTTCACTCTGTATCTGACCACAGAAGAGTGTGATGGGACGGTGTGGAGGGAGCTTCACTCTGTTTCTGACCCCGAGATGTGTGTGATGGGACGGTGGGGAGGGAGGTTCACTCTGTGCTTCACAGCAGTAATATGTGATGGGACATTTACACTTGTTTCTCTCATTCAGGAACCGCTGTGGTTTCCCTTCAACGCCTTGCCGTCCGCAGCTGAGTTCAGTTTGAGGAACCGAAGTGATAAACTGATCAGCAGAGATTAAAAATGTGACGAAATCTTAAGGATGTGTTTGTCAGCGTCAGACGGGACCCACTCCACTCTCCGGACCTCTCCCGCACCAGCGTCCTGTTCCACCTTCCCTGCTCTCCCGGGGGCGGAGGACAGCGATTCTGTTCGTTTCTGCACGGTTCATGTCCAGGATTGGTTGCTGTGGTCGCAACGGTTTGGGATCTGGGTGCAACTCTCTGCTGCCCGGGGGACGGAGTGAACCGGAGATTACGGGGAGGCTGAACTTCATCGAGACGGGGAGCAGGCTCCAAGGTGAGTTGGTGGGGTCCCAGGAAGGGATGCCGGAGCTGGGGTCCCTAGGGGCCGGCAGCGGATGATGAACGGTGGGGAGGGTGCAGGGGGTGGGTGTGGGGAGGGGAGGATGGAGGAGCGCACTGCGTTGATTTCGGTGAAGAGGGAGTGCCGTGCTGAGGGTGAGGAGGTGAGGAGGGAGCGTCACGCTGAAGGCCACTTTCTTCCCCTTCCCCGTCCATTTCCCGTCTCTGCTGTGGGGCTGGAGGGGGCTGACAGGGAGGAGAGCCAATGCGCCATGTGCGGGCTGGTGAGGAGTGAGCGTCGTGGGGCAGGAGGGGCAGTGAGGGGGGAGATGGTTGTGACCTCCATCCTCTCTGTCTTTTCCCCTTACCCTTCTTTTCCACCTTCACCCCTTTCCCTTGTTCAATCCCCATCTCTCTCCCTGCCCACTCCCATTCCCCTCCCCTCCCTGTTCCTTCTGTACTCGACATCCTCGCTCCCCTCCCCCTCTTCCTCTCTCATATTCCTCCCTCTCCCCCTTTCCCTTCTCCTCCGCACATTTCCCTCCCTTTCCCACCTCTCCTTTCTCCCTCTTCTCCCCTCTTCCCAGCTCTTCCTCATCCCCTTCTTCCCTCCCTCTTCCCCATTTATATTTCCTCTCTCCTCTCTGTTATGCCATTTTATTCCTGCTTCCCCTCTGTCTTTCCCATCTTACCTCTCCCTTTTTCTCATCCCCATTCTCTTCTTCTCTCTGCATCTTCCCCCTTCTTTCCCCTTTCTCTTTTTCTCCCTCTTCCCACATTCTCTTCTTCCCCCTTTCTCCTTTCTTCTCCTGCTTCCCCCTTTCTCTTCTTCCCTCTCTCTTTCACCTTCCCTCTCTTTTTCTCCCTTATCCCCCTCTGCACCTCCATCTTCCCCTTCCTCCTCTCCCCACTCCTCCTTCCCTATCTTCCCTCTCCTTCTTTCCCCCTTTCCTCCTTCCACTTCCACTTCTCCCCTCCCTCTTATGCCACTTTCTTCCTCTTCCACGTCCATTTTCCCCACCTCCCTCTTCCCCCATTCTCCTTCTCCCATCATTTTCCTCCCTCTTTCCTTACCAGTTCCCCGTCTTCCCTCCCCACACCTCCATCCACACATTTCCCCTCCACCTCCAGCCCTTCAGCATTCCCACTACCGATTCTCCTTTCCCTTTCCTGTCCTGGCACCTTCTTCCTTGCCCCTCCCTGTCTCCTGATCATTCCCCCTCCCATCCCCTCTTCCACCCCACCCTTTCCCTCTCATTTCACCCCCCACCTCTGTTGTCCTTGGCCTATGTTCTCCCTAACTCCACCTAGGACCTGTCTCCATCCCACCCCCTTCAAACCTTCACCCCACCCTTTTTTGTTCATCCCACCTCTCCATCTCTTCCCCTACCCCTCCACCCTTTGTCACTCACATTCCCCTCTTTCCCTCCTTATTCTTTCCACCGTTCGTGCATTCAACCCTTCCCCCACTCCACCTCACATCCTCTGTCCCCGTTTCTCTTTGCTTGTCCCTGACACTTACTGCAACCTCCCATCACTGCACCCCATCTCTACCCCTTCCCTCCTTCCCTTTAGCTTCACCCCTCCATTTCCATCTCCTACACAATGCTTCCAGCTTAACTCCTCTTCCCCCTCCTCCTCCCCATCCCTCCTCCTCCCCTCCCCTTCCCTCCTCCTCCCCTCCCCTTCCCTCCTCCTCCCCTTCCCTCCCCTCCCCATCCCTCCTCCTACCCTCCCCTTCCCTCCTCCTCCCCTTCCCTCCCCCTCCCCATCCCTCCTCCTACCCTCCCCTTCCCTCCTCCTCCCCTCCCCTCCTCCCCTACCCTCCTCCCCTCCCCTCCTCCCCTCCCTTCCCCCTCCTCCCCCTCCCCTCCCCTCCTCCTCCACCCCTCCCCTTCTGTCCCCTCCACCTCTCCCCCTCCACTTCTCTCCCCCTCCCTTCCTCCTCCCCCTCCCCATCCCTCCTCCTCCCTTCCCCTTCCTTCTCCTCCCCTCCCCTCCTCCTCCCTCCCCTCCTCCTCCCTCCCCTCCTCCTCCCCCTCCTCTCCCCTCCTCCTCCACCCCTCCCCTTCTCTCCCCTCCACTTCTCTCCCCCTCCACTTCTCTCCCCCTCCCTTCCTCCTCCCCCTCCCCTTCCATCCTCCTTCCACTCCCTTTCTCTCCCCTCCCATTCTCTCCCCCTCCCCTTTACTCCTCCTCCCTTCACTGCTCTTCCTCCCCCCCTGCTCTCCCGCTCCCTCCTTCTTCATCCCCTCCTTCCCTTCCCTACAACTTCTAGTTCTGTTCACCCTCCTCTTCCCTCCTGTTCACATACCCTTTCCCTCCTCCTCTTCTTCCCTTCCCTTTTAACCCTTCCCTTTCCAGCCCTTCCTTTTCTTTCCCTCCTTTTCCTCCCCTCTTTCTTCCTTCACCTCCTCCCTTCCACCCTCCTCCTCCCTGTACACCCTCCACTTCCTTGTACTCCATTGTCCTCCCCTTCATCTTCCTCTTCCCTCCTCTCCCTCACCCTCTTTCTTGCTCCCCTTCCCTCCTCCTCCTCCCCTTCTTCCCTCCTCCACCCCTTCCCACCTCCTCCCCTCCACTTCCCTCCTTTTCCCCTCCTATCCTCCTCCCCTCTTCTTCCCTTTCATCCCCCTCCCCTTCCCTCCTCTTCCTTCCTCCTCCCCATCGCCTTTCTCTTCTCTTCCCTCCTCATCCTTCGTCCTCCTCCCCTCCTCTTTCTCCTCCAACCCTTCCTCTCATGTCCTCCCCATACCCTCCCCTTTCTCCTCTTGCTCTTCCTCCTCTTCCCTTCCCCTTCTCCCCTCTTTCTTCCTCCTCCTCCCCCTCTCCTTCACCATCCACTTTCCTCATCCTGCTCTCCTTCCTGTTTCCCCTCTGCTTCCCTCTTCCCTCTTCCCCTTCCCCCTCCCTCCCCACATCCCCTCACCTCTCCCCTCCCTTCACCTTGTCTACTCCCTCCCTCTCCCCTTTCTCTCCCTTCCCTTCCCTCACCTGTCCTCATTCCTCATCCCCGTCATCTTATCCAACTAATCTTTACCTGCCCTCCCTTCCCCGTCTCCTCTGCCCCTCCTTCTACCTTTCCACACCCACCACCCTCCTCTTACCCATCCATCTCTCTTCCCTTCCCCTCTTCCTCCTTTCGCACCTCCTCATCCACCCGTTTCAGTTCCTCCTCTGTTGTTCATTCCCCTCCCCCCTTTCTCCCTTCACTCCCCTTTCGTCATTATCTTCATTATCTTCACCTACCTCTGCCCTCCCATGCACCTCTCCTTTTGACCCCATCTTCCCTCTTTTCCCTCCCTATCTCTCCCTGCCTCCTCTTTCCCTCATCCATCTCTCTCCTTCCCTCTTCTTGTCCCCTCCCTCCATTCCCACCCTCTCTCACCTCCACAATATCTTCTCTTCCAGGCTCAGCATGGACTATTCTGAAGATGATTACTTTTTCAATACTACTTTCTTTGAAAACTACACCGATGAGATCTTAATTATGGATAACAGGACCCAACTGCCAGCATCTTCCATTTTGCCCATCATTGTCTATGCCCTCACTTTCCTGTTGGGGGTCCCTGGCAATGGTGCTGTCATCTGGGTGACAGGCTTCAAGATGAAACGGAGTGTCAACACGGTGTGGTTCCTGAACCTGGCTGTGGCAGACCTGACCTACTGCCTCACCCTCCCCTTCCAGATGGCTAACATTGCGCTGGAAAACACCTGGCCGAGAGACAACGTCCTCTGTAAGCTCCTTCCCTCGGCCATCGTCCTCAACATGTATGCCAGTGTCTTCCTATTGACCATGATCAGCATCGACCGTTGCCTGGCCGTCACTAGGCCCATCTGGTCCCAGACTCACCGGTCCCTGCCTTGGGTGCGTGCGGCCTGCCTTGGGGCCTGGGGCCTCGCCTTCCTCATGTGCCTGCCCACTCTGCTGACACGGCAGATGAACATAGATTCTGAGTTCGGTTAATTTTCTGCACCATTAACTACACCGGGACATATTTTGGAGACCGGACCAGGGAGGTGGTGGAGGTGACACGGGCCCTCTTTGCCTTCATCTTCCCCTTCCTCATCATGGCATCCTGCTACCTCCTGATCGGCCAGAAGCTGCAGAGGGGCAAGTTCGCCAAGTCCAGCAAGATCACGAAGCCTATCCGCCTCATTGCATTTGTAGTTGCCGCCTTTTTCACCTGCTGGCTCCCGTACCACATCTGCGGCCTAGCCCAGGCTTTCTTCAATCTTCAAGTGGCCATGATCTGGGATAACTTGTCCGTGGGCCTAGCCTCCTTCAACAGTGCCCTGAACCCCATCCTCTATGTCTTCGCCGGCCGTGACTTCCGCCAGGTCTTCCGGCGCTCCCTGTGCAGCTCGCTCCGTTTGGCCTTTGCTGAGGAGCAGAGAGAGTCAGCTTGCAGCACCCACATCAAGACCATCTCCAGTACGGATGCCAGTGTGTGAGGGCTCTCCCTCTGGGTCCCCCCATTACCGGCTCCTCACTCCATCCTGCCATTGGTACCCTGTACTCCATATTGGCCTCTGTCACCTCCCGCCATTAGTGCACCCATTCCCTCCCCCACTTTGCCTACCATTGTTCCAGTCCTACAAGGCCCACTGTTCAAGGCCTAGTGAACCAGAATCCTTGGCTGATAGCCAACCACTGATCCCCACCTTTCCAACCACCTATTTGCCAGTGATCTGTTCATTCCCTGAGCAGCTAACTGAGTATTTCCCCGCAGTCGCCCGATAGCGTCCTATCAAAAAAAACTTGCCCCAGCTCAAAGGACCCTCTGAGTGAGTCCAGGCCAAGTTGGTTCACTGCCTCCTGGGCCCAGCTTCCTCATTGCAATGGCGACCAGATATGACAGCTCGATCGAGCCGTGATTTTTGCCCCCTGCACCCCACCCCACCCCAGCCCCCTCCATCAGGTCCTTGCACAGCCTCCCCCACTCCAGGGAGAACAGACTCCGGTCTCTCCTTGTAACTGCAACACTCCGTCCCAGAGAACATCGTGTGGAATCTCCTCTGCACCCTCTCCAGTGCAGTCACCTCCTTCCTGTAGTGTGGAGACCAGAAATGGACACTGTACTCCAGCTGTGGGCTGACCAATTGTTTCCAAAGTTGCTCCGTCACCTCTCTGGCTTGAGGAAGAATGAAGACACAAGAGGCAGCAGGCACTGGAATGTGGATCAGCAAAGCATTTGCTGGAGTGAACTGACGTTATATCTGACGTGAACTGGAGAAGAAAGCCTTCGATAAACTGCTTGCAAATATTTCAAGACTGTCACAGTTCCAATTAAAAATCACCTCAGTTCCTGTGTACTTTCATGTCCATATTTGGTGAGGTACAAGTATAACGAAAAACTTCAGGGGCAACAGACACAAAATGAGGGAACTCAGCAGGTCAGTCAGCATCTGTGGAGATGAATAAACAGTAGACCTTTTGGGCCGTGTCCTTCACCAGGATTGTTTATTCATTAAAAATAAAATGATCACAAGATCACACAAGATCACAAGACAAAGGAGCAGAAGTAGGCCATTCAGCCCATCGAGTCTGCTCCGCAGCTCCCCCATGAGCTAAACTATTCACCCATCTAGTTCCAATTTCCGGCTTTTTCCCCATATCCCTTGATACCCTGACTAATTAGATACCTGTCAATCTCCTCCTTAAACATCCTCAATGATCGGGCCTCCACAGCCATATGTGGCAACGAATTCCACAAATCCACGACCCTCTGGCTAAAAAAATTTCTCCTCATCTCTGTTTTAACTGGGTACCCTCTAATTCTAAGACTATGGCCTCTTGTCCTGGACTCACCCACCAAGGGATACAACTTTTCCGCATCTACTCTGTCCAACCCTTTCAACATTCGAAACGTTTCTATGAGATCCCCTCTCATTCTTCTATACTCTAATGAATACAATCCAAGGCCGACAAACGCTCCTCATATGTTAGCCCCTGCATTCCAGGAATCATCCTTGTAAATCTTCTCTGAACTCTCTCCAACATCAGTATATCCTTTCTAAGATAGGGGGCCCAAAATTGCACACAGTATTCCAAATGAGGTCTCACTAATGCCCCATAGAGCCTCATCAACACCTCCTTACTCTTTTACACTATTCCTCTTGAAATGAATGCCAGCATAGCATTCGCTTTCCTTACTGCCAATCCAACTTGGTGGTTAACCTTTAGGGTATCCTGCAGGAGGACCCCCAAGTCCCTTTGCACTTCCGATTTTTGAATTTTCTCCCCATCTAAATAATAATCTGCCCGATTATTTCTTCTTCCGAAATGTACAACCGTACATTTGTCAACATTGTACCTCATCTGCCATTTCTTTGCCCACTCTCCTAAACTGACTAAGTCTCTCTGCAACCTTTCCGTTTCTTCAACATTTCCTGCTCCTCCACCTATCTTGGTGTCATCCGCAAACTTGGCCGCAAAACCATTTAATCCATAATCCAAATCATCGATATACATCGTAAAAAGAAGCGGCCCCAAAACCGACCCCTGCGGAACACCACTAGTAACCGGCAACCAATCAGAATAGGATCCCTTTATTCCCACCCTTTGCTTTCTGCCTATCAGCCAATGCTCCAGCCATTTCAATATCTTTCCTATAATTCCATGGGCTCTCATCTTATTAAGCAGCCTCATATGCGGCACCTTATCGAAGGCCTTTTGAAAATCCAAATACACAACATCCACAGCCTCTCCCTTGTCAATCTTATTCGAGATTACCTCAAAAAATTCCAATAAGTTGGTAAGGCAGTATCTTCCCTTCATGAAACCATGCTGGCTTCGGCCTATCTTGTCATGCACCTCGAGGTATTTCATAACCTCGTCCTTGAGGATTGACTCCAATATCTTTCCAACCACCGATGTCAGACTAATAGGTCTGTAATTTTCTTTTTGCTGCCTCCTTCCTTTCTTAAATAGCGGAACTACATTTGCGACCTTCCCGTCCTCCGGAACCATGCCAGTCTATTGATTCCTGAAAGATCATTTCCAATGTTTCCACAATCTCCAAAGCCACCTCCTTCAGAACCCTTGGGTGCACCTCATCCGGACCGGGAGACTTATCTATTCTTAGTCCACTTAGCTTCCCAAGCACTTTCTCTCTAGTTATCTTGACTGTACCTAATTCTACTCCCTGATACCTCTGGCTATCAGGTATATTGCTCATGTCTTCCACTGTGAAGACTGATGCAAAATACTCATTCAGTTCCTCCGCCATCTCTTTGTCATCCATTATAATTACTCCAGCATCATTTTCAATCGGTCCCATATCTACCCTTGTCACTCTTTTACTCTTCATATATTTAAAAAAACTCTTAGTATCCTTTTTTATGTTAATCGCCAACTTCCTTTCATAATTCATCTTTTCTTTCCTAATGACGTTCTTAGTTTCTTTCTGTAAGTTTTTAAAGGTCTTCCAGTCCTCATTTTTCCCACTAATTTTTGCTTCCTTGTACGCCGTTTCTTTTGATTTTATTTTTGCCTTAACCTCTCTCATTAGCCACATTTGTACTATTTTTCCATTCATGATTTTCTTTTTTCTTGGAATATATTTTCCCTGCATTTTTCTTATTTCTTGTAGGAATTTCATCCAATTCTGCTCTGCCGTCCCTCCATTTAGTTTACTTTTCCAATTGACTTGGGCCAGTTCCTCTCTCATACCACTATAATTTCCCCTGTTCCACTGAAATATCGATACACCTGATACCAGCTTCTCCTTTTCAAATTTGAAACTGAACTCAATCATATTATGATCACTACTTCCAAGAGGTTCCTTTACCTCCAGCTCCCTAATCACCTCAGGTTCGTTACACAGCACCCAATCCAAAACAGCCGGCCCCCTGCTGGGCTTCTGGACAAGTTGCTCCAAAAAGCTATCCTGTAGGCATCCCACAAACTCCCTCTCCTGAGATCTATTACCTACCCGACTTTCCCAATCCACTTTCATAATAAAATCTCCCATAATTATCTTGACATTTTCCTTCTGACACGCTTTTTCTATTTCCAGCTGTAACTTGTAGTCCACATCCCGCCTGCTGTTATACATTATTATACATAATTAATAAAATGAGTTAATAGATATGTTTATTCATCTATGGAAATGAATAAACATGACTGCTTATCTCTTTCCATAGTTCCTAGGGTGGTGGGGTGGAGATACGTCTCTACCAAAGGAGATGTAAGGTGCTCCTTTCCTCTCTAGCCTGTAGGTCACCCTTGGGCAAAGTGCAGACCCTCCGATCAGGGTCACGTGAAGCCGTGGGAGCAGGTGGTGGATGGTTGTATAACAAGTCCTGGTTATGTGACCACTGACGCCAGGCAGACAGTCTCGGGAGTATTGACAATGGCTGGGGTCACGTGTCTTGTAAAGATACGGCCCAGAAGATGACAATGGCAAACCACTTCTGCAGAAAAATTTGCCAAGTACAATCTTGATCGAAGGCCGCGATTGCCTGCGCCAGACGACGTGGCGCATAATGAGCGAACAATAGATCCTCCAACATTTTGTGTGTGTTGCTCTGGAAGAGTCAGCAACAGCTGCAGAATCTCTTGTGTTTACACCAGCGTTTCCCACCCGGGGGTCCGGCGAGACCCCTTGCTGAATCGGACCATGGCCTAGAAAAGGGTGGGGTCCCCGGTTTACAAGGAAAAGCCTGCAGCAACACCAGGGGAGGGTAGAGATTGAGCTGTATGGAGAGGGCGGACAGAACTGGATCGTTTTCTCCGGGGGCTGAGGGGAGACCTCACCGGAAGTTTATAAAATGATGAGGGCAGGGATGGGATGGACAGTGATGATCAGTTTCTCCTCCTGCCCCACTGGGAGGGGGGCCTCGTTTGAAGGGAGAGGAAGGAAAGTTTAAAGAGGATGTTCTGGGCAAGTGTGCTGGGTGCCAAAAGTGGGCTGCCATGGGTGGTGGTGGAGTGGACGCTCCGGACTGTTTAATTAATTAATTTATTGAGTTATGGCACAGATTAGACTCTTCCAGACCTTCGTGCCCGCCGCCCAGCAATCGCCTGATTTAAACCTGCCTAATCCCAGGACAATTTATAATAGCCAATTAACCTACCCACCGGTACGGCTTTGGACTGTGGGAGAAAACCAGAGCACCCGGAGGAAACCCACACGGTCATGGGGTGAACGGACGAACTCTTTACTGGCAGTAGCGGGAATTGAACCTGGGTCTCCCGTACTGTAAAGCGTCGTGATAACCACTAGAGACTTCTACACACAGTGGACTCTTCGTTAGTGCAAGTGTCTGATCAGCCAATCACGTGGCGGCAACCCAGTGCATAAAAGCACGCAGACATGGTCAAGAGGTTCAGACCAAACACCAGAATGGGGGATGAAATGTGATCGAAGTGACTTTGACTGGTGAATGTATTATTGGCGCCAGATGGGGTGGTTTGAGTATCTCAGAAACTGCTGATCTCCTGGGATTTTCAGGCACAGCTGTCTGTAGAGTTTACAGAGAATGGTGCGAGAAACAAATGAAAAACATCCATTGAGTTCTGTGGGCGAAAAAGCCTTGTTAATGAGAGAGATCAGAGGAGAATTGCCAGACGGGCTCAAGCTGTCAAGAAGGCGGCAGTATGTCCTGTGTTTGCGGTTTTAAATTTAGTATCTCTAATATCCACTGGTTACAACAGAGGTGTGCCGAGAACATCTCTGAACCCACAACACGTCGAACCGTGAAGTGGACAGGATACAGCAGCAGATCACAAGCAGACACTCAGTGGCCGGTGTATTCAGTACAGGAGGGACCGAATAAAGTGTTCACTGAGTGTGTATAGACACATGATCATACAGGGATTGGTGGGATATGGGTCAGGTACAGAAACATTCGGCTGAATTCAGCAATTTGCTCGGCACAGATTATCTCTCTACAATGTCTCCCCCTGCTGTCCATAACCGGTTCTGCAACAGCAGATGTTTAAACTGACGGCATCCCACACAGGCTTGACAGTGGATCGCTGGGTCCAATCCCACAGCAGTTATCAGAGAACGACCCCTCAGTGAGGATGAGAGACAAATGTATGCAGGATAGAACTCAAGAAGGTGGCCAAAAGTCTCCTTGGTGAGTGGGATAAAAGAGAATCCCAAGGTATTGCATTGAACCAGAATCAGATCTCTGGCATATATTGTGAAATTTATTGACTGTGTACAATGCATTGCAATACATAATAATAGAGAAAAAACTGAGTTACAGTAAGTATATACATAATAGTTAAATTCAATAAGTAGTGCTAAAATAGAAATAAAAAAGCAGTGAGGTAGTGTTCCTGGGTTCAATGCCTATTCAGAGATCTGATGGCAGATGGGAAGAAGCTGTTCCTGAATCATTGAGTGTGTGACTTCAGGCTTCTGTACCTCCTTCCCGATGGTATCAATGAGAACAAGGTGTGGCCTGGGTGATGGGGGTCCATAATGATGGGCGCCACCTTTTTGAGGACTTGAGGGTCAGGAACTGAGGGAGGTGCTGATGTTTGGAATAACTGGACAGGGGTGGGGTACCGTGTGACTAACTTGTGTTGGAATCTAGCATGGAAAAGGACAAGAAAGGTAGTGAGCATGGTGTGGGCCTTGTTAATTTGCAAGGGCAAGCTGAGATTAAGGAGGTGGTGGTGCTGGGTGTCCTGAGAGACCCCCAGTCAATGAAGAGGAGGGATGTGAGCATGGCCTTTTACAGAGCAGGTCATGGCAGACAGGCTCGGCTGAGCTTTTTCAGGAGATGCCGAAGGCGATCGGCAAGGGGAGGAGAGTGGCTGTTGTCCACATGGACTTCAGTAAGGCATTTAACAAGGCCCTTCATGGTAAACTGCTCCGGAATATGACGATGAATGGTGATTGTGAACTTGCATTCAGAACTGAAGCTGGAGGACACAAGGCAGAGGAACAGAATTAGGCCATGAGGCCTGTTGAGTCTGCTCCACCTTTACATCGGTTATGATCCATCTCACCTCCAATCTCCTGCTTTCTTCCCGTTAACCATTGATGCTCTGATGCATCTAGAACATTTCCTCCTCCACTTTAAATATATCCAATGACCTGGCCTCCATAGCTGTCTGTGGCAATGAATTCCACAGATTCACCACCCTCTGGCTAAAGAAATTAATCCTCACTTCCATTCTAAAGGGAAGTCCCTCTGTTCTGAGGTTGTGCCCTCTGGTCCTAGACTCCCCCAGTATAGGAAACATCCCTTCCAAGTCCAATCTCTCGAGGCCTTTCAATATTCAAAAGGTTCCATTTAAATCACATTTCCATCATCCAGACGAAAATGTAGCAGACTGATTGTTAAATGTGAGACTAACGTTGTTGATGGTGAGTCACGTTGTCAAAGGATTCATCAGGATAGAGACCAATTGGAAATGTGGGCAGAGGAATAGTGGATGAAGTTTAATCCAGATGAACATGAGGCATTTTAAAATAAGGATTGGTCTATTCTATGTATGTCTCTCATAATCTTATAAACCTTAATCAAATCTCCTCTGAACCTCTGTCACTCCAAAGAAAACACTCCAAGTTTATCCAGCTTCTCCTGATAGCACATGCCCTCGAAACCAGGCAGCATCCTGGTAAACCTCTTTTCCACCCTCTTCAAAGCCTCTGCTGGGTGACCAGGACTGTATGCATTATTCCAGATGTGGCCTAACCTGACTTTTATAAAGTTGTATCACAGCCTTTTGAACTCAATGCACTGCGAACTAAAAACAAGCATCCCATAAACCTTTTTAACCACCCTGTTGACCTGTGTAGACAGTTTCGTGGATCTATGAACTTGGACATCAAGACCTCTCTGCTCAGCAACTCTATCAAGAATCTTGCCCTGAACAGCGCACTGTCTGCCAGCATTTGCCCTAACCAAGGTGCAGCACCTCACATTTATCTGGGTAAAACTCCACCTGCCATTTCTCAGCCGATATCTGCAACTGATCATCAGTATATCACACTGTATGCTTTGCCAGTCTCATATCTCCACCTATAGTACATAGATCTTAGAAAATCTAGCACATTACAGGCCCTTCGGCCCACAATGCTGTGCCGACCTAGTAACTTACCCTAGAAGCTGCCTAGAACTTCCCTACGCATAGCCCTCTATTTCGCTAAGCTCCATTTACCTATCTAAGAGTCCCTAAAAAGCCTCTGACTATCCAGACAAACAATGCCTCTCATTATCTTACACACCTCAATCAGGTCAGCTCTCATCTTTTGTCGCTCCAGGGAGAAAAGGCCAAGTTCACTCAACCTATTCTTGTAAGGCATTCTCCCCAATCCAGGCAACATCCCTGTTAATCTCCTCTCTATCGTATTCACATCCTTCCTGTAGTGAGGTGACCAGAACTGAACAAGGTACTTCAAGTGGATTCTAACCACGGTGTTATATGTAACCCAAAGGATTGGCTGGTGGCGTAGCTCCAGGGCGTAACCCTCCAGACTATCCGCAACACCCCCAACTTTTGTATCTTCAACAAACTTACAAACGCAACCTTCTACTTCCTCATCAAAGGACATTTATTAAAATCATAAAGAGGAGGGGTCCCAGAACAGATCCTTGCAGAACACCAGTGGTCACCGTCCTCCATGCAGAATATGAACCATCCACAACCACCCTTTGCCTTCTTTGGTCAAACCAATTCTGGATCCACAAAGCAAGGTCTCCTTCGATCCCATGCTTCATTACTTTCTGATTGAACCTCGCATGGGGAACCTTATCAAATGCCTTACTGAAATCCATACACACTACATCCATTTCTCTTCCTTCATCAATGTGTTTTGTTACTTTGTCTCTGGCCCACCAAACGTGTGGAATGTGAGGTGCAAAACCCCTGGTTTGTGTGGATGCTGTGAGATCAGGTCCCCTGTTACAGGTCAGTAACACAAAATAGCAGACAGCACACTACAAAATAACACTTCCATGAAATCACACCACCATGAAATAATGGAAATAACAGAAGCACAAAATAACAGAGAGTACACCATATGGGAAGTAAATGATTTAGCTTTATAATTCTTAATTTGACAAAAGTGTTAGTAAAGAAAACAAAAAGAAAAGGGCCCATTTTAATGAGGCAGTCTAATGTGCTCAAGTTGGAGCTCACAGTTTCCCTTCCATTGGTCCTCCATCGATTTCCCTGGGCTTTGTCGACTCCAAGTCCACTCCATCCTGCTGGCTACAACTGCTCCTTTCAGGCATCTTCTCTCTTCATCTCTTGCTGAACAAAAGACTCAGATCACCTTGTTCTCAGGCACACAACAAGAAAAAAACACTCCCTTCATTGGATGCTGCACATGCCAAAGCTCCCGTTATCTCTAGCCATGACCCAAACACTGCTGCTACAGAGCATCCATTACATTAGCAGTGAAACCTTTCCCAGGGTATTACATATAGATGTAACATTAGTGCATGGCTGTTGATCTTAATTCCACAGTTGATGAAGGTCAACATACCGTGCGCCTTCTTAACAACATTGTCAACCCGTGTAGCAGCTTTGAGTGTCCTAGGGCATGGACCCCAAGATCTCGCTGATCCACAACCACCCTTTGCCTTCTATGGTCAATCGGATTCTGGATCCACAAAGCAAGGTCTCCTTAGATCCCATGCTTCATTATTTTCTGAATGAACCTTGCATGGGGAACCATATCAAATGCCTTACTGAAATCCATACACATTGCATCCACTGCTCTACCTTCATTAATGTGTTTTGTTACATCCTCAGAGAATTCAATCAGGTTAGTAAGGCATGACCTGCCCTTGATAAAGCCATGCTGACTATCTCAAATTAGATTACGCCACTCCAAATGCTCAAAAAAACTGCCTCTCAATCTTCTCCAACAACTTGCCCAACATTGAAGTAAGCCTTACTTGTCTATAATTTCCTGGGTTATGTCTACTTCCTTCTTGAACAAGGGAACAATGTTTACAAGCCTCCAATCTTCCAGTACTTCTTCATTCCCTATTGATAATCCAAAGATCATCGCCAGAGGCTCAGCAATTTCCTCCCTTGCTTCCCACAGTAGACTTGGGTATATCCGGCCCGGTCCCGGTGACTTACCTAACATAATACCTTTCAAAAGCTCCAGCACATCCTTATTCTTACTATCTACACATTTAAGCATTTCAGTCTGCTTTAAGTTATCCCCACAATTGCCAGGATCCTCTTTACTGGTGAATACTGAAGCAAAGTATTCATCCAGTTCCTCAGCTTCCTCCTCTGACTCCATGCACATGTCTCCACTCTCACTCCTGATTGGTCCTATTCTCACACGGCTCTTCCTCTCGCTCTTCACTTGCTTGTAGAATGCCTTGGAGTTTTCCTCAATCCTGCTCAGCAAGGCCTTTTCATGGCCCTTCTAGCTCTCCTCATTTCATTCTTGAGCTCCTTCCCAACACCCTTGTAATTTTCTAGCTCTCTAACAGTACCTAGTATCTTGAAAGGGGAGAGGGGAGAGGAAAGGAGGGGAAAAGGGAGTGAGTGGAGGTGGAGGGAGGGAGAGGAAAGGGGAGGGATGGAGAGAAGGGGGAGAGGGAGGGAGATGTAAGAGAAGCCGGATGGGAGAGGGGAGAATGGGGAGTGGGAGGGAGGGGGAAGCAGATAACAGAGTTAGCAGTTTAGTTTGGTCATTATAAATTGTTTTGTGATTAGGCTGGGCTTAAACCGGGGGATTGCTGGGCGGCGCAGCTCGAAGGATTGGAAGGGTCTGTTCCGTGCCAAACCCCAAAAAAATAAATAAATACATCAAAAATATCTCTATATATGCACACAGTGTCCACTATGGGAAGGGATAATAAATTAGCCATGATGGAATGGCTGAGAAGACTCAAATGGCCTAATTCTGCCCCTGCATCTTATGATTTTATGGTCTAATTCAACACAACAGGTCGCCTGGAGAATGGATTTCTCTTCACCCCTCACTCTATAGGGGTGGATTGTACTTGTTAAACACAAAGGCAACAATAAACTGTTGACTGGAGTTTCACTTTCCGTCATTACCTGCTTTGGGAAGATGGGGCTCATCAGCCGTGGTTGGCAACGGTCACGTACCCCGTGACGGGTTTAAAGAACCAGCAGAAATGGAAAACACCTTGGAGTCCAGTATTGCTATTAACTAGTGGTATTTATTAGTAACCACGCAATACGGTAAAATAAATGCAGTAAATCAAACAGATTAGCATTGATTATATATAAGTAAGTGTACGGGGTCTTTCGTTTTTTTGTATGTTAAATTTAAAATGGCTTCTTTGTTATGTTAAATGCTGAGGAAGTCTCCAGCTAGACAGGTGCTTGGGTTAATACAGACAGTAGGGTGCTATTAACCAATGGGTGGTCATGTATCATTTTGTTTTCCGATGATAATGCTGAATCATATGACTGGGGACGGGGGTTTTGGGGGGGAGTTGGAGGAGAGACGGGGAGTCGGGGGAGAGATGGGGAGGATGGCGGATGTGCGGGAAGGCTCCGGTCGATCAATTCGGGTGGTCCCGAGCCGTGAGTCGACAGGACTTGGGTGGTCGTCAGGAATTGATTGAGCTCCAATGGTTGCGCGCGGAGAACATGGACTTTGATAAGTCTTGGCGCCTGTGTTTTCATTACTTCCTTTTTTGTATCAAATTTATATTAATGTCATAGGCTTAGTAATATCTATAAAGTGTACTTGGTAAAACGTACTGGGTGTGCTGGCTGATGATTGATGTTTGGGTTTGATTCGGGTGGCAACCGACTCTGTGGGAAGCGTTGAGGCAGGTGCTGGGTGGGATTTCCCCTAGACATATACGAGCCAATATAACTGAGCGTTACAGAAGTATATCAGTAAATGTGGAAATATATGAAAACCAAGCTTCTTCAGAACTAGGGGTAAACAGATCCAGTCTTACGATGATGAGTAAAGTTCAGCTCAGTTCGTGGTATTGAGTTGAGTAGTGATGGAGAGAGAGAGATTCGAGTCTTCAAGTGAGCTGACGCCATTGATCTTCTTGTTGTCCTCCGAAATTCTTTAAAAGTCACCGTCTGTGACCACAACACAGGGGACTGTTCTTCTGTGGTGGAGCTATCAACTCAGACGAGGGTTGGCCTCCCCACTGGTCACACCTTCTCCACACTGAGAGAGCCACTGATCAATCCACCTAAACAATCCTCCAAAACCCACTTTTTCTGTGGGCACAACAAAGCTCATTCAGTGTCCAAAACCATGTCTCTCCGGTCTATCATCTGACCTTCTATTTATCTCCCCGTACTGAATACCAAATATCTCTCAAATAACAGCTCCTCCCTTCTCTGTCTGTAAGAACGTACAAGCAGGCGATGTCCTTGGGAAAGTATAAACAAACTGTGAGCAGTCTTCATCTCTCTCTCTCTCTTAAAAACAAGATGTCGGTGTTAAATAGCTCTCTCTCTCTTTTCAAAAACATAGTTCATAGGGGTAATTCAGGACCCCGTCACAGACCCAAGGATTTAATCTGTTTTGCAATGCTCGCTTCCATTGTTTGGAAGGACCCCCCCCCCCACAACACCTTCTTTCTATGCCCATTGGGGGTTGGTCTTTATATTTTAATTGGGTTCTTTTGGTTCTTTTGTGTTCCTTGCTTTGCGGCTTTCTGGAAGCAGACAAGTCTCAAGGTTGTATAATTTATACATCCTTTCATAATAAATGTACTTCGAATCTTTTGAATATACATTTTATTTACTTCATCTTTATCCTATATCCTAATATAAACATTGTCTTCTGACAAATCTTCTGGAATTTTTTGAGGATGTAACTATGAAAATGGACAAGGGAGAGCCAGTGGATGTAGTGTACCTGGACTTTCAGAAAGCCTTTGATAAAGTCCCACATAGGAGGTTAGTGGGCAAAATTAGGGCCCATGGTATTGGGGGCAGAGTACTGACATGGATTGAAAATTGGCTGGCTGACAGAAAACAAAGAGTAGCGATTAACGGGTCCCTTTCAGAATGGCAGGCGGTGGCCAGTGGGGTACCACAGGGTTCAGTGCTGGGACTGCAGCTGTTTACAATATATATTAACGATTTAGATGAGGGAATTAAAAGTAACATTAGCAAATTTGCCGATGACACAAAGCTGGGTGGCAGTGTGAAATGTGAGGAGGATGTTATGAGAATGCAGGGTAACTTGGACAGGCTGGGTGAGTGGGTAGATGCATGGCAGATGCAGTTTAATGTGGATAAATGTGAGGTTATCCACTTTGGTGGTAAGAACGGGAAGGCAGATTATTATCTAAATGGAGTCAAGTTAGGAAAAGGAGAAGCGCAACGAGATCTGGGTGTTCTTGTACATCAGTCATTGAAAGCAAGCATGCAAGTACAGCAGGCAGTGAAGAAAGCTAATGACATGTTGGCCTTCATAAGAAGGGGAATTGAGTATAAGAGCAAAGAGGTCCTTCTGCAGCTGTACAGGGCCCTGGTGAGACCACACCTGGAGTACTGTGTGCAGTTTTGGTCTCCAAATTTGAGGAAGGACATTCTTGCTATTGAGAGAGTGCAGTGTAGGTTCATTGGGTTAATTCCCGGGATGGCAGGACTGTCATATGTGGAAAGATTGGAGCGACTGGGCTTGTATACTCTGGAATTTAGAAGGCTGAGAGGGGATCTTATTGAAACATATAAGATTATTAAGGGATTGGACACGCTGCAGGCAGGAAGCATGTTCCCGCTGATGGGTGAGTCCAGAACCAGAGGCCACAGTTTAAGAATAAGGGGTAGGCCATTTAGAACGGAGTTAAGGAAAATCTTTTTCACCCAGAGAGTGGTGGATATATGGAATGCTCTGCCCCAGAAGGCTGTGGAGGCCGAGTCTCTGGATGCTTTCAAAAAAGAGATGGATAGATCACTTAAAGATAGTGGAATCAAAGGTTATGGGGATAAGGCAGGAACTGGATACTGATTGTGGATGATCAGCCATGATCACAGTGAATGGCGGTGCTGGCTCAAAGGGCCGAATGGCCCACTCCTTCACCTATTGTCTATAATATTGTTTGCCGCAAACACTGTACCATTAAAATTAAAGCAGACTTCAGGAGTGCTTTGCAGGCTAAAAAGAGAAACGATAGCTTTGACAACAAGCCCACGGCCCAGGAAAGGGGAGACGCATGGGGTGGGGGGTAGGGGCGAAGATAGTGATGGTCTCCTGTGCAGGTCCTGAGTTTGGGAGAAGATCTTCTCACCGAGGTCAACTGTGGGCTGCCCAGACTTTTAAAATAAAATGTCCAAGGTATTACCTTGTCTTTTCTTCACCCAGGGAACTGGGAAGTGGAGGGAGTTCAGCAAGTGTTCATGATGGGAGTGTCACAGTCTTTGCTCCTTTGCGCCTCACAGTTGCACAGACACCTCTTGCCACCGACCCAGCAGTACAGCAGGAGTTCCTCTGCTCCCAGAGGGATCGGCCTCTCTCCCAACAACCAAAGTTCTTGCACACAACCACAACTCGCAATGGTGGACCCCAGCTGAGCCAAACAGGCAGCATCTCGTGACTGATGACTGTGAATATCTACTACACCACCAGTCTCCCCGCTCCACACCCCACTGAGTTAATCTTCCAGCTGCACATGGGAGTGTGTGATGGGACAGTCTGGAGGGAGCTTCACTCTGTGTCTGACCCTGGGAGAGGGCGAAGGGAGCTTCAATGTGTGTCTGACCCCGGGAGTGTGTGATGGGACAGTCTGGAGGGAGCTTCACTCTGTGTCTGACCCTGGGAGAGGGCGAAGGGAGCTTCAATGTGTGTCTGACCCTGGGAGTGTGTGATTGACAGTGTGGAGTGAGCTTCACTGTGTGTCTGATCCCGGGAGTGTGTGATGGGACTGTGTGGAGGGAGCTTCACTCTGTGTCTGACCCCAGATGTGTGTGATAGGACAGTGCGGAGGGAGATTCACTCTGTTTCTGACTCCGGGAGTGTGTGATGGGACGGTGTGGAGGGAGTTTCACTCTGTATCTGACCACAGAAGAGTGTGATGGGACGGTGTGGAGGGAGCTTCACTCTGTTTCTGACCCCGAGATTGTGTGATGGGACGGTGGGGAGGGAGGTTCACTCTGTGCTTCACAGCAGGAATATGTGATGGGACGTCTACACTTTTTTCTCTCATTCAGGAACTGCTGTGGTTTCCCTTCAATGCCTTGCCATCCGCAGCTGAGTTCAGTTTGAGGAACTGAGCTGATAAACCGGACACCAGATATTAAAAATGTGACGAAATCATAACGATGTGTTTGTCAGCGTCAGACGGGACCCACCCCACTCTCCGGACCTCTCCCGCACCAGCGTCCTGTTCCACCTTCCCTGCTGTCCCAGGGGCGGAGGACAGCGATTCTGTTCGTTTCTGCACGGTTCATGTCCAGGATTGGTTGCTGTGGTCGCAACGGTTTGGGATCTGGGTGCAACTCTCTGCTGCCCGGGGGACGGAGTGAGCCGGAGATTACGGGGAGGCTGAACTTCATCGAGACGGGGAGCAGGCTCCAAGGTGAGTTGGTGGGGTCCCAGGAAGGAATGCTGGAGCTGGGGTCCCTAGGGGCCGGCAGCGGATGATGAATGGTGGGGAGGGTGCGGGGGTTGGGTGTGGGGAGGGGAGGATGGAGGAGCGCACTGCGTTGATTTCGGTGAGGAGGGAGTGCCGTGCTGAGGGTGAGGAGGTGAGGAGGGAGCGTCACGCGAAACCCACTTTCTTCCCCTTCCCCGTCCATTTCCCATCTCTGCTGTGGGGCTGGAGGGGGCTGACAGGGAGGAGAGCCAATGCGCCATGTGCGGGCTGGTGAGGAGTGAGCGCCGTGGGGTAGGAGGGGCAGTGAGGGGGAGATGGTTGTGACTTCCATCCTCTCTGTCTTTTCCCCTTACCCTTCTTTTCCACCTTCACCCCTTTCCTTTGTTGAATCCCCATCTCTCTCCCTGCTCACTCCCATTCCCCTCCCCTCCCTGTTCCTTCTGCACTCGACACCCTCGCTCCCCTCCCCCTCTTCCTCTCTCATATTCCTCCCTCTCCCCTTTCCCTTTCCTCCCCACATTTCCCTTCCTTTCCCACCTCTCCTTCCTCCCTCTTCTCCCCTCTTCCCAGCTCTTCCCCACCCCCTTCTTCCCTCTCTCTTCCCCATTTATATTTCTTCTCTCCCCTCTGTTATGCCATTTTCTTCCTCCTTCCCCTCTGTCTTTCCCATCTAACCTCTCCCTTTTTCTCATCCTCATTCTCTTCTTCTCTCTGCATCTTTCCCCTTCTTTCCCCTTTCTCTTTTTCTCTCTCTTCCCGCATTCTCTTCTTCCCCCTTTCTCCTTTCCTCTCCTGCTCCCCCTTTCTCTTCTTCCCTCTCTCTTTCACCTTCCCTCTTTATCCCCTGCACCTCCATATTCCCCTTCCTCCTCTCCCCACTCCTCCTTCCCTATCTTCCCTCTCCTTCTTTCCCCCTTTCCTCCTTCCACTTCCACTTCTCCCCTCCCTCTTATGCCACTTTCTTCCTCTTCCACGTCCATTTTCCCCACCTCCCTCTTCCCCCATTCTCCTTCTCCCATCATTTTCCTCGCTCTTTCCTTACCAGTTCCCTGTCTTCCCTCCCCACACCTCCATCCACACATTTCCCCTCCACCTCCAGCCCTTCAGCATTCCCACTACCGATTCTCCTGTCACAGTCTTTGCTCCTTTGCGCCTCACAGTTGCACAGACACCTCTTGCCACCGACCCAGCAGTACAGCAGGAGTTCCTCTGCTTCCAGAGGGATCGGCCTCTCTCTCAACAACCAAAGTTCTTGCACACAACCACAACTCGCAATGGTGGACCCCAGCTGAGCCAAACAGGCAGCATCTCGTAACTGATGACTGTGAATATCTCCCACACCACCAATCTCCCCGCTCCACACCCCATTGACTTAATCTTCCAGCTCCACACCGGGAGTGTGTGATCAGACGTGTGGAGGGAGCGTCACTCTAAGTCGGATCCCGGGAGAGTGTGATGGGACGGTGTGGGGGGGGGGGGGGGGGAGCTTCACGCTGTGACTAACCGCAGGAACGTGTGATGGGACGTCTACACTTTTTTCTTTCATTCAGGAACTGCTGTGGTTTCTCTGCAACGCCTTGCCGTCCCCAGCTGACTTCAGTTTGAGGAACTGACCTGACAAACCTGACGACAGGGATTTTAAAAAAGTGCCAAAATCAATGTTTGTCAGCCTCAGACGGGACCCACTCCACTCTCCGGACCTCTCCCGCACCAGCGTCCTGTTCCACCTTCCCTGCTCTCCCGGGGGCGGAGGACAGCGATTCTGTTCGTTTCTGCACGGTTCAGTCCAGGATTGGTTGCTGTGGTCGCAACGGTTTGGGATCTGGGTGCAACTCTCTGCTGCCCGGGGGACGGAGTGAGCCGGAGATTACGGGGAGGCTGAACTTCATCGAGACGGGGAGCAGGCTCCAAGGTGAGTTGGTGGGGTCCCAGGAAGGGATGCCGGAGCTGGGGTCCCTAGGGGCCGGCAACGGATGAGGAATGGTGGGGAGGGTGCGGGGGGTGGGTGTGGGGAGGGGAGGATGGAAGAGCGCACTGCGTTGATTTCGGTGAAGAGGGAGTGCCGTGCTGAGGGTGAGGAGGTGAGGAGGGAGCGTCACGCTGAAGGCCACTTTCTTCCCCTTCCCCGTCCATTTCCCGTCTCTGCTGTGGGGCTGGAGGGGGCTGACAGGGAGGAGAGCCAATGCGCCATGTGCGGGCTGGTGAGGAGTGAGCGTCGTGGGGCAGGAGGGGCAGTGAGGGGGGAGATGGTTGTGACCTCCATCCTCTCTGTCTTTCCCCCTTACCCTTCTTTTCCACCTTCACCCCTTTCCCTTGTTCAATCCCCATCTCTCTCCCTGCCCACTCCCATTCCCCTCCCCTCCCTGTTCCTTCTGTACTCGACATCCTCGCTCCCCTCCCCCTCTTCCTCTCTCATATTCCTCCCTCTCCCCCTTTCCCTTTCCTCCCCACATTTCCCTTCCTTTCCCACCTCTCCTTCCTCCCTCTTCTCCCTTCTTCCCAGCTCTTCCTCATCCCCTTCTTCCCTCCCTCTTCCCAATTTATATTTCCTCTCTCCCCTCTGTTATGCCATTTTCTTCCTGCTTCCCCTCTGTCTTTCCCCTTTTCCTTCTCCCTCTTCCCCATTCTCTTCTTCTGTCCATCTTTCCCCTTTTCCCTCTTCCTCTTTCACACTCCTCCGCTTTCTCTTTCTCTCTTTCTCCTTCTTCCTGCATTCTCTTCTTCCCCCCACTTTCCTCTTTCCCTCTCATGTTTCCCTCTTTCTCTTCTTCCCTCTCTCTTCCCGTTCCCTCTCTTTTTCTCTTTCATTCCCCTCTTCACCTCCATCTTGCCTTTCATCCTCTCACACCCACTCCCCTTCCCTCTTTTCCTTACCCCTTCTTTCCCCCTTTCCTCCTTCCACATCTCCACTCCCTCTTATGCCAATTTCTTCCTCTTCACCATCCATTTTCCCCATCTCCTCCCTCTTCCCCCATTCTCCTTCTTCCATCATTTTGCTGCCTCTTTCCTCACCAGTTCCCCGTGTTCCCTCCCCACACCTCCATCCATTCATTTCCCCTCCACTTCCAGCCCTTCAGCATTCCCACTACCGATTCTCCTTTCCCTTTCCTGTCCTGGCACCTTCTTCCTTGCCCCTCCCTGTCTCCTGATCATTTCCCCTCCCATCCCCTCTTCCACCCCACCCTTTCCCTCCCATTTCACCCCCCACCTCTGTTGTCCTTGGCCTATGTTCTCCCTAACTCCACCTTGGACCCATCTCTGTCCCACCCACTTCAAACCTTCACCCCACCCTTTTTTGTTCATCCCACCTCTCCATCTCTTCCCCTACCCCCTCCACCCTTTGTCACTCACATTCCCCTCTTTCCCTCCTTATTCTTTCCACCGTTCGTGCATTCAACCCTTCCCCCACTCCACCTCACATCCTCTGTCCCCGTTTCTCTTTGCTTGTCCCTGACACTTACTGCAACCTCCCATCACTGCACCCCATCTCTACCCCTTCCCTCCTTCCCTTTAGCTTCACCCCTCCATTTCCGTCTCCTACGCAATGCTTCCAGCTTAACTCCTCTTCCCCCTCCTCCTCCCCATCCCTCCTCCTCCCCTCCCCTTCCCTCCTCCTCCTCCTCTCCCCTTCCCTCCTCCTCCCCTCCCCATCCCCCTCCCCCTCCCCATCCCCATCCCTCCTCCTCTCCTTCCCTTCCCTTCCTCTCCCCTCCCCTTCCCTCCTCCTGCCCTCCCCTTCTCTCCCCTCCCCTTCTCTCCCCTCCCCTTCTCTCCCCTCCCCTTCCCTCCCCTCCCCTTCCCTCCACTTCTCTCCCCCTCCACTTCTCTCCCCCTCCCTTCCTCCTTCCCCACCCCATCCCTCCTCCTCCTCTCCCTTTCCCTCCTCCTCCTCCCCTCCCCTTCCCCCCTCCCCCTCCCCATCCCCCCCTCCCCATCCCCATCCCTCCTCCTCTCCTCCCCTTCCCTTCCTCTCCTCTCCCCTTCCCTCCTCCTCTCCTCCCCTTCCCTTCCTGTCCCCTCCCCTTCCCTCCTTCTGCCCTCCCCTTCTCTCTCCTTCCCTTCTCTCCCCTCCACTTCTCTCCCCCTGCACTTCTCTCCCCCTCCCTTTCTCCTCCCCCTCCCCATCACTCCTCCTCCCCTCCCCTTTTCTTCTCCTCTCTTTACTCCTCCTCCCTTCACTGCTCTTCCTCCCCCTCTGCTCTCCCGCTCCCTCTTTCTTCCTCCCCCTCCTTCCCTTCCCTACAACTCCCAGTTCTGTTCACCCTCCTCTTCCTTCCTGTTCACCTACCCTTTCCCTCCTCCTCTTCTTCCTTTTCCTTTCTCCCGTCCCCTACGCAATGCTTCCAGCTTAACTCCTCTTCCTCCTCCCCATCCCCATCCCTCCTCCTCCACCTCCCATTTCCTCCTCCTCCCCTTCCCTCCCTCTCCCCTCCCCTTCCTTCCTCCTCCCCTTCCCTCCTCCTCGCCTTCTCTCCTCCTCTTCTTTTCTTCTTCTCCCCTTCACTCCTCTTCCTTCCCCTCCCTCCTCTTCATCCCACTCTCTACTCTTCCACTCCCTCTTTTTTCCTCCCCTCATTCCGTTCCCTACAACTCCTAGTCCTGTTCACCCTCTTCTTCCCTCCTGTTCACCTACCCCTTCCCTCCTCCTCTTCTTCCCTTCCAACCCTTCCCATTCCTGCCCTCCTCTTCCTCCCCTCTTTCTTCCTTCACCTCCTCCCTTTCCACCCTCCTCCTCCCTGTACACCCTCCACTTCCTCGCACCCCTCATCCTCCTTCCATTCCATCCTCCTCCTTCCCCTCCCTCTTCCTTTTTCCCCTCGCTCTTATTCTTCCTCCCTCTTCTTCACCCTCCCTTCTCCACCTCTTCCCTCCTCCTCCTCCCCTCCCATTCCCACCTCCTCCTCCTCTCCTCCCCTTTCTCCTCTTCCTCTTCCTCCTCTTCCCTTCCCCTCCTCCCCTCTTTCTTCCTCCTCATCCCCATCTCCTTCACCCTTCCTTTTCCTCATCCTTCTCTCCTTCCCATTTCCCCTCCTCTTCCCTCTTCCCCCTCCCCCTCCCCCTCCATAATCCCCTTCCCTCCTCTCCTCTCCTCACCTTGTCTACTCCCTCCCTCTCCCATTTCTCTCCTCTTTCCTTTCCTCATCTGTCCTCATTCCTCATCCCCCTGTCATCTTCACCAATCTTCACCTGTCCTCCCTTCCCATTCTCCTCTGCCCCACCATCCTCCCCTTACCCATCCACCTCTCTTCCCTTCACATCCTCCCTTCGCACCTCCTCATCCAGCCGTTTCAGTTCCTCCTCTGTTGTTCATTCCCCTCCCCCTCCCTTTCTCCCTTCACTCCCCTTTTGGCCTCCATCACTTTTACCTACCTCTCCTCTCCCATGAGATCTCTTTTTTTTACCCTATCTTCCCTCTTTTCCCTCCCTATCTCTCCCTGCCTCCTTTTCCCCTCACCCATCTCTCTCCTTCTCTCTTCTTTCCCTCACCCATCTCTCTCCTTGTCCCCTCCCTCCACTCCCAACCTCTCTCACCTCCACAATATCTTCTCTTCCAGGCTCAGCATGTCCTGTTCTGAACATTTTGAGATTTTCAACATTACTTCCTTTGAAAACTACACCAATGAGTGTGTACCTATGGATAATGGGACCCATCTGCCAGCATCCTCTATCTTGTCCATCTTTGTCTATGCCCTCACTTTCCTGTTGGGGGTCCCTGGCAATGGTGCTGTCATCTGGGTGACAGGCTTCAAGATGAAGCGAAGTGTCAACACGGTGTGGTTCCTGAACCTGGCTGTGGCAGACCTGACCTACTGCCTCACCCTCCCCTTCCAGATGGCTAACGTTGCTCTGGAAAACACCTGGCCGAGAGACAATGTCCTCTGTAAGCTCCTTCCCTCAGCCATCGTCCTCAACATGTATGCCAGTGTCTTCCTATTGACCATGATCAGCATCGACCGTTGCCTGGCCGTCACTAGACCCATTTGGTCCCAGATTCACCGGTCCCTGCCTTGGGTGCGTGTGGCCTGCCTTGGGGCCTGGGGCCTCGCCTTCCTCATGTGCCTGCCCACTCTGCTGACACGGCAGATGAACATAGATTCTGAGTTCGGCTTAATTTTCTGCACCATTAACTACACCGGGACATATTTTGGAGACCGGACCAGGGAGGTGGTGGAGGTGACACGGGCCCTCTTTGCCTTCATCTTCCCCTTCTTCATCATGGCATCCTGCTACCTCCTGATCGGCCGAAAGCTGCAGAGGGGCAAGTTCGCCAAGTCCAGCAAGATCACGAAGCCTCTCCGCCTCATTGCATTTGTAGTTGCCGCCTTTTTCATCTGCTGGCTCCCGTACCACATCTGCAGCCTAGCTCTGGCTTTCTTCAAACATCAAGTGGCCTTCATCTGGGATGCATTGTCCATTGGCCTAGCCTCCCTCAACAGCGCCCTGAACCCCATCCTCTATGTCTTTGCTGGCCATGACTTCCGCCTGGTCTTCCGGCGCTCCCTGTCCAGTTCGCTCCGTTTGGCCTTTGCTGAGGAGCAGAGAGAGTCAGCCTGCAGCACCCACATCAAGACCATCTCCAGGACGGTTGTCAGTGTGTGAGGGCTCTCTTTCTGGCTCCTTGCTCTGACCTGCAATTATCACACCCATTCCTTCCCCCACTTTGCCTACCATTGTTCCAGTCCTACAAGGCCTAGTGAACCAGAATCCTTGGATGATAGCCACCACTGACCACCCCCCCCCCCAACCACCTATTTGCCAGTGGTCTGTTCATCCCCTGAGCAACTAACTGAATATTTCTCCGCAGTCGCCCGATAGCGTCCTATCAAAAAAAACTTGCCCCAGCTCAAAGCACCCTCTGAGTGAGTCCAGGCCAAGTTAGTTCACTGCCTCCTGGGCCCGGCTTCCTCATTGCCATGGCGACCAGATACGACAGCTGGATGAGCCGTGATTTTTGCCCCCCGCACCCAACCCCACCCCAGCCCCCTCCATCAGGTCCTTGCACAGCCTCCCCTGCTCCAGGGAGAACAGACTCCGGTCTCTCCTCGTAACTGCAACGCTCCGTCCCAGACAACGTCGTGTGGAATCTCCTCTGCACCCTCTCCAGTGAAGTCACCTCCTTCCTGTCGTGTGGAGACCAGAAATGGACACTGTACTCCAGCTGTGGGCTGACCAATTGTTTCTAAAGTTGCTGCGTCACCTCTCCGGCTTGAAGAAGGATGAAGACACAAGAGGCAGCAGGCACTGGAATGTGGATCAGCAAAGCATTTGCTGGAGTGAACTGAGGTTATATCTGACATGAAATAGAGAAGAGAGCCTTTGATAAACTGCTTGCAAATATTTCAAGACTGTCACAGTTCCAATTAAAAATCACCTCAATTCCTGTGTATTTTCATGTCCATATCTGGTGAGGTACAAGTATAATGAAAAACTTCAGGGGCAACAGACACAAAGTGAGGGAACTCAGCAGGTCAGTCAGCATCTGTGGAGATGAATAAACAGTCGACCTTTTGGGCCGAGTCCTTCACCAGGACTGTTTATTCATTAAAAATAAAATTATTTTACATAATTAATAAAATGAGTTAATAGGTATGTTTATTCATCTATGGAAATGAATAAACATGACTGCTTATCTCTTTCCATAGTTCCTAGGGTGGTGGGGTGCAGATAGGTCTCTACCAAAGGAGATGTAATGTGCTCCTTTCCTCCACTCACCTGCTGGTCACCCTTGGGCAAGGTGTAGACCCTCTGGTCAGGGTCACGTGAAGCCGTGGGAGCAGGTGGTGGATGGTCACACGAGCAGCTGATGCATATCACAAGTCCTATTTATGTGACTACTGACGCCAGGCAGACAGTCTCGGAAGAGTATTGACAATGGCTGGGGTCTCGTGTCTTGTAAAGACACGTCCAAGAAGATAGCAATGGCAAACCACTTCTGCAGAAAAATTTGCCAAGAACAATCTTGATCGAAGGCCGCGATCGCCTGCGCCAGACGACGCGGTGCATAATGAGCGAACAATAGATCCTCCAACATTTTGTGTGTGTTGCTCTGGAAGAGTCAGCAACAGCTGCAGAATCTCTTCTGTTTACACCAGCGTTTCCCACCCTGGGGTCCGGCGAGACCCCTTGCTTAATTGGACCATGGCCTAGAAAAGGGTGGGGTCCCCTGGTTTACAAGGAAAAGCTTGCAGCAACACCAGGGGATGGTAGAGATCGAGCTGAATGGGGAGGGTAGACCAAACTGGACCATTTTCTCTGGGGGCTGAGGAGAGACTTCACCGGAAGTTTATAAAATGATGAGGGCAGGGATGGGATGGACAGTGATGATCAGTTTCTCCTCCCGCTTCCCCCCCTCTCTGCCCCCCCCATGAGGAGGGCTTTGTTTCAAGGGGAGAGGAAGGGAATTTTAAAGAGGATGTTCTGGGCAAGTGTGCTGGGTGCCAAAAGTGGGCTGCCATGGGTGGTAGTGGGAGTGGACGCACCGGACTGTTTAATTAATTAATTTATTGAGTTACGGCGCAGATTAGACTCTTCCAGTTCTTCATGCCATGCCGCCCAGCAATTGCCTGATTTAAACCTGCCTAATCACAGGACAATTTATAATAGCCAATTAACCTACCCACCTGTACGGCTTTGGACTGTGGGAGGAAACCGGAGCACCCAGAGGAAACCCACACGGTCACAGGGTGAACGTACAAACTCCTTACTGGCAGTGGTGGGAATTGAACCTGTGTCTCCCGTACTGTAAAGCGTCGTGATAACCACTAGAGACTTCTACACACAGAGGGCTCTTCGTTAGTGCAAGTGTCTGATCAGCCAATCACGTGGCGGCAACCCAGTGCATAAAAGCACGCAGACATGGTCAAGAGGTTCAGACCAAACACCAGAATGGGGGATGAAATGTGATCGAAGTGACTTTGACTGGTGAATGTATTATTGGCGCCAGATGGGGTGGTTTGAGTATCTCAGAAACTGCTGATCTCCTGGGATTTTCAGGCACAGCTGTCTGTAGAGTTTACAGAGAATGGTGCGAGAAACAAATGAAAAACATCCATTGAGTTCTGTGGGCGAAAAAGCCTTGTTAATGAGAGAGATCAGAGGAGAATTGCCAGACGGGCTCAAGCTGTCAAGAAGGCGGCAGTATGTCCTGTGTTTGCGGTTTTAAATTTAGTATCTCTAATATCCACTGGTTACAACAGAGGTGTGCCGAGAACATCTCTGAACCCACAACACGTCGAACCGTGAAGTGGACAGGATACAGCAGCAGATCACAAGCAGACACTCAGTGGCCGGTGTATTCAGTACAGGAGGGACCGAATAAAGTGTTCACTGAGTGTGTATAGACACATGATCATACAGGGATTGGTGGGATATGGGTCAGGTACAGAAACATTCGGCTGAATTCAGCAATTTGCTCGGCACAGATTATCTCTCTACAATGTCTCCCCCTGCTGTCCATAACCGGTTCTGCAACAGCAGATGTTTAAACTGACGGCATCCCACACAGGCTTGACAGTGGATCGCTGGGTCCAATCCCACAGCAGTTATCAGAGAACGACCCCTCAGTGAGGATGAGAGACAAATGTATGCAGGATAGAACTCAAGAAGGTGGCCAAAAGTCTCCTTGGTGAGTGGGATAAAAGAGAATCCCAAGGTATTGCATTGAACCAGAATCAGATCTCTGGCATATATTGTGAAATTTATTGACTGTGTACAATGCATTGCAATACATAATAATAGAGAAAAAACTGAGTTACAGTAAGTATATACATAATAGTTAAATTCAATAAGTAGTGCTAAAATAGAAATAAAAAAGCAGTGAGGTAGTGTTCCTGGGTTCAATGCCTATTCAGAGATCTGATGGCAGATGGGAAGAAGCTGTTCCTGAATCATTGAGTGTGTGACTTCAGGCTTCTGTACCTCCTTCCCGATGGTATCAATGAGAACAAGGTGTGGCCTGGGTGATGGGGGTCCATAATGATGGGCGCCACCTTTTTGAGGACTTGAGGGTCAGGAACTGAGGGAGGTGCTGATGTTTGGAATAACTGGACAGGGGTGGGGTACCGTGTGACTAACTTGTGTTGGAATCTAGCATGGAAAAGGACAAGAAAGGTAGTGAGCATGGTGTGGGCCTTGTTAATTTGCAAGGGCAAGCTGAGATTAAGGAGGTGGTGGTGCTGGGTGTCCTGAGAGACCCCCAGTCAATGAAGAGGAGGGATGTGAGCATGGCCTTTTACAGAGCAGGTCATGGCAGACAGGCTCGGCTGAGCTTTTTCAGGAGATGCCGAAGGCGATCGGCAAGGGGAGGAGAGTGGCTGTTGTCCACATGGACTTCAGTAAGGCATTTAACAAGGCCCTTCATGGTAAACTGCTCCGGAATATGACGATGAATGGTGATTGTGAACTTGCATTCAGAACTGAAGCTGGAGGACACAAGGCAGAGGAACAGAATTAGGCCATGAGGCCTGTTGAGTCTGCTCCACCTTTACATCGGTTATGATCCATCTCACCTCCAATCTCCTGCTTTCTTCCCGTTAACCATTGATGCTCTGATGCATCTAGAACATTTCCTCCTCCACTTTAAATATATCCAATGACCTGGCCTCCATAGCTGTCTGTGGCAATGAATTCCACAGATTCACCACCCTCTGGCTAAAGAAATTAATCCTCACTTCCATTCTAAAGGGAAGTCCCTCTGTTCTGAGGTTGTGCCCTCTGGTCCTAGACTCCCCCAGTATAGGAAACATCCCTTCCAAGTCCAATCTCTCGAGGCCTTTCAATATTCAAAAGGTTCCATTTAAATCACATTTCCATCATCCAGACGAAAATGTAGCAGACTGATTGTTAAATGTGAGACTAACGTTGTTGATGGTGAGTCACGTTGTCAAAGGATTCATCAGGATAGAGACCAATTGGAAATGTGGGCAGAGGAATAGTGGATGAAGTTTAATCCAGATGAACATGAGGCATTTTAAAATAAGGATTGGTCTATTCTATGTATGTCTCTCATAATCTTATAAACCTTAATCAAATCTCCTCTGAACCTCTGTCACTCCAAAGAAAACACTCCAAGTTTATCCAGCTTCTCCTGATAGCACATGCCCTCGAAACCAGGCAGCATCCTGGTAAACCTCTTTTCCACCCTCTTCAAAGCCTCTGCTGGGTGACCAGGACTGTATGCATTATTCCAGATGTGGCCTAACCTGACTTTTATAAAGTTGTATCACAGCCTTTTGAACTCAATGCACTGCGAACTAAAAACAAGCATCCCATAAACCTTTTTAACCACCCTGTTGACCTGTGTAGACAGTTTCGTGGATCTATGAACTTGGACATCAAGACCTCTCTGCTCAGCAACTCTATCAAGAATCTTGCCCTGAACAGCGCACTGTCTGCCAGCATTTGCCCTAACCAAGGTGCAGCACCTCACATTTATCTGGGTAAAACTCCACCTGCCATTTCTCAGCCGATATCTGCAACTGATCATCAGTATATCACACTGTATGCTTTGCCAGTCTCATATCTCCACCTATAGTACATAGATCTTAGAAAATCTAGCACATTACAGGCCCTTCGGCCCACAATGCTGTGCCGACCTAGTAACTTACCCTAGAAGCTGCCTAGAACTTCCCTACGCATAGCCCTCTATTTCGCTAAGCTCCATTTACCTATCTAAGAGTCCCTAAAAAGCCTCTGACTATCCAGACAAACAATGCCTCTCATTATCTTACACACCTCAATCAGGTCAGCTCTCATCTTTTGTCGCTCCAGGGAGAAAAGGCCAAGTTCACTCAACCTATTCTTGTAAGGCATTCTCCCCAATCCAGGCAACATCCCTGTTAATCTCCTCTCTATCGTATTCACATCCTTCCTGTAGTGAGGTGACCAGAACTGAACAAGGTACTTCAAGTGGATTCTAACCACGGTGTTATATGTAACCCAAAGGATTGGCTGGTGGCGTAGCTCCAGGGCGTAACCCTCCAGACTATCCGCAACACCCCCAACTTTTGTATCTTCAACAAACTTACAAACGCAACCTTCTACTTCCTCATCAAAGGACATTTATTAAAATCATAAAGAGGAGGGGTCCCAGAACAGATCCTTGCAGAACACCAGTGGTCACCGTCCTCCATGCAGAATATGAACCATCCACAACCACCCTTTGCCTTCTTTGGTCAAACCAATTCTGGATCCACAAAGCAAGGTCTCCTTCGATCCCATGCTTCATTACTTTCTGATTGAACCTCGCATGGGGAACCTTATCAAATGCCTTACTGAAATCCATACACACTACATCCATTTCTCTTCCTTCATCAATGTGTTTTGTTACTTTGTCTCTGGCCCACCAAACGTGTGGAATGTGAGGTGCAAAACCCCTGGTTTGTGTGGATGCTGTGAGATCAGGTCCCCTGTTACAGGTCAGTAACACAAAATAGCAGACAGCACACTACAAAATAACACTTCCATGAAATCACACCACCATGAAATAATGGAAATAACAGAAGCACAAAATAACAGAGAGTACACCATATGGGAAGTAAATGATTTAGCTTTATAATTCTTAATTTGACAAAAGTGTTAGTAAAGAAAACAAAAAGAAAAGGGCCCATTTTAATGAGGCAGTCTAATGTGCTCAAGTTGGAGCTCACAGTTTCCCTTCCATTGGTCCTCCATCGATTTCCCTGGGCTTTGTCGACTCCAAGTCCACTCCATCCTGCTGGCTACAACTGCTCCTTTCAGGCATCTTCTCTCTTCATCTCTTGCTGAACAAAAGACTCAGATCACCTTGTTCTCAGGCACACAACAAGAAAAAAACACTCCCTTCATTGGATGCTGCACATGCCAAAGCTCCCGTTATCTCTAGCCATGACCCAAACACTGCTGCTACAGAGCATCCATTACATTAGCAGTGAAACCTTTCCCAGGGTATTACATATAGATGTAACATTAGTGCATGGCTGTTGATCTTAATTCCACAGTTGATGAAGGTCAACATACCGTGCGCCTTCTTAACAACATTGTCAACCCGTGTAGCAGCTTTGAGTGTCCTAGGGCATGGACCCCAAGATCTCGCTGATCCACAACCACCCTTTGCCTTCTATGGTCAATCGGATTCTGGATCCACAAAGCAAGGTCTCCTTAGATCCCATGCTTCATTATTTTCTGAATGAACCTTGCATGGGGAACCATATCAAATGCCTTACTGAAATCCATACACATTGCATCCACTGCTCTACCTTCATTAATGTGTTTTGTTACATCCTCAGAGAATTCAATCAGGTTAGAAAGGCATGACCTGCCCTTGATAAAGCCATGCTGACTATCTCAAATTAGATTACGCCACTCCAAATGCTCAAAAAAACTGCCTCTCAATCTTCTCCAACAACTTGCCCAACATTGAAGTAAGCCTTACTTGTCTATAATTTCCTGGGTTATGTCTACTTCCTTCTTGAACAAGGGAACAATGTTTACAAGCCTCCAATCTTCCAGTACTTCTTCATTCCCTATTGATAATCCAAAGATCATCGCCAGAGGCTCAGCAATTTCCTCCCTTGCTTCCCACAGTAGACTTGGGTATATCCGGCCCGGTCCCGGTGACTTACCTAACATAATACCTTTCAAAAGCTCCAGCACATCCTTATTCTTACTATCTACACATTTAAGCATTTCAGTCTGCTTTAAGTTATCCCCACAATTGCCAGGATCCTCTTTACTGGTGAATACTGAAGCAAAGTATTCATCCAGTTCCTCAGCTTCCTCCTCTGACTCCATGCACATGTCTCCACTCTCACTCCTGATTGGTCCTATTCTCACACGGCTCTTCCTCTCGCTCTTCACTTGCTTGTAGAATGCCTTGGAGTTTTCCTCAATCCTGCTCAGCAAGGCCTTTTCATGGCCCTTCTAGCTCTCCTCATTTCATTCTTGAGCTCCTTCCCAACACCCTTGTAATTTTCTAGCTCTCTAACAGTACCTAGTATCTTGAAAGGGGAGAGGGGAGAGGAAAGGAGGGGAAAAGGGAGTGAGTGGAGGTGGAGGGAGGGAGAGGAAAGGGGAGGGATGGAGAGAAGGGAGAGAGGGAGGGAGATGTAAGAGAAGCCGGATGGGAGAGGGGAGAATGGGGAGTGGGAGGGAGGGGGAAGCAGATAACAGAGTTAGCAGTTTAGTTTGGTCATTATAAATTGTTTTGTGATTAGGCTGGGCTTAAACCGGGGGATTGCTGGGCGGTGCAGCTCGAAGGGTTGGAAGGGTCTGTTCCGTGCCAAACCCCCAAAAAATAAATAAATACATCAAAAATATCTCTATATATGCACACAGTGTCCACTATGGGAAGGGATAATAAATCAGCCATGATGGAATGGCTGAGAAGACTCAAATGGCCTAATTCTGCTCCTGCATCTTATGATTTTATGGTCTAATTCAACACAACAGGTCGCCTGGAGAATGGATTTCTCTTCACCCCTCACTCTATAGGGGTGGATTGTACTTGTTAAACACAAAGGCAACAATAAACTGTTGACTGGAGTTTCACTTTCCGTCATTACCTGCTTTGGGAAGAGGGGGCTCATCAGCCGTGGTTGGCAACGGTCACGTACCCCGTGACGGGTTTAAAGAACCAGCAGAAATGGAAAACACCTTGGAGTCCAGTATTGCTATTAACTAGTGGTATTTATTAGTAACCACGCAATACGGTAAAATAAATGCAGATAAATCAAACAGATTAGCATTGATTATATGTAAGTAAGTATATCAGTAAATGTGGAAATATATGAAAACCAAGCTTCTTCAAGTCTAGGGCTAAATAGATACAGTCTTACGATGATGAGTAAAGTTCAGTTCAGTTCGTGGTATTGAGTTGAGTAGTGATGGAGAGAGAGAGAGAGGGAGAGATTCGAGTCTTCAAGTGAGCTGACGTCGTTGATCTTCCCGTTGTCCTCCAAAATTCTTTAAAAGTCACCGTCTGTGACCACAACAAAGGGGACCGTTCTTCTGTGGTGGAGCAATCAGCCCAGGTGAGGGTTGGCCACACAAATACCTCCCCACCAGTCACACCTTCTCCACACTGAGAGAGCCACTGATCAATCCACCTAAACTATCTTCCAAAACCCACTTTTTCTGTCGGCACAACAAAGCCAACAGTGTCCAAAACCATGTCTCTCCGGTCTATCATCTGACTTTCTATTTATCTCCCTGTACTGAGTACCAACTATCTCTCAAATAACAGCTCCTCTCTTCTCTGTCTGTAAGAACGTACAAGCAGGCGATGTTCTTGGGAAAGTATAAACAAACTGTGAGCAGTCTTCGTCTCTCTCTCTCTCTTAAAAACAAGATGTTGGTGTTAAATAGCTCTCTCTCTCTCTTTTCAAAAGCAGAGTTCATAGGGGTGATCGAGCACAGTTCATAGGGGTAACTCAGGATCCCGTCATAGATCCAAGGTTTCAATCTGTTTTGGAATGCTCACTTCCATTGTTTGCAAGGTTCCTCCCCCCACCACACCTTCCTTCTATGTCCATAGGGGGTTGGTCTTTATATTTTAAAGGGTTCTTTGGGGTTCCTTGCTTTGCGGCTGTCTGGAAGTAGGCAAATTTCAAGGTTGTATAATTTATACATCTTTTCATAATAAATGTACTTTGAATTTTTTGAATATATATTTTATTTATTTCATCTTTATCCTATATCCTAATATAAACATTGTCTTATGAATATTGTTTGCCACAAACACTGTACCACTAAAATGAAAGCAGACGTCAGGAGTGCTTTGCAGGCAAAAAAGACAAACAATTGCTTTGAAAACAAGCCCACAGCCCAGGAAAGGGGAGATGCATGGGGTGGGGGGGTAGGGGCAAAGATAGTGATGATCTCCTGTGTGGGTCCTGAGACTGGGAGAAGATCTCATCATCAACGTCAACTGTGGGCTGCCCAGACTTTTGAAATAAAATGTCCAGGTTATTGCCTGTCTTTTCTTCACCCAGGGAACTGGGAAGTGGAGGGAGTTCAGCAAGTGTTCATGATGGGAGTGTCACAGTCTTTGCTCCTTTGCGCCTCACAGTTGCACAGACACCTCTTGCCACCGACCCAGCAGTACAGCAGGAGTCCCTCTGCTCCCAGAGGGATCGGCCTCTCTCCCAACAACCAAAGTTCTTGCACACAACCACAACTCGCAATGGTGGACCCCAGCTGAGCCAAACAGGCAGCATCTCGTGACTGATGACTGTGAATATCTACCACACCACCAATCTCCCCCACCACCCTACTGACTTAATCTTCCAGCTCCACACCGGGAGTGTGTGATGGGACGGTGTGGAGGGAGCTTCACTCTGTGTCTGACCCTGGGAGTCTGTGATCAGACATGCAGAGGGAGTTTCACTCAGTTTCTGACCCTGGGAGAGGGCAAAGGGAGCTTTAATGTGTGTCTGACCCCGGGAGTGTGTGATATACAGGGTGGAGGGAGCTTCACTGTGTGTCTGACCCCGGGAGTGTGTGATGGGATGGTGTGGAGGAGGTTTCACTCTGTGTCTGACCCCAGATGTGTGTGATGGGACAGTGCAGAGGGAGCTTCATTCTGTGTCTTACACTGGGAGAGTGTGGAGGGAGCTTCACTCTGTGTCTGACCCCAGATGTGTGTGATGGGACAGTGTGGAGGGAGCTTCACTTTGTGTCTGACCTCAGATGTGTGTGATGGGACGGTGTGGAGGGAGCTTCACTCTGTTTCTGTCTCCGGGAGAGTGTGATGGGACGCTGTGGAGGAGGTTTCACTCTATGTTTGACCCTGGGAATGAGTGGTGTGATGGTGAACAGGGAAATTAATACCGTGTCTGATCCAAGGAGTGTGTGATGGGACAGTGTGGAGGGAGCTTCACTCTGTGTCTGACCCCGGAAATGTGTGATGGGATGGTGTGGGGGAGCTTCACTCTGTGTCTGACCCGGGGGGTGTGTGATGGGACGGTGTGGAGGGAGCTTCACACTGTGTCTGACCCCAGAAGTGTGTGATGGGACGGTACGGAGGGAGCTTCACTCTGTGTCTGACCCCGGGAGTGTGTGATGGGACGGTGTGGAGGGAGCTTCACTCTGTATCTGACCACAGGAGAGTGTGATGGGACGGGGTGGGGAGCTTCACTCTGTGCTTCACCGCAGGAATATGTGATGGGAGATTTACACTTTCTCTCATTCAGAAACTGCTGTGATTTGTTTTCAATCCCTTGCCGTCCGCAACTGAGTTCAGTTTGAGGAACTGAGCTGATAAACCGGACACCAGATATTAAAGAATATGACGAAATCATAACGACGTGTTTGTCAGCCTCAGACGGGACCCACTCCACTCTCCGGACCTCTCCCGCACCAGCGTCCTGTTCCATCTTCCCTGCTGTCCCGGGGGCGGCGGACAGCGATTCCGTTCATTTCTGCACGGTTCAGTCCAGGATTGGTTGCTGTGGTCGCAACAGTTTGGGATCTGGGTGCAACTCTCTGCTGCCCGGGGGACGGAGTGAGCCGGAGATTACAGGGAGGCTGAACTTCATCGAGACGGGGAGCAGGCTCCAAGGTGAGTTGGTGGGGTCCCAGGAAGGAATGCCGGAGCTGGGGTCCCTCGGGGCCGGCAGCGGATGATGAATGGTGGGGAGGGTGCGGGGGGTGGGTGTGGAGAGGGGAGGATGGAGGAGCGCACTGCGTTGATTTCGGTGAGGAGGGAGTGCCGTGCTGAGGGTGAGGAGGTGAAGAGGGAGCGTCACGCTGAAGGCCACTTTCTTCCCCTTCCCCGTCCATTTCCCGTCTCTGCTGTGGGGCTGGAGGGGGCTGACAGGGAGGAGAGCCAATGCGCCATGTGCGGGCTGGTGAGGAGTGAGCGTTGTGGGGCAGGAGGGGCAGTGAGGGGGAGATGGTTGTGACCTCCATCCTTTCTGTCTTTTCCCCTTACCCTGCCCTTACCCTTCTTTTCCACCTTCACCTCTTTCCCTTGTTCAATCCCCATCTCTCTCCCTGCTCACTCCCATTCCCCTCCCCTCCCTGTTCCTTCTGTACTCGACATCCTCGCTCCCCTTCCCCTCTTCCTCTCTCATATTCCTCCCTCTCCCCTTTCCCTTTCCTCCCCACATTTCCCTTCCTTTCCCACCTCTCCTTCCTCCCTCTTCTCCCCTCTTCCCAGCTCTTCCTCATCCCCTTCTTCCCTCCCTCTTCCCATTTTCTTCCTCCTTCCCCTCTGTCTTTCCCCTTTTCCCTCTCCCTCTTTCTCTTCCCAGTTCTCTTCTTCTCTCCATCCCCCTCCGATCCCCTCTTCCACCCCACCTTTTCCCTCCCATTTCACCCCCGACCTCTGTTGTCCTTGGCCTATGTTCTCCGTAACTCCACCTAGGATCCGTCTCCTTCCCACCCCCTTCAAACCTTCACCCCACCCTTTTTTGTTTTTCCCACCTCTCCATCTCTTCCCCTACCCCCTCCACCCTTTGTCACTCACCTTCCCCTCTTTCCCTCCTTATTCTTTTCATCATTCCTGCATTCAAACCTTTTCCCCACTCCATCTCACATCCTCTGTCCCCGTTTCTCTTTGCTTGTCCCTGACACTTACTGCAACCTCCCATCACTGCACCCCATCTCACCCCTTCCCTCCTTCCCTTTAGCTTCACCCCTCCATTTCCGTCTCCTACGCAATGCTTCCAGCTTAACTCTTCTTCCCCCTCCCCATCCCCATCCCTCCTCCTCCCCTCCCCTTCCCTCCTCCTCCCCTCCCCTTCCCTCCTCCCCCTCCCCTTCCCTCCTCCTCCCCATCCCCATCCCTCCTCCTCCCCTCCCATTCCCTCCTCCTCCCCTCCCATTCCCTCCTCCTCCCCTTCTCTTCTCCCCTTCACTGCTCTTCCTTCCCCTCCCTCCTCTTCCTCCCACTCTCTTCTTCCACTCCCTCTTTTATCCTCCCTTCCTTCCGTTCCCTACAACTCCCAGTCCTGTTCACCCTCCCCTTCCCTCCTGTTCACCTACCCCTTCCCTCCTCCTCTTCTTCCCTTCCCTTCTAGCCCTTCCCATTCCTGCCCTTCTCTTCCTCCCCTCTTTCTTCCTTTACCTCCTCCCTTTCCACCCTCCTCCTCCCTGTACACCCTGCACTTCCTTGCACCCTCTCCTCCTCCTCCCATTCCATCTTCCTCCTTCCCCTCCCTCTTCCTTTTTCCCCTCACTCTTCTTCTTCCTCCCTCTTCCTCACCCTTCCTCCTCCACCTCTTCCCTCCTCCTCCCCTCCCATTCCCACCTCCTCCTCCCCTTCCCTTTCTCTTCCACCCCTTCCTCTCATGTCCTCCCCACCCCCTCCCCTTTCTCCTCTTCCTCTTCCTCCTCTTCCCTTCCCCTCCTCCCCTCTTTCTTTTTCATCATCCCCGTCTCCTTCACTCTCCCCTTCCCTCATCCTTCTCTCCTTCCCATTTCCCCTCCCCTTCCCTCTTCCCCCTCGCCCTCCATCTTCCACTTCTCTCCCCTCCTCCCCTCACCTTGTCTACTCCCTCCCTCTCCCATTTCTCTCCTCTTTCCTTCCCTCATCTATCCTCATTCCTCATCCCCCATCATCTTCACCAATCTTCACCTGTCCTCCCTTCCCTGTCTCCTCTGCCCCACCATCCTCCCCTTACCCATCCACCTCTCTTCCCTTCACATCCTCCCTTCGGACCTCCTCATCCAGCCGTTTCAGTTCCTCCTCTGTTGTTCATTCCACTCCCCCTCCCTTTCTCCCTTCACTCCCCTTTTGGCCTCCATCATCTTTACCTACCTCTCCTCTCCCATGAAGCTCTCTTTTTACCCTATCTTCCCTCTTTTCCCTCCCTATCTCTCCCTGCCTCCTTTTTCCCCTCACCCATCTCTCTCCTTCCCTTTTCTTTCCCTCACCCATCTCTCTTCTTGTCCCCTCCCTCCACTCCCAACCTCTCTCACCTCCACAATATCTTCTCTTCCAGCTCAGCATGGACTATTCTGGAGATTATTACTTTTACAACACAACTTCCTTTGAAAACTACTCCTATGAGAACTTACCTGTGGATTATAGGACCCATCTGCCAGCATCCTCCATCTTGTCCATCTTTGTCTACGCCCTCACTTTCCTGTTGGGGGTCCCTGGCAACGGTGCTGTCATCTGGGTGACAGGCTTCAAGATGAAGCGAAGTGTCAACACGGTGTGGTTCCTGAACCTGGCTGTGGCAGACCTGACCTACTGCCTCACCCTCCCCTTCCAGATGGCTAAAGTTGCCCTGGAAAACACCTGGCCGAGAGACAATGTCCTCTGTAAGCTCCTTCCCTCGGCCATCGTCCTCAACATGTACGCCAGTGTCTTCCTATTGACCCTGATCAGCATCGACCGCTGTCTGGCCGTCACTAGGCCCATCTGGTCCCAGACTCACCGGTCCCTGCCTTGGGTGCGTGCGGCCTGCCTTGGGGCCTGGAGCCTCGCCTTCCTCATGTGCCTGCCCACTCTGCTGACACGGCAGATGAACATAGATTCTGAGTTCGGCTTAATTTTCTGCACCATTAACTACACCGGGACATATTTTGGAGACCGGACCAGGGAGGTGGTGGAGGTGGTGGAGGTGACACGGGCCCTCTTTGCCTTCATCTTCCCCTTCCTCATCATGGCATCCTGCTACCTTCTGATCGGCCGAAAGCTGCAGAGGGGCAAGTTTGCCAAGTCCAGCAAGACCAGGAAGCCTATCCGCCTCATTGCATTTGTAGTTGCCGCCTTTTTCATCTGCTGGCTCCCATACCACATCTGCGGCCTAGCTCAGGCTTTCTTCAAACATCAAGTGGCCTTCATCTGGGATACGTTGTCCGTTGGCCTAGCCTCCCTCAACAGCGCCCTGAACCCCATCCTCTATGTCTTCGCTGGCCGTGACTTCCGCCAGGTCTTCCGGCGCTCCCTGTCCAGCTCGCTCCGTTTGGCCTTTGCTGAGGAGCCAACAGAGTCAGCCTGCAGCACCCACATCAAGACCATCTCCAGGACGGTTGCCAGTGTGTGAGGGCTCTCCCTCTGGTCCCCCCAGTGCAGGCTCCTCGCTCTGTCCTGTTATTGGTACCCTATACTCCATATTGCCTTCTGTCACCTCCCGCCATTATCACACCCATTTCACCTCCCCCGCTTTGCCTGCCATTGTTCCAGTCCTACAAGGCCTACTGTTCAAGGCCTAGTGAACCAGAATTCTCGGCTGATAGCCAACCACTGATCCCCCCCTCCCCAGCCACCTATTTGCCGGTGATCTGTTCATCCCCTGAGCAGCTAACTGAATATTTCCCCGCAGTCGCCCGACAGCGTCCTATCAAGAAAAACTTGCCCCAGTTCAAACGACCCTCTGAGTGAGTCCAGGCCAAGTTGGTTCACCTCCTCTTGGGCCCGGCTTCCTCATTGCCATGGCGACCAGATAGGACAGCTCGATCGCGATGTGATTCTTGACCCACCCCCCCACCTCACCCCACCCCAGCCCCCCCCATCAGGTCTTTCCAGAGAACAGACGCTGCCTCTCCGGTCGCTCCTCGTAACCGAAACGCTCCATCCCGGGCAACGTCACCTCCTTCCTGTAGTGTGGAGACCAGAACTGGACACTGTACTCCAGCTGTGGGCTGGCCAAAGGTTTCTGAAGTTGCTCCGTCACCTTGCTGGTGTGAGGAAGAATGAGAACACAAGAGATGGCAGCTATTGGAATGTGGATCAGCAAAGCATTTGCTGGAACGAAGTGAGGTTATAACTGAAGTGAACCAGAGAAGAAAGCCTTCGATAAACTGTTTGCAAATATGTCCTGACTGTCACAGTTCCAATTAAAAATCACGTCATTTCCAGTGTATTCTCATGTCCATATCTGGTGAGGTACAGGTATAACGAAAGACTTCTGGGGCAACAGACTCAAAATGAGGGAACTCAGCAGGTCAGGCAGCGTCTGTGGAGATGAATAAACAGTCGACGTTTCGGGCTGAGACCCTTCACCAGGACTGTTTTTCATTAAAAATAAAATTATTAAACATAATTAACACAGTGAGTAAATAGGTATGTTCATTCAAATATGGAAATGAATAAACGTGACTGCTTATCTCTTTCCATAGTTCCTAGGATGATGAGGTGGAGATACGTCTCTACCAAAGGAGATGTAAGGTGCTCCTTTCCTCCACTCGCCTGCAGGTCACCCTTGGGCTGGGTGTAGACCCTCCGATCAGGGTCACGTGAAGCCGTGGGAGTAGGTGGTGGATGGTCAGACGAGCAGCTGATGCATATCACAAGTCCTGGTTATGTGACCACTGACGCCAGGCAGACAGTCTTGGAAGAGTATTGACAACGGCTGGGGTCACGTGTCTTGTAAAGTCACAACCCAGAGATAGCAATGGCAAACCACTTCTGCAGAAAAATTTGCCAAGTACAATCTTGATCGAAGGCCGCGATTGCCTGCGCCAGACGACGTGGCGCATAATGAGCGAACTATAGATCCTCCAACATTTTGTGTGTGTTGCTCTGGAAGAGTCAGCAACAGCTGCAGAATCTCTTGTGTTTACACCAGCGTTTCCCACCCGGGGGTCCGGGGAGACCCCTTGCTGAATCGGACCATGGCCTAGAAAAGGGTGGGGTCCCCTGGTTTACAAGGAAAAGCCTGCAGCAACACCAGGGGTGGGTAGAGATCGAGCTGTATGGGGAGGGCAAACAGAACTGGATCGTTTTCTCCGGGGGCTGAGGGGAGACCTTACGGAAGTTTATAAAATGATGAGGGCAGGGATGGGATGGACAGTGATGATCAGTTTCTCCTCACGCATCCCCGTGAGGAGGGCTTCGTTTGAAGGGGAGACGAAGGAAAGTTTAAAGGGGATGTGCCGGGCAAGAGTGTTGGGGGCCAAAAGTGGTCTGCCATGGGTGGGGTGGGAGTGGACGCACCGGACTGTTAAATTAATTAATTTATTGAGTTGCAGTGCAGATTAGACTCTTCCAGTGGCTGCTTTATTCAGTGCAGGTGGGACCGAATAAAGTGTTCACTGAGTGTGTATAGACACATGATTGTGCAGGGATTGGTGGGATATGGGTCAGGTACAGAAACATTCGGCTGAATTCAGCAGTTTGCTCGGCACAGATTATCTCTCTACAATGTCTCCCCCTGCTGTCCATAACCGGTTCTGCAACAGCAGATGTTTAAACTGACGGCATCCCACACAGGCTTGACAGTGGATCCTTGGGTCCAATCCCACAGCAGTTATCAGAGAACGACCCCTCAGTGAGGATGAGAGACAAATGTATGCAGGATAGAACTCAAGAAGGTGGCCAAAAGTCTCCTTGGTGAGTGGGATAAAAGAGAATCCCAAGGTATTGCATTGAACCAGAATCAGAATCTCTGGCATATATTGTGAAATTTATTGACTGTGTACAATGCATTGCAACACAAACAATAGAGAAAAAACTGAATTACAGCAAGTATATATATATAATAGTTAAATTCAATAAGTAGTGCAAAAATAGAAATAAAAAAGCAGTGAGGTAGTGTTCCTGGGTTCAATGCCTATTCAGAGATCTGATGGCAGATGGGAAGAAGCTGTTCCTGAATCATTGAGTGTGTGACTTCAGGCTTCTGTACCTCCTTCCCGATGGTATCAATGAGAACAAGGCGTGGCCTGGGTGATGAGGGGTCCTTAATGACGGACGCCACCTTTTTGAGGACTTGAGGGTCGGGAACCGAGGGAGGTGCTGATGTTTGGAATAACTGGACAGGGGTGGGGTACTGTGCGACTAACTTGTGTTGGAATCTAGCATGGAAAAGGACAAGAAAGGTAGTGAGCATGGTGTGGGCCTTGCTAATTTGCACGGGAATGCTGAGATTAAGGAGCTGGTGGTGCTGGGTGTCCTGAGAGACCCCCAGTCAATGAAGAGGAGGGATGTGAGCATGGCCTTTTACAGAGCAGGTCATGGCAGACAGGCTCGGCTGAGCTTTTTCAGGAGATGCCGAAGGCGATCGGCAAGGGTAGGAGAGTGGCTGTTGTCCACATGGACTTCAGTAAGGCATTTAACAAGGAACCTCACGGTAAACTGCTCCGGAATATGACGATGAATGGTGATTGTGAACTTGCATTCAGAACTGAAGCAGGAGGCCTCAAGGCATAGGAGCAGAATTAGGCCATGAGGCCTGTTGAGTCTGCTCCACCTTTACATCGATTATGATTCCTCTCACCTCCAATCTCCTGCTTTCTCCCTGTTAACCGTTGATGCTCTGATGCATCCCAAACCTATCCATCTCCACCTTAAATATATCAGTGAAACCTTTCCCAGGGTATTACATATAGATGTAACATTACGTCACGGCTGTTGATCTGAAGTCCACAGTTGATAAAGGCCAACACACTATATGCCTTCTTAGCAACATTGTCAACCCACGCAGCAGGTTGAGTGTCCTAGGGACATGGATCCCAAGATCTCGCTGATCCTCCACACTGCCGAGAGCCTTACCGTTAATGTTATGCTCTGTCTTCAAATTTGACCTACTGAAATGAATCATTTCACACTTATTGGGGCTGAACTCCATTTGCCACTTCTCAGCCCAGTTTTGGATCCTATTGATGTCGAGTTGTAACCTCTGTCAACCCTCCAGACTATCCACAACACCCCCAACTTTTGTATCATCAACAAACTTATTACCAACCCACGCTTCTACTTCCTCATCCAGGTCATTTATAAAAATCACAAAGAGGAGGGATCCCAGAACAGATCCCTCAGAACACCAGTGGTCACCGTCCTCCATGCAGACTACGAACCATCCACAACCACCTTTTGCCTTCTTTGGTCAAACCAATTCTGGATCCACAAAGCAAGGTCTCCTTATATCCCATGCTTCGTTACTTTCTGATTGAACCTCGCATGGGGAACCTTATCAACTGCCTTACTGAAATCCATACACATTACATTCACTGCTCTACCTTCATCAATGTGTTTTGTTACATCCTTAAAGAATTCAATCAGGTTCGTAAGGCTTGACCTGCCCTTGATAAAGCCATGCTGACTATCCCAAATTAGATTATATCCTCCAAATACTCAAAAAAACTGCCTCTCAATCTTCTCTAACAACTTGCCCACCACTGAAGTAAGACTTACAAACGTACTTGTCTATAATTCCCTGGGTTTTGTCTACTTCCTTCCTGAACAAGGGAACAACGTTTGCAAGCTTCCAATCCTCCGGTACTTCTTCATTCCCTATTGATAATGCAAATATCATCGCCAGAGGCTCAGCAGTTTCCTCCCTTGCTTCCCACAGTAGATTTGGGTATATCCCGCTTGGTTCCGGTGACTTATCTAACATAATACCTTTCAAAAGCTCCAGCACATACTCATTCTTGCTATCTACACACTCAAGCATTTCAGTCCACTTTAAGTTATCCCCACAATTGCCAGGGTCCTTTTTACTGGTGAATACTGAAGCAAAGTATTCATCCAGTTCCTCAGCTTCCTCCTCTGACTCCATGCACGTCTCTCCACTCTCACTCCTGATTGTTCCTATTCTCACACGGCTCATCCTCTTGCTCTTCACTTGCTTGTAGAATGCCTTGGAGTTTTCCTCAATCCTGCTCAGCAAGGCCTTTTCATGGCCCTTCTAGCTCTCCTCATTTCATTCTTGAGCTCCTTCCCGGCACCCTTGTAATTTTCTAGCTCTCTAACAGTACCTAGCATCTTGAAACTTTTGTAAGCTTTTCTTTTCTTCTCAACTAGATTTTCCATATCTTTTGTGCACCTTGGGTGTTTTACCCTGTCATCCTTTCCCTGTCTCAGTGGAACATGCCTATGCAGTATGCCATGTAAACGTTCTCTGAACATTTGGCACATTTCTGCTGTGCATTTCCCTGAGAACTGCTGCTCCCAATTTATGTTCCCAAGTTCCTGCATCATATTTCCCCCTACCCCAATTAAATGTTTACAGCTCCCATCCTTCTCCAGCGCCATGGTAAAGGAGATAGAGTTGTGATCACGACCTCCAAAATGTCCTCTCACTGAGAGACCTGCCACCGGACCAGGTTCATTTCCCAATACCAGATCAAGTACAGCCTCTCCTCTAGTTGGCATATCAAATATTGCATCAGGAAACCTTCCCGTAGAAACCTAACAAACTCCACTCCATCTAAACCCTTTTCTCTAAGGAGATGCCAGTCAATATTAGGAAAGTTAAAATCACCCATCACAACAACCCTATTATTGTTGCACCATTACAGAATCTGCTTCCCTATCTGCTCCTCGATGTCTGTGTTACTATTGCAGGATTTATAAAAAACACCCAGTAGAGTTATTCACACAGAAGTTGCTGGTGAACGCAGCAGGCCAGGCAGCATCTCTAGGAAGAGGTACAGTCGACGTTTCGGGTCGAGACCCTTCGTCAGGAGTAACTGAAGGAAGAGTTAGTAAGAGATTTGAAAGTGGGGAGGGATGGAACCAAGAGCTGGACAGGTGATTGGCAAAAGGGATATGAGAGGATCATGGGACAGGAGGCCTAGGGAGAAAGAAAGGGGGAGGGGTGAAGCCCAGAGGATGGTCAAGGGGTATAGTGAGAGGGACAGAGGGAGAAAAAGGAGAGTGAGAAAAAGAATGTGTGTATATTTATAAATAAATAATGGATGGGGTATGAGGAGGAGGTGGGGCATTAGCGAACGTTTGAGAAGTCAATGTTCATGCCATCAGGTTAGAGGCTACCCAGACGGAATATAAGGTGTTGTTCCTCCAACCTGAGTGTGGCTTCATCTTTACAGTAGAGGAGGCCATGAATAGACATAGCAGATGTGTGTGAAATGGGGGAGATGCATTTGAGAGCAGAGTTGATGGTGGAGGAAGGGAAGCCCCTTTCTTTAAAAAAGGAGGACATCTCACTTGTCCTGGAATGAAAAGCCTTATCCTGAGAGCAGATGTGGTGGAGACGGAGGAATTGCGAGAAGGGGATGGCGTTTTTTCAAGAGACAGGGTGAGAAGAGGAATAGTCCAGATAGCTGTGAGAGTCACTAGGCTTATAGTAGACATCAGTAGATAAGCTGTCTCCAGAGATAGAGACAGAAAGATCTAGAAAGGGGTGGGAGGTGTCAGAAATGGACCAGGTGAACTTGAGGCCAGGGTGAAAGTTGGAGGCGAAATTAATGAAGTCAACGAGCTCAGCATGCGTGCAGGAAGCAGCGTCAATGCAGTCATCGACGTAGCGAAGGAAAAGTGGGGGGACAGATACCAGAATAGGTTTGGAACATAGATTGTTCCACAAAGGCAACAAAAAGGCAGGCATAGCTGGGACCCATACGGGTGCCCATGACTACACCTTTAGTTTGGAGGAACCACCGCATCTGCTCTCAGGATGAGGCTTTTCATTCCAGGACGAGGGCGATGTCCTCCTTTTTTAAAGAAAGGGGCTTCGCTTCCTCCACCATCAACTCTGCTCTCAAACGCATCTCCCCCATTTCATGCACATCTGCTCTCACCCCATCCTCCCGCCACCCCACTAGGAATAGGGTTTCCCTTGTCCTCACCTACCACCCCACCAGCCTCCGTGTCCAGCATATTATTCTCTGTAACTTCCGCGACCTCCAACGGGATTCCACCACTAAGCACATCTTTCCCTCCCCTCTCTCTCTGCTTTCCGCAGGGATCGCTCCCTACGCAACTCCCTTGTCCATTTGTCCCCCCCATCCCTCCCCACTGATCTCCCTCTTGGCACTTATCCGTGTAAGCGGAACAAGTGCTACACATGCCCTTACACTTCCTCCCTTACCACCATTCAGAGCCCCAAACAGTCCTTCCAGGTGAGGCGACACTTCACCTGTGAGTTGGACGGGGTGATATACTGTGTCCGGTGCTCCCGATGCGTCCTTCTGTATATGGCGAGACCCGACGCAAACTGGGAGATCGTTTTGCTGAACACTTAAGCTCTGTCCGCCAGAGAAAGCAGGATATCCCAGTGGCCACACATTTTAATTCCACGTCCCATTCCAATTCTGATATGTCTATCCACGACCTCATCTACTGTAAAGATGAAGCCACACTCAGGTTGGGGGAACAACACCCTATATTCCGTCTGGGTAGACTCCAACCTGATGGCATGAACACTGACTTCTCAAACTTCCGCTAATGCCCCACCTCCCCCTCGTACCCCATCCGTTATTTATTTATATACACACATTCTTTCTCTCTCTCCTTTTTCGCCCTCTGTCCCTCTCACTATACCCCTTGCCTATCCTCTGGGTTTTTCCCCCCTCCCCCTTTTCTTTCTCCCTGGACCTCCTGTCCCGTAATCCTCTCATATCCCTTTTGCCAATCACCTGTCCAGCTCTTGGCTCCATCCCTCCCCCTCCTGTCTTCTCCTATCATTTTGGATCTCCCCCTCCCACTCCAACTTTCAAATCTTTTACTAGCTCTTCCTTCAGTTAGTCCTGACGAAGGGTCTCGGTCCGAAACGTCGACTGTACCTCCTCCCAGAGATGCTGCCTGGCCTGCTGCGTTCACCAGCAACTTTTATGTGTGTTGCTTGAAATTCCAGCATCTGCAAAGTTCCTCGTGATTGAGCAGAGTGATTGCCTGCTTCCTGTTTCTGACTTCCACCAACAATGACTCAGTAGACAATCCCTCCATGACTTCCTCCTTTTCTGCAACCATGATACCAACCCTGATTAACTGTGCCTCTCCCCCACCTCTTTTGCCTCCCTCCCTGTCCTTTTTGAAACATCTAAAGCCTGGCTCACCCAGCAGCCATTTCTGCCCCTGAGACATCCAAGTCTCTGTCATGGCGACAACATCATAGTTCCACATACTAATCCAGGCTCTAAGTTCATCCTCCTTGGTATCTTGGTATCATCGGCAAATTTACTAACCCAGTACATTTTCATCCAGGTCAAACAGCGGAGGTCCCAGTACCAATCCCTGTGTTCCTGCGGAACTCTACTAATTACCGTCCTCCAGCCCAAATAAGTCCCTTCAGCCATTACCCTCTGTCCTCGATGCCCAAACTGGTTCTGAATCCAATTCGCCATGGACCCCCTGCATCCTAATCTTCAGGATCAGTCTCCCATGAGGGACTTTGTCAAACACCTTACTAAAATCCATGTAGAGAACATCCACCGCCCTACCCTCATCGATCTCTCTCATCACCTTGTCAAAAGACTCAATCAAGTTGGTAAGGCATGATCTGCCCCTCACAAATCCATGCTGGCTCTCCCTAATTATACCGTGAGTTTCCAAAGGCTCATATATCCTATCCCCAAGAATTTCCTTCAGCAATTCCCCTGCAACTGACGAGAGACTCATCAGTCTATACGTTCCCTTCTTAAACGGAGGTACAACATTAGCCACTCGCCAGTCCTCCGGGACCTTGCCTGTGTCCAGAGAGCTCACAAAGCTACTGGTAAAGGCCCCGGCAATCTCATCTCTTTCCTCCTTCAATACCCTGGGGTAAATCCCATCAGGCCCAGGGGATCGATCCACCTTAATATTAGGAGGCCCAACACTTCCTCCTCCTTGACTTCTATAAAACCTAACATATAAATATATACTCAGCACTGATCTCCTGGTCCTCCATATCCTTTCCTTGGTAAATACAGAAGCAAAGTACTCACTAGGAACCTGACTAAGTTTTCTGTATCCAAGCAAACTTTCCTTTCTTTACCCTTGAGTGATCCCACCTTCTCCCCAGGTATCCTCTTGTTCTCGATGTATGTATAGAAAGCCTTGGGCATCCTAATTGGCAAGGACATTTCATGGCCCCTCCCAGGTTTCCTCATTCCCTTCCTGAGTTCTATTTTGGCTTGTGTTAAAGGTGGTGTATGGCACATTGCCTTCTTTGGTCGTGGTGTTGAATATAAAAGTCAAAAGTGGTGATGCAGCTACATAAAACTTCACTTCATTCACACTTGGAGAGCTCAATGCACTCCGGGAAGGGTTTGGAGAGAGTCACGAAATTCACCAGAATGCTGCCTGGACCTGAGGGATTTAGCTACAGGGAGAGTTGTCCAAGTTTGATTGTTTCTCTTAGAAAGTTACAGCGTAAGGAGAGACCAACAGAGAACATTATAAAAGGACAGCACAGAAACAGGCCCTTGATATGGTTCCAAACTGATTAATATAGTAATTAATTAAAATCCAAGTTATATTAGTTCCTGGCATGTATGGGGGAGCTAGAACCTTTGGGGAAGGGGCTTGCTGTGTCTGTCTGGGGCAGCTCACTCACTTTTGTTCCAAACCAATTAAGTGAGGCAACCCAGACAGTGTCTTACAGGATTACAGATCGCTTCTTTGGTAGGGCTGGCATTTTATCTTCTCGTCTGAGGATGGTCTCAGATTTACCTGAAGTTCCTTGTGTCCACATTCAATTGCTCTGATTAGATTGTCCAAGAGCAAGAATCAGTTCAGAGTCCACTAAAGGTGGGGGGGAGGGGGTGGGGAACAGAGACAACTAGTCCGTCTGCTTCTCCTGTCCTTGATTAGACTGTAGTTTCTTCTGACCAACATCTCCCTCCTCTTGATCCAGAGATAAATACCTTAGGATCACTATCCTCCTCTCATTCAGTTGACTGCTCATAGGACGACTTCCATGGAAACCAGTTGTGAGGGTGGGGGGAGTTAGGGAGAGGTGGAGGAAGTGGAGGGAAAGGAAAGTGGGGGAAAAGGGAGTGAGTGGAGATGGAGGGAGGGAGAGGAAAAGGGAGGGATGGAGAGAAGGGGGAGAGGGAGGAGACAGGGAGAGAAGGAGGGAGATGTGCGAGAAGAGGCATGGGAGAGGCGGGAGTGGGAGGGAGGGGGAAAGGAGTAAGAGAGTTAGCAGTTTAGTTTGGTCATTACAAATTGTTTTGTGGTCAGGCTGGGATTAAATCGGGGGATTGCTGGGCGGCGCAGCTCGAAGGGCTGAAGGGACTGTGCCATGCCAAACCCCAATAAATAAATAGATAAATCAAAAATATTTACATATATGTGCACATACACACACAGAGGTTGTCCATTTTGTCCACTATGGGAAGTTTTTTAAAGTGGAGAAGGCAGGCAGTGGGGTATAATATGCAATATAGACAGACACATACATAATAACACACTCACACACACGCACACACGCACACACACACGCACACACACAAAGGTATATACAGTGTACATATATGTGTGTGTGTGTCTGTAGGTATGTAAAAAAACAATGTATATCCCGCGATGTTTACTCCTCTCTCTCTGGCGCTGAGGGCCACTTGCTGCTGTGCTTCATGTCTGTGAACTTTTCGGCAATTTGTCCCGCTGAAATGATGAACCGATGCGGAGGGTTTTGGGTTTTCCAGGTGCTCCAGGGATTTGGATCCAAGGATTCAATCTGTTTTGGAATGCTCGCTTCCATTGTTTGCAAGGATCCCCCCCCCCAACCCCCGTCACCTTCTCTCTATGCCCATTGGGGGTTGGTCTTTATATTTTAATTGGGTTGTTTCGTGTTCCTTGCTTTGTGGTGTGTGGAAGCAGACAAATCTCAAAGTTGCATAATTTGTAGATCTTTTGATAATAAATGTACTTTGAATCCTTTGGGTATATATTTTATTTATTTCATTTTCATCTTATATCTTAATATAAACATAGTCTTATGAATATTGTTTGCCGCAAACACTGTACCACTAAAATTAAAGCGGACGTCAGGAGTGCTTTGTAGGAAAAAAAGAGAAACGATTGCTTGGACAACAAGCCCACGGCCCAGGAAAGGGGAGATGCATGGGGTGGGGGTTAGGGGCAAAGATAGTGATGGTCTCCTGTGCGGGTTCAGAGCTTGGGAGAAGATCTTCTCACCGAGGTCAACTGTGGGCTGCCCAAACTTTTAAAATAAAATGTCCAAGGTATTTTCTTCACCCAGGGAACTGGGAAGTGGAGGGAGTTCAGCAAGTGTTCATGATGGGAGTGTCACAGTCTTTGCTCCTTTGCGCCTCACAGTTGCACAGACACCTCTTGCCACCGACCCAGCAGTACAGCAGGAGTTCCTCTGCTTCCAGAGGGATCGGCCTCTCTCTCAACAACCAAAGTTCTTGCACACAACCACAACTCGCAATGGTGGACCCCAGCTGAGCCAAACAGGCAGCATCTCGTGACTGATGACTGTGAATATCTCCCACACCACCAATCTCCCCGCTCCACACCCCATTGACTTAATCTTCCAGCTCCACACCGGGAGTGTGTGATCAGACGTGTGGAGGGAGCGTCACTCTAAGTCGGATCCCGGGAGAGTGTGATGGGACGGTGTGGGGGGGGGGGGGGGGGAGCTTCACGCTGTGACTAACCGCAGGAACGTGTGATGGGACGTCTACACTTTTTTCTTTCATTCAGGAACTGCTGTGGTTTCTCTGCAACGCCTTGCCGTCCCCAGCTGACTTCAGTTTGAGGAACTGACCTGACAAACCTGACGACAGGGATTTTAAAAAAGTGCCAAAATCAATGTTTGTCAGCCTCAGACGGGACCCACTCCACTCTCCGGACCTCTCCCGCACCAGCGTCCTGTTCCACCTTCCCTGCTCTCCCGGGGGCGGAGGACAGCGATTCTGTTCGTTTCTGCACGGTTCAGTCCAGGATTGGTTGCTGTGGTCGCAACGGTTTGGGATCTGGGTGCAACTCTCTGCTGCCCGGGGGACGGAGTGAGCCGGAGATTACGGGGAGGCTGAACTTCATCGAGACGGGGAGCAGGCTCCAAGGTGAGTTGGTGGGGTCCCAGGAAGGGATGCCGGAGCTGGGGTCCCTAGGGGCCGGCAACGGATGAGGAATGGTGGGGAGGGTGCGGGGGGTGGGTGTGGGGAGGGGAGGATGGAAGAGCGCACTGCGTTCATTTCGGTGAGGAGGGAGTGCCGTGCTGAGGGTGAGGAGGTGAGGAGGGAGCGTCACGCTGAAGGCCACTTTCTTCCCCTTCCCCGTCCATTTCCCGTCTCTGCTGTGGGGCTGGAGGGGGCTGACAGGGAGGAGAGCCAATGCGCCATGTGCGGGCTGGTGAGGAGTGAGCGTCGTGGGGCAGGAGGGGCAGTGAGGGGGGAGATGGTTGTGACCTCCATCCTCTCTGTCTTTCCCCCTTACCCTTCTTTTCCACCTTCACCCCTTTCCCTTGTTCAATCCCCATCTCTCTCCCTGCTCACTCCCATTCCCCTCCCCTCCCTGTTCCTTCTGTACTCGACATCCTCGCTCCCCTCCCCCTCTTCCTCTCTCATATTCCTCCCTCTCCCCCTTTCCCTTTCCTCCCCACATTTCCCTTCCTTTCCCACCTCTCCTTCCTCCCTCTTCTCCCTTCTTCCCAGCTCTTCCTCATCCCCTTCTTCCCTCCCTCTTCCCAATTTATATTTCCTCTATCCTCTCTGCAATGCCATTTTCTTTCTCCTTCCCCTCTGTCTTTCCCCTTTTCCTTCTCCCTCTTTCTCTTCCCCATTCTCTTCTTCTGTCCATCTTTCCCCTTTTCCCTCTTCCTCTTTCACACTCCTCCGCTTTCTCTTTCTCTCTTTCTCCTTCTTCCTGCATTCTCTTCTTCCCCCACTTTCCTTTTCCCTCTCATGTTTCCCTCTTTCTCTTCTTCCCTCTCTCTTCCTGTTCCCTCTCTTTTTCTCTTTCATTCCCCTCTTCACCTCCATCTTGCCTTTCATCCTCTCACCCCCACTCCCCTTCCCTCTTTTACTTACCCCTTCTTTCCCCCTTTCCTCCTTCCACATCTCCACTCCCTCTTATGCCAATTTCTTCCTCTTCACCATCCATTTTCCCCATCTCCTCCCTCTTCCCCCATTCTCCTTCTTCCATCATTTTGCTGCCTCTTTCCTCACCAGTTCCCCGTGTTCCCTCCCCACACCTCCATCCATTCATTTCCCCTCCACTTCCAGCCCTTCAGCATTCCCACTACCGATTCTCCTTTCCCTTTCCTGTCCTGGCACCTTCTTCCTTGCCCCTCCCTGTCTCCTGATCATTTCCCCTCCCATCCCCTCTTCCACCCCACCCTTTCCCTCCCATTTCACCCCCCACCTCTGTTGTCCTTGGCCTATGTTCTCCCTAACTCCACCTTGGACCCATCTCTGTCCCACCCACTTCAAACCTTCACCCCACCCTTTTTTGTTCATCCCACCTCTCCATCTCTTCCCCTACCCCTCCACCCTTTGTCACTCACATTCCCCTCTTTCCCTCCTTATTCTTTCCACCGTTCCTGCATTCAACCGTTCCCCCACTCCACCTCACATCCTCTGTCCCCGTTTCTCTTTGCTTGTCCCTGACGCTTACTGCAACCTCCCATCACTGCACCCCATCTCTACCCCTTCCCTCCTTCCCTTTAGCTTCACCCCTCCATTTCCATCTCCTACACAATGCTTCCAGCTTAACTCCTCTTCCCCCTCCTCCTCCCCATCCCTCCTCCTCCCCTCCCCTTCCCTCCTCCTCCCCTTCCCTCCTCCTCCCCATCCCTCCTCCTCCCCTCCCCTTCCCTCCTCCTCCTCTTCCCTCCTCTCCCCTACCCTCCTCCTCCCCTACTCCTCCCTCCCTTTCCCTCCTCGTCCCCTTCTCTCCCCTACCCCCCCTTCTGCTTCCCTCCTCCTACCCTCCCTTTCCCTCCCCTCCCCTTCCCTCCTCCTCACCTTCCCTCCTCCTCCCTTCTCTTCTCCTCCCCTTCACCCCTCTTCCTCCCCCTCTCTGCTCTTCCAATCCCTCTTTTTTTCCTCCCCTCCTTCCCTTCCCTACAACTCCCAGTCCTGTTCACCCTCCCCTTCCCTTCTGTTCACCTATCTTTTCCCTCCTCCTCTTCTTCCCTTCCAACCCTTTCCATTCCTTCCCTCCTCTTCCTCCCCTCTTTCTTCCTTCACTTCCTCTCTTTCCACCCTCCTCCTCCCTGTACCCCTCCCTTGCATCCCTTCCTCTTCCTCCCCTTCTCTCTTCCTTCCCTCTCTTCCCCTCCTCCTCCCCTTCCCTCCTGCTCTTCCTTCCCTACCCTCCTTCTCCTTACCTTCTCTCTTCCTTTTTCCCCTCGTTCTTCTTCTTCCTTCCTCTTCCTCAACCTCCCTGCTCCACCGCTTCCCTCCACCTCCTCCCCTTCCTCCAACGTCCTCCCAATCCTCTCCCCTTTCTCCTCTTCCTCCTCTTCCCTTCCCCTCCTCTCTTCTTTCTTCCTCCTCCTCCCTGTCTCCTTCACCCTCCACTTTCCTCATCCTTCTCTCTTTCCCATTTCCCCTCCCCTTCCTTCTTCCCCCTCCCCTCCCTCTTCCCCTCCCCTCCCCTCCCCTCCTCCCCTCATCTTGTCTACTCCCTCCCACTCCCATTTCTCTCTTCTTCCCTTGCCTCATCTGTCCTCATTTCTCATCCCCTGTCATTTTCACCAATCTTCACCTATCCTCCCTTCCCCGTCTTCTTTGCCCCTCCTTCCTCCTTTCAGGACCCATCATCCTCCCCTTACCCATCCATCTCTCTTCCCTTCACACCTTCCCTTCTCACCTCCTCATCCACCCGTTTCAGTTCCTCCTCTGTTATTCATTCTCCTCCTCCTCCCTTTCTACCTTCTCTTCCCTTTCATCCTCCATCATCTTCACTTACCTCTCCCCTCCCATGCACCTCTCTTTTTGACCCGATCTTCCCTCTTTTCCTCCCTATCTCTCCTTCCCTCTTCTTTCCCCCACCCATCTCTCTTCTTGTCCCCTCCTTCCATTCCCAACCTCTCTCACCTCCACAATATCTTCTCTTCCAGGCTCAGCATGGACTATTCTGGAAATGATTACTTTTTCAATACCACTTTCTTTGAAAACTACACCGATGAGATCTTAATTATGGATAACAGGACCCAACTGCCAGCATCTTCCAGCTTGTCCATCTTTGTCTACGCCCTCACTTTCCTGTTGGGGGTCCCTGGCAATGGTGCTGTCATCTGGGTGACAGGCTTCAAGATGAAGCGGAGTGTCAACACGGTGTGGTTCCTGAACCTGGCTGTGGCAGACCTGACCTACTGCCTCAGCCTCCCCTTCCAGATGGCTAACATTGCCCTGGTAAACACCTGGCCGAGAGACAACGTCCTCTGTAAGCTCCTTCCCTTGGCCATCATCCTCAACATGTACGCGAGTGTCTTCCTATTGACCATGATCAGCATCGACCGCTCTCTGGCCGTCACTAGGCCCATCTGGTCCCAGACTCACCGGTCCCTGCCTTGGGTGCGTGCGGCCTGCCTTGGGGCCTGGGGCCTCGCCTTCCTCATGTGCCTGCCCACTCTGCTGACACGGCAGATGAACATAGATTCTGAGCTCGGCTTAATTTTCTGCACCATTAACTACGCCGGGACATATTTTGGAGACCGGACCAGGGAGTTGGTGGAGGTGACACGGGCCCTCTTTGCCTTCATCTTCCCCTTCCTCATCATGGCATCCTGCTACCTCTTGATCGGCCAGAAGCTGCAGAGGGGCAAGTTTGCCAAGTCCAGCAAGACCAGGAAGCCTATCCGCCTCATTGCATTTGTAGTTGCCGCCTTTTTCATCTGCTGGCTCCCGTACCACATCTGCGGCCTAGCTCAGGCTTTCTTCAAACATCAAGTGGCCTTCATCTGGGATACGTTGTCCGTGGGCCTAGCCTCCCTCAACAGCGCCCTGAACCCCATCCTCTATGTCTTCGCTGGCCGTGACTTCCGCCAGGTCTTCCGGCGTTCCCTGTCCAGCTCGCTCCGTTTGGCCTTTGCTGAGGAGCCAACAGAGTCAGCCTGCAGCACCCACATCAAGACCATCTCCAGGACGGTTGCCAGTGTGTGAGGGCTCTCCTTCTGGTCCCCCCAGTGCAGGCTCCTCACTCTGTCCTGCCATTGGTACCCTATACTCCATATTGCCTTCTGTCACCTCCTGCCATTATCACACCCGTTTCACCTCCCTCACTTTGCCTGCCATTGTTCCAGTCCTACAAGGCCTACTGTTCAAGGCCTAGTGAACCAGAATCCTCAGCTGATAGCCAACCACTGATCCCCACCTCCCCAGCCACCTATTTGCCAGTGATCTGTTCATCCCCTGAGCAACTAACTGAATATTTCCCCGCAGTCGCCCGACAGCGTCCTATCAAGAAAAACTTGCTCCGGTTCAAACGACCCTCTGAGTGAGTCCAGGCCAAGTTGGTTCACCTCCTCTTGGGCCCGGCTTCCTCATTGCCATGGCGACCAGATAGGACAGCTCGATCGCGATGTGATTCTTGAATCACCCCCCCACCCCACCCCAGCCCCCTCCATCAGGTCTTTCCAGAGCCTCCCCCACTCCAGGGAGAACAGACGCTGCCTCTCCGGTCTCTCCTTGTAACCGAAACGCTCCATCCCGAGCAACGTCACCTCCTTTCTGTAGTGTGGAGACCAGAACTGGACACTGTACTCCAGCTGTGGGCTGGCCAAAGGTTTCTGAAGTTGCTCCGTCACCTTGCTGGTGTGAGGAAGAATGAGAACACAAGAGACGGCAGGCATTGGAATGTGGATCAGCAAAGCATTTGCTGGAACGAAGTGAGGTTATAACTGAAGTGAACCAGAGAAGAAAGCCTTCGATAAACTGTTTGCAAATATGTCCTGACTGTCACAGTTCCAATTAAAAATCACGTCATTTCCAGTGTATTCTCATGTCCATATCTGGTGAGGTACAGGTATAACGAAAGACTTCTGGGGCAACAGACTCAAAATGAGGGAACTCAGCAGGTCAGGCAGCGTCTGTGGAGATGAATAAACAGTCGACGTTTCGGGCCGAGACCCTTCACCAGGACTGTTTTTCATTAAAAATAAAATTATTGAACATAATTAACACAGTGAGTAAATAGGTATGTTCATTCAAATATGGAAATGAATAAACGTGACTGCTTATCTCTTTCCATAGTTCCCAGGGTGATGAGGTGGAGATACGTCTCTACCAAAGGAGATGTAAGGTGCTCCTTTCCTCCACTCGCCTGCAGGTCACCCTTGGGCTGGGTGTAGACCCTCCGATCAGGGTCACGTGAAGCCGTGGGAGTAGGTGGTGGATGGTCAGACGAGCAGCTGATGCATATCACAAGTCCTGGTTATGTGACTACTGACGCCAGGCAGACAGTCTCGGGAGTATTGACAATGGCTGGGGTCACGTGTCTTGTAAAGTCACAACCCAGAGATAGCAATGGCAAACCACTTCTGCAGAAAAATTTGCCAAGTACAATCTTGATCGAAGGCCGCGATTGCCTGCGCCAGACGACGTGGCGCATAATGAGCGAACAATAGATCCTCCAACATTTTGTGTGTGTTGCTCTGGAAGAGTCAGCAACAGCTGCAGAATCTCTTGTGTTTACACCAGCGTTTCCCACCCTGGGGTCCAGGGAGACCCCTTGCTGAATCGGACCATGGCCTAGAAAAGGGTGGGGTCCCCTGGTTTACAAGGAAAAGCCTGCAGCAACACCAGGGGATGGTAGAGATTGAGCTGTATGGAGAGGGCGGACAGAACTGGATCGTTTTCTCCGGGGGCTGAGGGGAGACCTCACCGGAAGTTTATAAAATGATGAGGGCAGGGATGGGATGGACAGTGATGATCAGTTTCTCCTCACGCATCCCCGTGAGGAGGGCTTCGTTTGAAGGGGAGACGAAGGAAAGTTTAAAGGGGATGTGCCGGGCAAGAGTGTTGGGGGCCAAAAGTGGTCTGCCATGGGTGGGGTGGGAGTGGACGCACCGGACTGTTAAATTAATTAATTTATTGAGTTGCAGTGCAGATTAGACTCTTCCAGTGGCTGCTTTATTCAGTGCAGGTGGGACCGAATAAAGTGTTCACTGAGTGTGTATAGACACATGATTGTGCAGGGATTGGTGGGATATGGGTCAGGTACAGAAACATTCGGCTGAATTCAGCAGTTTGCTCGGCACAGATTATCTCTCTACAATGTCTCCCCCTGCTGTCCATAACCGGTTCTGCAACAGCAGATGTTTAAACTGACGGCATCCCACACAGGCTTGACAGTGGATCCTTGGGTCCAATCCCACAGCAGTTATCAGAGAACGACCCCTCAGTGAGGATGAGAGACAAATGTATGCAGGATAGAACTCAAGAAGGTGGCCAAAAGTCTCCTTGGTGAGTGGGATAAAAGAGAATCCCAAGGTATTGCATTGAACCAGAATCAGAATCTCTGGCATATATTGTGAAATTTATTGACTGTGTACAATGCATTGCAACACAAACAACAGAGAAAAAACTGAATTACAGTAAGTACATATATAATATTTAAGTTCAATAAGTAGTGCAAAAATAGAAATAAAAAAGCAGTGAGGTAGTGTTCCTGGGTTCAATGCCTATTCAGAGATCTGATGGCAGATGGGAAGAAGCTGTTCCTGAATCATTGAGTGTGTGACTTCAGGCTTCTGTACCTCCTTCCCGATGGTATCAATGAGAACAAGGTGTGGCCTGGGTGATGGGGGTCCTTAATGACGGATGCCACCTTTTTGGGGACTTGAGGGTCGGGAACCGGGGGAGGTGCTGATGTTTGGAATAACTGGACAGGGGTGGGGTACCGTGTGACTAACTTGTGTTGGAATCTAGCATGGAAAAGGACAAGAAAGGTAGTGAGCATGGTGTGGGCCTTGCTAGTTTGCATGGGAATGCTGAGATTAAGGAGGTGGTGGTGCTGGGTGTCCTGAGAGACCCCCAGTCAATGAAGAGGAGGGATGTGAGCATGGCCTTTTACAGAGCAGGTCATGGCAGACAGGCTCGGCTGAGCTTTTTCAGGAGATGCCGAAGGCGATCGGCAAGGGTAGGAGAGCGGCTGTTGTCCACATGGACTTCAGTAAGGCATTTAACAAGGCCCCTCATGGTAAACTGCTCTGGAATATGACGATGAATGGTGATTGTGAACTTGCATTCAAAACTGAAGCTGGAGGACACAAGGCAGAGGAACAGAATTAGGCCATGAGGCCTGTTGAGTCTGCTCCACCTTTACATCGGTTATGATCCATCTCACCTCCAATCTCCTGCTTTCTTCCCATTAACGCTCTGACGAATCCAGAACCTATCCACCTCCACCTTAAATATATCCAATGACCTGGCCTTCACAGCTATCTGTGGCAAAGAATTCCGCAGATTCACCACCTTCTGCCTAAAGAAATTATTCCTCACCTCCTTTCTAAAGGGAAGTCCCTCTATTCTGAAGCTGTGCCCTCTGGTCCTAGACTCCCCCAGTATAGGAAACATCCTCTCTACGTCCATTATCTCTCAGCCTTTCAATATCCAAAAGGTTTCATTTAAATCACATTTCCATCATCCGGACGAAAGTGTAGCTAGCTGATTGTTAAATGTGAGACTAACGTTGTTGATGGTGAGTCACGGTGTCAAAGAATTCATCAAGATAGAGGACAGTTGGAAATGTGGGCAGAGAAATGGCGGATGAAGTTTAATCCAGATGAACATGAGGCATTTTAAAAAAAGGATTGGTCTATTCTATCTATGTGTCTCATAAACTTATGAACCTCAATCAAATCTCCTCTGGACCTTTGTCGCTCCAAAGAAAACACTCCAAGTTTTTCCACCTTCTCCTGATAGCACATGCTCTCAAAACCAGGCAGCATCCTGGTAAACCTCTTCTGCGCCCTCTCCAAAGCTCAACGTCCTCTGCCAGGTGACCAGGACTGTATGCATTATTCCAGATTTGGCGTAACCTGACTTTTATAAAGTTGTATCTCAACCTCTTGAACTCAATGCACTGCGAACTAAAAACAAGCATCCCATAAACCTTTTAAACCACCCTGTTGACCTGTGTAGACAGTTTCATGGATCTATGAACTTGGACATCAAGATCTCTCTGCTCAGCAAATCTATCAAGAATCTTGCCCTGAAGAGCACACTGACTGCCAGCATTTGCCCTAACCAAGGTGCAGCACCTCACATTTATCTGGGTAAAAGTCCGCCTGCTATTTCTCAGCCGATATCTGCAACTGATCATCAGTGTATCGCACTGTATGCTTTGCCAGTCCCATACGCTATCCATAACTCCACCTATAGAACATAGAACTTCGAAACTCTAGCACATTACAGGCCCTTCGGCCCACAATGTTGTGCCGACCTAGTAACCTACTCTAGAAGCTGCCCAGAACTTCCTTACCGCATAGCTCTCTATTTTGCTAAGCGCCATGTACCTATCTAAGAGTCCCTTAAAAGACCCTATTGTATCCACCTCTACCACCTTCACTAGCAGTGCATTCCATGTACCCACCACTCTGTGTGTGAAAAACTTACCTCTGACTTCCTCCCTGTACCTACTTCCAAGCACCTTAAAACTATGCCCCCTTGTGTTAGCCATTTCAGTCCTGGGAAAAAGCCTCTGACTATCCAGATGATCAATGCCTCTCATTATCTTACACACCCCAATCAGGTCACCTCTCATCCTTTGTCGCTCCAAGGAGAAAAGGCCAAGTTCACTCAACCTATTCTTGTAAGGCATGCTCCCCAATCCAGGCAACATCCTTGTGAATCTCCTCTCTATAGTATTCACATCCTTCCTGTAGTGAGGTGACCAGAACTGAACACCGTACTGCAAATGGAATCTAACCACGTATTATATATGCAATCCTGAGGATTGGCTGGTGGCGTAACTCTAGGGCGTAACCCTGCAGACTATACACAACAACCCCAACTTATGAATCTTCAACAAACTTACAAACCCACGCTTCTACTTCCTCAGCCAGGTCATTTATAAAAATCACAAAGAGGAGGGGTCCCAGAACAGATGCCTGAGGCACACCACTGGTCACCGTCCTCCATGCAGAATACAAACCATCCACAACCACCCTTTGCCTTCTGTGGGCAAGCCAATTCTGGATCCACAAAGCAAGGTCTCCTTAGATCTCATGCTTCATTACTTTCTGAATGAACCTCACATGGGGAACCTTATCAACTGCCTTACTGAAATCCATACACACTGCATCCACTACTCGACCTTCATCAATGTGTTTTGGTACATTGTCTCTGGCCCACCAAATGTGTGGAATGTGAGGTGCAAAACCCCTTGCTTGTGTGGATGCTGTGTGATCAGTTCCCCCTTTACAGGTCAGTAACACAAAATAACAGACAGCACACTGCAAAATAACACTACCACAAAATGATACTATCATGAAATAACGGAAATAACAGAACCATGAAATAACAGAATACACCATATGGGAACTAAACAATTTAGCTTTATAATTCTTAATTTGACAAAAGGGTTAATAAAGAAAGCAAAAAGAAAAGGGCCCATTTTAATGAGGCAGTCTAATGTGCTCAAGTTGGAGCTCACAGTTTCCCTTCCATTGGTCCTCCATCGATTTCCCTGGGCTTTGTCGACTCCAGGTCCACTCCATCCTGCTGGCTACAACTTCTCCTTTCAGACATCTTCTCTGTTCATCTTTCGCCGAACAAAAGACTCAGATCACCTTGTTCTCAGGCACACAACAATAAAAAACACTCTCTTCATTGGATGGTGTATATTCCAAAGCTCCAGTTATCTCTAGCCATGACCCAAACACTGCTGCTACAGAAAAGCCATTACATTAGCAGTGAAACCTTTCCCAGGGTATTACATATAGATGTAACATTACCTCATGGCTGTTGATCTTAATTCCACAGTTGATGAAGGTCAACATACCATACGCCTTCTTAACAACATTGTCAACCCGCGCAGCAGCTTTGAGTGTCCTAGGGACATGGACCCCAAGATCTCGCTGATCCACGACCACCCTTTGCCTTCCTTGGTCAAACGATTTCTGGATCCACAAAGCAAGGTCTCCTTAGATCCCATGTTTCATTACTTTCCCATCTGCTCCTCGATGTCTCTGTTACTATTGGGGAATTTATAAAAAAGCACCCGGTAGAGTTATTGCCCACTTCCTGTTTCTGACTTCCACCAACAATGACTCAGTAGAAAGTCCCTCCATGACTTCCTCCTTTTCTGCAGCCATGACACCACCTCTTTTGCCTTCCCCGCTGTCTTTCTTGAAACATCTAAAGCCTGGCAAACTCAGCAGCCATTCCTGCCCCTGAGACATCTAAGTCTCTGTAATGGCCTCAACATCATAGTTCCACGTACTAATCCACGCTCTAAGTTCATCGTCCTTGGTGTCTTGGTATTGTGACGGGGTCCTGAATTGCCCCTGTGAACTGTGCTCGTTTACCCCTATTAACTGTGCTTTTAAAAAGAGAGTGAGGGTTATTTAACACCAACGACTTGTTTTTAAAAGAGAGAGAGAGAGAGATGAAGACTGCTCATAGGTCGTTTATACTTTCTTCAAGGATATTTGCCTGCTTGTACATTTCTTACACAGAGAGAGGAAGGAGGAGTTATTTGAGTGACAGTTGATGCTCAGCACAGGAAGATAAAATAGAAGGTGAGATGATAGACCTCAGGTACATGTTTTGGACACTGAATGAGCTTTGCTGTGCCTGCAGAAAAAGTGGGGTTTTGGAGGATCGATCAGGCAGATCGATCAGTAGCTCTTGCAGTGAAAAGAAAAGGCAGTGACCGGTGGGGAGTTGTCCATGTGTCCACCCTTGCCTGGGTGATATCTCCACCACAGAAAACTGGTCCCCTTCGTATGTTCACAGTCGGTGACTTATAAAGGATATCAGAGGACAACAGGAAGATCGACGGCGTCAGCTCTCCTGAAGACTCAAATATCTCCCCCTCTCCCTCTCTCCATCACTACTCAACTCAATACCACGAACTGAACTGAACTGAACTCATCAACATAAGACTGTATCTTTTTACCCCTAAAATTGAAGAAGCTTGGTTTTCATATATGTTTCCACATTTACTGATATACTTAGTTATATATATAATCATTGCTAACCTGTTCGATTTATCTACATTTATATTACTGTATTGTGTAGTTACTAATGAATATTATTAAGTAATGGCAATACTGGACTCCAAAGTGTTTTTCATCTCTGCTGGTTCTTTATTCCCATCACGGGGTACGTGACAAAATTGGGGCCTGCGTCCGTGATATGAAGAAATTGTGGGAGGCTTGTTTGAGTTGATTGGGGAAAATCACTTTTGATTTGGTTGTGTGGAAATACAGCAGAAATGGATGTTAGTGTTGAGAAGTTTCTGTTGGAACCAACCCCAGAAGCGTTGGGTGATGTTACGAGGGTTGTGCTGTCGGGAATTTCTCAAAAGTTAAGACTAAAGGTGACACTATAATGAGGAGAGGACACATACAGATGATAATAGCCCAGCATTATATAGATAAGGGAACGTTTGATGAGGAGGCGTCAGAGTTGTTTGTTGGAAGGAAACCTACTGAGGCTGAGGTTCAGTTGAAATTCCAATTGAAATTAAAACAGCTCAAGGCTGTTGAAGCAGAAACGAGGAGGGTCCGTGAGGCTAGAGAGGCAGACAAACAGAGGGAAGAGGCAGAAAGACACAGACAGTTTAAAAGGAAGATGTGGCAGCTGAGAGGTTTAGTGTCAGACCCTGCCGATTTTTACAGCTCGGAAGGGCTTGTTTTGTTTGATGAAGTTAAATGTTGTGTTCCTGATGATGTAAGGGCATACCTAAATGCAGAGGATGCTGCCACTCTGCGGGGGTCTGCTAAGAAAGCAGACGAAATTGTTTTAACCCACGAGCTTGAGTTTACTCCAGATGAAAGTTTGCCAGAGAAGAGCTGGGAGGTTCAGGGTGACCTTGAATTTGAAACTGATGACAACCCAGAAGAGGCAGCTGTCCCAATTGCCTGTGTTCAGGTTGTTGAAGTACCTATGAGTTCATAAGGTTCGGATCCTTGTGTTGAAGCTCAGTTAAAGTCTGAGGTGTCTGACTTAGTTGTAAAGGAATGCAGTTTTTTTGTGTCAGATGATCTTGGTTCAGCGAATAAGGGGTTAACCTTGATACCAGTAGAATGTGAGGATTCTCAGTCACTTGTTTTAGACAGTGTTTTAAAAGTTAGTGATGAAGTGAAAATTAATGAGGTCAGTTTTAATAAAAGTAATGGAAAAAGTGCTATTCCTAGACTTTTGGATAAAGTACTCGGAAAGGTTGGATTGGTTGCGCAACCTTTGACCTTGCTTGCAGGACAAGGGCCTTCTGAGAAAGGATGTGCTACTCTATTGACATACATCAAAGTTGCTGGTGAATGCAGCAGGCCAAGCAGCATCTATAGACAGAGGTGCAGTCGACGTTTCAGGTCGAGACCCTTCGTCAGGACTAACTGAAGGAAGAGTGAGTAAGGAATTTGAAAGTTGGAGGGGGAGGGGGAGATGCAAAATGATAGGAGAAGACAGGAGGGGGAGGGATAGAGCCGAGTGCTGGACAGGTGATAGGCAAAAGGGGATATGAGAGGATCATGGGACAGGAGGTCCGGGAAGAAAGACGGGGGGGGGGGGTGACCCAGAGGATGAGCAAGGGGTATATTCAGAGGGACAGAGGGAGAAAAAGGAGAGTGAGAGAAAGAATGTGTGCATAAAAATGAGTAACAGATGGGGTACGAGGGGGAGGTGGGGCCTTAGCGGAAGTTAGAGAAGTCGATGTTCATGCCATCAGGTTGGAGGCTACCCAGACGGAATATAAGGTGTTGTTCCTCCAACCTGAGTGTGGCTTCATCTCCACAGTAGAGGAGGCCGTGGACAGACATGTCAGAATGGGAATGGGATGTGGAATTAAAATGTGTGGCCACTGGGAGATCCTGCTTTCTCTGGCGGACAGAGCGTAGATGTTCAGCAAAGCGGTCTCCCAGTCTGCGTCAGGTCTCACCAATATATAAAAGGCCACATCGGGAGCAGTGGACGCAGTATATCACCCCAGTCGACTCACAGGTGAAGTGATGCCTCACCTGGAAGGACTGTTTGGGGCCCTGAATGGTGGTAAGGGAGGAAGTGTAAGGGCATGTGTAGCACTTGTTCCGCTTACACGGATAAGTGCCAGGAGGGAGATCAGTGGGGAGGGATGGGGGGGACGAATGGACAAGGGAGTTGTGTAGGGAGCGATCCCTGCGGAATGCAGAGAGAGGGGGGGAGGGAAAGATGTGTTTAGTGGTGGGATCCCGTTGGAGGTGGCGGAAGTTACGGAGAATAATATGTTGGACCCAGAGGCTGGTGGGGTGGTAGGTGAGGACCAGGGGAACCCTATTCCTAGTGGGGTGGTGGGAGGATGGAGTGAGAGCAGATGTACGTGAAATGGGGGAGATACGTTTAAGAGCAGAGCTGATAGTGGAGGAAGGGAAGCCCCTTTCTTTAAAAAAGGAAGACATCTCCCTCGTCCTAGAATGAAAAGCCTCATCCTGAGAGCAGATGCGGCGGAGACGGAGGAATTGCGAGAAGGGGATGGCGTTTTTGCAAGAGACAGGGTAAGAAGAGGAATAGTCCAGATAGCTGTGAGAGTCAGTAGGCTTATAGTAGACATCAGTGGATAAGCTGTCTCCAGAGACAGAGACAGAAAGATCTAGAAAGGGGAGGGAGGTGTCGGAAATGGACCAGGTAAACTTGAGGGCAGGGTGAAAGTTGGAGGCAAAGTTAATAAAGTCAACGAGTTCTGCATGCATGCAGGAAGCAGCGCCAATGCAGTCGTCGATGTAGCGAAGGAAAAGTGGGGGACAGATACCAGAATAGGCACGGAACATAGATTGTTCCACAAACCCAACAAAAAGGCAGGCATAGCTAGGACCCATACGGGTGCCCATAGCTACACCTTTAGTTTGGAGGAAGTGGGAGGAGTCAAAGGAGAAATTATTAAGAGTAAGGACTAATTCCGCTAGACGGAGCAGAGTGGTGGTAGAGGGGAACTGATTAGGTCTGGAATCCAAAAAGAAGCGTAGAGCTTTGAGACCTTCCTGATGGGGGATGGAAGTATATAAGGACTGGACATCCATGGTGAAAATAAAGCGGTGGGGGCCAGGGAACTTAAAATCATCGAAAAATTTAAGAGTGTGAGAAGTGTCACGAACATAGGTCGGAAGGGATTGAACAAGGGGTGATAAAACAGTGTCGAGGTATGCAGAAATGAGTTCGGTGGGGCAGGAGCAAGCTGAGACAATAGGTCGGCCAGGAAAGGCAGGTTTGTGGATCTTGGGTAGGAGGTAGAAACGGGAAGTGTGGGGTGTGGGAACTATAAGGTTGGTAGCAGTGGATGGGAGATCCCCTGAGCGGATAAAGTCGGTGATGGTGTGGGAGACAATGGCCTGGTGCTCCTTAGTGGGGTCACGATCGAGGGGTAAATAAGAGGAGGTATCCGCGAGTTGTCGCTGTGCCTCGGCAAGGTAGAGGTCAGTACGCCAGACTACAACAGCACCCCCCCTTATCATGCTACTCTATTGAATTTTGTTTGGACATTTGGAGGTATACACCTGCAAGGTCATCAGGATGTTATTCAGTGTGATGTTATGGAAGCAAGTCGAAGTGTAGGTTGTAATCAGATGAACGGATTGTTTGGTCTCTTCCATAATGTATACATGGTTCTTATAAGCCTGGTGATTGTACTAAGTTTAGTAAACAATGGAGGAATGTTGACACCTCTCAAAGGTAAGGTCGATATAACTGCTCAACTGATGAGCAAAGCTGCTATTGATGCCTGTGATAGCAAAACCAGAGGGTTAAATGATGATGATGTGTCACAGACTTTTCTACCTTCCAGATTTTAGCAGGACTTAGAGGGTAGTAAAGCTGATGAGAATAAGGTGTAGGAGGAAGGTTTGTCCTTATTGAGGAAGGAATTTATAGAGGAACCGAAGCGAGATTCTGAAGTGGTGGCTTTAAAGGAGATAGCTCTCACAGGAGAGGAGGTTCAGAGAGAGTCAGTGGGACATTACCTTAAAGATGGGATGTTGATGAGGAAGTGGAGACCAGCCACTGTGCCTGCAAGTCAAGTGGTGTTTCCGACAGTTTACAGAGTTGAAATTTTAAACATGGCTTGCAGTATGCCTTTAGGTGAACCTTATGGAGTGAGAAAAACAGTGAACAGGATTATGAAGGAATTTTACTGGCCTAGTTTAATGAAGGATGTTGTGAATTTTTATAGGACATGCAATACCTGTCAAGTTGAGGGCAAATATAATCAGGTTATTCAGGTAACACTACTTAAACTGATATGTGCTTTTGGTAAACCTTATTCTAGGGTCATAGTGGATTGTGTAGGACCATTGCCAAAGACTGCAGCTGGTTATCCGTATGTGTTAACAATTATGTGTGCTGTGTCTCGGTCCCCTGAAGCAGAGTCTTTTGGAAATATCAAGGCCAAGACTGTGGTGAAGTCATTCAGTAAGTTTTTCACACTGGTTTGTCTGCCCAAAGAAATTCAATTTGACCAGGGCAGTAACTTTACTTCGAGAACATTCCAGGGGATAGTTAGAGAATTGGAAGCGAGGCACATGGTGTTATCTGCATATCACACGGAGTCCAAGGGAGCCTTGGAATAGTTCAACTCAACTCTTAAGACTATGATTAAAGCATATTGGGTGAGAAATGGGAAAAATTGGGATGAGGGGGTTCCCCTACTCTTATTTATTGTTGGAGATTCGATTGAAAAGCCATTGGAGGGTAGTTTGTTGGAACCTGTGTTCAGTTACAGGCCAAAAGGACCTTTAACCTTACTCAGAGAACTATGGTCTGATTTGGAAAGGTGTCAGTGTGTTTAGTTATGTTTTCAAATTCTGGAAGGGAATTAATAAGATTTGTGTCCTTGCAAAGGAAAGTTTACAGAATAGTTAAATTAAAATAGAACACTCGCTTGCTAGAATTGCAGCTGGGAGAATTGTTATGGAACAAAATGGAGTCGTGGAATCTGATAATGGGATGAAAAAACATGTTTACCCACTGAATCTAGTCTCACCAAAATGTCAGAATTCTATCGTTTTAGAAACATAGAAACATAGAAAATAGGTGCAGGAGTAGGCCATTCGGCCCTTCGAGCCTGCACCGCCATTTATTATGATCATGGCTGATCATCCAACTCAGAACCCAGCCTTCCCTCCATACCCCCTGACCCCTGTAGCCACAAGGGCCATATCTAACTTCCTTTTAAACATAGCTAATGAACTGGCCTCAACAGTTTGCTGTGGCAGAGAATTCCACAGATTCACCACTCTCTGTGTGAAGAAGTTTTTCCTAACCTCGGTCCTAAAAGGCTTCCCCTCTATCCTCAAACTGTGACCCCTCGTTCTAGACCTCCCCAACATCGGGAACAATCTTCCTGCATCTAGCCTGTCCAATCCCTTTAGGATCTTATACGTTTCAATCAGATCCCCCCTCAATCTTCTAAATTCCAACGAGTACAAGCCCAGTTCATCCAGTCTTTCTTCATATGAAAGACCTGCCATCCCAGGAATCAATCTGGTGAACCTTCTTTGTACTCCCTCTATGGCAAAGATGTCTTTCCTCAGATTAGGGGACCAAAACTGCACACAATACTCCAGGTGTGGTCTCACCAAGGCCTTGTACAACTGCAGTAGTACCTCCCTGCTCCTGTACTCGAATCCTCTCGCTATAAATGCCAGCATACCGTTCGCCTTTTTCACCGCCTGCTGTACCTGCATGCCCACTTTCAATGACTGGTGTATAATGACACCCAGGTCTCGTTGCACCTCCCCTTTTCCTAATCGGCCACCATTCAGATAATAATCTGTTTTCCTATTTTTGCCACCAAAGTGGATAACTTCACATTTATCCACATTAAATTGCATCTGCCATGAGTTTGCCCACTCACCCAACCTATCCAAGTCACCCTGCATCCTCTTAGCATCCTCCTCACTGCTAACACTGCCACCCAGCTTCGTGTCATCCGCAAACTTGGAGATGCTGCATTTAATTCCCTCATCCAAGTCATTAATATATATTGTAAACAACTGGGGTCCCAGCACTGAGCCTTGCGGTACCCCACTAGTCACCGCCTGCCATTCTGAAAAGGTCCCGTTTATTCCCACTCTTTGCTTCCTGTCTGCTAACCAATTCTCCACCCACACCAATACCTTACCCCCAATACCGTGTGCTTTAAGTTTGCACACTAATCTCCTATGTGGGACCTTGTCAAAAGCCTTTTGAAAATCCAAATATACCACATCCACTGGTTCTCCCCTATCCACTCTACTAGTTACATCCTCAAAAAATTCTATGAGATTCGTCAGACATGATTTTCCTTTCACAAATCCATGCTGACTTTGTCCGATCATTTCACCGCTTTCCAAATGTGCTGTTATCACATCCTTGATAACTGACTCCAGCAGTTTCCCCACCACCGACGTTAGGCTAACCGGCCTATAATTCCCCGGTTTCTCTCTCCCTCCTTTTTTAAAAAGTGGGGTTACATTAGCCACCCTCCAATCCTCAGGAACTAGTCCAGAATCTAACGAGTTTTGAAAAATTATCACTAATGCATCCACTATTTCTTGGGCCACTTCCTTAAGCACTCTGGGATGCAGACCATCTGGCCCTGGGGATTTATCTGCCTTCAATCCCTTCAATTTACCTAACACCACTTCCCTACTAACATGTATTTCGCTCAGTTCCTCCATCTCACTGGACCCTCTGTCCCTTACTATTTCTGGAAGATTATTTATGTCCTCCTTAGTGAAGACAGAACCAAAGTAATTATTCAATTGGTCTGCCATGTCCTTGCTCCCCATAATCAATTCACCTGTTTCTGTTTGCAGGGGACCTACATTTGTCTTTATCAGTCTTTTCCTTTTTACATATCTATAAAAGCTTTTACAGTCCGTTTTTATGTTCTCTGCCAGTTTTCTCTCATAATCTTTTTTCCCCTTCCTAATTAAGCCCTTTGTCCTCCTCTGCTGAACTCTGAATTTCTCCCAGTCCTCAGGTGAGCCACTTTCTCTGGCTAATTTGTATGCTACTTCTTTGGAATTGATACTATCCCTAATTTCTCTTGTCAGCCACGGGTGCACTACCTTCCTTGATTTATTCTTTTGCCAAACTGGGGTGAACAATTGTTGTAGTTCATCCATGCAACCTTTAAATGCCTGCCATTGCATATCCACCGTCAATCCTTGAAGTGTCATTTGCCAGTCTATCTTAGCTAATTCATGTCTCATACCTTCAAAGTTACCCCTCTTTAAGTTCAGAACCTTTGTTTCTGAATTAACTACGTCACTCTCCATGTTAATGAAGAATTCCACCATATTATGGTCACTCTTACCCAAGGGGCGTCTCACGACAAGATCGCTAATTAACCCTTCCTCATTGCTCAAAACCCAGTCCAGAATAGCCTGCTCTCTAGTCGGTTCCTCGACATGTTGGTTCAAAAAACCATCCCGCATACATTCCAAGAAATCCTCTTCCTCAGCACCTTTACCAATTTGGTTCACCCAGTCTACATGTAGATTGAAGTCACCCACATGTAGACTGGGTGAACCAAATTGGTTTTGAAAAATATTACTGATAATGTCCATCAGTTGGACCCTACACCGCAAAAACAAGAGAAAGAACCAATTGGCAAACATAAAGATTTATGCTCTGACGGTCTGAAATGGTGCACAGGTGCACAGGTCATTATAAATTCAGCAAAGCTCATGAAATATCATCTTCACAGAACGAACTTTGAGAGAAGTAAAATGGTTTAACAAGAAATTAGAAACAAGAAAAAACAAGGAAAGGGAGTGGATGATTGAATTGATAGAGTGGGGAAGGATAAATACCTTATAAAGATTGACTTGTTAAAAGGATGCTAGGGTGTTCCTTTTACAGAGAGGGCTAAAAAGAAATCAGCATTTGGGACATTTCAAAGAATGATCAATTCTGTGATTGGATGTTTAGGAAACACAGGGGCTTATATCAATGATTTAGTGGTCTGGAATGACACCTGGGAAGAGCAGATTGCAGCTGTAGAAAAACTGTTTGACAGACTTTCCGAGGCCAGACTTACTGTGAACCATGCCTCTGTTACATATCTGGGCTATGTGGTAGGCCAGGGCCAACTGGCTCCTGTACAGGCCAAGGTTCAAGCTATTGCTGAGGTTCCTGTTCTGGCCTGCCAGAAAGCTTTGAGAAGGTTGTTAGGAATGGTTGGGTATTATCATAAGTTTTGTAAGAACTTTGCTGACATCGCTCTCCCCCTAACAAAACTCCTAGGGAAGAGTGAAAGATTTGTATGGAATGACCTTTGCCAGGAGGCATTTGAACAACTGAAAACCATCCTGTGTTATCATCCTGTGCTCAAAGCACCTGATTTTTCAAAACCATTCTCGATAGCAACAGACACTAGTGACGAAGCTGCTGGGGCAGTACTGTTACAGGAAGGAGTGAATGACATTGAAGCTGATTTCTCAAAGAACTTTAATGGGCAGTTATTCAACTGTTGAAAAGGAATTGCTGGCACGTATTCTGACTTTACAACATTTTGAGGTCTATGACCAGAGACCTCAAACTCTCTCTGTTGTCCAGAGACCACTTGTCGTTTACATGGATTATAATCCGTTGGAGTTTTTAACTAAAGTGAAGGATAAGAATAGAAGGTTGTTAAATTGGCGTCTGATATTGCAAGAATTCGATCTGACGATAAAATATGTGAAAGGTACTGGCAATATTATAGCGGATTGCTTATCCAGATGTTAAGTTGGAAATTATACACATTTTTGCTCTGTCATCTGATGATTTTACCTGTATTGTTTCAAACTCTGTAATTTACCTTTCAATTAAAAAAATTTTCGCCTTCGTCAAAAAAATTTGTTTTCTGAAGAAAGGGGGCGTGATGGGGTCCTGAATTACCGCTATGATCTGTGCTTGTTTACCCCTATTAACTGTGCTTTTGAAAAAAGAGAGCGAGAGATTTATTTAACACCAACAAATTGTTTTTAAAAGAGAGAGAGACGAAGACTGCTCACAGGTTGTTTATGCTTTCTCCAAGGACATCGTCTGCTTGTACATTTCTTACACAGAGAGAGGAAGGAGGAGTTATTTGAGTGACAGTTGATGCTCAGCACGGGAAGATAAAATAGGAGGTCAGATGATAGACCTCAGACACATGTTTTGGGACACTGAAAGAGCTTTGCTGTGCCCGCAGAAAAAATGTGTTTTTGGAGGATCGATCAGGCAGATCGACCAGTGGCTCTTGCAGTGAAGAGAAAAGGCAGTGACCGGTGGGGAGTTGTCCATGTGTCCACCCTTGCCTGGGTGATAGCTCCACCACAGAAAACCGATCCCCTTCACGTGGTCACAGTCGATAAAGGATATCGGAGGACAACGAGAAGATCGACGGCAACAGCTCACCTGACGACTCAAATCTCTCCCTCTCTCTCTCTCCATCACTACTCAACTCAATACCACGAACTGAACTGAACTCATCATCGTAAGACTGTATCTTTTTACTCTTAGACTTGAAGAAGCTTGGTTTTTCACATATATTTCCACACTTACTGATTTACTTACTGATATATAATCATTGCTAACCTGTTTGATTTATCCACATTTATATTACTGTATTGCGTAGTTACTAATAAATATTATTAGTTAATAGCAATACTGGACTCCAAAGTGTTTTCCATCTCTGCTGGTTCTTTATTCCCGTCATGGGGTATGTGACAGTATCATCTGCAAATTTACCAACCCAGTACATTTTCATGCAGGTCAAACAGCGGAGGTCCTAGCACCAATCCCTGTGTTCCTGCGGAACTCTGCTAATTACAGACATCCAGCTCAAATAAGTCCCTTCAGCCATTACCCTCTGTCCTTAATGCGCAAGCCGGTTTTGAATCCAAGCAGCCAATTCGCCACGCACTCCCTGCATCCTAATCTTCAGGATCAGTCTCCCATGAGGGACTTTGTCAAACACCTTACTAAAATCCATGTAGAGAACATCCACCGCCCTACCCTCATCGATCTCTCTCATCATCTTGTCAAAAACTCAATCAAGTTGATAAGGCATGATCTGCCCCACACAAATCCATGCTGGCTCTCCATAATCATGCCATGAGTTTCCAAAGGATCATATATCCTATCCCTAAGAATTTCCTCCAGAAATTCCCCTCCAACTGACGAGAGACTCACCAGTCTATACTTCCCTTGTTCCCTTCTTAAACAGAGGTACAACATTACCCACTCGCCAGTCCTCCGGGACCTTGTCTGTGTCCAGAGAGCTCACAAAGCTACTGGTAAAGGCCCCGGCAATCTCATCTCGTTCCTCCTTCAATACCCTGGGGTAAATCCCATCAGGCCCAGGGGATCGATCCACCTTAATATTAGGAGGCCCAACACTTACTCCTCCCTGACCTCTATAAAACCTAACATATAAATATATACTCAGCACTGATCTCCTGGTCCTCTATATCCTTTCCTTGGTAAATACAGAAGCAAAGTACTCACTAGGAACCTGACTAAGTTTTCTGTATCCAAGCAAACTTTCCTTTCTTTACCCTGGAGTGGTCCCACCTTCTCCCCAGGTATCCTCTTGTTCTCGATGTATGTATAGAATGCCTTGGGCATCCTAATTGGCAAGGACATTTCATGGTCCCTCTCGGCTTTCCTCATTCCATTCCTGAGTTCTATTTTGGCCTGTGTTAAGGGGGGTGTACGGCACACTTGACGTCTTTGGTCGTGGTGTTGAATATAAAAGTCAAAAATGGTGATGCAGCTACGTAAAACTTCGCTTCATTCACATTTGGAGAGCTCACTGCACTCCGGGAAGGGTTTGGAGAGAGTCGCGAAATTCACCAGAATGCTGCCTGGACTTGAGGGATTTAGCTACAGGGAGAGTTGTCCAAGTTTGATTGTTTCTCCTAGAAAATCACGGAGTACGGTGAGACCAAGAACAGAACAGAGAACATTAGAAAAGGACAGAACAGAAACAGGCCCTTGATGTGGTTCCAAACTGATTAATATAGTAATTAATTAAAATCCGAGTTAAACTAGTTCCTGGGGTGTATGGGAGAGCCAGAACCTCTGGGGAAGGGGCTTGTTGTGACCAGTCTGGGGCAGCTCACTCACTTTTGTTCCCCACTGGTTAATTGCCTCCCCAAGCCGCTGTCTGAGCGCAACGCTGGCCGCACCCCGGTACACCGCTTCGATAGGCGGGCTAAACCAGGTGAGAGCAGCCCCATTCCCCGATGAGATAGGGACGTGCCTGGCTTAGCATGCAAAGTCAGTGGAATGGGCAAATGAGATCCAACGTCCAGGAAGGCGGTTCTTCAACGCTCCGTGGAGAGCGAAGGGCTTGAGAAGGCACGGAGGAAGTCATGGTCATCCACCGCATCCAAGGAAGACTCAGTGTGTGACATTCATTTATTTTTCTGGACCTGGACTTCCAAGTTCAAGACAGTGGAACTGCCCCACTGTCCCACTTTCAAACCTCTCCCACACTCAGGTTTTCCTGTCGTTGTCGGACGTGAGAGACAACCACCAAACCGGCCCCTTATGATTACATAAACGCACCTCTCTCCATTCTCCGTACGTGTACGTGTGTGGCTGAGAGCCTCTCAAACACCTCTCCCGCGACTGCCTCCGACATGACTCCTAGCAGCTCAATCCAGGCACCCTCCACCATCTGCGCTAAAACTTGCCCCTCGCTCACCTCGTGCATGGAGCTGCTGCCACGTGATTGGCTGATGAGGTATTTGCCCGTGGAATTGCTGCCACATGATTGGCTGATGAGATATTTGCAGGTGGAATTGCTGTCACATGATTGGCTGATGAGATATTTGCAGGTGGAATTGCTGTCACATGATTGGCTGATGAGGTACTTGCTGGTGGAATTGCTGCCACATGATTGGCTGATGAGGTACTTGCTGGTGGACTGCTGTACCTGAGTGAACACCTCTCCTAATTTCATAAACTTCTCTCAGATCTCCCTTCAGCTTCGAAAACGCTCCGCAGAAGGCAACCCAAACTCTCTGAAGGACTTATGCCCTCCGATCCAAACAACATCCTGGAGAACCTCTTCGGCGCCTCTCTGAAGTCTCCCCATCCTCCCTGTAATGGTGCGTGCCCAGAACTGCGCATAAAATTCCAAGTGTAGTCTTGTCGACAATTCATGCAGCTGCATTTGATCTTCCTTGCTCTTATACTAAATACCCTGACCAATAAAGGCAAGCAGGCTGTACAGGCTTCACAACTGCGGCACAGTGATTAGCGGAACAGTACTACAGATCCAGCGAACAGCATAAAGTTCCAGCGCCATCTGTAAGGAGTCTGCACGTTCTCCCCCGTGACCATGTGGGGGTTTCCTCCAGGTGCCCTGGTTTCCTCCCACGGTCCAATGACATGCCAGTCAGCAGGTTAATTGGTCACATGGGCTTGTTGGGCCAGATGGGCCAGTTACTGAGAGAGAGTGAGGCCCACTGTTGGTCAGGGTCAACCATGGACGTTGAGTCCCGGCTGTCTACATAACACACGAGGCAGGGCAGTCCAATATGGAAAGCAATCTGTTGCCCAGGCTGCAGGCGCCCCCTTGGCGTGCAGCTGAAAGGGAACGGCAGAGACTGATACAGTTTGGCACCAGTGGCGTCGCAGGAGTTGCCCGTCAGAGTTGAACTCAACGTAGTAGTGCCTTAGGGACGTAGGCACCGGATTTTCCCTCAGAGTCTATTCCCGAAGCCTTCCCCATGGGTAGGCATAGCCGCAAGGCAGCGGGGGCTCCAGATCAGAGTTTGCTTTCTCCTAGATGAGCTGTCAACCGCGGCTAACGTGCGCCACCTTGCCTGAAGTGACGGGTTTTAAAGCAGCATCAATTCGCCTTTTGGGGTAAGAGATGTGGTCTCTACCAGAGGAGGTGTAAGGCACTCCTTCCCTCCGCCAGCCTGAAGGTCACCCTTGAGCAGGGTGTAGCAGCTGAGTGGGGTCATGTGAAGCCATGGGAACTGATCGTGTGAGCAGCCGGTGCAGATCACAAGGCTTGATTACTTGACCACTGACCCCAGGCCGACAATGGGTGTTTGGAGGGGAGGGTTCACCTGAATTGTAAAGTCATTGCCCAGAAGGAGGCAATGGCAAACTACTTCTGTAGAAAAATCACGGTCGTGGAGACCACAATCGCCCATGTCATAGGACATGTCACATAATGACGATGTCATATGACACGTCACATAATGATGATGTCATGTGACATGGCACATAATGATGATGATGATGATGAATCCACCTTCCCCCTTCTCCTCCCAGTAGAAATAACTCCGCTGGGCTTAGTAGCTATGCAACACTTGAAGGCAAGGAACTGTAAGATTTGAATCAGCCAATTTAATTGTGTGGTCACTTTCAAGGAACTATGTCTTCGGAACTGTCTTAGGTCAGTCCTACCATTAACTGTGCACATACCCCTTACATTTGAGGTTCCAAAAGGCAACACCTCCTACTTTTTTCAGGTTAAACTGCATCTGCCATTTCTCCGCCCATACCCTTCACTCAGTGGTCACTTTATTAGGTGCACCAGTACACCTGATCATTAATGGAATGGTTGAGCAGACTCGATGGCCCTAATGGACTAATTATAATTCCATGCCTGATGGTCTTATATAGAAGAGAGATCAAGTCAACCAGCAGGGCTGCAGCTGAGGCAGCAGAGAAAGGATCAGCGTGGGTGTGGACCAAGTATGTCCAGAGGGGAAGATAGTCAGACAGTGTATACATATCTTGCAAACCCTTGAGTAGTTGCATAGACACCTGAAGAGCAGACTATCTGTTGGATGGAAGTGACCAACAACTCTGATAGAGGCAGATGCCAAGTTTTTAAGCTCACCAGTGGGAGGTGGTGCTTTAGCACTGCTGGCCCACCACCTCGAGGGAGTCTTGATCATAAGCGGACCGAAACTCCTGAAGACAGGTGCAGATCAACTGATGATCCCACTGGTGATAGCACAGGACAGTTAACATCTTAGCCTACGTGTATTTTTTAACTCTTTGTCTGTAGATGTCAAAGAGCTGCACTTTCCAGAACAGCCCAATTCTGTCCCTATGCCTCCTGTTCCAAGTATATCGTTGACAAAGAACAGCCCACAGCATTGACACTCCCGTGGAACAATACTGGTTACAAACCTCTCACCAGAATAACCCCTTCACCACTATCCCATGTCTTCAGTGGACAATCCACTTCACCAAGGATCCTAGGCACCTTGACAATAGACATAGAACAATTTGGAGCAGTGTAACATTAGGGAAAGGTTCTTTTGTAAGTAAAATCGAATGAGTTAGTGCCTTTTACATTGTCCCACCAGACAGTGCCAGGGTCAAACTTAGAGTCCTATCACACACTCCCAAAATCAGGGCTTGAGCGAAGCTCCCTCCACACCGCCTCATCAGACACTGGGTAAAGCCCCCATGACACCGTCCCATCACACACTCCGGGGGTCAGTCACACAGTGAAGCTCCCTCTTCACCGTCCCATCACACGTTCCTGGTCAGACACAAAGTCAATCTCCCTCACCACCATCCTGTCGCACAATCCTGGGGGTCAGGCACAGAGTGAAGTTCCCTCTACACTGTCCCATCACACATTCCAGAGGTCAGACACAGAATGAAGCTCCCTCTCCACCATCCCATCACACACTCCCAGGGCCAGACACAGTGACTCTCCCTTCACTCCATCCCATCACACATTTCCGGAGACAGACACAGAGTGAAGCTCCCTCTGCATCGTCCCATCACACACTCCCGGGTCAGACAGAGAGTGAAGCTCGCTCCACACCTTCCCATCACACACTCCTGGGGCACGGAATAGACACATATATTCATCTTCTATGTTACTTCTCATAAATAAAGGAACTATTTGTTTTTCTTTGTTGAGCCAAGTCATTGTTTTCTCTTGGTGTCAAAACCCAACTTCCTCAAAATGGGTTTTGTCATCTGATTTCTCCCTATCACTACTTGTGTCTGAGTGGGGGCCTACAACCATCCTACCACCCCACCCTTTGGGATTGCATGTATGTTACCATTGGCTTGGCCTTCTTCAACAGCACACCTGACCCCCTTGTCTCAATCTTCACAGGCCACGGTTTGCGCCGGGTCTCCAGGGCTCCCTGGCTACCTCGTTGCACCAGGCTTTCCCCGAGGAAGGTCCAGAGTTGACCCTTCCACCTCCTCAAAGACCAGGGGCTGAGGGACATCATGGTGATCGACACCCCTTGACGACATGGGAGGGTGGGTTGCCTCCTTTCATCGGGGACCTGGAGTGGAGAGTGCTGCACAGAACACCAAGAACATGGAAGAAGGACCAATATGGTGAGGATGAGGCCCTTTGACTCACTGTGATTGCGTTGAACAGTCTGATCAATTAAATTAATCAGTTTTCTCCGGACATGGTCCATACCCCTCCATGAGTCTATCTAATTATCATAGACCATTATGGTATCTGTTGCCACCACGGTCTATTCCAGACTCTTATCGGTCTTTGTATAGAAAATTTCTTTCTTTCTTTTTAAATCTTTTTATTGAGTAAGTATACAAAAAAGGTAAGCCATATAAACATTAATACAATGTTAAAGTATAATAAAATTCCAAAAGATAACAATACCAAAAAGAAAATACTACAAACAATGTAATTTAAGCATAAGAAACCAAGATAACATAATAGTATACTAGATTTTATATATATCAATGGAAAAAAAGAAAAAAAAACCCCCCAAAAAAAACCCACCGTGCAACTAACTAAAAGCAAAGCAAAGCAATGGGCTAACTTGAAACCAAACAGAGTTAAACTTAAAATCACGTCCTCAATCCCGACCTCCATTAAAACAGTGAAAAAAAAACAAGAAGGGTAAATATTACATTAAATGAAAATATCGAATAAAAGGTCCCCAAATCTGTTCAAATTTAAATGAAGAATCATAAAGGTTACTTCTAATTTTCTCCAGATTCAAACATAAAATCGTCTGAGAAAACCAAAAAAAGGTAGTTGGAGCATTAAGCTCTTTCCAATGTTGTAAAATACATCTTTTCACCATTAAAGTAAGAAATGCAATCATTCTACGGGCTGAAGGGGAAAGATTACTAGAAATTTTAGGTAGTCCAAAGATAGCAGTAATAGGGTGAGGAGAGCTATCTATATTTAATACCTTAGAAATAATATTGAAAATATCTCTCCAAAAAGTTTCCAAAGTAGGGCAAGACCAAAACATATGAGTTAAAGAGGCTATCTGCCCCGAACATCTATCACAGAAAGGATTAATATGCGAGTAAAAACGCGCTAACTTATCTTTGGACATATGTGCTCTATGAACCACTTTAAATTGAATTAGGGAATGTTTAGCACAAATAGAGGAAGTATTAACTAATTGTAAAATCTGCCCCCAATCATCCACAGAAATGGTAAGCCCCAATTCCTGTTCCCAATCTACCCTGATCTTATCAAATGGAGCTTTCCTAAGTTTCATAATAATATTATAAATCATAGCCGATGCACCTTTCTGACATGGATTAAGGTTAATTATCGAATCTAAAATATATATAGGAGGAAGCATTGGAAAGGAAGAAAGTATAGTACTTAGGAAATTTCTAACTTGTAAATATCTAAAAAAATGTATTCTTGATAAGTTATATTTATTAGATAATTGTTCAAAAGACATAAGGGAACCATCTAAAAATAAATCCAAAAACCGTAAAATACCCTTAGTCTTCCAAGTTTGAAAAGCGCGATCCGTAAAAGAGGGAGGAAAAAATATGTTACCTAAAATAGGAATCGCTAACCCGAATTGATTAAGATCAAAAAATTTTCTGAATTGAAACCAAATACGCAAAGCATATTTAACGATCGGGTTAGAGACCTGCTTAAGGCGTTTCGAATCAAAAGGAAGAGATGAACCTAAAATAGAACCAAGTGTATAACCCTGAACAGATTGTAATTCAAATGCTACCCATTTAGGAATAGATAGTATGTCCCGGTCAAGTAACCAAAATTTCATATGTCGAATATTAACAGCCCAATAATAAAATCTAAAGTTAGGTAATGCTAAACCTCCATCTCTCTTAGCTTTCTGTAAATGTATTTTACCCAGTCTCGGATTCTTATTCTGCCAAATAAATGAAGAAATTTTAGAGTCGACTTTATCAAAAAAAGATTTAGGAACGAAAATTGGTAATGCCTGAAACACATATAAAAATTTTGGCAAAAAAAACATCTTAACTGCATTAATACGACCAATCAAAGTTAAATATAAGGGAAACCATTTAGATGAAAGTTGAGTAATATGGTCTATTAATGGTAAAAAGTTAGTCTTAAATAAATCTTTATGTTTACAAGTAATTTTAATCCCAAGATATGAAAGGTAATTATTAATCAATTTAAATGGAAATTTATAATATAAGGGAAGATGTTTATTAATCGGAAAAAGTTCACTCTTACTAAGATTTAATTTATAACCTGAGAAAAGACCAAATTGTGCTAATAACTCTAAAACAGCAGGAATAGATCTCTCAGGATTAGAAATATATAAAAGTAAATCATCAGCATAGAGTGATAATTTATGGGACTTTAATCCCCGAGTTATCCCAGTAATATTTGAAGATTCTCGAATAGCAATTGCAAGAGGTTCTAATGCAATATCAAATAATAGGGGACTAAGAGGACAGCCTTGTCGAGTACCACGAAAGAGAGGAAAAAAAGGTGAGTTTAAAGAGTTAGTACGAACCGAGGCTACAGGGGAGTGATATAACAGTTTAATCCAGGATATAAATTTCAAGCTAAAATTAAACATTTCAAGCACCTTAAATAAATAAGGCCATTCTACTCTATCAAAAGCTTTCTCGGCATCTAAAGAAATAACACACTCAGGAACATTTTGTGAGGGAGTATAAACGATATTTAACAATGTACGAATATTATAAAAAGAGTAACGACCTTTAATAAAACCCGTTTGGTCTTCCGAAATAATAGAAGGAAGTACTTTTTCTAGTCTATTTGCTAATAACTTAGAAAAAACTTTAGAATCAACATTTAATAAAGATATTGGTCTATAAGATGCACATTGAGCAGGGTCTTTATCCTTCTTTAGTATTAAAGAAATTGATGCTCTATTAAAAGATTCCGGAAGTTTACCAAGTTTCAAAGAAGCCTCAAAAACCTTATAGAGCCAAGGAATCAATAAAGAAGCAAAACATTTATAAAATTCAACGGTAAACCCATCAGGGCCAGGAGCTTTCCCCAGATTCATAGAAAAAATAACATTCTTAATCTCATCCATTGTAATGGAAGTATCTAATAAAGAAGACATATCCTGTGAAATCTGAGGGAAGTCTAACTTATCTAAAAAATCATTCATATATTTAGAATCTCGAGGAGACTCTGATTGATATAAAGAAGAATAAAAATCACAAAAGGTTTGATTAATCCCCACATGATCCAATATCAATCGATCATTTTGGTTATAAATCTGATTGATTTGAGATTTAACATAATTAGATTTCAATTGATTAGCCAGCAGCTTGCCAATTTTATCACTGTGAACATAAAAATCACTTCTTGTTTTCTTTAATTGGTTTACAATCGAGGACGAGAGTAGTAAACTGTGTTCCATTTGAAGTTCAGTTCTTTGTTTGTATAGCTCCTCAGAAGGAGCCATAACATATTTCTTATCAATTTCTTTAATCTTGTCCACAATTGCCATCTCCTCCTGCTTCTGTTTCTTCCTCAAAGCAACGGAATACGAAATAATCTGACCCCGAATATAGGCTTTAAAAGTGTCCCAAAGAGTGTTAACCGAAATATCTTCTGTATGGTTAATTGTAAAAAAAAGCTCAATCTGTTCATTCATAAAATTAACAAAGTCCGAGTCCTGAAGCAACAGCGAATTAAAACGCCATTGTCTATTGTTTGGTATATTGGCCGTAATTTTAATAGAAAGCTTAAGTGGAGCATGATCCGAAATGGTTATAGAATCATAATCACATTTAATCACTGAAGGAATGAGACGAGAATCAATAAAAAAATAATCAATTCTTGAATAGGAATGATGAACATGTGAAAAAAAGGAAAAATCTTTTTCCTGAGGATGCAGAAAACGCCAAATGTCCGTCGACCCAGAATCAGAAAGGAAAAAATTAATCAAATTTGCAGATTTATTAGGTAAAGTCTGTAAAGGAGCCGAACGGTCCAAAGCTGGAGATAAACAGGTATTAAGATCTCCGCCCCAAATCAATGAAAACTCGTTCAAATTCGGAAACTGATCAAACAATGATTTATAAAATTCCGGACAATCCATATTAGGAGCATAAACATTAACCAAAACTACTTTTTTATTAAATAGTAAACCACTAACCAATAAAAATCTACCATTCGGATCAGAGATAATATCCTGTTGTATAAAAGTAACTGAGGAATCTATAAAAATAGAGACGCCTCGAATCTTAGCATTGGAGTTCGAATGAAATTGTTGTTCCTTCCAGAATTTGAAAAAACGTAGTCTGTCCCCCCTCCGTACATGGGTCTCTTGTAAAAATAAAATTTGTGCTTTAAGTCTCCGGAACACTTTAAAAACTTTTTTTCTTTTAATAGGATGATTAAGACCATTAGTATTCCAGGAGACAAAATTAATAATAGACTCCATAAATCCTAAAGTCAACCCACAACAAGGAGGATTGACAATAGGCGCGACCCACAAACCCGGAGAGGAAACAGAACATACAAAAGATACCGGGGAAAAGGACGCAACCAGTACTTCAATAATGTATATAGCCCAAAGAAAAACAAACTAAAACGTGAAGCCCCTCCCACCACCCTCCACCCCAAGACCCCAAGGCAAAATCTAAAGCAGACCCGCCAGAAAGAAGCAAGCGCTAAAACTACCCCCATGACTTCCGGTATACGCTCCCTAAAAAAAAGGTATAAATATGAAAAGGATCAGCTAATTGTAAAACAGTAAAAAAATAAGTAAAAAAAAGTTAGCTCAATTAGAATACACACAGAACAGAACAAAAGCCGGAAAATATATATTAAAAAAAACCACAATAAACCTCAAACTCATGAATAGACACAGCAACAAAAAAAAAATAGGATTATTAACATAAAGTGATTATAAAAAGCAAAACAGAATAAAATTTAAAAAAAAACTACAAAATTTAAGGCCGCACAGGAAATACGTAAGATGACAAAAGGGAAGTAACCACCCAGAATCCCCTGGGAAAAGAAAGAAATGACGCAGTTAAAAAGAAAGTTTAGCAGCCATATTAAGAAATCAAAAGTAAACTTTTCTGCCCAAATAGGGCACAGAAAAGTTAAAACCAACCAATTCACAGCCTCCGATCAACGGAGAAAATTAAAAAAAAGGCAATTAAGATGTTGAAGATGAAAGTTGATCCAGATAACTCTGGGCATCCGATGGAGAATCAAAAAAACGAAGGGCTCCATCTGACATGCGAATCCTTAGACGTGCAGGGTACAGCAGCGCTGGTCTTAAATCCATCTTATAGAATTCCGACATCACGGATCTGTAACGGACCCGTTGGTCCCAGATTGGTTTACTGAAATCTTCCACGAATCGGAACTTAAGATCCGAAAAATCAATGAAACCTTTAGATCGAGCGAATCGAAACAGTCTCTCCTTGTCTTGAAAGTAATGAAAACGTAAGATAACATGCCTAGGTCTATCTGACCTAGACGAGTATGATGGGATTCTGTGAACACGATCCAGTAGCGGTGGTTGGTCAGGAAATACAGTAGGGAATGCATCTTTTAAAAGTTGAGAGAAATATTTCATGGGGTTGTTAGCTTCAATGGCTTCCCTCACGCCAATCATTCGTAAATTCTGCCGTCGCATTCTAGATTCCAAGTCAGAGTTTTTAAAAGTCAAAAAGTCAAGTTTCTTCTTCATTACATTAATTGTTTCTTCGATTTTCCCCATCTTAAGCTCACTTTGTTGCGCGAATTTTTGAAGATCAGATATAGCCGACTGATGTTCCGCAATACATGTTTGCATCTTATCAATTAAATCGGCAATTTTCTGGAAATTAGTTGAGATTTCCGTATGAATCAGGTCTTTAACAAAGCCTGCAATTTCCGTACGAATCATCTCCCTAACAGAGGTTGAAATTTCCCTCTGAATTAACTCCGATATCGCTTTCAAAGTCACCGGTGATTCAGTCGGAGGGAGATCCGTAGCTTTCGGTTTAACCGGAGGTTTACCATCCTTGCCGTTTTTCCCGTTCTTAGACATAGCAGATCTAAGTATCATCCAATTGTCAGAGAATTCAGTTTAATTCAAAGTATTGTAAAAATTGATGCCTTAATGGTTAATTAAAGTATAGCTGACCATAGAGAAAAAAAAACTCAGAGGTAATGGAGCGAGTCAAGAACGCGACTTCACTCCATGAGCGCTACCGGAAGTCTCCTGTATAGAAAATTTAGAATAAATCCCAATGTGGCTTCCTCTGCATTGGTGAGACATGACCTAACTTGTGAGTCTACCTGATCAAGCACCTCCATTCCATCAGCCAAAGGCGGAATTTCCTGGTGGCCAGCCATTTTAATTTCTGTCCCCATTCCCATTCGGACATGCCAGTCCATGCTTTCCTCTTTTGCTCACCTGGAGGCCACCCTCACGGTGGAGGAACAACACCTCATACTCTGTCTCGGTAGCCGCCAACCCGATGGCGCGAACATCGATTTTTACTTCTGGTAACTTTTTTCCCCTTCCCCCTCCTCTCTTCTATTCCCAGCTCTGGTCTCTTACCTCTTCTCCTCACCTCCCCCTGGGTCCCCTCCTTCTTGTCCTTCTGCTTCGGTCCACTCTTCTCTCCTATCAGATTCCTACTTCTCCAGCTCTTTACCTTTCCCAACCCTTCTGGTTCACCCATCACCTTCGAGCTAGTCCCCCTTCCTCTCTCCCACTTTTTTATTCTGGCACCTTCCCCTTTCCGTATCGGTCCTGGCCCAAAATGTTGACTGTTAATTCATTTCCTTCGATGCTGCCTGACCTGCGGAATTGCTCCAGAACTCCGAGGGTCAGACACAGAGTGAAGCTTGCTCTGTGCCATCCTGTCGGATGAAGCTGAGGATTGTCCGACGATGCTGAGGATGTTCTACGAGTCTGTGGTGGCCAGTGCTATCATGTTTGCTGTTGTGTGCTGGGGCAGCAGGCTGAGGGTAGCAGACACCAACAGAATCAACAAGCTCATTCGTAAGGCCAGTGATGTTGTGGGGATGGAACTGGACTCTCTGACGGTGGTGTCTGAAAAGAGGATGCTGTCCAAGTTGCATGCCATCTTGGACAATGTCTCCCATCCACTACATAATGTACTGGATGGGCACAGGAGTACATTCAGCCAGAGACTCATTCCACCGAGATGCAACACAGAGCGTCATAGGAAGTCATTCCTGTGGCCATCAAACTTTACAACTCCTCCCTTGGAGGGTCAGACACCCTGAGCCAATAGGCTGGTCCTGGACTTATTTCCTGGCATAATTTACATATTATTATTTAATTATTTATGGTTTTATAATGCTATATCAAGACTCTATTCTTGGTTGGTGCAACTGCAACGAAACCCAATTTCCCTCGGGATCAATAAGGTATGACTATGACCATGACTATCACAGCCACTTTGGATCAGACTCTGAGTGAAGCTCCATCTACACCGTCAATTCACGCACTTCTGAGGAAGTCAGGTACGTTCTATTGCTCTCAGCTGAGCGAGTTCAGTGTTATCTCCTCGCACCATTCGTTAAACTTCCTCATATTGAGTGACTTGTCCTTTTAAACAGGGTGTGAATCTCTTCTGAAGGGGACTAACTTCTTGCTTAATATAAGACATGTCACAGCCACCAATCTGCACTTTCCCCAGAAGGTTCGCTGCGTGTCTCGCCCTGCAGCCTCGGACAATCCCAAACTGAGTCACTGCACAGGTCCTTGTTCAAGATTCGTTCCTTTTGGTCGCAAGAGTTTCGGATCTGAATACGACTGCCCAGGAAGTCGAACTGAGCCGGAGAGCCCGGGGAAGGTGAGCTATACTGTACCTCTTCCTAGAGATGCTGCCTGGCCTGCTGCGTTCACCAGCAATTTTTATGTGTGTTGCTTGAAATTCCAGCATCTGCAGATTTCCTTGTGTTTGCGCTTTTAATCCTAAAACCATTTTCGTAAACCTCCTTCGAATACTCCCCAGTTTCAGCACATCCTTTCGAAGAGAAGCGGCCCAAAGTGGCGTCACCAAGCCATCTGAGTCTCAGTTGAGTTTGGTGGTGTCATAAGGCGGTGGCTGGGAACGGACCCAAGTGCAAGACACAAACACTGAAGTACGAGGGACAGGACTAGGATACAGGGCGAGGGCAAGGACATGGACACGAAAACCGGGAACCCGGAACAGGACTGGACAAGAGAGCTAGGAGCCCGGGCTTGGACTCTGAGCCAGAGACTGGACAAGGACCCAGAACCTGGGTCTTGCCTCTGGCTCAGACCCCAGAACTAGGCAAGGACGTGACTTGGCTGGCAGGCAGGACGAGGCTGGAGTCTTCAGGCTTGAGACCTGAGGCGAGGCTGGAGACCAGAGACTTGAGGCAAGGCTTGGCTAGAGGCCTGGGGTCTTGAAGCTCCTTCTGGGCCGGGCGCGGTACTCCTGGGCACGGTGCTGATCACCTGAACAGAGAGCGGATCACCTGGGCAGGTTGTGGATCTCCACCCGACGGAGGCAAGGGACAGGAAGGGATGGAACCAACCGCAGGTTAATGGCAATCTGGCCTGACTTACCCGACGGAGACAAGGGACAGGAAGGGACAGGACCCACCGCAGGGTAACGGCAATCTGGTTTGGCTTACCCGACAGATGCAAGGGACAGGAAGGGACATAGATACAGGGTGGCTCCAAGACAAGACTTCAGGCGAGGCGAGGCGAGAGTTACCGGCAAGACAAGGCAAGGCTTCAGGCAATGCAAATCGAGACAAGAACTTCAGGTGAGGCGGGAGTTACCGACAAGACAAGGCAAGGCTTCAGGCGAGGAAACAGAAGGCAGGGGAAGGGATACAAGGAGTAAGGACAAGAACAATCCAGCAGCTACACGCTGGTCTCTGGAGGTATTTATGCAGCCAGCCCCAACGAGAATCAGCTGCCTCAATTAGTGCTGAACAGGAACAGAAACAAGGTAGGCAGGAAAACCTGGAGCAAGGGTCGATGACAATGAACAAGGACAGTGAACCGGAATGCGGATTTCACGGATCGGACCATGACACGTGGGGGTGATGAAGGAATATGGATCCTTTGTAGCCAGAAGGGAATTAGCTAAATTTAGCTTCATGTTGTTCCCAGATATCCTTCTACAAACACAACAAGCCTAATAAATAGTCTCAGCCCGAAACATCAACTGCTTATTCCTTTCGGAAGATGCTGCCTGACCTGCTGATTTCTTCCAGCATTTTGCGTGTGTTACTCTGGATTTCTGGTATCTGTCGAATCTCCTGCGCTTATCACTGTACGATGTCTCCATCTAGTGTCCGAAACTGGCGCTACAGCAGATTGGGTATCAGTATCATGTTTAATATCACTGGCATAAAATTTGTTGTTTTGCGGTAGCTCTGAGGCCTCCGTTGGTCAGGGTCGATCACGGGTGCTGCGTCCTATCTGTCTAGATTTGCACGCCAGGGCAGTGCGATTAGGAAGAGCATGCTGTTTCCCATGTAGCAGACTACCCCTCTCCGTGCATCCAAAGGACCGGCAGAGACTGATGCAGTTTGGCACCAGCAGTGTCACAGGAATCACCAGCCAATTGACCAGTAACAAATAATATAAATTACAATTAGACATATAAAATCAAATGAAGCAACTGGTGGAAAGAGAAGTGAGGTAGTGTCCATGGTCCGTTCAGAAAATCTGATGGCAGAGGGGAAGAAGCTCTCCTTAAAAACTTGGAGCGTGTGTCTTCAGGCTCTCGTAACTACTCTTTGATGGTGGCAATAAGAGGGCACGTCCTGGTTGATGGTGGTCTCTAATAACCCCTCCCTCCTCCTTTCTATTTTATGGCATCGCCGCCCCCCCACCCCCCCCGTTCCTTCTCAGTCCGGAAGAAGTGTCTCGGCACGAAACGTCGACTACCTATTAACTTCCTCAAACGCTGCCTGCCCTGCTGGATCCCTCAAGTATTTTTTTTTGTGTATCGCGTTGGAATGGTGCTTCTTCTTCATCTTGTTTTGAGATGGTTGGCGCCCAGCTTGACGGTGCATTACCGCGTTGGAATGGTTGCAGTTGAAATGGCCATCCAGATCGTCACCGACAGCCCCCTGACAATGTCTCCACCTGGTGTCCTAAACTGGCTCTGCAACAGCGAACGTTTAAACTACGGGCAATCATCCGATCCCTGAGACCCGGAGACTTGAAACAACGACCCCACATTGAAGCCGAGAACTAGAAAACTGTGTTAATGAAGTTTCCAGAGCCTGATTAGATAAGATAAGATAAGATTAGATTAGATTAAGCTCAGTCATAAGGTTTCTCACTGGGTATAATCATAACGCCAAAAGGTCAGACACAGAGCGAACACAAGAGATTCTGCACATGCTGGAAATCCAGGTTGACACTCGAAAATGATGCAGGAACTCAGCAGGTCAGACCGCGTTATGGAAACCAACAAATAGTCAACGTTTCAGGCCGAGACCCTTCTCGAGGTAGCAGAGTGCTGCTTTCACTGCATTGTTCCGTCACAAACTCTAGGAGTCAGACACAGAGTGAAGATTCTTCCACACCATCCCGTCATGCAATCCCAGGATCAGACACAGAGCGAAGCTCCCTCCACGTGTTCACGTCAGACACTCCCAGGGTCAGGCACAGTGAAGATCCCTCCACGTGTTCACATCAAGCACTCCCAGGGTCAGGCACAGTGAAGATCCCTCCACGTGTTCACATCAAGCACTCCCAGGGTCAGGCACAGTGAAGATCCCTCTACACTGTCCCATCAGACACTCCCAGGGTCAGGCACAGTGAAGATCCCTCCGCACTGTTCCATCACACATCCCTCGAGTCAGACACAGAGTGAAGCTCCCTTCACACCATCCTATCATACACTCATGGGGTCAGGTACAGAGTGAAGCTCCCTCTACACCATCACATCACATATTCCCAGGGTCAGGCACAGAGTGAAGCTTCCTCCATATCGTCCCATCACACACTCCCGGTGTCAGACAATGAGTGCAACTCCATACACACACTTCCATCACACACTCCTGGAGACAGACACAGAGTGAAGATCCCTGCACACTGCCCTATATTTTTCTCCTGAGGTCAGACACAGCATGTAACTCCCTCTAACACTGTCTTATCACACATTCATTGGGTCAGACACAGAATGAATCTTCCTCCACAGCGTCACATCAAACACTCCCAAGGTCAGACACAGAATGAAGTTCCCTCCACACTGTCCCATGAGACACTGTCGGGGTCAGACGCAGAGTTAAGTTCCTTCCTGTCTGCTATTACATTCTGTGAGGTCTGGGGATAAGGGAAACTTTGGGGTACAAGGGGAAGACATGCCTGAGACAAACACACACACAGACACACACACACACACACACAGATACACACGTAAACACACACACACACACAAACACACAAACACACACACACACACACACACACACACACACAGAGCATGTGGTAGGCAATATTGGTAATATTGGATTTGAGGTACGAGCCTGGGAATACAATGATGTGTTGCAGACACAGATTGCTGAATCGGGAACATAGCCTGTGGCAGGGGTGTCTAAACCCAGGGGACAAGGGGGAGGTGTGTCAGCTGTAGCGAGAACCTGAGGGAGAATTTTTCCTCCAGTGGGTGGGGGCATGGTGTCGTGTTTGGGATTTGGAACTCTGTAGGGGGTGGTTGGGGCATAGTCTCTCACAGCATTGAACCAGTATCCGGACAGTCACTTGAATGGCCGAGGTAGAGAAGGGGATGAACCCAGTGGAGGTGGGAGAGGGGGCGACGGAGAGGCGTGCTTGGGAAGGGGTGGTGAGGAGAGAGCGCTGGACTCTGGCAGGGGTCGTGAGGAGAGAGCGCCGCACGGCTGGGAAGACAAGGGAGTGCCGCGATATGGGAGTATCCGTGAGGGAAAGCTGCGCTCGTGGGAGGGGCAATATGGGAGCGATACTTGTGCGTAGGGCCTGGAGGGAGCACCACGTTGCCGAAGGTCCCAACACTTCTTTCTTTTGACTTCTTCTTAATGTCCCATCTCGATAGTTTCAGTACGCGCTCCTTCCCACTGACTTCCTCACAATCCTACCGCCCACTGCTCAACTCTTTTATCCCCTCTCCATCCGTCCACCCTCCTTTCGCCATTCACTGCTGCGCTCACTTCTTCAATCTCTCCCCCAGGCATGTCGCTCTCCAGCGGTCACAACGACAATCTGGTCAAGCTCGCCGCCACTGGGAGCCCCCTCATCAGCAACTGCAGCTCCGGAGGGACGGAGTGGTCACCGCCCAGTTCCGCACTCAAGATCATCTTCGCCCTCATCGTCCTGCTGGGTGCCCCTGGTAATGGCGCCGTCATCTGGGTGACAGGCTGAAACATGGAGAGGAACGTTTACACGGTGTGCTTTCTCAACCTGGCGGTGGCGGACCTGTCCTACAGCCTCATCGTCCCCACCCTGCTGGCCTACAGCTGCCCAGTGACGCATTCTGGAGATTGATCACATGGATCTTCAAATTCCACATGTCTGCCATTGCTTTCTTGTTGACCCTGATCAGCATCGTGCGGTGCCTGGCCATCACTCAGCCCGTCTGGTTTCAGTACCACAAGGGCCTGGCTTGGGTGCGTGCGGGCTGCATCGGGGCTTGGGGCATGGCCTTCCTCCTTTGCCTGCCTGAACTCTTGCAACTCTGTACTGAGTCAATTTCGAAGGAGAAGATCTGGCTTGCGTTAGAAATAACTGGGATCATCCTCTCCTTCGGGCCCCCTCTCCTGATCATGGCCGTGTGCTACCTTCTGGTTGGCCGGAAGCTAAAGGGGAAAACGTTCTCCAAATCCAGGTACCTCGTTCATCTCATCGTTACAATGGTCTCCGTTTTCATTGTCTGCTGGCTCCCCATCACTGTTTGCGAAATTCTCTGGAAATTATCAATATGCGTTTCCCTGCAGTCTTTGTACTTCACGTCCTCCCTGGGATCCTTGCACAGCGTCCTCAACCCCCTCATCTACGTCTTCTCTGGCCACGACTTCCGCCAGGTCTTCAGGCGCTCCCTGGCTGCCACTCTCCATCTGGCCTTCGTCGAGGAGAAGATGGAATTCGAGACCAATCATCCCATCCCCACCGTTTCTGCGGAGACAAGAAACTGAGGGACCCTCCCCTCTCACAAGGGCCTTCTGAAGTTTGAGATGTTGGACATTCAGCAGCGGGGGGAGGTGGGGGGGGGGGTGCTCCTAACGGAGGTCTCTGAACATAGTTGGTCCAACCTCTCCTTAAGCCTAATGATCCAGAAAACACCCTCTCTAAAGCCTCCAGATGTGCATTATCTAATTTTCTTGAATACTTTTCAAACCTCTATCAGGTCTCCACTCAGCCCCAGACAGAGAAAACAGCCTAAAATTCTGTACACTCTCCTTATAGCTCAGGCCTCTAATCCGGGCGGCATCCCGGTGAAACCCTTGTGCACCTTGCACAAAGCCCCCCACACTCTTCCTGTAACAGGATGACCAGAGATGCAGAATGGCCTCCCCTTCATCTCTAATCCAGGAAGCATCCTGATGAGCGCTTTCTGCACCCTCTCCAGAGCCCCCACTGATCCTTTGTAAGGTGGGGTAACCGGAAATGAGGGTTAAGCAGAAATCGTGATCATCAGCAGACGGGTTTGTAGGCGGGATATGCAGTTAGAATTAATTCAGAGGCTCAAGTGGTCAGTCTAGTATTAATGAATGCACACAGCCCGCAACCTGAAATTCCGACTCTTCTTAAGATGTTCACAGAAAACAGACAAAATACCAAAGGAACCAATGACAGAAAATATTAGAACACCAAAGCCCCCTCTGCCTCCCACACACCAGCAGCAGCAAAAGCAACAACCCTACCCCCTCCCTCTCCCCCCCCGACTTGCCCCCGCAAGACTATCAATCCTACCCCCCCCACCCACCACCCAAGCAATAGCAAAGCTCCTCGAGACCATGATCGAGAGTCCGACAAAAACACAAAACGGCTGCCCATCCCAACACTTCGACATCTCAGACGGGCTCCCTCTCCCACTAAGGAGGGAGAGGAGCTTAAAATATATGAATAGAGGAGCGGAGTTGAAGACATTATTGAACGTGTTCGATATAAGATCATGGTCTAGTGTGTTTTGTTCCGTTTGCTTTTTGTTTGGGTTTAGTATTTAGTTCTTCTTTTGTTTCTTTTTTGAGGTTTTTCATTGTATTTTTACTTTTTACTGTATGATTAATTACATAATGAATTTGGAAGTCTATTATACCTGTATTATTTGAAATCTTTTTTGTATATGCTTATTAACAATAAGATTATTCCAATCTCTCTGTATCAACATTGTTATTCTGTTCATAATCTTGGAAAATTAATAAAAAGATTTTAAACAAGAAAGAAAGAAAGGAGGGAGAGAGAGGCACCGCTCCTTCCATAGCGCGAGGGGAGGCCAGCGGCTCGCTGCAGTCTGCAGTGTCCCCTGCTGTCTCAACGCCTCAGTCCCCAGCGATGCTCCAGTCAGTGACACCGGGAGTGGGTTAGCCCACTGGAGATAGGAAGGTTTACGGGACCGCTTCGCTGAGCAGCAGAAAAAGTAGTATCTCCCAGTGGCCACCCATTTTAGTTCCACTTCCCATTCCCATTCCGATATCTCAATCTATAGCCTCCTCCACTATCGTGATGAGGCCACACTCAGGTTGGAGGAACAACACCTTATATTCTGTCTGGGTAGCCTCCAATCTGATGGCATGAACATCGATTTTTCAAACTTCTGGTAATGCCACCCCCCCACTCCCGTCTTCATCATTCCCCGTCCCCTTTTCCTTCTCTCACCTTATCTCCTTGCCTGTCCATCGTCTCCCTCGGCTGCTCCTCCCCCACTTTCTTTCTTCCATGTCTTTCTATCGTCTCCTATTAGATTCCTCCTTCTCCAACCCCATATCTCCCTCACTGATCAGCTTCCCACCTCTTTACTTCACCCCTCCCCCACCAGGTTTCACCTATCACCTTGTGTTCTCCTTTCCCCTACCGTCTAACCGTGACTCCTCATCTTCTTTTTTTCTCCAGTCCTGCTGAAGGGTCTCGGACCGAAGCATCGACTGCACTGTTTTCGATAGGTGCTGCCTGGCCTGATGAGTTCCTCCAGCATTTTGTGTGTGTTGTTCTTTTTTTGGGGTTAGCGATATCCCACAAGCCTTTGCAGCCTGGACGCTTCTTCTCTGCACATCCCTCCTGGAGTTTGTTCATTAGAGCGCATTATGGCTTGGGCTCAACAGAAGTCCATTGGGAAAATTGTGCTGTTTTCTGAATCCCAAGGTGTTTTCTAGACACACGCCCTCACCCCACCCGCCCCCAGACCTCCCCTATGTGAGCCCCTTTCGTGCAATCTGAGGATACCCGGGGTTTCTATTGAGCTGGGAACGCCAGCAAGACCCAAGAGCTGATTCTGGACTTCAGAACGGGTAAGACGAAGGAACACAAACCAACCCTCATAGAAGGATCAGAAGTGGAGAGAGAGAGAGAGAGAGCAATTTCAAGTCACTGGGTGTCAATATCTTTGAGGAACTAACCTGGACACAACATATCGAAGCAGATATAAAGAAGGCTGTATTTCAATAAGCGTTTGAGGAGATTTGATTTGTCAGCTAACGCACTCGAAAACATCATTGAGGACCTCATGAAGTCTGTACATCTGGCTGTGTGGTGAAAAAGGCACAACAGCACCTTCGACCTCAGACGGTCGAAGAAGTTTGGTATGGGCCCCCAAATTCTGAAAACTTTCTAGAGGCACATTTGAGAGCATCCTGACTGGCTGCATCACCGCCTGATCTGGGAACTGTACTTCCCTCAATCGCAGGACTCTGCAGAGAGTGGTGCCGACAGCCCAGCGCATCTGTAGATGTGAACTTCCCGCTATTCAGGACACTTACAACGACAGGTCTGTAAAAAGGGCCCGAAGGGTCATTGGGGACCCGAATCACCCAAACCACAAACTGTTCCATCCGGGAAACGGTACCGTAGCATAAAAGCCAGGCCCAACATGCTCCGGGACAGCTTCTTGCATCATACTGATTAATTCACGCCGATACAATTGTATTTCTATGCTATATTGACTCTCTTGTTGTACAGACTACTAATTACAAATTACTGTAAATTGCACATATAGACAGAGACGTAACGTAAAGATTTTTACTCCTCATGTATATGAAGGATGTAAGTAAAAAAGTCAATTCAATTTAATTCTACAAATGTTCCGTGGAGAGCATTGTGGCTGGCGGGTTCACCGTCTGTTATGGAGGAGGGGGTCTACTGTACAGGTCGAAATAAGTTGCTGGAAATTATAAAAATAGTCAGTGCCGTCATGGGTACCAGTCTTTGCAGTATCAAAGACATCTTCAAGGAGTGGTACCTCAGGAAGGCAGCGTCAAACATAAAGGATCCCCATCACCCAGGACATGGCCTCTTTGTTCTGTTACCCTCAGGTAGGACGTACAGAAGCCTGAAGGCACACACTCTGCGATTCAGGAACAGCTTCTTCACTCTGCTATCCGCTTTCTAAGTGGACACTGAACCCGTGAACCGTACCTCACTGCTTTTTTATTTCTGATTTTTTGCATACATATTTTAACTTAACTATTTAATAGGTATATATACGTATATACACACACAATTTAAGTCTATTTTTTCTCCCTATTTATCATGTACTGTTGCCGTAAAGTTAACAAATCTCACGACATATACCGGTGATATTAAATCTGATTCTGGCAGCGACGATCCTTTTTGTTTTGGGAATTACAAACCGCTGCCGCTTTGCCGACTGACCGCCAACCGTGGTGGGCGGGACTTCCTGTGGTAGAACACACCAGTCATTTTCACTCGCTGTTTCATGCTACGTGGCGTACGTCCTTCCAATCGCCGTCAGAGTCTCAACCTATGGGGGCGAGGCGAATAGGACCCTGCGAGACGGAGGAACAGGGCGAGAGAGGAGGAGGAGGGAATGGGGAAGAGGGAACGAGTGAGGGTGGAGGAGTCAAACTCCATCTTTGAGATTTAAACGTATAGTCGCCAGAAATATAACAGAGAGTAAGTATCGCAGCTGTTGAGAAGGTGATGCAATATTTTTCTATCACAAGTACTCCTGAAAATTACGATTACTTTATGGGTACACACAGTATGCTATGTGCGTAAAGCATGTGCATTGTCATGATCACAAACCAATGTAAATACAATCCATAGAGCAGTGTGCCCATGGTGTCCATACAGCGTTTCTGAAAACCGGTCTGGACAAGATAGAACTCTTTTCAGTTTCCATTGTGGGCAACATTTTAATTGACTTGAATTATGAATTGAAGTAACAAATACAGGCGATTAAAATAGTGCGCGATAGGGACGTTTCATTGTGATTTTCATGACCAGCAGCCCAAAATTTTTAAGATACACCCAAAGATATTCAAGAAGCAAAAATCTTTTTTGTCTAGTGGATATTTATTGCTTGGTTGCTTGTCTATCTATCTATACATCTATCTGTATCTCCATCTATCCACCTATCTATCCATCTATCTATCTGACAATCTATTGATCTGTTTATCTATCTATACATCTGTACATCGACCCATCTATCCGTCTATTCATCTACCTGTCTGTCTATGTGTGTATGTATGTGTGTATGTATGCATCTCTCTATCTATCTGTTTATCTGTCCGTCTATTTACCTATCCATCTATCTGTGTATCTATCTGTCTCTATCTATACATATATATATCTAACCGTCTATCTGTCTGTCTACCTATTTGTCTATCAGTCTATCTATGTCTATTTATCTCTCTCTCTCTATCTTCTTTTGTACTTACTCAGTTTATTGTTTTTTTTTGTTGACTTTTGTCCGTTCTATTGGTGCGGTCTTTAATTGATTCTATTATGGTCATCAGATTTATTGTGTATGCCCGAAAGAAACTGAAACTCAGGGTTGTCTGTGATGTCTTTGATAATAAATTTACTTCGAACTTTTAACTTCTCACTCCATTTGAGCATTAACTCAATCTACGTCTGTCATCATCATCATCATCAGGTGCCGTGCCCAGTATAAAGCTCTATCAGATCTCTCCTCAGTCTCCTCCATTCCAAAGAAAACAACCCAAGTTTTCCCAGCCTCTTAATGATAGCATGTGCCCTCTAAACCAGGCAGCATCCTGGTAAACCTCTTCTGCACCCTCTCCAAAGTCTCAACTTCCTTCCTATAGTGGGGGTGACCAGAAATGTATGCAATACACCAGACATGGCCTAACCAGAGTTTTATAAAGTTCTTGACTTTTGAACGGTTTCCTCTGATGTCAGACTCCTGAACTGGACACGCTTTTCCAAGCTCTGTAATGGGAAAAGGTTTCTAGGTCAATTGAGGAGAAGTTTATTTTGAACCATTTTAGAGGTTTGCAAAACTGTACCAACCCCTGGGTATCTCTGGCCGTTGGGTTGTCCAAACGAAGTAATGTGAGTTATTCTGATCGACACACAGGAAGGATGTGGTTCTGCTGAAGAGAATGTAGAGGGGATACCAGAGGATGTTGCCTGGATTTGAGAGCTTCAGTTATGGGGAGCGATTGGATAGGCAGGGTTTGTTTTACCTGGAAGTAGAGAGACTGAGGTGCTGACTAACAGAGGAGCATTCAATGACAAGAAGCATAGGTAGTCAAAATCTTTATCCTGGGATAAGGCTATCAAAAACAAGAGACCATAGAGTTAACAAAAATGTTAACGTATGAGAAGTGTTTGATGGCTCTGGACCTGTATTTGCTGGAGTTCAGAAAAATGAGGGGGCTCTCACTGATACCTACCAAATATTGAAAGGTCTCGACAGTGGATGCAGAGAGTCTATGACCAGAGAGCACAGCTTCAGAATAGAGGGATGTCCCTTTACAACAGAGATGAGGAGGAATTCCTTTAGCCAGTGGGTAGTGAATCTGTGAAATTCATTGCCACAGACAGATCTGGAGACCAAATCATTGAGTATATTTAAAGTGAAGGTTTATCAGATCTTGATTAGAAATGGTATTAAGGGTTATGGAGAGAGGGCAAGAGAATGGGGTAGAGAGGGAAAATAAATCAGCTATGATCAAATGACAGAGCAGACTAGATGGGCCAAATGGCTGAAATCTAGTCCTATATCTCATGGATTTTCATCATCATCATCATCATCATCATCATCAGGTGCCATGCCCAGTTTGAGCTTTGACTGCCATGGCCCACGCACCCCTGTTTTGGGTCAAGTGGATCAATTCATTGGTATTCATTTCCAGTTCTCTGGCTGCTGTCTTCATCATCATTTGTCTTGGCCTTCCTCTTGCTTTCTTCCCTTCAAGCTTTCCCATAATTACTGTGCATTCTAACTCCCCTTTCCTAATCACATGTCCAATGAAGTCACGTTCTCTTTTCATGATTTCATACATTATTTCTTTTTTTGTGTTTGCTCTGTTCATGACATCCTCATTAGATATTCGTTTCGTCCATGATATTGTTTGCATCCTCCTCAAAAACCACATGTCTGCTGCTTCAATTCATTTCCTTATGTTGCTAGATGTTGTCCAACATTCTGAGCCATATAACATAACTGGATAAACGTAACATTTCAGTGCTCTGAGGCGGGTTGTCATGCCTAGTTTAGTGTTGGTCAGTGTACTCTTCATTCTCGCAAAGGTGTCTTTTGCCATCCCTATTCTTCTTTTGATGTCCAAGTAGCATCTGCCATCTGTTATCACCCAGCTTCCTAAGTAGCAAAAGTTCTGTACTTGTTTTATGTCTTCCCCATTTACTCTCAGCCTGCATATAGGATTCTCCTTCTTTTTGGATATCACCATACATTCTGTCTTTTTACAATTGATAGATAGACCCATTTTTGCACTTTCTTCAACAACTATATCAATTAAGTTTTGTAGTTCTTCCTCCGTACTTGCAATTAACACAGTGTCATCCGCATATCTAAAATTATTGATGTTTTCACCGCCAACTTTGATTCCCAAGATGTCTCTTATTTTTTTAAATATTGTTTCACTGTACACATTATACAAATCAGGGGAGAAAACACACCCTTGTCTAACGCCTCTCTTGATTTTCGTAAATTGACTCACTTCTCCATCTACTCTTACAGCAGCAGTTTGTTCCCAGTACAGATCTCCGATTAGGAGGAGGTCTTTCGAATCTAGATCTAGAGTTTCTTGTAATATTTTGAATAACTTATTGTGTTTCACATCATCAAATGCTTTTGTGTAGTCGATAAAGCAAACCAACAAATCTTTTTGCACTTGAATAGCTCGTTCTTTTAGCATCATTAACATCAATATCGCGTTTCTTGTACCTTTCACAAATCTCATTGTTCTTTACTTATTTCAGCTTGTATCTTACTTTTAGCTCTTGTCATCAAAATTCTTAGATTTAAATTTAAATTTAAGTTTAAATTCTAACGTACCGTTTCAGAGTTACAGTATCGATATCACAATATGTTCTCTCACCGCCCAACCTCCTGGCTCGGCCCCCTTCTCTGTTTCGAATATTCAAGTGACATTCAATCTTTTGGGAGTCTCCGCCTCCACTACCCCTCAGGCAGTGCGTTTCATAACTCAGCCACCCGCTTCTTGGGAAAAGAAATCCCACTCAGCTCTCCTCTATACATCTCACCTTAAAACCATAACCCCACTCTACCCTGGATAAGACCCTACTGTTGTGGGGAAAAGTTTCCTAATCTTCAACTGATCATTTTGCCCACCTCAGTCTTCTAATCCCCAGGGAGAGCTGACTGAGCATTGACAAGGTCCCTCTGCCCCTCGACACTCCCCACCATTCTAGGTGTGTGCCCTACGATTGTACACCGAGGCCCCTATGCCCCTCGACACTCCCCATTCATGGTGTGTGTCCTACCCCTTGTACACCGAGGTCCTCTGCCCCTCGACACTCCCCACCGTTCACGGTGTCTGTCCTATAACTATACACCGAGGTTCCTCTGTCCCTCGATACTCCTCACCATTAATGGTGTGTGTCTTATGATTGTACACCGTGGTCCCTCTGTCTCTCAATACTCCTCACCATTGATGGTGTGTGTCCTACCCTCGTACACCAAGGTCTTTCTGTTCCTCAGCACTCTGCACCATTCACCTTTGTACACTGAGGTCCCTCTATTTCTCACATGAAATTCATGGCATGAATCCTACCCTTGTATACTGAAGTCAATGCTTTCCTCACCTACAGTGTATGGTATGTGACGTACCATGTAAAGCAAGGTCCTCCTGCTCCACCTACATGGCGTATTCTTCCCTTCTACACCGAGTACATTCTGTTTTCCAGTACTCTCCGAGGCCCCACTGGTTATTCATCGCGAATCTTCCCAAGCACCCCAATATTCTCGGTGTATTTACAAACATATCCATGACGGAACTGTCAGTTTAGTTTCACCATTCCAAACCCCATCGCCTGCATTTAGATATGAGCCCCTCTCGATAAATGAGTTCAGTGGTGGTTTCGTCTCTGTGTCAGCGACCTAGGATCTCTCTACGATGGTTAGTCTCCCGACCTGTCCCCATCAGTTGTTCTGGCCCATTGGGCCGCGCCGCCCCAGAAACCCGCCGACTTAACTCTGGCTGGATCACGGGAAAACTTACAATTAACCTACTAACCGATACGTCTTTTGACTGTGGGAGGAAACCGGAACACCCGGAGGAACCTGACGCATGCACGAAGGACCGTACAAACGTGCTACAGAGGACGTCGAAATTGAACTCCAACGCCCCGAGCTGCAATAGCGTTGTGCTAACCGCTACGCTTCCATGGAGCCACGCACATTTCTCTCGAAGTCTCCCAAAAAGATCTCGCCCCCTTTCAACCATTTTCATTATTATAAGTCAAATCTGTTGTGGTATAAGATGTTGCTAATTAAATTTGTGAGAATAGCCACTGGCAACGTCCCACCATTCTGTTAAACATGCATGGTCATGCACTTTGGTAGTTGAAATAAATGTGCGGCTTATTTTTTAAACAGGGAGAAAATCCAAAAATCTGAGATGCAAAGGGACCTGGGAGTCCTTGTGCAGAACACCCTGAAGGTTAGCTTGCTGGTCGAGTCGGTGGTGAGGAAGGCAAATGCCATGTTAGCATTCATTTCAAGAAGGACGAGAATACAAGAGCGAGGAGGTTATGTTGAGTCTTTACAGGACACTGGTGAGGCCTCACCTTGAGTATTGTGAACAGTTTTGAGCCCCCCATCTTAGAAAAGATGTGCTGGCATTGGAGAGGGTCCAGAGGAGGTTCACAAGGATGATTCCAGGAATGAAAGGGTTATCATACGAGGAACATCTGATGTCTCAGTGTCTGTATTCGCTGGAATTCAGAATGATGGGGCGGGGGGGCGGGGGGGGGGGGAGGAATCTCATTGAAACCTTTCGAATGTTGAAAGGCCGAGACAGAGCAGATATGGAAAGGATGTTTCCCATGGTGGGAGAGTCTAGGACAAGAGGGCATGGCCTCAGGATACAGGGGCGCCCTTTCAAAGCAGAGATGCAGAGAAAGTTCTTCAGCCAAAGGGTGGTGCATTTGTGAAATCTGTTGCCACATGCAGCTGTGGAGGTCAGGTCGTTGGGTGTATTTAAGGCAGAGATTGATAGGTTCTCTAGTGGGCATGGCATCAAAGGTTACGGCAAGAAGGCCGGGCACTGGGGTTGAGGAGCTCAATAAAAGGATCAGTCATGAACAGCCAGAGGTCGTGGTACATATTGATACCAACAACATAGGCAGGAAAAGGGAGGAGGTCCTGAAAGCAGATTACAGGGAGCTTGGACGGAAGTTGAGAATCAGGACCACAAAGGTAGTAATCTCGGGATTACTGCCTGTGCCACTTTACAGTGAGAATAGGCACAGAATGAGGTGGAGGATAAATCGTGGCTGAGGGATTGGAGCAGGGGGCAGGGATTCAGATTTCTGGATCATTGAGACCTCCTTTGGGGCAGGAGTGACTTGTATGAAAAAGATAGGTTGACTTGAATCCCAGGGGACCAATATCGTGGCCGGGGGGTTGGGGTTGCTAAGGCTACTGGGGAGAGTTTAAACTAGAATTGTTGGGAGGTGGGGACCAAACTGAAGAGACGGAGGAAGAGGCGATTGGCTCACAAATTGAGAAAACTTGGAGACAGTGCGTCAGGGAAGTTAGGCGGGTGACAGAGAAGGGACGTGCTTATACTGATGGTTTGAGATGTGTCTATTTTAATGCAGGGAGTATTACGAACAAAGGGGATGAACTTAGAGCGTGGATCAGTACTTGGAGCTAATATTGTGGCCATTACAGATACTTGGATGGCTCAGGGACAGGAATGGTTACTTCGAGTGCCAGGCTTTAGATGTTTCAGGAAGGACAGGGAGGGAGGCAAAATAGGTGGGGGAGTGGTTCTGTTGATCAGACGTAGTGTCATGGCTGCAGAAAAGGAGGAAGACATTGAGGGATTGTCTACGGAGTCTCTGTGAGTGGAAATTAGGAACAGGAAGGGGTCCATAACGCTACTGAGAGTTTTTTATAGACCACCCAATAGTAACAGGGACATCGAGGAGAAGATATGGCGACAGATTCTGGAAAGGTGTAATAATAACAGGGTTGTCGTGGTGGGAGATTTTAATTTCCCAAATATTGATTGGTATGTCCCAAAAGCGAGGGGTTCAGATGGGGGTGGGGGGGGGGGAGTTTGTTAAGTGGGCTCCTTGACACAATATGTAAATAAGCCTACAAGAGGAGAGACTGTACTTGATCTGGTACAATAATAGGAAATGAATCTGGTCAGGTGTCATATCTCTCAGTGGGAGAGCATTTTGGAGATGGTGATCACAATTCTACCTCCTTTACCATAGCATTGGAGATGGATAGGAACAGACAAGGCAGGAAAGCGTTTAATTGAAATAAGGAGATATATGAGGTAATCAGGCAGGAACTTGGAAGCATAAATTGGGAACAGATGTTTTCAGGGAAATGTGCGGAAGAAATGTGGCATTTGTTCAGGGGATATTTGCGTGGAGTTCTGCATAGGTATGTTCCAATGAGACAGGGAAAGGATGGTACCGTGGCGTACAAAGGCTGTTGTAAATCTAGTCAAGAAGAAAAGAAGAATTCACGAAAGGTTCAAAAACTAGGTAATGATAGAGATCTAGAAGATTATAAGGCGAGCAGGAAGGAGCCTAAGAAAGAAATTAGGAGAGCCAGAAGGGGCCATGAGAAGGCCTTGGCAGACAGGATTAAGGAAAACCACAAAACATTCTACAAGTATGTGGAGAGCAAGAGGATAAGTCATGAGAGAATAGGACAAAATCAAGCACGAGAGTGGAAAAGTGTGTATGGAACCGGATGAGATAGCAGAGGTACTTAATGAGTACTTTGCTTCAGTATTCACTATGGAAAAGGATATTGGCGACTGTAGGGATGACTTACAGCGGACGGAAAACTTCAGCATGTACATATTAAGAAACAAGATGTGTTGGAGCTTTTGGAAAGCATTAAGTTGGATAAGTCACCGGGACCGGTCGAGATGTACCCCAGGCTACTGTGGGAGGCGAGGGAGGAGATTGCTGAACCTCTGGCGATGATCTTTGCATCATCAACGTGGACGGGGGAGGTTCCGGAGGATTGGAGGGTTGTGCATGTTCCATTATTCAAGAAAGAGAGTAGAGATAGCCCAGGAAATTATAGACCAGTGAGTCTTACTTCAGTGGTTGGTAAGTTGATGGAAAAGATCTTGAGAGGCAAGAGTCATGGATATTTGGAGAGGCATAATATGATTAGGAATAGTCATCATGGTTTTTTGAATGACAGGTCATGCCTTACGAGCCTGATTGAAATTATTGAGGATGTGACTAAATATATTGATGAAGGTAGACCTGTAGATGTAGTGTATATGGATTTCAGCAAGGCATTTGATAAGGTACTCCATGCAAGGCTTATTGAGAAAGTAAGGAGGCATGGGATCCAAAGGGACATTGTTTTGTGGATCCAGAACTGGCTTGCCCACAGAAGATGAAGAGTGGTTGTAGACGGGTCATATTCTGCATGGAAGTCGGTGACCAGCGGTGTGCCTCAGGGATCTATGCTGGGAACCCTACTTTTCCAGATTTTTATAAATGACCTGGATGAGGAAGTGGAGGGTTAGTAAATGGGTTAGTAAATTTGCTGATGACACAAAGGTTGGGGATGTTGTGGATAGTGTGGAGGTCTGTCAGATGTTACAGCGGGATATTGATGGGATGAAAAACTGGGCTGCGAAGTGGCAGATGGAGTTCAACCCAAATAAGTGTGAGGTGGTTTATTTTGGTAGGTGAAATATGATGACAGAATATAGTATTAATGATAAGACTCTTGGCAGTGTGGAGGATCAGAGGGATCTTGGGATCTGAGTCCATAGGACACTCAAGCTGCTACGCAGGTTGACTTTGTGGTTAAGAAGACATACGGTGCATTGGCCTTCATCAATCGTGGGATTGAGTTTAGGAGCAGAAAGGTAATGTTGCAGCTATATAGGACCCTGGTCAGACCCCACTTGGAGTACTGTGCGCAGTTCTGGTCACCCCATTACAGGAAGGATGTGGAAACCATTGAAACGGTACAGAGGAGATTTACAATGATGTTGCCTGGATTGGGGAGCATGTCTTATGAGAATAGGTTGAGTGAACTCGGCCTTTTACACGACGGAGGATGAGAGGTGACCTGACAGGGTTGTATAAGATGTTGAGAGGCATTGATCGTGCTGATAATCAGAGGCCTTTTCCCATGGCTGAAATCGGTATCACGAGAGGGCACAGTTTTAAGGTGCTTGGAAGTAGGTACAGAGGAGATGTCAGGGGTGTGTTTTTTACGCAGAAGATGGTGAGTGCGTGGAATGGGCTGCTGGCGATGGTGGTGGAGGTGGATACGATAGGGTCTTTTAAGAGTCTCCTGGACAGGTACAAGGAGCTCAGAAATATAGAGGGCTATGGGTAACCCTAGGCAATTTCTGAGGTAAGGTCATGTTCCGCACAGCTTTGTGGGCCGAAGGACCTGTATTGTTCTGTAGGTTTTCTATGTTTCTATGATTGAGTGCCGGAGGAGACTTGATAGGCCATATGGCTTAATCCTGCTCCCACATCTTGTGGCCTTATGGTTTAAACAACTGAACTACTGAGGCCGAAGGTCTTGACATAGGTTTTGGACTCGAGAATGGGTAAATTCAATATTGTCACTGTAGGCACGCAGTGTGGGATTCGATTATTCAAAAATCATTTCATCGTGAGCACTTGTCGAACGTGAGCACCATTGACAAGTGCCACGCCGCAGCACCTGGTACTGTACCTGACCTACCTTACGGTTGCCGGAGCTGCACTTTGTGTCTGATCGTGTGAATGTGTGATAGGAAAAACTAGAGGGAGCTTCACCCTGTGTCTGATCCTGGGAGGGTATGATGGGACGCTGTGGAGAGTGCTTCACTCTTGTCTTTGACTTTTTAAAAATAAAATATCTTTATTACAAATTCAGTGCTATAATATATACAGTGGCATGCAAAAGTTTGGGCACCCCTGCTCAAAATTTCTGTTACTGTGAATAGTTAAGTCAGTAGAAGATTTATTGATCTGCAAAAGTCATAAAGTTAAAGGTGAAACATTCTTTTCAACATTTTAAGCAAGATTAGTGTATTATTTTTGTTTTGTACAATTTTAGAGCAAAAAAAAAAGAAAAGGAGCACCATGCAAAGGATTGGGCACTCCAAGGAATTTGAGCTCTCAAATAACTTCTACCAAGGTCTCAGACCTTAATTAGCTTGTTAGGGCTATGGCTTGTTCACAGTCATCGTTAGGAAAAGGCAGGTGATGCAAAATTTCAAAGCTTTATAAATACCCTGACTCCTCAAACCTTGTCCCAACAATCAGCAGCCCTAAGCAGCTGCCTAGCACTCTGAAAGTTAAAATAAATGATGCCCAATAAGCAGGAGAAGGCTGTAAGAAGATAGCAAAGCGTTTTCAAGTAGCCGTTTCCTCAGTTTATAATGTAATTAAGAAATGGCAGTTAATGGGAACGGTGGAGGTCAAGTTGAGGTCTGGAAGACCAAGGAAACTTTCCGAGAGAACTGCTCGTAGGATTGCTAGAAAAGTAAATCAAAACTCCCGTTTGACTGCAAAAGACCTTCAGGAAGATTTAGCAGACTCTGGAGTGGTGATGCACTGTTCTACTGTGCAGTGATACCTGCACAAATATGACCTTCATGGAAGAGTCATCAGAAGATAACCTTTCCTGTGTCCTCACCACAAAATTCAGCGTCAGAAGTTTGCAAAGGAACAACAAGCCTGATGCATTTTGGAAACAAGTCCTGTGGACTGATGAAGTTAAAATAGAACTTTTTGGCCACAATGAGAAAAGGTATGTCTGGAGAAAAAAGGGTGCAGAATTTCATGAAAAGAACACCTCTCCACCTGTTAAGCACGGGGGCGGATCGATCATGCTTTGGGCTTGTCTTGCAGCCAGTGGCACGGGGAACATTTCACTGGTAGAGGGAAGAATGAATTCAATTAAATACCAGCAAATTTTGGAAGCAAACATCACACCGTCTGTAAAAAAGCTGAAGATGAAAAGAGGATGGCTTCTACAACAGGATACTGATCCTAAACACACTTCAAAATCCACAATGGACTACCTCAAGAGGCGCAAGGTGAAAGTTTTGCCATGGCCCTCACAGTTCCCCAACCTAAACTCATTGAAAATCTGATAGGAAGAGCGGACTTCTGTGTTGATTTCATCATGGTCCGTGACGGAAGGGCCATCAGCAGCCAGAAACGCAACTATCTGGTTTTGGACTCCGTGCCAATTCTCCAACGAATAGAAGAAGGGTGAGCCAAGCTCCAAATTCTACAGCATTTGGATCCGTGAACACACGTGCGCATTCTGGATTGCTAGAACTGCAGGTCCCTCATTTAGTCCTTCTTCTCCTGGTATTCCTGTCATAACTATTGGTCCCCAGCGATCGGATTCTAGGTCAAGTTACTCTCTCCCAAGCCGCTCAATCTCAGAGCCCCCGCCTCTGTCGATCCCCTAGTGTAATAATAGGCATCCGTTAGACTCTTGAGACCATGGATTTGCGCCTTCGAAGTTTTCCAGGGCGCAGGCCTGGGCAAGGTTGTATGGAAGACCAGCAGTTGCACATGCTGCAAGTCTCCCCTCTCCACGCCACCGATGTTGTCCACTAGGACCCATACAGCTTGACACCGGTGTCGTCGCAGAGCAATGTGTGGTTAAGTGCCTTGCTCAGGGACACACACGCTGCCTCAGTCAAGGCTCGAACGAGTGACCTTCAAATCACTAGACGAATGCCTTAACCACTTGGCCACGCGCCAATAGACATCCCCTCGTGTCCTCCCAACATAAAAACCGGAATCTGGTTTTGCCCACAACCCACTATTGCTGGAGGGAGCAGAAATCCCCTTGCCACTCCCTCCAGGTGACCCAGAAGCCTCGAAACGAATTCCGGAATCGGCTGTCCTCCAGCAGCCGGTTGAAGTGCCAGGGCCCGGATCCCACCCGAGCGTGCAGCGGGGCAAATTCCATCCACACATCAGTCATAACATTTTATTGATTTTTACCAGTAATTCCCGCAGCCCCTGTTATTTGGAGTATTATGAGCAGTTTTGGGCCCCTTTTTGAAAAAAAGGATGTCCTCACATCGGAGAAGGTTTAAAGGAGGTTAAAGAAAATGATCCCGGGATTGAAAGGGTTTTTCGATAAGAAGAGCTTTTGATGATTCTAGCCATCTACTCACTGGAATTCAGAAGAGTGAGGGGTGACCTCAGTGAAGCCTATCGAATGTTGAAAGGCCTTGATAGAGTGGATGTGGAGAGGACGTTTCCCATGGCGGGGGAGTCTGAGCCCAGCTTCAGAATAGAGGGGCGTCATTTTAGAACGGAGGTGAGTAGGAATTTCATTGGGAAAAATCATTGTGTGTATTTAATGCAGAGGCTGATAGATTCTTGATTAGTCACGGCATGAAGGAATGCAAGGAGAAGGTAGGAGATTGGGGCTGAGAGGGAAAATGGATCAGCCACGATGAATGTGATGAATGGATCCTAATATGTCCTGCCGAAGGGTTTCGGGCTGAGACGTCGACTGAACTTTTTTCCATAGATGTCGCCTGGCCTTTTGAGTTCCTCCAGCATTTTGTGCGCGCTTCAGCATGAAGAAATGGCGTTATCAGACACGATGGCCCAAATGTCCTAATTCTGCCCCTGGTCTTATGGTCTCTCTCTACCAATCGTTTCCGACCCGACTGTGATGCTGCTGCAATCATTTATTTTGTCATTGCAACATACAGAACTCAGCAGGTCAGGCAGCATCTATCGAGAGGAATAAACAGTCGACGTTTCGGGCCGACATCCTTCATCTGGATTGGAAAGCAAGGGGGAAGAAGCCAGGATAAAAATGGTGCGGGGAGCGGAATGATTACAAGCTGGAAGGTAACTGATTAGTAAAGCCAGGTGGGTGACGGGGTGGTGGGAAGGTGCGGGGGTGGGGGGGTGGGAGGACGAAGTAAGATTTTTGGGGCTGTTAGATGAAAAAGCTAATTGCAGGGAGAAGAAGGAATCTGATAGCAGAGGAAAGTGGAGCATGGGAGAAAGGGAAAGAGGACGGGCACCAGGGAGAGGTGAGGAGAAGAGAAGAGGTAAGTCGGGAGCCAGAGTGGGGATTTGAAGAAGAAAGAAGCGGAATGGGGAAAATTACTGGAGTCGGTAGAAATCAATGTACCTCTATCTCACGGGACGTATGCAGGATAAACACGATATTGGCTTTAATTGGGAATGTGACAGTGTATAGACTTTTGAAAATGAATCTATTTACATCTATTTTCCCACTTTGATGCAGTTTTAACCTCGCCGATTCTTCATCTCCAGCAAATTGCTTGATGCTGCCGATTTGAGCGCATGAAGTCCAGTGTCCTCGTTCTTCCTCGCGGAAGGAGAGTTGGCAGGTTGCAGTTGTGCAGAGGGATATCCGTGCTGAGCATGATACGGATTCAACTATAGTAAATCCCTTCTGTATGCTCCGTACCCCGCCATTCTCTGCACGATCGCGAGACCATCTACAAGCCTCTTAAGCCACTTAAATCTGTTGTATCTGCCTCTAACACCACCCCACCACTCCGGGTGGAAACTACCCGATAAACCTCCTATAAGAACCAGAAGATATAGGAGCAGAATTAGGCCATCGAGTCTGCTCCGCCGTTTCATCATGGCTGATCCATTTTCTCTCTCAAAGCCAATCTTCTGCCTTCTCCCCGTATCCCTTCATGCCCTGACTAATGAAGAATCTATCAAGTACACCCAAATGACCTGGCCTCCACAGCCGCCGGTGGCAACGAAATCCACAGATTCTCCGCTCTCCGTCTAAAGTTATTCTTCCTCATCTTCGTTCTAAAAGGACGCCCCTCTGTTCTGAGGCTGTGTTATCTGATCTCAGAGACCCCCACCATAGGAAACATCCGCTCCACAGCTACTCTGTTGAGTCCTTCCAATACTCCGTAGTTTTCAATGAGGTCACCACTCAGTCTTCTTAAGAAAACTCCTACACCACCATCCCCTCCCCCACGCCACCCCACCACCCTGCGGCTTCTCGCCTTGATGTAAAGCCCTCTTGTATTTGGCATTTCTCCTGGGGGAAGCTTATTCTATATATCTACCCTATCTACGCCTACTCGTAAATTTGTGACTGTCAGGAGGGGGAAGGGGAGTAGACAGAATGAGCAGAGCACCCCTGTGGCTGTTCCCATTAACAATAAGTATACCGTTTTGGATACTGTTGGTGGGGACGACCTACCAGGGACAATTTGCAGTGGTTGCGTCTCTGGCACCGAGACTGGACCCTCAGCTCAGAAGGGACGGAGGGAAAAGATAAGAGCAGTAGAGATAGGGGATTTGATAACTAGGGGGACAGGTAAGAGATTCTGTGGAAAAGATCGAGAATCCCGGATGGTCTGTTGCCTCCCCGGTGCCAGGATCCGCGATATCTCGAATCGAGTTCTCAGTATTCTCAGGAGGGAGGGTGAGCAGCCAGATGTCGTGGTCCATGTCGGGACCAATGACGTGGATAAGAAGAAGGAGGAGGTCCTGCAAAGAGAATATAGGGAGTTGGGTGCAAAATTGAAGGACAGGACCTCCGGGGTTGCAATCTCAGGATAGCTACCCGTGTCACGTGCTAGTGAGGCTGGAAATAGGAAGATAATGCAGCTAAATACGTGGCTAAGGAGATGGTGCAGGAGGGAGGGCTTCATGTTTCTGGACAATTGGGCCTTGTTCCAGGAAAGGTGGGACCTGTTCCGACGGGACGGGTTGCACCTGAACTGGAGAGGGACTAACATCCTTGCGGGAAGGTTTGCTAGTGCTACTTCGGGGGTTTAAACAAGATTTGCAGGGGGAGGGGAAGCAGACTGCTAGAGCAGATAGTGAGGTGGAGGAGGATAAAGGTCATGCGAGAACTGCAAGTATAGTGCATGGAGTAAAGCCAGATCTAACTTATGGAGAGGCTTTGAGGAAAGAGAAGCAGAATAAAAGGTGTAAAGGTAGTAAGGTAGAATGGCTAAAGGGCGTGTACTTCAATGCAAGAAGCATCAGGAACAAAGGTGATGAACTGAGAGCTTGAATACACACATGGAATTACGCTGTAGTGGCCATTACAGAGACGTAGCTGGCACCAGGGCAGGAATGGATTCTCAATGTTCCTGGATTTCAGTGCCTTAAAAGGGGTGGGGGTGGGGGAAGGGGAGGAGGGGTGGCATTACTGGTCAGGGATACTATTACAGCTACAGAATGGGTGGGTAATATAGCAGGATCCTCTTTTGATTCAGTATGGGTAGAAGTCAGGAACAGGAAGGGAGCAGTTACTCTATTGGGGGTATTCTATAGGGCCGCTGGTAGCAGCAGAGGTACTGAGGAGAAGATTGGGAAGCAGATTTTGGAAAGGTGCAAAAATAACAAGGTTATTATCATGGGTGACTTTAACTTCCCTAATATTGATTGGCACCTGATTTGTTCCAACGGTTTAGACCGGGCAGAGTTTGTTAAGGTTGTCCAGGACGGATTCCTGTCACAGTATGTTGACAGGCCGACGAGGGGGAATGCGATTCTAGTTCTAGTATTAGGTAATGAACCGGGTCAGGTCGCAGATCTCTTAGTGGGTGAGCATCTGGGGGAGAGTGACCACCACTCCCTGGCCGTTAACATTATCATGAAAAAGGATAGAATCAGAGAGGACAGGAAAATTTTTAATTGATGAAGAGCAAATTATGAGGCTATAAGGCTGGAACTTGCGGGTGTGAATTGGGATGATGTTTTTGCAGGGAAATGTATTATGGACATGTGGTCGATGTTTAGGGATCTCTTGCAGGATGTTAGGGATAAATTTGTCCCGGTGAGGAAGATAAAGATTGGGAAGGTGAAGAAACCATGCGTGACAAGTAAGCTGGAGAATCTAGTTAGGTGGAAGAAGGCAGCATACATGAGGTTCTGGAAGAAAGGATCAGATGGGTCTATTGAGGAATATAGGGAAGCAAGAAAAGAGCTTAAGAAGGGGCTGAGGAAAGCAAGAAGGGGTCATGAGAAGGTCTTGGCGAGTAGAGTAAAGGAAAACCCCAAGGCATTCTTCAATTATGTGAAGAATAAATGGATGACAGGAGTGAAGATAGGACCGATTAGAGATAAGGATGGGAAAATGTGCCTGGAGTCTGTGGAAGTGAGAGAGGTCCTCAATGAATACTTCTCTTCGGTATTCACCAATGAGAGGGAACTTGATGACAGTGAGGACATTACGAGTGAGGTTGATGTTCTGGAGCATGTTGATATTAAGGGAGAGGAGGTGTTGGAGATGTTAAAATACATTAGGACGGAAAGTCTCCAGGGCCTGATGGAATATTCCCCAGGCTGCTCCACCAGGCGAGTGAAGTAATTGCTGATCCTCTGGCTAGGATCGTTATGTTCTCTTTGTCCATGGGAATGGTACCGGAGGATTGTGGGGAGGCGAATGTTGTCCCCTTGTTCAAAAAAGGTAGTATGGATAGTCCAGGTAATTATAGAGCAGTGTGCCTTACGTCTGTGGTGGGAAGCTGTTGAAAAAGATTCTTAGAGATAGGATCTATGGGCATTTAGAGAATCATGGTCTGATCAGGGACAGTCAGCATGGCTTTGTGAAGAGCAGATCATGTCTAACAAGCCTGATAGAGTTCTTTGAGGAGGTGACTAGGCATATAGATGTGTGTAGTGCAGTGGATGTGATCTATGTGGATTTTAGTAAGCCATTTGACAAGGTTCCACACGGTAGGCTTATTCAGAAAGTCAGAAGGCATGTGATCCAAGGAAGTTTGGCCAGGTGGATTCAGAATTGGCTTGCCTGCAGAAAGCAGTGGGTCGTGGTGGAGGGAGTACCTTTGGATTGGAGGGTTGTGACTGGTGGTGTCCCACAAGGATCGCTTCTGGGACCTCTACTTTTCGTGATTTTTATTAACGACCTGGATATGGGGGTAAAAGGGTGGGTTAGCAAGTTTGCAGACGACACAAAGGTTAGTGGTGTTGTGGGTAGTGTAGAGGATTGTCGAAGATTACAGAGAGACATTGGTAAGATGCAGAAGTGGGCTGAGAAATGGCAGATGGAGTTTAACCCGGTGTGAGGTGGTACACCTTGGAAGGACAAACTCCAAGGCAGAGTACAAAGTAAATGGCAGGATACTTGGAAGTGTGGAGGAGCAAAGGGGTCTGGGGGTACGTGTCCACAGATCCCTGAAAGTTGCCTCACAGGTAGATAAGGTAGTTAAGAAAGCTTATGGAGTGTTAGCTTTCATAAGCCGAGGGAAAGAGTTTAAGAGTCGCGGGGTAATGATGCAGCTCTATAAAACTCTGGTTAGGCCACACTTGGAGTACTGTGTCCAGATCTGGTCGTCTCACTATAGGAAGGATGTGGACGCATTGGAAAGGGTACAGAGTAGATCTACCAGGATGCTGCCTGGTTTAGAGAGTATGCAATATGATCAGAGATTAAGGGAGCTAGGGCTTTACTCTTTGGAGAGAAGGAGGATGAGAGGAGTCATGATAGCGGTATACAAGATATTAAGGAAATAGATAGAGTGGACAGCCAGCGCCTCTTCTCCAGGGCACCACTGCTCAATACAAGAGGACATGGATTTAAGGTAAGGGGTGGGAAGTTCAAGGGGGATATTAGAGGAAGGATTTTTACTCAGAGAGTGGTTGGTGCGTGAAATGCACTGCCTGAGTCTGTGGTGGAGGCAGATACACTAATGAAATTTAAGAGACTACTGGACATGTATATGGAGGAATTTAAGGTGGGGGGTTATATGGAAGGAAGGGTTTAAGGGTCAGCACAACATTGTGGGCCAAAGGGCCTGTACTCTGCTGTATTGTACAGTTCTATGTTCTATCTTCTATAAATTTATAAATTGTCACTAGTTCTCCCTTCAGGCCCTGGCAATAATCTAATTTTGTTCAACCTCTGCGTACAGCTTGTTGCTTATCTGCCCGTGGTGCCCTGCCTCACCAGACTTGTGCACGTGACAATAAACTCGAATTAACTGGATTTTAATCAGAAATGTGAGAGTTTTCTCATTTGCAAACAGCTAGTTTAAGTTTTATTTTCCATTTTGTTTCAGTTGTAACCTCGCTTTTCTCCAGCAAATTGTTTGCTGATTCAGATGTCATCGACCGCCGACTCCCACCTGTTCATTCCTCCTTAGATTAGGAGATTAGGAAAGTACACTCTATAAATCTTTGGCCAGCCCGCAGCCGGTCCCCACACTATAGGATGAGATGACTGCATTGGAAAGGGTGGAGGGGTGATTTCACAGGACGCTGCCGGGGATGGCGTGGTTCGGTTACAAGGAGAGATCGGAGAGGCCGGGTCGCGTCTCCATGGAGCGGGGGAGACTGAGGGAAAGCTTGATAGGGGAACCTGCTGGAGGTGGAGGGGAGGAAATTATGGAGTGATCATGCCGTCATATCTGGTTACCATATCCAGGAGGAGGATCTTCCCAGAAACCAGCAAACCAACTTGGAGTGGAGTCACTTAGACGTCACTAAGGTGGACATGGGGGCAGTTTTTTGACAGGGTGCCTCCTAAAAGTTTGGGTAAAGCATTCGGGTAGATGATAGAGTGATAATCCAGTCACCAGCAGAAGAACGATGTCTAACGACCCTGAATTTTTGGTTCACTAGACCGGGTTCCTGAATCAGCAGGCCCCGTGGCATCAACGACGGCGGGATGTGGGGGAGTGGGAAGGGGTGGGGGGGGTAGTGTGGGAACCATGGGAGAACAGGAGTTCACCCTCAGACTTGGCACCCGCGTTGGTTAGACTGATCGGCTTGCTGTGAATCGACTCCATCCGGCTGATCGGCGAAGGCCTGGAGGAACAAGGTGGTCGGGGAGTGCTTGAAAACCTGGCGGAAGTTGTGGCTGATGAAGACATAGAGAATGGGGTTCAGGGCGCTGTTGAGGGAAGCCAGGCCCACAGACAGGTTGTCCCAGATCAAGGCTTCAGGTTGGGTGGAGAAAGCCTGGGCTAGGCCACAAATGTGAAATGGCAGCCAGCAGAGAAAAAAGGTGGCGACCACGGCCGATATGATGCGGATGGGCTTTCTGTACTTGGCAACTTTGTCTCTCTTCAGCTTCCAGCCGATCAGGAGGTAGCAGGATGCCATGATCAGGAAGGGGAGGGCGAACGCTAAAGCGGTCCGAGTAGCCTCCACTACGACTTTGGTATGTTCCCCGAAGTAAGTTCCGGTGTTGTTGAAGCCGCAGTACATCAAGCCCATCTCAGGATAGCTGATCACCTGCCGTGTCAGCAGGGTGGGCAAGCACATGAGGAAGGCAAGGCCCCAGGCCCCAAGGCAGGTGACGTGCTTACAGGCTGTGGTCCTCCGTAGCCGGAACCACAAGGGTTGAAAGACAGCCAGATAGCGGTCAATGCTGATCAGGGTCAATAGGAAGACGCTGGCAGACATGTTGAGGATGATGGCGGCGGGAAGGAGCTTGCAGAAGACGTTGTCTCTGGGCCAGGAACTTTCGGAGGCCACATTGCCCAGTAAGAAGGGGAGGGTGAGGCAGTATGTCAGGTCTGCCACGGCTAGGTTCAGGAAACCAACTCTGCTAATGCCGCCAGTCTTCTTGAAGCCCGTTACCCAGATGACGACGACGTTGCCGGGGACACCGAGCAAGAACGTCAGTGTGTAGGTGACAATCGACAAGATGGAGGGCGTTGACAGTGCCATTCCCATTTCTTCGTCGGGTTCCCAAGTTAGGGACCAGTTGCTATTAAAGGGTCTGCGAAGGAAGGTGTCCTTATCTTCGTCTTCGGAGTACAACATTGTCGGTCTAATGGGTGAGATATGGCGGACGTGAGAATAGAATGGCATGGAGGGAAGGGGAGTGAGGATGGAGGAGAAGGGGAGGGAGATTGGGGAGGAAGGAACAGGGAAGGAGAGAGGACGGGAGAAGAAAGGAGAGAAGGAGAGACGGAGATTAAGGGGATTGGGATAGAAGGGGAGGAGACGGGGTAGGGTGAGGGAGTGATAGAAAAGCAGGGTGACAGGGAAGAGGAAACGAAGGGCACGGTAAGAGAGAGAGAGAGGAGAAGAGGAGGAAGGGATCCGGAGGCTACCGGGAGAGAAGCGTGTGCGGAGAAAGAAAGGAGAAGTTAAAGGGCGAGAGAAAGGGGAATGTGAGAAGGAGGGTAATGGGAAGACAGGGAAAAGCAGGGGTTAGGTGACAGAGAGAGCCAAAAGGGGAAGGAGAAGGAAGAGGGGACAAGGAGAAAGGGAAGGTAATGGGAAGAGAGAGAGAGAGAGAGAGAGAGAGAGAGAGAGAATCGGGGGGGCGGGGAGAGGGACGCGAAGTAAGCAGAAGAGCAGGGGAGGAGGAGGAAATGCTGGAAGGTGAAATGAAGAGAGACTGGGTACAAGGAAGCAGAGAGCGGGGGTACAGTAGAGGGAAGGATGGAGAGAAGGGTGCAGCTCTCCATTTTGACGGCCCTTTTCGCGGCGCAGCTCTCCCTCTTCATCACGCCTCCCAAAATTATTTGACCAAAACGTGTGCAGGGGGACAGATTGTTAAGTTGCAGAGAACAGTAAGCCTGGTGGAATTGTGGACCGCAGAGGAGTTGTCAAGAGAAATGGCAGGATATAGATCAGCTACAGGTATGGACAGATTAATTGCGGGTGGAATTTAGTCAGTGCAAGTGCGAGGTGATGCACTTTGGGAGGTCAAATGTAAGGGGAAAGTATACAGGCACAACACTTCACAGTACCGGCGATCTGGGTTTAGTTCCCGCCGCTGCATGTAAGGAGTTTGCACTTTCTCCCTGTGGCTGCGTCTGTTTTCCTCCCATAGTCCAAATTCGTACCGATTGGTAGGTTGATCAGTCACCGTAAATTGTAATAGGGTAAAATCTGGGGTTGTTGGGCGACTCGGCTCGAAGGCCGGAAGGGCCTATTCCGCTCTATATCTCAATAAGTAAATAATTGAATTAAAAAAAAAACAGAGCGATCTTGTGGCCCAAGTCCACAGTTCATTGAAAGTGATCGTGTGGAAGAGAGTGCATGCCTTCATCGGTCGGGCATTGTGTAGAAGAGCCAGGAAGTCATTTTCAGTCGTATAAACATTTGAAGCAATTGGGGCAGTTCTCGTCACCCCCTTAGAGCAAGTATGTAGAGAGTTTGGAGAGGGCACAGAGAAGGGTCATCAGGATGTTGGCTGGATTAGAGGGTAGGAGCTATGGGATGCAGCAACGAAATTGGCCCTTTGGCCCAAATTATATCTTCTGGCCAGGATTTCTATCTCAACAAGACCCATATCTTTCTAAACCAGGGGTTCCCAACCTGAGGTGCACGGTCCACTACTCTACACATTTCCTATCCTTGTATCTGCTCAGGTGTTTTTTAAATATTGTCCATATACCCCCCTCATCTACTTCCTCTGGCAGCTCGGTCCATACACAGACCACCTTCAGGTGGGTAAAAGGATTCCTCAGGTCCCCTTTAAATCTCTCCCCTCTCAACTTAAACCTGTATCCCCTACCCTGGGGAAAACGACAATGAGCTCCCACCTTATCTACACCCATAAAAATTTTATAGAAACATAGAAAACCTACAGCACAATACAGGCCCTTCGGCTCACAAAGCTGTGCCGAACATGTCCTTACCTGAGAAATTACCTCGGGTTACTCATAACCCCCTATTTTTCTGAGCTCCATATACCTGTCCACGAGTCTCTTAAAAGACCCTATCGTATCTGTCTTCACCACCGCTGCCGGAAGCCCATTCCACACACTCACCACGCTTTGTGTAAAAAACTTCCCCCTGACATCCACTCTGTACCTGCTTCTAAGGACCTTAAAACTGTGCCCTCTCGTGATAGCCATTTCAGCCCTGGGAAAAAAGCCTCTGATTATCCACACGATCAATGCCTCTCATCATCTTATACACCTCTATCAGGTTACCTCTCATCCTCCGTCGCTCCAAGGAAAAAGAAGGCTGGGTTTACCTAACCTATTCGCAGAAGGTATGCTCCCCAATCCAGGCAACATTCTTGTAAATCTCCTCTGCACACTTTCTATGGTTTCCACGTCCTTCCGATAGTGAGACGACCAGAACTGAGCACAGTACTCCAAGTGGGGTCTGACCAGGGTCCTATATAGCTGCAAGCCATTATAAGGTCACCCCGCAGCCTCCTTGATTCAACGGAAAACAGTCTTAGACTGTCCAGTCCCTCTTTATAGCTGAAGCCCTCCAGACCCAAGAACATCCTGGAGAATAATCTCTGCCCCCTCCAGAGCTTAATGACATCGTTGCTATAGCTGGGCGACCAGAACTGAGCACAACACCCGAAGTGTGATCTCACCGACTTCTTCTACAGTGCAATGTGACGTTCCAACTCCTGTACTCAGTGTCCTGACCGATGGAGACCGAACTGCCAAGTGCCTTCCTTACCGCTCGGTATACCTGTGTCACCACTTTCAGGGAACCATCTACCTCTACCCCTATATCTCTCTGTTCTGCAATACACCCCAGGGCCGTACCATTCACTATGAAAGGTCTACCCTCATTTGTCTTCCCGAAACGTGACACGTCGCACTTTCCCAAATTTAACTGGTCCTCGGCTCACTTACCAAGCTGATCAAGATCCCTTAAAAATACTGAAAACTATCTTCAGCGTCAGCGACAACACCTATTTCAGTGTAATCTGTTAACGTGCTAAGTATAGTTTGTACCTTTTCAGTCATAAAATTGAATCGTCTGCTCCCTTACTCCGAACTAACATTTCCTGACACCAAATCTTTATTCCTCTCCACAGATACTGTCTGACCTGCTGGGTTCCTCCAGCATTTTATGCGCACCGCTTGTGAAATATTTTTCGAATTTCATTCATCTTCTCTACCAAGGCTCTCTCATGTCACCTTTTCGCTCTTTCGGCTTCCGACTTGAATACACTCCCGCATCACTTGTCCTCGCAGCAGCCTGTACTTGATCCATAAGACCACAAGATATCGGTGGAAGTTTAGGCCAGTTGACCCATCAAGTCTGCTCCGCCATTTCATCTTGGCTGATCCATTTCCTTCTCAGCCCCAATCTCCACTCTATCGAGGCCTTTCTACACCCGATAGTTTCAGTGAGGGTCCCCTCATTCTTCCGAATTCCAGCGAGTACAGGATGCTAACCAAGACGTGGTGAGACCACGCTCGAAGGATTGTGTTCAGTTTTGGTCATACTGCCGCAGGAAAGCTGGAAAGAGTGCAGAGGAGATATTGCTACGACTCGGGAGACAGAGTTATGGAGGGAGATTGGGTATGTTGGGACTTCATTTGTTAGAACTTAGGAGACTGAGGGGTGACTGTATAGAGGTGTATAAAACCACGAGGGACATAAATAGGGTGAAGGCAGTTTTTCCACGCAGGGTTGGCGAAGCAAGAACTGGAGGGCACAGGTTTAAGTTGGGAGGGGAAAGTTTTTATAGGGACCTGAGGGCAAATTTTTAACCCAGAGGTTGGTCCGTAGATGGAACGAGTTTCTGCAACTGCTGGTACCTAACCCACGGCTCCATCTTTTTCTTGGGCAGGGCTGCAATATCCTGCGTCGTCTAGGATTCCTTACTCCTGCCAGCTTTGCCTTTCACAGTGACAGGAACACCTAAACTTGTAGTCTGAATATCTCTCTTTTAAAAGGCACACAATTGCCAGATGACTCTTTACTTGCAACCAACCTACTCCAATTAACTACCACAGGTCCCTCTCTAATGCTGTTAACTTTCACCACCCACGATTTAGAACTGCAACCTGAGGGTCAGACCTGTCCTTTATCATCTCTAACTTAAAATTGGTGCAATTATGACCACTCATCTCAAAGTGCTCCCACACGGACTCCTTGGTCACGTGTCCTGCCCCCAGGACAAGGATCTCCCTCTCCCTGGTAGGGATTTCTACATATTGAATAAGGAAATCTCCTTGAACACACCCAACAAACTACCACATCTAAGCCCAGAGCTCCATGACAATGCCTGTCTGTAAAGTTAAAGTGCCCTACGATGAGAACGCTATCATTTCTGCAACGTTTTGCAACCTCCTTGCAGATGTGCTCCTTTAATTCCGGTTGTCTATTAGAGGGCCTATGGTACAATCCCAGCAAGTTGATAATTCACTTCTTATTTCTAAACTCCACCCAGAAAGGCTGACTGGAGGATCCTTTTGTAATTTCATCTCTGACTCCTACTCTGATGTTCTCTTTCATCAGTCAGGCAACTCACTCTCCTCTCTGTCCTCCAGCTCTATCACATCTATGACACCTGGATCCTGAAACAATTAGCTGCCATACCTGTTCCTCCCATAGACATACTTCTGTAATGGGTATAATATCCTATTCCAATGTACCTATCATGACCTGAGAGGTTGGACAAACTTAGGTTGTTTCCTCTGGAGCACTGGAGGACCGGGGAGATCCCGATAGAAGTTTATAAATTCCAAAGATAATATAGACAGGTAGAATCTCTTACCCGGGTTAGTAATATCAAATGGTGGAGGACAAGCACTTAAGGAGAAAGGGGAAGTTCAAAGGAGAAGCGTGGTATTTTTACACAGAGAGGAGTGTTAGGAAATGAGGAGGAAGTTTGAACCAAAAACAGAGCAGCGGAGACAATTTAGCGGTGAAAGATAATTTACTAGTTAACTGCAAAATTAATAGCCAGGAGGGTCCAGTAAATAAGTGAGAACTGATACTGAATACGACAGGGTAAGAAGGTCACTGAAAGCTAAGAACAACCGCTTGAAGCTGTCAGGATCGTGTGAGTGAACGAAGATTGTGTACGAGAGCTGAGTTTAAATGGAATCGAGAAGCAGGTGACTCCTGTTACCTGTGCAGAGACTGGAAGGAACTTGTCCGTGCAAACCTGACAAGGGGTGTGTATGTGACTGGAAAGAGCTGCCAGCAGAGGTTTAGAAAAAGGGTGGAAATCACTCCCTGATACGCAGTTCCACAGAACTCAGTTTGAGGAAATTGAATTCCAATTAACACCAATAACTAACATTGAAATTACTCATTACCAGAGAAACATAGAAAATGAAGCTCTGTGGCAAACCTTTGTACCGCAACTGCTGGATGTGAAAGTTTGGAGGCACTTTAGTGTCTTGTGTAATTGGACAGTTTAGAGAGGGAGCTAAAAATTTATCAAAATAAAGTTTATTACAAACCCAAATTCGAAACGATTTAATTTTTCTGATTTCCACTACATCACATTCAATATACAACATGCATGGGATCTGCTGGAGATCTGTGACCAGTGGTCCTCTGCAAAGATCGATACTGGGACCTCTGCATTTTAGAAAAATATAGATACATCAACTGTGATACAACTGTGACTATATATATACACACAGTTAGGGTGTCTAAGGTTTTTGCAAAGTACTGGAGTAATTTTATGTATTGCTCTATACTGCCGCCATGAAAGAAGAAAAAGTAACAAATTTTAATGGCATATGTGAGTGATTATAATTCAGCTTCTGATATGGGTCTCTATTATGGACTGAGAGTAAAATGAGACATGGAGATGAGAATCATAGCTGTGAAAAGGGGAAGTGAGAGAGGAGTGAGCGGAAAGCATCAGAGAGACATTCTACAATGATAAATAAACCAATTGTTTGGAATCAAATGACCTTGCTTTGTCTCTCAGGGCGGGAGGGTGGTGGGCGTGGCACTCTCGACATGCCCTTGCCCCTGGCACTCCTTCTGTCCCACACCCCTTTCACGGAGCTCAACCCTCACCATTTCCAATGTCCATTCCCAATGTGTGTGTGCTCTCTCTCGCTCTCTCTCTCACACACACACACACACACACAAACACACACACAATATATGTGTGTCTCTATATATGTATATACATACTGTATATAAGACTTGTATGAAAACCTAGATGAGCAATTTAGTACATTTGCTCAAATCACAGAGATTGCTGGAGTTGTGGACAGTAAGGAAGGTTGTCAAAGGACTGAGCAAGGAATAGATTGTTACAGTTATGGACAGGGAAATAGAAGATGGAGATTATTCCGGGCAAGTGTGAGGTGTCAAACTTTGGAAGGTTAAAAATGAAAAGAAAGTACACAGTGAAGGGCAGGACTCTACTGAAATGATGTTCTGAGGGGATCTGGGGAGTATGTCCACGGTACTCCAGAAGTGAAGAAGGTGTATGACACACTTGCCTTCATCGCTCAGTGGAAGATGCAGGAGATCGTGCTGCAGCTGTATAAAACCTTGCCTGTGTTGCATCTGGATCACTGGGTGCTGTTCTGCAGCTCTTATTTCATGGAAGACGTGGAGGCTTTCGAGAGGGTGCAGAACACTTTCGACCGGATGCTGCCCAATTTACAGGCTAGGGGCCCTCAGGAAAGAGATTGAGTTACTTTCACTGGAGTGTTGAAGACTGAGGTGTGACCTGACGGAAGTTTATAAAATTAAGAATGAGTTGGGGGCGGGGGGCGGGGGGGGGGGAGAGTCAGAGAGAGAGAGAGAGAGAGAGAGAGAGAGAGAGAGAGAGAGAGCGAGAGAGAGAGAGGAATGACAGCCTGTTTTCTGGCAAAGGTGTACTTGGTAAACGGTATGCCTTCCAAAGTGAAGTTTCGAGAGTACAAAGCTTGTATGTGCCTGTCAGAATAAAAGGTAACGTAAACAGATGTAGGGAACCTTGGTTTTCAAGAGATATTGAGATTGAGCCACTGGCTAAGCAAAAAAAAAAGAGGTGTATTGCAGGTATAGGCAGGTAATAATAAATGGCGTGCTTATGGAGTATAAGAAATGCAAGAGAATGCTCTAGAAATAAATTAGGAGGGTTAAAACGAAGCACAAGTTTGCATTAGCAGACGAGGTGAAGCAGAATCCAAAGGGAATTTGCAGATATGTTAAGAGCAATAGGATTGCAACAGAGAAAGTTAGTCCTCCGGAAGATCGGAATGGTAATCCATGCATGGAGCCAGAAGAGTTGGGGGAGTCGTAAATGCATTTTGTTTCCATTTGTATTTACTTAGGAGCCGGATAGGGTGTACAGAGAAGTAAGACAAAACAACATTAAATTCATGGACTCTAAACAGATTGCAGAGGAAGAGGTGTTTGCTGAGTGGAGACAAATTAAGGTGGATAAATCCCCAGGTTCTGACAAGGTGTTCCCTCGGACCCTGTGTACGTCAAGTGCAGAAACTGAAGCGGTCCTAGCGGAGATATTTAAGTCATTCTTAGCGACAGGTGAGATGCCAGAGGATTGGAGGATAACCAATGTTGTTCCGTTGTTTAAGAAAGGCTCTAAAAATAAATCAGGAAATTATAGGCCGGTGAGCCTGACATCGGCAGTGGGAAAATTATTGGAATATCAACCCTCCCCCCCAAAGTATCCCTTCATGGACTGACCAATCAAGAATCTGGCAATATCCGTCTTAAATATTCATAAAGACCTGGCCTCCACGGCTACCCGTGGCAACTCATTCCAAAGATTCACCACCGTCTGGCTAAAGAAATGCGTCCTCATCTCTGTTCTAAAAGGATGACCCTCTATTCTGAGGATGTGCCTCTGGTCTTAAACTCTCTCACCAGAGGGAACATCCTCACCGCATCCACCACATCAAGGCCTTTCACATTTTGATAGGCGTCAATGAGGTCTTCTGATTTCTAGTGAATACAGTTCCAGAGCCAACAAACGCTCTTCATTTGACAATCCTGGAATCATTTTTGTGAACCCCCTTTTAACCTTCTCCAGTTACAGAACATGCTTTCTAATATAAGGCATTTGATAAGGTATCCCGTGCAAGGCATTTTGAGAAAGTAAGGAGGCATGGGACCCAAGGGGACGTTGCTTTGTGGATCCAGAATTGGCTTGCCCACAGAAGGCAAAGAGTGGTTGTAGACGGGTCATAGTCTGCATGGAGGTCGGTGACCAGTGGTGTGCCTCAGCGATCTGTTCAGTGACTCCTTACCTTTGTGATTTTTATAAATGACCTAGATGAGGAAGTGGAGGGATAGGTTAGTAAATTTGCTGATGACACAAAGTTTGGGGTGTTGTGAAATAGTGTGGAGGGCTGTTAGAGGTTACAGCGGGACATTGATAGGATGAAAACCTGGGCTGAGAAGTGGCAGATGGAAGCCAACCCAGATAAGTGTGAGGTGGTTTATTTTGGTAGGTCAAATATGATGACAGAATATAGTATTAATGGTAAGGCTCTTGGCAGTGTGGAAGGTCAGAGGGATCTTGGGGTCCGAGTACATGGGATACTCAAAGTTGCTGTACAGGTTGATTGTTTAAGAAGGCATACAGTGCATTGGCCTTCATCAAGCGTAGGACTGAGCTTAAGAGCTAAGAGGTAATGTTACAGCTCTATAGGACCCTGATCAGACCCCACTTGGAGTACTGTGCTCAGTTCTGGTCACCTCACTACAAGAAGGATGTGAAAACTATAGAAAGGGTGCAGAGGAAATTTACAAAGATGTTTTGCCTGGATTGGAGAGCATGCGTTATGAGAAAAGGTTGAGCGAACTTAGCCTTTACCCCTTGGAACGGCGGAGGGTGAGAAGTGACCTGACAGAGGGGTATAAGATGATGAGAGGCATTGATCTTGTGGATAGTCAAAGGCTTTTTTCCCAGGGCTGAACGAGAGGGCACAATTTTAAGGCGCTTGGAAGTAGGTACAGAGGAGATGTCAGGGGTAAGTTTTTTATGCAGAGAGTGGTGAGTGCGTGGAATGGGCTGCCGGTAACGGTGGTGGAGGCGGAAACGATAGGGTCTTTTAAGAGGCTCTTGGATAGGTACATGGAGCTGAGAAAAATAGAGGGCTATTGGTAATCCTAGGTAATTTCTAAAGTAAGTACATGTTCGGCACAGCTTTGTGGCCGAAGGGCCTGTATTGTGCTGTAGGTTTTCTATGTTTCTGTGTTTCTAAGGGGCCCAATCCGCTCACAATACTCCAAGGGAGGCCTCAGTAGTGCTTTATAAAGTCTCAATATTACATCCTTGCTATTATATTCTAGGCATCTTGAAATTAATGTATCACATTTGTTTTCCTCACCACAGACTCAACTGCCAATAAACCCCTTAGGGAGTCCTGCACGAGGACTTCCAAGTCCCTTTGTGCCCCAGCTGTTTTTCCATTTGGAAAGTAGCCAACCCTTTCATTTCTTCTACCAAAGTGCATGGCCAAACACTTCCATTACTGTATTCCATCTGCCACTCCTTTGCCCATTCTCCTATTCTGTCTAAGTCCTTCTGCAGCCTCTTTGCTTCCTTAAAACTACCTGCCCCTCCACCTATCTTCGAATCATATGCAAACTTTGCAGCAAAGCCATCAATTCCGTTATCTAATGCTCTGTTATGTGCCCTCTTTTTGACCCTTATTTTGGCCTTGCCTTTTCATGTTAGCCATGGTTCTGTCATCTTGCCTTTAGAACCCTTCCTCCTCTTGGGGATGTGTATATGCTGTGCCTTCCGAATTTTTAGCCACTGCTGCTCTGCCGTTATCCCTGCCAGTGTTCTTTTCCAATCAGTTCTGGCGAACTCCTCTCTCATACCTCTGTAATTCCCCTTGTTCCACTGTTATACTGATATATCTGACTTTAGCTTCTCCTTCCCAAATTTCAGGAAAAATTAGGTCATAGTATGATCACTTACTCCTAAAGGTTATTTTACTTTAAGCTCCCTATCAATTCCAGGTAATTGCAGAACACTCAATCCAGAATAGCTGATCCCCTATTGGGCTTAACCGTGAACTGAACTAAAAAGACATCTTATAGCCATTCTTGAAATTTCCCCTCTTGGGATCAAGAACCAACCTGATATCCCCAATCTATATCTGCATATTGAAATCCCACATGACTATTGTACCATTGCCCCTTTTGGCATGCATTTTCAATTTCCCCTTGTAATTTGTAGACCACATCCTTACTACTGTTTAGGGGTCTGTATACAAATCCCATCAGGGTGGTTGTTTTACCCTTGCAGTTCCTTAGTTCTATCCACAAGGATGGTACACCCTCCGACCTTATGTCATCTCTTTCTAAAGGTTTGATTTCATTATTTACTAACAGAGCAATGCTACTCCCGCTGCCCTCCTGCCTACTTTTTCCATAGTCTGCGTATCTTTGGACATTAGGGTCCCAGCCATAATCTTTTTTCAACCATTTTGCAGTGATGCCTACAACATCATACATGACAATATGTAACGTGCTATAATTCATCTACCTTATTCCGCATACTGCATACATTCAAATATAACACCTTCAGTCCCGTATTTACCCTTTTCGATTTTGTCCACCTTTCACATTGTAACTCATCCTGTTGACTGCAATTTTACCCTATCATCTGCCTTTCCTCGCTAGAAGACTCACGACACATTGCCTTTGCTTGCAAACCAACTACCTCAACTTCAGCACTATCACCCCGGTTCCCATTTCCCTGCTGAAGTAGTTTAAGCCCTCTCGAACAACTCTAGCCAACGAGTCCGCACGGAAATTGGATTTCCACGGGTTCAGGTGTAACCGTTCCTTCTGTACAGGTCGTACCTTACCCAGAGGAGATACCAATAATTCACAGATCTGAACGCCTGCCCCGTGTACCATTTCCTTAGCTTCGCTGTGGAAAGATCGAATTGGTAGCGTAAGTGGTGCCTGCAAGCTCGATTTCAACGTTTAAGAGAAGTTTGGATAGGTATATGAATGGTAGGCATATGAGGGGTATGGTCCCGGTGGAGGTGGGTGGGAGTACGCAGTGGGCTGAGAGGCTTGTTTCTGTGTTGTACTTCTCTCTGACTCTATGACATGGATTTCAGGTGGGAGGGCAGTTAAAGTAAATGTGCGGTTAACATTTTTACACAGAGAGTGGTGGGTGCATGAGGAGGCTACCGAAGCACCGGATGGATTAGAAAGAAGTCGGACTTCCTATATGGCATGTTGCCATAGAGTCTGCTTGCTTCAACAGTTCTGAACGGCCCTGTCTCTTATCTCTACATGCAGACTCTTCCTCTTCCTGTAAACTACCCTTAAAGCTTTGAAAGCTTTCAAAACTCCCGAGCGTTCCTCTCCGTATTGTTCCCCTTTTCTGTCACCCTCTTTCGTGCGTTCTGCTCCCTTAGACCCCGACTCCGGCATTCCTCCCGGGGCGCATTCTTCTCAAGATGGACCTTGCTGTCCCTGGAGTGGCAGCTCACCTTCTCCGGAATCTCCGACTCAGTTTGCCCTCCTACGCAGTTCGGAACAGTAGAACGCGGATCCTTAATCGGTGCGACGGCAAGGAACTGCTCTTGAACAGGAACGGTGCAGCGACCCACGGTGGGACTGTCAGCGGTCCCGGGTAGACCCGGAAAGGCGACGTGCATGGACCTGAAAGCTGGTCTGGCACGAGTTCGGAGTGCTGACTGGGTCATAGATGATCGATTGCTAATAGATTGCTGGTCAGAGTATGATTCACACCCTGCCGGTCCAATCAGCTCAGTTGGAGGAAATTGGACCGATGACATCAGGATATAACAGAGACGTCACTCAGTTTGGAACCGCAGAACTATGTTAGTTCTAAAATACCTTTTTTTTGTATAAGCCATGTACTGCTTCTTGATTGATCAGGGCCTGAAGGGATACGGGAAAAGGCAGAAGTTTGGGGCAGAGAGGGAAATTTGCTCAGCCAAATGGCCTTATTCTGCTCCTATATCTTACGGGCCTATCATAACCAATATGTGTAATGGGACAGTGTAAAAGAGCTTCACTCTGTATCTGATCCTTGAAATTTTCTTTAATCGAAATACAGTTCATTACAAAGATAAAACCCAAAATATTACACTGCTGGAATTTATTCTGCCTCATATTCAATAGAAGTGCAAGTTGGGTGGGATCCAGGTTGACTTGGTAGTGTGGAGTTAGAATGAGATTTTCTATAGACACTTGCGGAGGGGTGATTTTCTGGCTGCATTCTGCAGGGATCAGTGCTGGGACCGCTGTTATTTGTGTGATGTATAAATGACGAATGAAATTCTAGATGGGTGTCTTCACACAGAAAATACTGGAGGAACTCAGCAGGGCAAGGCAGAGTACAGTTGCCGTTTCGGGCAGAAACCCTTCGACAGGACTGGGTGGCTTAGTAAGTTTGCAGATGACACAAAGGCTGGCGAAGTGCAGCCGGTGAGGAAGATTGTCAGAGGATACAGCAGGATATAGATCCAAGACCCAAGATTCAAGACTGTTTAATGTGATTTCCAGTACACAAGCGTAAAGGATAACGGACGAATTGTTACTCCGGATCTGGCGCAGCGCAAACAAACAAACAAACAAACAAACAAATAAATAAATAAATTATATATATATATATATATATATATATATATAATATTTATTTATACATCCCCTTATCGGTCGTGTGTATTTTCCCCTCAATATCGGGTCCTCTGCCAGAGGTCTGCGAAATTTAGGGTACGGCACAATATCCTTGCTGTTTCCAGTAGTGCGCTCTTCTAAACCGTGGGGGAAGTAACTGTTCTTGAATCTGATTGTCCTGGTTTAGAAGCTGATGGGAGAGGGACAAACAGTCCATGAGCAGGGTGGATGTGATCCTTCATGATACGATCAGCTACAGATGGGGGCGGGGGAAGATATGGCAGATGACGGTTCATCTGCTTCAGTGTGAGCTGTTGCACGCTGGGAGATTCAACTCTGTGCGGAAAGTAGACAGTTAATGGCAGGACCCTTAACAGCACGGATGTACAGAGTGATACTCTGATCGAAATCCATAGTTGTCTGAAATTGGCTACCCAATAGATTGGTAAGGCATGCTTGTGGTTATTGTTCGAGGGATTAAGTATAATAGTCAGGGAGTCACGTAGTAACTGTGTAAAACCTTGATAACCTGTATTCGAAGTGCTTTGTGCAGTATCGGATGTCCCAGTACAGGAAGGACGTGGACGTTTGGAGCTGGTGCCTCTAAGGAGTTTGTACCATAACCCCGTGGGTTTCCTCCGGCTGCTCCGGTTTCCTCTTACGGTGGTCATTCTAAATTGTCCCAATATTAGGCTCAGATTATATCGTGGCTCGAATACCCGGAAGGGCCTATTCCGTGCAGTATCTGAATAAAATAATGAATAAAGGAGGTTCACCAGGATGCTGCCTGGATTTGAATTTTGTCCAACGTCTTCTGTACCCTACCCAAAGCTTCCACATCCTTCCTGTAATGGGGCAGCACGAACTGCACAGAACACTCCAAGCTCGAGTTGTTTTCTCAAGAGTTTCGGTGCCTGAGGGGAGACCCCGATGGAACTTTACGCAATTGTGAGAGGCAAAGGTCGTGCAGCCAGTCAGTGACCTTTCCTGTTGTTGGGAATTTCAAATACAGGAGCGCACATTTTTGACGTGAGAGGGGTAAGTTTAAAGGGGTATTACGATGCCTGATTTTATACACAGACTTCTGGGTGCCAGAACGGTGGACTGAAGCAGATGCGGCAGGCATAGCTTAAACGCCATCTATCAATTGGCTGGCAATACAACCATTGCTGGCAGAATTTCAGATGGTGACAAGAGAGCGTGCAGGAGTGAGATATATCAGCTAGTCGAGCGTAACAGCAAACTTGCACTCAACGTCAGTAAGACCAAATACCTGATTGTGGACTTCAGAAAGGGTAAGACGAGGGAAGACACACCAGTCCTTATAGAGGGATCTAAAGTGGAAAACGTGGAGTACTTCCAAGTTCTTGGGCGTCAATATCTGTTCAGAATTTAACCTGGTCCCAACATATCGATGGAGCTACAAAGAAGGCAAGGCAGCTGCTATGCTTGAGAAGATTTGATATGCCTCCAGCTTTGTTTGAAAATTTCGACAGATGTACCGTGGAGGGCATTCTAACTGGCTGCTTCACCGTCTGGTATGGCTGCGTGTGTGTGTGTGTGTGGGGGGGGGGGGGGGGGGGCGGTGGGGGAGGTTTGCGAAGCTACTGTACAGGATCAAAGTAAGCTGCAGAGCGAGGTAAACTCAGTCAGCTCCATCATGAGCACCAGCCTCCGTAGTCTCGAGGAAACCTTCAGGAAGCGATGCCTCAAAAAGCCGGCGTCCATTATTAGGGACCTTCCTCACCCAGATCATGCCCTGCTCTCTTTGCTACAATCATGAAGAAGGCACAGACGACTGAAGGCACACACATAACGATTCAGAAACAGCTTATTTCCCTCTGCTATTGAATTTCTGAATGGGCATTCAACCCATGAAGACGACCTCGCTACTTTTTTAATTTCTATTTTTGAGCTACTTATTTAGTTTAACGATTTAATAGATACATATTTGCTCCCTAAATCCGGTATGCAAAGCGGGAGCACTTTCGCGTAGGGACCTCCATTGCGAACACTGCTTGCTGCCGAACATCCTCTTTCTCCATCCACAGGAGATGCACTCTGACGAGGATCCATCTGTAGGAGTGGGGGGGTCCTGCACACACTCTTCGCGACGAAGAGTGTCGGTTCGAGCAATTCTAACCCCTCCTGGGTAAATACCAGAGAGAGAGGGATGGCCAGGACGTACCTCAAGACCCGGCGGAGAACGCGGCCAGCGATCATGTGAAGAAGGGGCATGAGGTTGCTTCTGAAGGAGGGCAGTCCAATGATGACACAGCTGCACTTCCAGAGCATAGGATGGTTGAAGGCCCAGACCCGGCTACAATCAGTGCTGAGGAGTCAGAAGATGCCAAAATCCGTTTTAGGACGTCGTGTCGATGTCACGAGAGATATCATACTGACTCAGAAAAGTGACATGGAAAATGAAGCTCTGACACTCACTCGTTCTATGGAATGTGTGATAAGATCGAGTTAAGGGAACTTCACACTGTGTCTAACCTCGAGAGTGTGTTATGGAACAACACAGTGCGAACTTCCCTCTGTGCCTCTAACCAGGAGTTGTGTGATAGAGCGGTGTAGAGGGAGCTTCACTCGGTGGCTGTCCCCGGCTGTGTACAAAGGAATGGAGGAGAATTAATCTGCGTCTGACCCTGGGAGTGTGTGATGGAACAGTGTATCGAGAAGTTCACTTCATGCCTGCCCCGGGAGTGGACGGTGTGGAGGGAGATCCATTCTGTCTGAACACTGGATTTCGTGATGAGACGGTGTGCAGGGAGCTTCATTCTCTGTCTGACACCGGGAGTGTGTGATGGGACGGTGTAAAAGAGATTCACTCTGTGTCTAAAGATGGGTGTGTGCGATGGGATAGTGCAGAGCTAGATTTACTCTGTTATCTAAGCCTTCGTGGGTACGATGGGATGGTGTCGAGGGAGGGAGCTTCAAGTTATATCCGACCATGGCAATATCAGATGGAACGGTGTGGAAGGAGCTTCACTCTATGTCCGACCCCGCAAATGTATCATAGGACAATGTGAAGGGGGTTTACTCAGTGTCTAACCCCAGGAGTAGGTGATGGGACGGTGTAGCCTCACTGAATGTCTGACCCAGGGAGTGTATAAAGGAGCGGTGTGGTGTGAGCTTCACTTTGTGTCTGACCGCGGTAGTGTGTATTGAGACAGTGTGGAGAGAGCTTCACACTGTCTCTGACATCGGGAGTGTGTGAAGGGACGGTGTGGAAGGTGCTTTTCTCTGTGTCTGACTTTGGAATTGTGTGACGGGACCGTGTGCAAAGAGCTTTAGTCTGTATCTGAGAAAAGGAATGTCTGAAGGGATGGTGTGGACGGATCTTCACTCTCTGTCTGACCCCGGAAGTGTGTGATGGGACGGTGTGGAGCGGGCTTCAGTGTGTGGCTAACCCTGGGAGAGTTTGATGGGATTGCGTGAAGGCAACTCCAATCTGCATTTGTCCCAAGAGTGTGTAGTAGGTGTGGAGGAGCTTCACTCTCTGTGAGAATCCAGGAGTGTGTGTTGGGACGGTGTAGAAGGAGCTTCGTTCTGCGTATGATCCCCGAAGTGTGTAATGGGACATTGGAGAGGGAGCTTCAGTCTGTATCTGAACATGGGAGTGTCTGATGGGACGGTGTGGAGGGAGCTTCACTCTATGTCTGATCCCGGGAGGGTATGATGAGATGGTGTGGAGGGAGTTTCACTCGGAATCATATCGTGCACTTTCTCAAGGAAGTTTTTTACAAGGTTAAGTTGCGTACTATTACACTGCTGCAATCTCTTCTACATCATGTTCATTATCCAACATGAAAGGCACCAACAATTGATTCGAATTGGTTTGCTCATCGGAGTCAGAGGATTGTGTCGGTGCGGCGGTATTCTGTCGGGAGGTTTGCATTGGTGTTGCCCTGGGACCTCTGTTGTTTGTGATATCCGTAACTCAATTGGACGAAAATGTCGATTGGCACCTTGTTAGGTTTCCAGGTGACAAATAAATAGGCGGAGCTGTTGGCAGTGAAGAACTCTGTTAAGTGATACAGCGCGATTTACATCAATTACAGACATGGGCGGAGAAATGGCAGACGCAAATTAATCCAGGCAAGTGTGAGATGTTGCATTTTAGAAGGTCAAAGGTGAAAGGAAATCATACCGATAGGAGGTACACTCTATGCTTGTCTGCATTAGTTGAGACAATGGGTAAAAGAGCAAGGCCGCGTTTGGAGTAGAGTGTTATCCTGGTGGCCTTTTACAGGAAGGACTTGGAAGCTTTGCAGAGTTTGCAGAAGAGGGTTAGCAGAGATGTTACCTGGATTAGATGGTATGAGTGACGAGAAGCGATTGGACAAGCTGCAGTCGTGGAGGCCAAGGGGAGAGCCGATCCAGGCTTATAAAAGAATGTGAGGTGGAGATAGGGTAGACGGACGGTATCCCTGCCCCAGAATTAAAATGTTTCGTAGCAGAGGGCATACACTTAAAGTCAGACGGTCGTTCGTTAAGTGCCGTTTCCTATGACCTGGGCGATCACCATCTTTCCATGAGCATGATTATTCATGGAAAATCTTTCTGCGGAAGTGGTTTGTTTTTGCCATCTTCTGGGCAGCGTCTCTAAAAGACCGGCGCCACCAGCTATTATCAATGGTCTTCAGAATTTGTCAGCCTGGCGCCAGTGGTCGCCTAGCCAGGACCTGTGATATGCACCAGCTGCTTCCATGGCTTCACGTGACCCTGATCGGGGGGCTAAGCAAGGGGGCTACACCTTGCCCAAGGGTGACCTGCAGGCTAGCGGAGGGAAGGAGTGCCTTACACCTCCTTTGGTAGAGACTCATCTCCACCCCGCCACCCTGAAGTAAAACGGGCAAGCTTAAAGGCTATATGTGGCGGCAGAATTCTTCACACACGGAGCGGTCGATATCTGGGATGCGCTGTCCAGGGTGGCGCTGAAGGTAGGTGCGATAGAGGCGTTTAAGGATTTTCTTGGATAGGTACATCGTGCAATTGTGAACAAAGCATGGTGGCGCCTCGGAGACTGCGGAGATCCGGCATGACATCTAAAACATTGACAAACGACTGTAGTTGTGTAGTGCAGACTGTATTGCCTGGCTGCATTACATCCTGACACGGAAACACCAATGCCTTTGAACGGAAAATCCGACCGATGTTTCGGCCCAGCACATCTCGGGTAAAGCTCTCACAACCACTGCGCACATCGACATGAAATGTTGTCGTAGGAAAGCGGCATCCATCATCAGAGATCCGCAGCACCCAGGACAATCTCTCCTCTCGCTGCTGCCATCAGGTAGAAGGAACAGGAGCCCCAGGATTCGCACCAGCAGGTTCAGGAACAGTTTCTAACCCTTCAGTATCAGGTTCTTGAGTAACTATATACAATTGCGCCGTCACTGAGATGTTTCCCACAACTAATGCTCTCACTTTAAGGACTTTTTATCTCATTATCTCGTGTTCTCGTTACTTATTTCTATTTATTTATATTTGTATGTGCACAGTTTATTGTCCACTGCACTCTGGCTGATCTTTCATTGATCCCGCTATTGTTACTATTCTAAAGATTTGCAGGGTATGCCCGCAGGAAAATGAATCTCAGGATTATATATGGTGACATATGTGTACTTTGATAATAAATTTACTTTTGCATGCACAAAGAAAGCAAGGATATGGACATTGTGTAGCCTGAAAGGATTAGTGTAGTTGGACATTTGATCACTTGTTTAATTAGTTCGGCACAATTTGGGATTTTGGTGTTACGTCAGGTTCAGTAAACTTGGTTTGTTTTCTTTGGAGCGTTAAGGCTGGATAAGACAGTGTAGATGATCAGAAAATTACGAGAGACGGGGTTAGGTCAGACAGTCAGAGAAATTTACTCAAATCAAAGTCCAAAGCAATTTTATCATCGCAGTACAAATTTCGTAGCATATACTGCTACGAGGTTCATTTTATTTAGAGGGAAAAGCAATGGAATTTATGAAGAACTACAAATAAGCAAAACTGACGAACAGCCAATGTGCAAAGAGACACACGGTGCAAGTAATGAAAAAAAAAAGCGAGAACATGAGTTGTAAAGGATCATTGAAAATTATCATTGAAGTGAGTCCATCAGTTCAATGTTTATTTATTTATTGATATATAACACGGAGTAGGCACTTCTGGCCCTAAGAGCCGCTCCGCCCTTTAATCCCCTGATTTATTCTTATCCTAATTTAGGGGCAATTTACAATGACCAATTAGCATAAAACTGGTACATCTTTTTCGAATGTGGGAGTAGAACGCAGCACCCCGAGGAAGCCCACGTTGTCACGGGGAGAACGTAAAACCCCTTATAGGCAGCGACGGGAAATGAACCCGAGTCGCTGGTACAGTAAAGCGTTGTGTTAACTACTACTCTACCGTGTCGCCCCGACTGTTGTACTAACTGTAACACTGCCATGTTGAGGTGATTGAAGTTATTCAAGCCAGTTGAGGATCCTGATTACAGTAGGACAATATTTTTTCCTAAATCTGCTGTTGATCGACCTAAAGCTTCCGTATCTCCTGCCGGATGGCAGTAGCGAGAAGAGAGTATGGGATGGAATGTGAGGGGTATTTCACGATAGATGCTGCTTTCCTCTGGCAGTCTTCCATGTAAATGGAGTCCTTCAGGATAGGGATGCCTACCAAGAAGAAAATTAAATCTTCCCTTCGACGGAAGTTCAGTGAGACCCACTCTCACTGCTCCCCCTCTGTGATCTCGGCTGCTCTCCGACAAGGGATGCCTCTTCGTGTAAATGGACTCAATTGTGGGGCGGGCTTCGCCTGTGATGGTCCAGGCTGCACCCACCACATTTTGTAGCTTCTCCGTTCCTAGACATTGGTTTTTCCATACCAGGCAGTGATGTAACCAGTCAAGATACTGTCCACTGTGCATCTATGGAAAGTAACCAAAGTATCTGGTGACATGCCAAATCTACGCAAACTTCTAAGAAAGTAGCGCTGTTGTGCCTTCTTTGTGATTACACTAATGGATTGGTTGTAGGACAGATCCTTCAATATGATAACGACAGGGAACTTAAACCTACTGACCCGCTCCACCTCCGATCTCCTAATGAGGACGAGCTCATAGACCTCAGGCTTTCTTCCTCCTCCAGTCGACGATCAACTCTTTGGTTTTGTGAGGAGTGAGGTTTCAATTGTGGTTCCACGCTACCAGATTTTCAATTTCCCTTCCATATGCCAATCAGCATACAACGGTGATGTCGTCAGAAAACTTAAATACTGCTTTGGATCAGCTCGTAACCACACAAGCACAGGCATAAGCTGAGCAGAGCAAGGGGGTAGGCACGCAATATTTGGGCACACCTGTGCTGATAGCGACAGTGGATAAGATATTGTTGTCAATCCGTTCTAACTGGGTCTGTAGCGAGGGAGCCTGGGATCCAGTTGCAAAGGGAGGTGCAGAAGCCCAGGTCTCGGAATATTGGTTAGGAATGTTAAATACTTTTAAATACATTTAAGCTGAGGTCGGGGAGGGAGCTTAAAGGTAATGTGAAGGACAAGCATTTACACAGAGTGCTGGGCGGCTTGAATAAGCTCCCAGAGACAGAGGTGGAACCCGGTACAAAGTTTAGGAGATATTTAGACCGACGCATGAAAATCTAAGAAAAGAAGGACATAGATTATGTGGGGACAGAAGGAGTTTAATAACTTTTTCAACACAGATTTGGCCTACTCTGTGCTCTACTGATTTACGTTCTATCCTCTTCATGCACTGTGCAATACTGTCCATTTCAGAAGAAAAGTGGAGGGAACCACCTTGGAGACACTTTCACGGCGACCACCTCCGCTGCGAGCAGCCTGAAGAAGGATCTCGGCCCTAAACGTCGACTGTTTGTTCTTTTCCGTGGATGATGCCCGACCTGCCGAGTTACTCCAGCACTTTGTGTGTGATTCCCTTTCTCAGCCGTCAGGGCATGTCGCTGGGCAGAGAGTTCGCGAGGGTTATCCTTAAGCCTGTCTTTCCACGGTGACTGTGGGGTGTGGAAGATCCGTCCCCAACTCGGCGAAGGTCAGGTGGAGCGAGGCCGTCAGGGAGCGCCTGAAGAGCCGGCGGAAATCACGGCCGGTGAAGACGTAGAGAAGGGGTTAAGGGCGCTGTTGATGGAGGCCAGACTAAAGGTAAGGTACAGCCACCCATCGAGAACGGCCTCAGAGATGACACGGAGAAGGTTGCAGACAATACTGGGAAGCCAGCAGATGATGAAGGCGACGACCACGGTCACTATGAGGCGGACGGGCTTCCGGGATTTTGCTAAATCATCCATTTGCAGAATCCGGCCTATCATGATATAGCAGGTCGACATGATTAGAATGGGGAGGCCGAAGATGAAGACATCCCAAGTTACATCCAAAAAGATCCAGGTATTATCCTCGAAATATAGGGTAATCTGCTCAAGCATCAAGCTGGGCAGGCACATGAGGAAGGCCAGGACCCAGACTCCGAAACAGGACGCATATACCCAAGACAGGCTCAGATGTTGCCGGAACCAAATGGGCCGAATGACGGTCAGGCAGCGGAAGATGCTGATTAGGGTCAACAGGAAGGAGCTGGCGGACATGGTGATGATGACGACGCAGACGACGAATATGCTGAAGGATTCATCTTGGGGAAGTGAACCTGGATCGAAAAACAGGGCCAAGTGGAAGGGAAGGGTGAGGCAGTACACCAGGTCCGCCACAGCCAGATTCAGAAAACAAACCGTGTGGACTCTTCTCTCCATCTTGAAGCCTATCATCCAGATGACTGCGCAGTTGCCGGGGACGCCCAGCAGCAAGGTGATAGCGAGCGCAATCGTGGACAAGGTGGCGGGTGCTAACTCGAAGTCCTCGGGCATGAAACTGTTGGAAGAGACATTCCCCCCGACAGTGGAGTTGGCCAGGTCCTCGGAGAGCGACATACTGGGTCTGGTACGGGAGATATTGTGGAGGTGAGAGATGTGGAGAATGGAAGTAGGGGATGATGTGTGCGAGAGGGACAAGAGGTAAGCAGGAGAGAGGGTGAATGTGAAAAGCGATAGAGAGGTTGGACAGGTGAGGAAGGAAGGAAAAGGGGGAAGAAGGCGGAAGAGTTTGAGGACAAAGCAATCGGACTTCAAATGCTGTGCTTCCTCACCGCCCTACCTTCACCGCCCACAATGCGGCGCATCCTCATCGGGTTCCCAAAAGTGCAACGCTCCGTCATCGGATTTCCAACAGTGCGGCATTCCCTCACCATTCCTTCCTCCCAACCCCCGCACCCAGAATCTTCTTTGTACCCTCTCCACGCTAGATAGGCCATACAACATTCGAAAGTTTTCAGTGAGATCCCCCACCATCCTTTTAAATTCCAGCGAGTACAGACCCAGACTCATCAAACTTATGATAATACAAAGTCCTTTTACATCTGAGATGTCTGGGTTTTTCCCTGTTTAGAAAATAGTCTGCATATTTATTTCTACTACCAAAGTGCATGACAATGCATTTTCCAACATTGTATTTCATTTGCCACTTTAACCCTATTTTCCTAATCTGTTTAAGTCCTTCTGCAGCCTACCTGTTTCCTCAACACTGCCTGCCCCTCCACCGATTTTCGTATCATCTGCAAATTTGGCAACAAGATTATCCTTTCCATAATCTAAATCATTGATACTCTGCATAAAAAGAAGCGGTACTAATGCCGACCCATACCAACATCACTAGCCCCTTGCAGCCAACTAGAAAAGGATCCTTTTATTCCCACTCCCTGCTTCCTACCAATCAGCCAATGCTCTAACCATGCTAATACTTCTCCTTTAATAACAAGGGCTTTTAACTTGTAAGCATCCTCATATGTCGCACCTTGTCAAAGGCCTTCCGAAAGTCCAAATATATAACATCTACTACACGCCCTTTATCTATCCTGCTTGTAATCTCCTCAAAGAATTCCTACAAGTTCGTCAGACAAGATTTTCCCTTAAGGAAACCATGTTGACGTTACCCTGTCTTGTCCTGTGTTACAAGTACTCCATAACGTCATCCTTAACACTTAACTCCAACGTCTTCCCAACCACTGAGGTCAGGCCAACTAGTCTATAATTTCCTTTCTGCTGCCTTCCTCCTTTCTTGAAGAGTGGAGTAACATTTGCAATTTTCAGTCTTCTGGCACCATGCCAGAGTCCAATGATATTTGAAAGATCATAACTAATGCCTCCACGATCTCTACCTGTACCTCTTTCAGAGTCCTAGGGTGCAGTTCATCTGGTCTGGGTGACTTATGTAACTTTAGGTCTTTCAGCTTTTTGAGCATCTTTTCTCTTGTAATAGTAATTGCACTCATTTCTCTTCCCTCACACCCTTCAACATATGGCACACTGATAGTGTCTTCCACAGTGATGACCGGTGCAAAATACTCATTTAGTTTATCTGCCATCTCCTTGTCCCTCGTTATTATTTCTCTGGTCTTATTTTCTAGCGGTCCTATATCCACTCTGATCTCTCTTTTTTTTAACATGCTTGAAAAAGCTTTTACTATCCACATTGATATTCTTTGCTAATATGATTTAATAGTTCATCTTTCCCTCCTAATGATTCTTTTAACTGTTCTCTGTAAGTTTTTAAAACCTTTCCAATCCTCTATCTTCCCATTAATTTTTGCTTTATTGTTTACCCCCTCTTTTGCTTTTTCATCAGCTTTGACTTCCATTGTCAGCCACAGTTGTACCATTTTGCCATTTCAATATTTTTTTTGTGTGTTTGGGATGCATCTATCTTGCACCTTCCTCATTTTCTACCCCCCCAAAACTCACGCCACCCCTGTCAAGCAGCTCCTTCCAATTTACTTTGGCTTCTCTGTCATACCACTGTAATTTCCCTTACGCCACTGAAATATTGCTACGTCAGACTTTAGTTTCTCCCTATCAAATTTCAAGTTGAACTCAGTTTTATTGTGATCACTGCCTCCTAAGGGTTCTTTTACCCTAAGCTCCCTAATCATCTCCGGTACATTACATAACACCTAATCCAGTAGAGTTGAAACCCCAGAAGGCATGACGCCAAACTGCTCTAAAAGGCAGCTCTTAGGCATTCAAAAAACTCACTCTCTTGAAATTCATTACCAGCTTGATTTTCCCAATTGTTCTCCATGTTGCAATATCCCATGTCTATAGTAACATTGCGCTTTTGACGCACCTTTTCCATTTCCCGTTGTAATCCTTGGTCCATATCCTAGCTACTTTCGGGTGGCCTATATATGACTGCCATCAGGGTTCTTTTACACTTGCAGTTTCTTAAGTCAACCCACAAGGATTCAACATCTTCCGATCCTATATCACATCTTTCTATTGACTTGCTGCCATTTTTACCAGTGAGCCACACCCACCTCTGATTACCTTCCTAACCATCCGGTAAAATGTGTAACCTTGTACAGTCAGCTCACAACTACAAACGTCCTTCAGCCACGATTCAGTGATAGTCACAGCAGCATACTCGAGAATCTGTAATAGTGCAACAAGATCATCGACCTTATTTCTTATACTCCGTGCATTGAGATATAACACTTTGAGTATTGTATTTGCTACCCCTTTTGATTCTGCTGTTGTCCCATATTTTCTCTATTCTGGGTAAAGAAAACAACTGTACGGTTTCCCCACCGTCTTATCTGCTCATGTTTTGATTTGTAAGTTCGTTGAGGCCCTTGTGTCCTTCTCCATATGCACCAATCTTATTTGCCTAATCTGTCACGGATCCTTCTGTATCTTGTCCGTTCAGCTGAATCTAGCTACCTATCTATCTATCTGATCCATATCATCTTTCTATCTTGCCTATCTACCGATCTATCTGTCTGTCTGACTGTCTGTCTAACCTATCTATCTATTAAATCTGTCTTTTCGATCTAATCGATCTATCTACAGCGTTCAATAGACCTTTCAGGCCCTTTGAGCCACACCGCCCATATATCCGCTCGATTTCATCCTAGCCTAATCATAGGACCATTTACAACGCCGAATTAATCAACCATTTGATATGTATTTGGATTTTGGGAGGAAACCGGAGCACTCTGAGGAAACCCACGCAGTCATACTCCTTACAGGAGGCGACCAGAATTGAACCTCGGTTGCTGGTACTGTAAAGCGTTGTCCTAACTATGCTAACTACAGCTCTACCGTCCCGCCCCAACTCTTAGAGTTTTGATAACGTCTCTTACGTATATACGTTGCCCGAGCAACACTCACAACACGCTGGCGGAACTCAGCAGGTCGGGCAGCATCTGTGGACACGATCAGTCAACATTTCGGGCCGGAACCCTTCGTCAGGACCTGCTTAGATCCTCCAGCGTGTTGTGAGTGTTGCTTTGACCCCAGCATCTGCAGAGTATTTTGTGTTATACGTTGCCCGACGTAGGAGAGCGAGAACGCCCTACACCCTCACCAATCTATCGAACTGTGTTTCTACTTTCAAGGAATCATGGACTTTAAACCCTTGATCCCTATGCTCATTAGCAGCCTTCACCTCCGCTCCTGATTTGACTCCCAAATTACATCACCTCACAGTTTTCCCGATTAAACTCTATTTGTCAATTGTGGTGGTCAGGGAAATGTTTGTAGAAGAGAGGGGCGTAGAGGTTCATGGCTTCCTGAAAGTGGCGACAGAGATAGACAAGGTGGTGATGAGGATCATCATCAGGCAGGACACTAAGTTCAGAGTTAGTGAGTCATCGTGGGGTTGTACGAGACGTTGGTGAGGTATGTTGTGTTCAGTTTTAGTCATCCTGCTATATGAAGGATATTATTAAACTGGACAAAAATGTTTACAAGGACGCTGCCAGGCACAGAAAGAGGATGGTCATGCTTGGACTTTATTCCCAGGAGTGTAGGAGACTGAGAGCTGATCTTATAGACGTGTATATAATTACGGGCGGCCCACATTCGTAGATTATATGCAAAGTCTTTTTCACAGGGTTGGGGAATCAAGAACCAGCGTGCACAGGTTTAAGACGAGGAGGGAGAGTTGAGAGGACACTGAAGAGGCAAATTTTCCTGACACAAACTATGGCATTTATGTGGAATGATCTTCCAGAGCTGTCACATGGCTGGAATTCTTTGTGCAAGTTATCAAAATGAGCTTGAGTACGCGGTCACCTGAAAGGGATGTCTCAGGTCGGCAGCGCGGTAAAGGCGGCATTTGGCTCGCCGGCCTTTATCCGTCAGGGCACTGAATACGGACGTTGGAGTCGTAAAGGAAATTGTTGAGGCCGCATTTTACATATTGTGTCTGGTATTAGAGGCAGATACGTCAACGTCACTTATCAAGACAGGTGGACCGTGGACAGATATATATGTAGGAAGGTTCCGAGCAGGTGACTCATATTTGCGATCCACGAACCTTTCCATTAATGGTAGGAGTCGACAGCATCAATAAGGTTGGGAACCCCTGGTTAGAGGAATATGGTTTATGAGAATGGCTTCGATGAGAAACTCTGTCGGCATGGAACAGTTTTGGCGGAAGTCCCTGTGTCAATGACGTATTACCCTCTGACTCTAGACTTGAACAACTAGGCCCTTCTGTTTATCTACATTCCTTCGCACTCTACCACTCGATGTGGATGACCCATGCGGGTTTGACTTCCTAAGATGCATCACCACATGATTAACTGGATGGCAAACCACCTGCCAACTGATCCATCGCTTACTGTTGCCCTAGATACACTTCCTTTCTGTCCTCAACGTCACCAGCTTTCCTGTCATCCACAGACTCTCTGATCGTACCGCCATATTCCATCTGTCGTTAATCTGAACCCCCAAGCAGCAGAGGTTTCACCACAGACAAACCGACCCACCACAGGTCACCGACTTCCAAATACGAAATCACCCTTCCTGCAGCACCTCCTGTCTCTTTCCACTAAACCAAGTTCGGATCCAGTTTACTAATTCACTTTTTATCCCATGTGATTTAACCTTCTGGGCTAGCCTACCATAAGGGTCATGTCACTACAATTTTATTGGTGCCTCATTAAAGCCCACGCCGGACAATATCAACTATCCTGACTTATTCCGTCTTCTGAAATACCCCCTCAAAATACCTCCTGAAATTAGTGTGGCAGATGTCCTGCATACAAAGCCACCCTGACACTTACAGATCAAATACTGCCTTTCCAATGAACATTAATTCCGAACTCTGCTCTCCCTCGAGATCCAGCTCACCTTCCCCGGAATCTCCAGCTCAGACCGACCTCCTGGCCAGATCGGAACAATTGGACTCAGCTCCCAAATTTTCCACGAGGTCCCAGTCTTGAAGAAGAATGTGCAGCTCCAGACACATCCAGGAGGTACGATGATGCTGGTCTAGGAGATGTCCAGATTAAGGTTTGGGTGATGGATCAATCCACCTTGGGAGTACACCCCAGAGATTCAAAGCCGCAAGCAGCTCAGTTTCTGGAAGTTAGATCGATGACACCAGGAGACAACGCTGAACTCGCTCTGTAGAGAACAACAAATATTTACTTTATATCGGAGAAGTAACAGAGACAATGAAGCTTTGTGTCTTACCCGTGACCTAGGAGTGTGATAGGACCTTGTGGAGGATCATCACTCTATTTCTTACCCTGAGATGGGGTGATGGGAATTGTAGAAAGAGCTTCTCTCTGTGTCTAACAGGACAATATAGGTCCAAGAAAGGTTAAATTGCTTGGCATTCAGGATGAACTAGCCAATTAGAATGGAGTTTGTGTTCGTGGAGGATACAGAGAGTGATACTAGATTGTTGTTTACTTGATTGGAGACCCAGTAACAACTGGTGTGATACAAGGATCGGGGCTGGGTCAATCGCTGTTTATCATCTACACTGGACAATCTTTTAGGTACATCTGCATACCTGCTGGTTATTGCATATATCTAACCAGACAATGCCGTGGCAGCAACACAATGCATATGAACATGGAGACATGGTCAATAGGTTCAGTTGTGATCAAACACCAGTATTCGGATGAAATGTGGTCTGAGTGACTTTGACCGTGGGATGATCGTTGGTGCTAGACGGGGCGGTTTGAGAATTCCAGAAACCAGCGACATCCTGGATTTGTCGGGCATAACCGTCTCTAGACTTTACAGAGAATTCATGCGAAGAACAATAAAGACCCAGTGAGCGGCAGTTCTGTTGGCGAAAGGCTTTGTTAATGAGAGAGGTCAAAGGAGAATAGCGATAGTGGGTCTGCTGACGGGGAGGCGACAGAACTTCAAGTAACCCCGCCTTACAACAGTGGTAGGCTGAAGAACATGTCCGAACGTACAACACGCCGATCCTTGAACTTGATTGGCTACAGCACCAAAAGACCAGGAACAAACATGCAGTGGCCACTTTATTAGGTACAGTAGGTACTATATAAAATGCTCACACAATTACGCCCTAATCCTACGCCTAGTCCGAAACCGATTTCTGGCTCTCACATCACCAACAATCCTGGCCCTCATTCCTCACCAACCCTCCCTCACATCCACTCGCAGCGCGGAGCTCCCTCCTATAGCGTAATGCTCCTCACCGTCCTTCCAGGGCGTGGCACTCCCTCAGCTCCTCTCCCACGGTGACCGTTCCTTTCACTGCCTGAGACTTCTAACTGGCGTTCCAGTTAATTCAACGCTGAGAGAGTTTCTACTGGCTCCACTACCTACTCAGGCAGTACGTTCCAAACTATAGCCTTCCACCACTGGGAGAAAAGAATCCACGCCCTTCAGATTTCCTCTACACCCATCCCCTGTCCGTACTCCCTGGGTTCTGGCTTTTGCCACGGGAAAAATTCCTGCTCTCATTCTGCCTCTGCCTCTCATCATACTACCCACCTCTATCAGGGTCCCTCTTAGCCTCCTCCGCTCCAGGGAAAACCGACCCAGCCTCTCTGGCCTCTCCTCGTACCAAAAATGCACCATCTTGAGCAACTTCCTTCACGCTGTCCTCTAAACCTTCTCCAAAACAGTCACCTCCTTCTTGCAGTGCGGTGAACAGACTGTAAACAGTACTCCAGCAGTGGGCTGACCAACAGTTGTACCATAACCAGTCCACTTTTATATTCTTTGTCCTGTGTAATGGAGGTAATATCCCGCATGACTTCTTCACCTGTGCTGCCTTCCTCGGTGATCACTGGACTTCTACACATAGATCCCTCTATCCCTCAATACTCACCACCATTCACGGCGCGTACCCCACTATTGTATACCGAGGTCCCTCTGATTCTCAATATTCCCCCTCGTTCATGATGTGTGTCATACCCTTACAAACTGCGATCCCTCTCATCCTCAACACTCAATACTATTCATGGTGTGAATCCCATCCTTGTACACTGAGGTTCCTCTGTTTCTCAACTCTCCCCACCATTCACAGTGCGTGCCCTACCCTTGTACGCCGAGGTCCCTCTGATTCGCAACACTCCCCGCCAATCATGGCGTGTTGTCCTACCCTTGTACACCACAATCTTTTGCCCCTCGACACCCCACACCAATCATTGTGTGCATAGCACCTTTCTACACCGAGGCCTCTCTGTTCCTCAATGCTACCTACTATGCGTGGTTTGTGCCCTATCTTTGAACACCGCGGTCTCTCTGCTCCTCAGTACTCCCGACCATATATGGTGCGCGTCCTACCCTTGTACACAGTGCTCCCGGTGCTCAGCAACGCTCCGCACCATTTACGGCGTGTTTCTAACCCTTGTACACCGAAGACCCGCTGCTGCATAAGATTCCGTACCATACATGTTGTGCGTCCTACCCTTGTATACCGAGATCCCTGCTCGTCAATATTCCTGACGCCTTATGATTTATTATGTTATTACTTCCGAAAAACTCGAAGAGTCATGATGTACTCACAAACAAAACTCGTTAACACTTTCATGTCAAAACTGTCAGTTTAGTTTCATCCCCCCCTAAATCTACGTACCTCCTGTATTGCGATATCAGTCGCTCTCGATAACCCAAGCCAAGGTCCGACTTATTGAGTGCGTCCCTGTGCCCCGGAGTTCTGGCTTCTTTCTAAGATGATTATTCTCCCAAGTTGTCCCTGTCAAGTGCCTTGGGAGGACTTTTTTTTTACATACATTCCTCTGGATATTTCCCAGAAATACCCAGAATCCCAGCCAATAATTTTATGTACATAAATCAATTTCTTTTCCGTATAGGGCATTGTTCTTTCTTTAGCTTCAAACACTTGCTGTCACCGTTCCATAATCAACTTAACTCTTTAACCACCGGATCATCTGGCGAAGAAGACTATGGGATACTTGCGTTGACATGTTCAAGAACGGATCTCTGGGCGTGGATATAATCCAAAGATTCTGGAGGTTTATATACAGTGAACAACAGATCCTCGGATGTGGGTTACAGGAGGTGGCTTAATACAATGGATCGAGGTAAGGAAAAGGTGAACATTTTATACTTCATTGGGACGTACGAGTGTAACTGATAGAAATAGACAGAGAGTTAGAGATATGGATAGAAATAGAGAATGCAACAGATTGAGTTAAAGATAGTGATCGAGATAGGACAGAGATAGAGACAGTGTCACGTCTACACTGGCAGGCATCTTCCAATCTCGACACAGCTAGCAGGAGTCACCCGCTACTCGTTTCCAAATCATCTCCTGCAGCCCACTTATATCTATCTTTCATCCGCAATCCTTGTTCACGCACCTGGACCAGCCTCAACCAGTTGCTCTTAGCTTTCAGTGATCTTGTTGCCTTGTCGAGTTTAGAATCTGTTCTCTATTGTTTTATCGTCGTTCGTGGCTTTTTGTATTGTCGTTTATTAGTGAAATAGAAGAAGTAAAAGAGAGAGAGAGAGAGAGAGAGAGAGAGAGAGAGAGAGGGAGAATATGAGGACTAGACTGCTTAGCAAGTCGAGTGCTCCGCCAATTAATTAAGATCGCGTGTGATCTGGGCGACGTCAGAACATTTTTCGTGGGGCGAATCTACGCGGGCATCAGGCCCGATGGTGTAACTGGATTGGCATTGAGAGCCTGTGCTGACCAATGGCTGGAGTGTTCAAGGACATCTTCAATCGCTCACTCCTACAGTCGGGCGTTCTCACCTGTTTCATAAAGGCATAAAGTACGCGGTGCCTAAGAAGGGCAGGGTGAAATGTCTGAACGTCTATCGCCCAGTAGCTCTCACATCTATTACGACGAAGAGCTTTGAGAGGTTAGTCACGGTGAGAGTCAACTCCTGCCCAAGAATGGGCGTGGAACAACTGTAATTTGACTACCTTCGGAACAGATCTGCAGTGGATGCAGTCCCTTTGGCTCTGTATTTGGCCTTGGACCAGATGGACATCAACAATACCTACGTCAGGTTGAAGTTTATGGAGTTCAGTTCAGCACTCAACACCATCATACCTTCAGCGCTAATCCACAAGATTCAAAACCTGGGCCTCTGTACCCACCTCTGCAACTGGATACCTGACTTCGCCAGTGGGAGATCACAGTCAGAGCGAATCAGAAATAATATCTTCTCCTCGCTGACCATCAACAGAGGCACAAGTATTGTCGGTAGAATCTCAGATGAAGACGAGGAGCCGTAGAGGAGCAAGATAATTCAACTAATTGAGTGGTTTCGCAACAACGACCTTGCACTCAACGTCCGTAAGAGCAAAGAATTGATTGAGGACTTTGGGAAGGGGAGGTCAGGGAAGAACACACCTGTCATCATCCAGGGGTTCACAGTGGAAAGGGTGAGCAGTTTCAAAGTCTTGGGTGCAACATCTCTGAAGATCTATCCGAGAGTCATTGAAAAGTACAACACAGAAACATCGGGCCTTCGGGCCATCTAGTCCGTACTGAACCATTTAAACTGTCTACTCCCATCGAACTCCACCCGTGCCATAGCTCTCCATACCCTTGCCATTCATGTATTTATCCAAACTTCTCCAAAATGCTGAAACAGAGCTGGCATGTACAACTTGCTCTGGAAGCTTATTCCATACTCTTACGACCCTCTGAGTGAAGAAGTTTTCCCCCATGTTCCCCTTAAACTTTTCACCTTTCACACTCAACTTATGATCTCAAGTTGCAGTTCCACCCAACATCAGTGGAAATATCCTGCTTGCATTTACCCTGTTTATAAGCCTCCATAACTTTGTACATCTCTATCAAATCTCCACCTAGTCTGCTATGTTCCAAGGCAAAAAGTCCTACCGTGGTCAATCTTTGGTTATAACTCACGTGCTCCAATTCCCGCAACATCCTTGTCAATTTTCTCTGTACTTTTCGACTTTGTTTACATCTTTCCTGTAGATTGGTGACCAAACCATAATACTCCAAATTAGGCCTCACTTACGTCTCATACAACTTCAACCTAACATCCCATCTCCTGCATTTAATACCTTGATTGATGAAGGCCAATGTGCCAAAAGCTTCCTTTACGATCCTATCCACCAGTGTCGCCACTTCTAATGAATTGTGGACCTGTATTCTCAGATCACTTCGTTCTGCCCCCCTCCCCAGTACTCTACGATTTCACAGAGTAAGACGTACCCTAGCGAACCCTTCCGAAGTGCAACACCTCGTACTTGCCTGCATTAAATTCCACCTGTCATTTTAAACCTATTTTTATAGCTGATCCGATGCCCCTGCAAGCTCTGATTGCCCACCTCACTGTGCACTTCATCCACAATTTTGGGGTCATCCGCAAATTTATTGATTCAGTAAACCATTTTATCATCCATGTAGACCACATCCACTGCCTTGCTTTCATCAACTTTCTTTGTAACTTCAATAAGACTACTTAGACCCATCTACTACGCACAAAGCTATGCAGAGTCTCCTTAAATCCTGTCTCTCCATGTACTCATATAATCATATATCCGGTCTCTCAGAATACTTTCCAATAACTTTCCCAATGCTGATGTCAGGCTCACCAGTCTATCACTTCGGGTTACTGTCAGAGCTTTACATAGACAGCAGAACAACATACGCTATCCTCCAATCCCTCCCAGCACATCACCTAGCCCAGAGGATAATTTAAATATCTCTGCTATATTTCCCACTTCTGCCTTCCACACGGTGCGAGGAGCACAGCTTCAGCCCCTAAGGAATTTTCCACCCTCATTTGCCTCAAGACAAGAATAACCTCATCCTCTGTAATCAGTACATGGTCCATGAGCTGGCTGCTGAGTTGTCTCATTTCTGTACATCGTTCCCGAGTTAATACAAATGCAAAAGATCAATTGAACACCTCCCCCATCTTTTCTGGCTCCAAGCATAGATTACCATTCTGATCTTCCGGGGGACCAATTTTGTTCCTTGCAATCCTTCGGCCCTTAACATATTCGTAGAGTTTCTTAGGATTCTACTTCACCTTTTCTGCTAGGAGAAGCTCATGCCTTTATTTAGCCCTCCTAATTTCTTCATTAAGTGTTCTGTTGCTTTGCTGATACATATTAAGTAGCTCATTTGTTCATATTTGCCAAAGCCTTTTACGCACCCCGTTTTCTTTTCTTAATCAGGACATCAAAACCATTTGAAAACCATGGTTCTCTAAACCTGTCGTCTTTACCTTTTATTCCGACAGGCAAACAGCAGCTTAGTCTTCTGGAAATTTCACTTTTCAAGGCCTCCTACTTACCAAGAACACCTTTATCCGAAACCAGCCTTTCAAATCAACAGTTGCCAGATACTTCCTAATACGATCAAAATTCGCCTTTCTCCAATTTAGAACCTCGATCAGCCAGTCATATCCATTCTTTTTCACATTTACTTTGAAGCTAATGGCATTATGAATCCAATACATTAACGGAATTACGAAGAAGGTACGCCAGCAGCCATACCTCACTGGAGTTTACGGAGATTTGGTATGTCACCAAGGAGCCTGGCAAATTTCTACAGATGTACTGTCGAGAGCACTCTTACTAGTTGCATTACTGCCTGGTATGAATGGGGCCACTACACAGGATCAGAAAATTGTACAGAGGGTTGTAAACTCAGTCAGCTCCATTATGGACACTAGCCTCCCCAGCATTGAGGGCATCTTTAAAAGGTGATGCCTCAAAAAGGAAGCAGCCTTCATTAAGGATCCTCATCACCCAGCACATGTCCTCTTATCATTGCTACCATCAAAGAGGCTGAAAGCCGAGCCTGGAGACACAGTATGTTTTAGGAAGAGTTTCTCTCCCACACCTTACAGTCCACTATCAGATTTTTGAACTGACAATCAACCCATGAATACAAGCTCAGTATCATAGCTTTGCTTTCTTTTTTTCAGTACGTATATACTATGCAAACCTCTATCTTAACCATGTCTTAAATAAATGCCTCCACTGCTTCCATGAGCAGAGAAGTGGACAGATACACTACTCTCCGAGGGGAAACAGTTTAGAAGATAGAACGGCACGGCACAGGTACAGGCAATTCGGCCATCAATGTTCAGCTAAAAAGCAATCCAAAAACATATGTCATCTCCTTCGTAAGTCTATACTCATGAATCCTGAGAATGTGTTTCTAGTTGTGATCTCACTTCCAAACGGAAACAACTTTTCTGACTCTACTTATTCCTCCCGTAATTTTGCATGCTCCCATAGGTTCCTCCCTCATTCGTCTGCAATCCAGCGAATATAGTCCGAGGCGACTCATTCTCTCCTTGCAGGATAACGGCTCTCAACTCCGGAATCATCTTAATGAACCCCCTCTTCACCAGTTACAAAGACAGCATAACTTTTCTCAGGTAAGTATAGCAATACTCTAGCTGCGGGCCATCAGCAACTGCCAAAACGCTTCCATTTGCCAATAGGACTTAATTCAATGAAAGGCTGATTATTGAAATTATTGATTATTGGAAGATGTGTATTATCTTCATTGAAATGTACTTACTACTTATCACAAGACCATAGCCTACTCCTTGTATCCCTTCATGCCTTGACCAATCAAGAATCTATTAACCTCCGCCTTAAACTACGTAAAGATTTGATCTCACAGCTGCCTGTGGCAACGAATTCCACAGATTCACCTCTCTCTGGCTGAAGAAATTTCTCCTCACCGTCGTTCTAAAAGGAAGCCATTTTATTCTGAGGTTGTGCCCTCTAGTCCTAGTCTCTCCCACCATAAGAAGTATCCTCTATACACACACTCGATCAAGGCATTTAACCAGTCGATAAGTTTCAATTAGGTCATCCCTCATTCTTCCGAATTTAATTGAAGAGCCATCAAACGCTCTTCATATGACAAGTCGTTCAAACCTGGAATCATTTTAGTGAATCTCCTTTGAACCCTCTGCAGTGTCAGCAGATCCTTCCTAAGATAAGGGGCCCAAAACTGTTCTATAGTCCTTTGTATGGTCTCACCAGTGCTTTAGAAAGTCTCAACACGCCATACTTACTTTTATATTTTAGCCCGTCCTCTTGAAATGAATGCAAAAATCGTTTTTTCCTTCCTCTTAATATATTTACTATTCTTTTTTCATTCTGCATTTATTGTCATCATAACTCCCAGAAAGCAGTTACCCTCGTTTGTACTGTCTCCTTTTCTTATAGATGTCTTTTTTATCACTGATGCAGAAACAAGGAACGAATTGAGGCGGACGGTTAAAACTGTCACTGCATCATCGGCACAAACCTATCTGCCATCAAGGACACTGATACAGAAGGGTGCCGGGGAACGTTCAGAATTATCAGGAAGGATCTCACTCTCCCCACTTCCATAGTGAAAGAGACTACACAGCATCCGCACCAGGACTGCTTGTTTCTGTAACAGTTGTTCTCCTCTGAGCCGTCAGGCTGATCAACAGCTCCACTCATCAGCCCACCCACCATCACTACTCCGCACCTGTCATTCACCCAGTTACTGCTACTTTACTCTTACACTCCTGACCCCATACCTTCACTGATACAGTCACTGACCTATTGTGTTTCATATGTCCTGCTGCTACCTTTGTCACTTTATCACTTCCTGTCTCTGTCTTAGTGTACAGATACTTCTGCACCTAGTGTCACCTTTATGTCGATACATTCACTCTATGTATCTGATAGTCTTGCGTGTCTACGACCACACTGAAGCAGTTACTTGCAGATTGTATTTTATAGGATTGCTTTATATTTATGGTGCCTTTTATTTATGGGCACGTGGTCAAGTGGTTAAGGCGTTCGTCTAGTGATCTGAAGGTCGCTAGATCGACCCTCAGCTGTGGCAGCGTGTTTGTGTCCTTGAGCAAGGCACTTAACCACACATTGCTCTAGTGTCTATGCGAGGAGTGGTGCCTCACACAGACTTCCAATCTGCGCCTTGTAAGGCATGAAAATTCCTGACGCAGGCCTCTCATGGTCTGGGTCAACGTTCCCTCCCCCCTCCCTTATTACACAGTTTTGCTCATTGTGTGTTTTTAATGCTGCATCAGATCCGGAGTAGTAATCACTTCGTTATTCTTTACAACCGTGTACTGAAGAATGAAAACAAACTAATTTGAATCTTGAATTTTAAAATGCCTTCCTTACGACATTGGGCGAAGTCGGCAGGATTCAGCCCGGATATTCAGAAACAACAGTACGTAACCGCGGGCAGGACCGAGTTTGGGACAGCGGGGTGTACGGACAGCACCCATGGTTTTGGAGTTGTGGACAACATATTGCAAGCGTGTTATCTTCCCTCTTTTTGGAGTGTCGGGATGGAAACTAGTTCCGGATACAGTAGCTACTATGTTAAATAAATCTTAAGATGTTTCTTCCCTCAGACAGTTACTCTAATCAACTATTCTAGATAGACCTCCCCGTCCACGTCTATATACTACCTCACTCACTGGATTATAAACATGTTAAACTACTTTTAATAATGCTAATGACGTTGTAAATGCCGGTATTTATCCATTTATATACATTTTATTCAGTATCCGTACTTTAACCTCTGAGTGTATTTTTAAATAATTCTTTGCTCTTGATCATTGTTGAATAATGCTTCTTGTTCCATGTTGATCCCTGACCAACACACCACATCAAATTCCTAATATATTAGAGTCTGGTTAATTGGGCCATCGGTTAATTGGAGCAGCCGCTTATGTGCGACAACTCTGAAAGAACACCAAAAACAACAAAAAAAAACGAATGGAGAAAATATCCTGGATTCCCTTTGTTTACTTCGGACACCATGTCGCTTAACTGGGACAGGAGGCTGTTGCAGAACAATTTCTAACTAGTGTCAGTCGCGTGCACTAGTTTGAACGTTAGATCCCACACCGTGCTAAGAGCGAACAGTTTTTAAATAGCGTCAGTTGCGTTGTTTCTGTTCAAAAGGCAACGATTGTTACTACTGATAGTTGTCGATAAATAATGAATAATTCAGAACTGTTTTGCCCAGGGTGGTTTCAGGCATTCGGCCTCCAAGATGCCAGAAACCGGTGTGAAAATGAAACGATTTTACAACTTCAACAAGTTAGGGCCTTCGAAGAATTTTAATTCATCTGAAGTATTGCATGCAGGTCTGGTCGCCGCACCTTAGAAAGGTGTTGAGGGTTTAGAGAGGGCGCAGAACAGGTTTATCAGGATGCTGCCTGGTTTAGAATAGAGAGATAGTTAGTTACTTTATTGATCCCAAAGGAAATTAAAGTGTCCCAGCAGCATTACAAGTGCACAGAAATAGAAATTTACAAATATTAGAAGACAAGTAAGAAAGAATAAAAATTAAGTTACTTCAAATAGTCTAACTGGAGGGGGTTATCACTTCCCCGGCTATAGTTTGACTCATTATAGAGCCTAATGGCCGAGGGTAAGAATGACCTCATATAGCGCTCTTTGGAGAAGCAGCTCTCTTAGTCTATTACTAAAATTACTCCTTTGTTCAGCCAAGGTGGTATGCAGAGGGTGAGAAAAAATATCTAGAATTTCTAGGATTTTCCATAGAGTCCTTTGTTCTACCACAGCCTCCGGTGTGTCCAATTTGATTCCTATAACAAAGCTAGCCTTTCTACTCAGTTTATTGAGCCTGTTGGCATCACCCATGTTTGATGCCATTGCCGCAGCACACCAGCGCATAGAAGATTGCACTGGCGACAACATACTGGTAGAACATTGAGGTGGAGGCCTGCATACTCCAAAGGACCGCAGTCTCCTCATGAAGTAGAGGCAACTCTTCTTGTACAGAGTCTCCGCGTTGGTGCTCCACTCAAGAGTGTCGTCCGGGTGCACCCGAGGTACTACCATGATAGCAAGTACCATCATGGGAGGCTGGATAAATTGGGGCTGTTCTTGTTGGAGCGGCTATCAGATACAGGTTACATGATGATGAAAGGAATAGATAGAGTAGACAGGGAGTATCTGTTCCCTAGGGTTGAAATGCCTAATACCAGAGTGCATGCATAGAAGGTGAGAGGGAGTAGTTTCACAGGGGATGTGTGGCCTAAATTTCTTTCTCAGAGAATGGTGAATGCCTGGAATGCGCTGCCTGGTATGGTGGCGGAGGCAAATACATTAGGGGCTTTTAAGAGACGTTTAGATGGTCAAAGGACAGTGGTGACTATATCATGTCTATTTAGGAGCGGGCCAACCACATCATCAAGAATAATCAGCATCCTTTGGCGTTACTGCTTCGTATTTTCTATCCAGCATTAGGGTAAAAAATTGTAAGCCTAATTATGCCGCTTGGAAAGGGAAGGGGGACGTTATGGTCAAGAGATGACGCCAAACGTCGTCGGGAAGTGGCAAGGAGAGGGAGAGAACAAGAATCGGATGAGGCCAGGGCCGCACGACTCCAGGATCAAAGACTCAGGACAAAAAAAGATGAGAGACAGAGGAGGAGAGGCATGCACGTCTCCAGGATCAGAGACAAAAAACAAACAGCAGAAGAGATGAAGAGACGGGGGAATGAAAGGATTGCACGTCTCCAGAATGACAACGAGAGGCACAAGGGTGGCAGATAAACCAGAAATGATGACACAAAAAGTGTCCTTCGTTAAATGAGGAGCAACTATATTTGCTTTGCTACGCGTCGTTCTTCTTTAATAAACTGAGGTTTTCTATTTCAGTTTCCAAAGCAAAGCGATACCAATAGCATTCAGGAAAATTTAATGTTCATTCTGGTCACATCAAACTGCACTTATAAAGGCATCTGTTAGTCTTATGAGACCATGGATCTGCGCCTGGAAAGTCTTCACTCTCCAGGGCGCAGGCCTGGTCAAGGTTGTATGGAAGACCAGCAGTTGCCCATGCTGCAAGTCTCCGCTCTCCACGACATCGATGTTGTCCAAGGGAAGGACATTAGGACACATACACCTTGACATCGCAGAGCAATGTATAGTTAAATGCCTTGCTCAAGGACACAACATGTTCCCTTGGCTGGGGCTCGAACTCACGACGTTCAGGTCGCTAGTCCAATGCCGTAACCACTTGGCCACGTGCCCAGACTGCACTACCCTTCTCTCAAAGGGTGCCCTAACGGGTCACACCGTTGTCGAGTCACTACTATTCTGAACTGTTTCCACGACTTGAAGACTCACTTTCAATGATCCTTTACACTTCATCTTCTCAGTAGTTGATTTTATTTGCGCAGTTTATCTTCCTTGAGCATTGATTGTTCGTCAGTCTTGGTCTGTTTATCGATAGTTTTCGTAAATTCTGCCTTTTCTCTCCGGTAAGTGTTTACAAGGAAATAAATTACATGGTAGCACATGTTAAGAAATACGTTCTGCGATGCTAAATTTACTTTGAACGTTGACCCGAAGAAAGTCTCAGCCTCTCATGCCTTCCCGTTCAACGACGAAGTCTTCTCCCTGCACCGAAACTGCAAAATCAACAATCCAAGTTTGTTCAACCTCTAGCAACGCTAAAACACCATTAATCCAGGCACCATCCTGCTGGCCTTCCTCTGCACTGTCTGCAAAACCTCCACAACCTTCCTCTTATGAGGCAACCAGAAGCGCATACAAGATTCCAAATGTAGCATTACTCTTATAAATATTTTCTCAATCAATACCGGCACGCTTGGTGTACATATTTCCGTAAATAATCCCCGTAGCTTTGAATTTTCAAAATGCAGCAAATCACACTTGCCCGGATTAAACGTCTCTGCCATTTTCTGCATGGCGTACATATCTCCGGATACATTGCCTTCGATTTGATGTTCCAAAATAGAACATCTCGCACTCGCCCAGATTAAACTATAACTGTAATGGACGTAAGTCCCGCTGAAGTATTTGAGAGGATTCCTTACTGTTCGCAACTACCCCACCGGACGGATCAAGAGCTTATGTTACAACTTTATAAAACATCGGGAGTAATGCGTGTATTGGTGGCCGCACTACATGAAGGATGTTGAAGTTTTAGCGAGAGTTTTGTTCACCAGAATGCTGCCTAGTTTAGAGGGCATGCGATATCACGAGAGGCGGAATAAACTGGGTTTGTTTTCTCTGGAGCGTCGGAGGCTGAGGGGGAATCTGACAGAGGTTTACAATATTATGAGAGGCATAGATAGAGTGGACAGAGAGTATCTGTTTGGTGGTAGCAGCAAATACTTTTGAGGCCTTAAACGGACATTTGGATAGGCACATGGAGATAAGGAAGAAGGAGGGATATGGACATGATACAAGTATTATTGTTTGGGTGTTTTAATTTGCCTTTTAGCTGGTTCGGCACAACATTGTGTGCCGAATGGTCTGTTTCTGTGCTGTACTCTTCTATATTCTATGGTCTATAAAGAAGAGTAAAAGAGACCTCAGTATCCCTTCTTTTAAATCTTATATTTCCTTGAAATTGTGCATAGAAGTAAGAAGCAGGAACTTTTCTGGCGTTCACGAAAACACGGAGGAGGGTCTTAACTCCCGTTAAATGACGTGTGTGCTGAAAAGACCCCTCTCCTCTAGTATTCTATCATGTACCTAATGTCCATACTCATCCTGTCCGGTACGCTAATTTGGTCCCGAATCGGAGCGATTGCGAGAATGTGGCAAGTGCGCATGTGCTAACCGATCGCGCAGCGAATCGACTGGGCTTCCTACTCACTGGCTTTTCGGATCTATTGCGATTCTTCTATATGGAAGTGATATTACCATGAAGGTCCTTGGGAAATTAAAGGTGAGGCGCAGATCTGGTGTGGTTACAGCGGTTTAATCAGAAGTCCGGACAAAGTATTAACAGACGCGAATTTCCCTAGTGTAAGTAGAAACCAAGAGGTTGTTTTGCAAATTTGTAAACTGTCGTTGGGGAACATCTGGAGAAGTGCATACAGTTCTGGTCGCCCCACTAGAGGAAGGATGTTGAAGCTTTGGTTTACCAGTATGCGGCCTGGTTAAGGGGGCATGTGCTATCGTAAGTGGAAGAACAAACTTGGGCTGTTTTCTTTGGAACAGCGGAGGCTGAGGCGAGATCTGATCGATGTTTAGAAGATTATGAGAGGCACAGGGAGAGTAAAAGGGAGCATCTGTTTTCCAGATTAGAAATGTGCAATACCAGAGGGCATGCATGAAAGGTGAGAGAGGGGAGGTTCAAAGGGGATTTTTAAAGGAAAGTTTTTTTTTAACTCAGAGAGTGATGGTACCTAGAATATGCGCTGCCCGGTCTGGTAGGGGAGGTATATACAGTAGAGGCTTTTAAGAGCCTTTCAGATAAACACATGAATGTGAAATAGATGGAGGGATGTGGACATTGTTTAAGTAAGAGGAATTTGTTTTGTGGTTCTTCAATTCACTTCCAGCTGGTTCGGCACAGCTCTCTGGGCTAAAAGTGCTGTTCCAGTACTGTTCTATTCTGTGTTTCCAGTTCTAAGGAAGAAGATGAGTTAAAGAGTAAAAAGCAAGACAAAGAATAAAACAGCCTTGCTCGTCCCTTTACTGGAAATTAGTTCAAGTAAGACAGATAAGTAATTCCCATTGATAAGAATGGCCTATAAGGCACTTTGATTTAAGCGTGACGTAAGTCACAGAGAAGAGATACAGAATCATCCATAATACAATACACTGAACATTTGCAGATAATTGGACAGTTATAAGAAGATATAAGGAAGAACAAAATAAGTTCATCTGCAAGAAAAATGACAAATTAGATATTTATTTATGTATTTATGTGTAAGGGGTTCTTTTATGTTATTGCTAAGGCTAATAAAATGGCTTCTTTGTTATGTTAAAAACTAAAATGGCTTCTCTGTGATGTTAATTGCTGAAACAGGGTTCTCTCTCAAACAGCTTAAATTACTGATAATCAGAATTGTATTCATTTGCTAACCAATTGGGATAGATGTTATTCTTTCCGCTGTGTCTGTAAGCTGTTGTTTTCGCGGGCTTTGGGGGAGAAGGCCCGAGGAGGATGAAGAGAGAAGAGGTGGCTTGAAGAGACGGTTGCCAGACCAGCTGGGCCTGAGCTTGGGACGGGAGCCCAGGGGCCGACTAGCGAAGGAGGATCAGCGAAAGGAAATCCGTGAGTTCCAACGTTTGTGCACTGCACATCAGGCACAGAATGAACAATATTCTGCACCGTCCCATCAGAGAGTGGCAGAGCATAAGACAGGCATAGAATTAATATTGTTTGTTATTGCTCAGAAGTTAAAAAAACCTAGCCCGAATGCGCCAGCGTCACCTCTTGGCGTCATTTTGCCGTATATTCTCAAAATGGTGTTCAAGGCGTCCCCGCTCCACATTTCTCTCCGATCAGTATTCAGCTCCACAACATATCGGAGTTCCCAGATCTGCCTGGAGCCGCTGGCAATCCCACGGTCCATCGCTGCACGGTTGCTTTTTACAATTGGTTCCTTGTAATCACGACGAATCGGGACCTGAATCCGATTGTCCTGTGCGCCTAGGATTGCGGAGGAGCCGAAGATACCCGTGAAGGTGAGATGCATGTCAAGGTACACCAGGGAAAGACACACAAAATGCCGGAGGAACTCCGCAGGCCAGGCAGCGTAATTGGAAAAGAGTACAGTCGACGTTTCGGCCCGAAACATCAACTGTACTCTTATCCAAGGAATTTGCCTGACCTGCTGAGTTCCTCCAGTATTTTGCATGTGTTGCTCGGATTTCCAGCATCTGTAGATTTTCTCTTGTTTGTGATTGGAAAGTACAGCAAAGTTCAGTTTTGCGGCTGATATCCGTAATTGACGTATCTCTCGCTGTAGTACTGAGAGCACAACTTCACCGATTCTGTGTCATTTGCAAACTTACCATGACACCTCTGGGCATTTTGATTGTAATAATTTATGTGCATTACAAGCAACAGAGGTCCCAGCACCGATCCCTGCGGAACACTGGCAGTCACAGAACTCCATCCAGATTACAGCCCCTCCACCAATAGGGACAAAAAAAAATCAGAATTAAAAATAAAACAAACAAACAAGGAATTGTGGATCACTTTCGTGTTTGATGTTGAATAAGATGTGGAAGAAATTGCAGTTGAGCAACTTTATTGAATTTAGCTTTGTAATAGTCATTCTTTTGAATGTTCACCATTTGAGTGAAGCTCCCTCTACATCCCGGGTGTCTGATACAGAGTGAATCTCCCTCCACACTGTCTTGTCAAAAACGCCCGGTTCACACACAGAATGAAGCTCATTCTCTACCGTCCCATCGCACAGCTCCGGGGCCAGACACATTATGAAGCTCCCTCGACACTTTCCCAGTGCACTCTCCAACGGAGAGCACAGAGGAATACAGCGGATGATTAAGCTCTTCGGCCCACCTTGCTCGTGCTAAACATAATGCTCATTTAAATGAAGCCCACATCCCACCTTTGATAATGCCTCCATATTCTCTTTCAGATCACGTGCCTGTCTAAATCCCTCAAGCACCGCTATCCTATCTCCTTCCACCGTAGCCGCTGACAGCCCGTTCCACGCACCCACTACTATCCGTGCAAAATTCTACAGTGTAATTCACCTTTCTCACCCGAAAGTTGTGCTCTCTGGCATTCGAATCTCCCATCCACGCGAATCGCTTATTTCTCCTCTATCCCTATATTTCACAATTGCGCAAACTACCCATTCTCCACTCAGCCACCGAAGCGCCAGGAAAAGCAACACGTTTGGAATGTCTTGATACTGTCCTCACCCGCAGCTCCTCCATTCCTCGAACACCGCACGCACCTCGGCTTCCTGCCGCCTTAACAGTGGCATAGTTCCTCGTCCTTAACTTCCGCCCACGAGCCTTTTCATCCAAAACATTATTCAATAGTTTTCAATAGGAACATTTAATGTCAGAGAAATGTATGCAGTATACATCCCGAAATCTTCTTCTTCGCAAACATCCACGAAAACAGAGGAAAGCCCCAAAGAATGAATGATATTTAAATGCTAGAGCTCCAAAGCCCTCAACTCCTCTCTCCCACGCATATGCAGCAGGAAAAACAACGGGAACCCTCCCCACCAGCAAAAAAGCAACGGCAACACTCTCCGAGCACTCTAGCGGGCAGCAAAGCAGCAATAAAGACAAAGATTTGCAGTACCCCAAAAGGACTACTCGTTCACTCGTTAATTCGACATGCCACAGGCTCTCTGTCTCCCTAATAAGGGAACAAGGGGTGTCCCCGTTTCACAGCGAGATGGGAGTCATAATAAAACAACTTGCTGGTTTATGGCGTTAAACTCGAGTCTCTGGGCACACAGCCAGCAGCCAGCTCGCTGCTTTCGATCTTCCGTGTACTCCCACGACACATCAGGGGGCGGCACCGATCACGAATCCGCCTCTGAAGGCGCGCTAGCCTTCCAGGCCGCGTCCTGAAAGGCTAACCGGCCGTGAGGCCCTGAGAATGGGCCCCATTCTCGCAAAGAACCCTGAAAAGGAAAAAAAGAGATAATAAAGATAGAAACAGAGCTGTTTCCGAAGATACAAGGAAAGGACTCGCCGTTAGGCGCCATCATTCTGAGCTCTGCCCTCTGTTCTTTGCAACTTCCGCCACCTCAAGGGACCGTAGCGCGAAGTATTAGTTTACTCCCCCCCTCTGTGCTTGAGCAGGGATCGCTGGCCGCGATTCCCTTGTTTATTCTTCCGTCCCCATTAATCTCCCTCCCGGCTCTTAACTCTACAAGTGACCAACGTGCTACACCTGCCCATTTTCCTTTTCCCTCACCTCTATTTAGTGCCCCAAACAATCCTTCCAGGTGAGACAACAGTTCACCTGCGTTTTGCTGGGGTCATCTATTATGTCCGGCGCTCCTGATCCGGCCTCCTGTACATTGGGAACAGCCTTCGTAAATTGGCCATTCCCCATTGCCAAAAGCGGATCTTCCCGGTGGCCATGCATTTTATTCCGATTCCCATTCCCATTCCAACTTGTGCTACGATGAAGCCACACTCAGGAGGAGCAACCCCTCATATTCCGCCTGGATAGTCTCCGATCTGATGACACGAACAATCGATTTCTCCTTTCGGAAAGAAATCTCTCCCTCCTTCACTCTTGTTCTATTCCCCCACACTGATCTCTTAACTCTTTTCACCCACCAATCACTTTCCGCTGGGTCCTGTTCTCCTTCCTTTTCTCCTATGATCCACTCTACTTTCCTATCAAACTCCTTTGTCTCAACCCTCTACCTTTCCTACCCCTGTGGCTTCGCATATTATCAAAAGGACTCAAAGCTCTACGCTTCTTTTTGGATTCCAGACCTAATCAGTTCTCCTCTACCACCACTCTGCTCCGTCTAGCGGAATTAGTCCTTACTCTTAATAATTTCTCCTTTGGCTCCTCCCACTTCCTCCGAACTAAAGGTGTAGCTATGGGCACCCGTATGGGTCCTAGCTATGCCTGCCTTTTTGTTGGTTTGTGGAACAATATATGTTCCGTGCCTATTCTGGTATCTGCCCCCCACTTTTCCTTCGCTACATCGACGACTGCATTGGCGCTGCCTCCTGCACGCATGCAGAACTCGTTGACTTTATTAATTTTGCCTCCAACTTTCACCCTGCCCTCAAGTTTACCTGGTCCATTTCCGACACCTCCCCCCCCCTTTCTAGATCTTTCTGTCTCTGTCTCTGGAGACAGCTTATCTACTAATGTCTACTATAAGCCTACTGACTCTCACAGCTATCTGGACTATTCCTCTTCTCACCCTGTCTCCTGCAAAAACGCCATCCCCTTCTCGCAATTCCTCCGTCTCCGCCGCATCTACTCTCAGGATGAGGCTTTTCATTCTAGGATGAGGGAGATGTCTTCATTTTTTAAAGAAAGGGGCTTCCCTTCCTCCACTATCAACTCTGCTCTTAAACTCATCTCCCCCATTTCACGTACATCTGCTCTCACTCCATCCTCCCGCCACCCCACTAGGAATAGGGTTCCCCTGGTCCTCACCTACCCCCCAACCAGCCTCCGGGTCCAACATATTATTCTCCGTAACTTCCGCCACCTCCAACGGGATCCCACCACTAAGCACATCTTTCCCTCCCCCTCTCTCTCTGCATTCCGCAGGGATCGTTCCCTACACAACTCCCTTGTCCATTCGTCCCCCCATCCCTCCCCACTGATCTCCCTCCTGGCACTTATCCGTGTAAGCAGAACAAGTGCTACACATGCCCTTACACTTCTTCCCTTACCACCATTCAGGGCCCCAAACAGTCCTTCCAGGTGAGGCAACACTTCACCTGTGAGTCGACTGGGGTGATATACTCCGTCCAGTGCTCCCGATCTGGCCTTTTATATATTGGCGAGACCCGACGCATACTGGGAGACCGCTTTGCTGAACATCTACGCTCTGTCCGCCAGAGAAAGCAGGATCTCCCAGTGGCCACATATTTTAATTCCACATCCCATTCCCATTCTGACATGTCTATCCACGGCCTCCTCTACTGTAAAGATAAAGCCACACTCAGGTTGGAGGAACAACACCTTATATTCCGTCTGGGTAGCCTCCAACCTGATGGCATGAACATCGACTTCTATAACTTCCACTAAGGCCCCACCTCCCCCTCGTACCCCATCTGTTACTCATTTTTATGCACACATTCTTTCTCTCACTGTCCTTTTTCTCCCTCTGTCCCTCTGAATATACCTCTTGCCCATCTTCTGGGTCCCCCCCCCCTTGTCTTTCTTCCCGGACCTCCTGTGCCATGATCCTCTCGTATCCCCTTTTGCCTCTCACCTGTCCAGCTCTTGGCTCTATCCCTCCCCCTCTTGTCTTCTCCTATCATTTTGGATCTCCCCCTCCCCCTCCAACTTTCAAATCCCTTACTCACTCTTCCTTCAGTTAGTCCTGACGAAGGATCCCGGCCTGAAACGTCGACTGCACCTCTTCCTACAGATGCTGCTTGGCCTGCTGCGTTCACCAGCAACTTTGATGTGTGTTGCTCACATATTATCTTCTGGTTTTCCTCTTACCCTCCCCCATCTTTTAATTCTTGCTTCTTCACCCTTTATTTCTCGTCTTTAAGAAGGGTTTAAGAAGTCGACCCGAAACCGACTGTTTATTCATTTCCATAGACGCTGTCCGATCTGTTGATCCGTTGACCTGCTGATTTCCTCCAGCATTTTGCATGCGTTGCTTTGGATTTCTAGCATTGTTAGAATTTCTCGTGTTTATGGGATGTTTTGTGATGTTGCGGATGACGCATTGCAGGAAGGACGTGGACGAGCGTTCAGAAGAAACCATGCAAATACTCTCGCAATCTTATGAACCGCTTTTTCATCATCTCCAAAGGCGGCACGTCCTTTCTGAAACGGGGAAGCCAGAACTGCACAAAACACTCCAAGTGTAGATTATCACCGGTTTGCACGGCTGCCATATGGCTTGCCGACTCTTCTACTCAGCGCTCCGATCATTACCGACAGGAATATGTGCTTAGCACCCTGTTCTACACGCTTGTGGGCCGTATCAAAGGCGGCGATGAATCAACATACAGGAGGTAGATTTAAAATTCGGGTACAGTTATCTCCCTTAACCGAACTCTGCCATCTTCATCAGGGATGATGCGTGGGCATGTCTAGTGCGCTGGTGTTTATACCCCCGAAACCAGTCCCTCCTGATGCTTGGGCTGATTTATTCTTCTGCGTTAAATGGACGCCGTAACCTACGCATGTGGCCTGCGCGCGTTGTGAGCATTCATACTTATGCGTTGGTGCGTCTGTGGCACTCTGAAATTCGCGAATGCTGCGCACGCTCACACACCTGCCCGTGCAAGGCTTCATGGTCATGGTAGTCTTTCTCGGGGTAAACCAGTTTAAAGCGAGAGTCTTTTTTCGTAAAAGCGAAATGTGTCCTCCATAATTTCGGAGGTCTGTAAAGCTTTATGCGAAGCATTGCAGCCAGAGTTCCTTCCCTGCCCTTCAGTCGCCTAATGGCAAGCTATTGCTGCGTAGGATGAAATCCGATCCTACCAAGCGGACCAAACACAGTTGTTGCGTTCTGCGTTGGTGCGGAGCGCACTTACATTTTGGGAGAGGAGCGCGTCAGGCTCTGGCGTAAGGATCGGCGTAACCACTGCGTAGTTTTCGCGGCGACGCAGTATCTACGGCATCATTTTGACACGCAAGTATAAATCAGCCTTATGTCCTCATCCAATCAGGTTTCCGCTGTCCCACCTTGTTTACAATCGAATTCCAGTTCTTACCTAGAGCGAGACCTATGCCTTTGTTAAATTTCTTTCCCTCTAGTTTTATTTCAATGGCTTCATTCTCCAGGCAGTCCCAAAAGGCATTGGCACGGCACAGTAGTTTTTGCGCAGTTGATGTCAATCCTGTGGCCACTGAGCGTGCAATGGCCTCCTACTGCCGATTTCTCCAGGTAACCCAAACGGATACACCTCCTGTGCTCCTTCATGCGGCTTTCCAGTATGAGTCCCGATTGATCCATATACGCTGCTCTGCATTCACATTCCTGTAAACACTAGCCGTCCTGAGTCCCAGCTCATCTTTGACTCGTATAAGCTGTCGTTTGAGCTTCTCTCCAGGCTTGTAAACGGTATTATACCGGTATTTCTTTAGGATTCTGGCGATATGTAGGGAAATATAGGGAAGACAAGCAGTAACGACGAGTTCCTCCTCGTTGTTAGGTTTCCTGGTTTTGCCCTTGGCCATTTTAAGGGCTCGATTGATTTTCTTCACCTTGTAGCCATTTTGTAGGAACGTCGTTCGTAATCTTTTTTTCCTCGTGGCGACTCGGGTCATTAGAACACATAGGCACTGACCCTGTCACAATGGGGGGCATTGGGAACGGACCCAAATGCAAGACACAGACACTGAAGTACTAGGAACAGGACTTGACTGGAGAACTAGAGTTAGGGACGGGAATGGATGCAGATAAGGAGTTGGGACAGGAACACGGACTAGGCTAGGGAAGCAGGACCAGGACGAGGGACTGGGAACAAGGAGCCTGGGGGTGGACTCCGAGACAGAGACTGGACAAGACCGAGTCAAGAACCAGAACCTGGGTCTTGACTCGGGATCGGACCCCAAAACTAGGCGAAGACGTGACGAGGCTTGGGTTCCTGGAGATCAAGCGAAGACGTGACGAGGCTTGGGTTCTTGGAGACCAGGCGAAGACGTGACGAGGCTCGGGTTCTTGGAGACCAGGCGAAGACGTGACGAGGCTCGGGTTCTTGGAGACCAGGCGAAGACGTGACGAGGCTCGGGTTCTTGGAGACCAGGCGAAGACGTGACGAGGCTCGGGTTCTTGGAGACCAGGCGAAGACGTGACGAGGCTTGGGTTCTTGGAGACCAGACGAAGACGTGACAAGGCTAGGGTTCTTGGAGACCAGGCGAAGACGTGACGAGGCTTGGGTTCTTGGAGACCAGGCGAAGACGTGACGAGGCTTGGGTTCTTGGAGACCAGGCAAAGACGTGACGAGGCTTGGGTTCTTGGAGACCAGGCAAAGACGTGACGAGGCTTGGGTTCTTGGAGACTAGACGAGAACATGACGGGGCATGGGTACTTCGAGGCAACTCCTGGGCAGGACACGGGAATCCTGGGGAGGGCGCGAGACTCCACCCCACGGAGGCAAGGACAGGGAGGGACAGAACCAACCGCAGGGTAACGGCAAACGGCCTGGCTTACCCGATGGAGGCAAGGGACAGGAAGGGACAAACCCAAACGCCTTGTAAGGGCAAACGGCCTGGCTTACCCGATGGAGGCAACGGACAGGAAGGGACAGAACCAACCGCAGGGTAACAGCAATCGGTCTGGCTTACCCGACGGAGGCAAGAGACGGGAAGGGGGCTAGGTCCGGGGTGGCTCCAAGAGTCGAGGCGGCCGGTAATCTCGGCGGGCTACAGAACAGCGAAATCCATTTCTCGATGACTGCATTAGCCTTCCACCGGTGGGTTGCTCCAAGGGGAGACTGACGAGGCGACCCAGCACCCACACTTGTTCCCAGGGCCACTTATATTCCCAGCCCCAAGATGAGCATCAGGTGCTTATGGTTAAGTCCAACGGAAACCAGGGACAGCCGGAAGACCTGGAGTCAGGAGTCCGCGGACTGGACCGTGAACCGGAATGTGGTCTTTGGACCGGACCATGACAGACCCAACGAAAAGATCCTACAAAACAATACACGTCATCAAAATCTGCAAAAAAGCGTTAATACTCTCAACAATACTGCATTACCACAATATTTAGGAAACCTCGAAACATTTGAAGAAGTACACACAACAACATACCGTGCAGTATTAACAGCTATGCAGTGCAACGACTTCAAGATAGAGGTACTCCTCAACAGCGACACAATGTAATGAAATCAGAACACCGAAGTGGCAGAAGAAATTAAGGAAAAATAGCAACTCTAACAGCAGAAATAGCCCGCCTATGGAGTAGAAAATACATAACCCGAGCAAGGAAGTTAAGAGTAAAACTAAGAAAATAATAAGGAAATATAAGGTCCATGCAAGATACGATCCATCAAATACAAACATCGTAGAAATTATAGATATACTAAATCAAAAGCTTGGTGCATACAAAGGCAGACTTAATAGATGCATTAAATGCGTCAGACGAAGAAAACATAATTATTAGTTTAAGAATAATAAAAAAGCTTCATGGAGGACATTGAAAACTAAATTACCCGCACCAAAATGTCACTAACCCTAGCACAGGATTACAAACAATAGCTAGCGACAATGAAAGTTTGGTCTAACATTTAATCAAGTAGGGTGACGCACAATCAAAAATCAAGCTGGGGCAGAGAAGGAAAAGCACGCACTCACACGACTGAAGACATTAGAAGAGCTGAAGTTACAACGGATATGCTAAAAGTGGTTATAAAAATACCTGCAACTGGAAAAGTACCGGAAATTATAATGTTCATAATTATTGGTGTAAACATTTACTTGGCTTCATCCGTGCCTATTACTCCAAGAGGACCACAAGAGTTTGGTGGTTTGGAGGCTTGTGTGCCTCAGTGAGCCCAAGAGCTAAGTTAGCTGAAGTCAGGGCTTTATGCTTTGGCTCTTGGTAGGGTCACCCATGCCAAACACTATGCCACCAGTCCTCCAGGTTCGGGGGTCCAGGTGCGGGCTAACTATCCTGACTGGTAAAGCGAAATTGTTACGGAAACAGCAATGAAGAATTCTACGTCTGAGTGCGAAGGTATTCCCGAGTCTCTACTCAGAACTTGCATGACTGACAGTCACCAAAATCGAGAGGAAGCTACTGACACGGTGGAGGAAGCCCTGAACACCACTGAGATGAGGACCTTCATTACTGCCCTAAAGACCAGCAGCGTAACAGGCAGTACTAATCCTTACCTATTAATACATATCAAGTATTTTCCTAAGATCCTGAAACAGTGCTCGAATTTTGACGGAAGGTGAAATGTATCTCTTAGCTAAAGGAGAAATTACAAATGACCTATGAAAATATTGTCCTTTTACGCTGGACAGCAAATTTCTTTCGAAAGTGTTGCCTACACGGAAAGATTTTGCGGCTCTGATAGACCACTTGAACGTGAACACAAATACAATTTCAGACTACGTGTATCATTTAGGAACTTGGAGAAACAAGAAATGAACATTTATTGAATATACAACATACATCAAAGTTGCTGGTGAAAGCAGCAGGCCAAGCAGCATCTGTAGGAAGAGGTGCAGTCGACGTTTCAGGCCGAGAACCTTCGTCAGGACTAACTGAAGGAAGAGTGAGTAAGGGATTTGAAAGTTGGAGGGGGAGGGGGAGATCCAAAATGATAGGAGAAGACAGGAGGGAGAGGGATAGAGCCGAGAGCTGGACAGGTGATAGGCAAAAGGGGATACGAGAGGATCATGGGACAGGAGGTCCGGGAAGAAAGACAAGGAGGGTGGGGGGGTGACCCAGAGGAGGGCAGGAGTTATATTCAGAGGGACAGAGGGAGAAAAAGGAGAGTGAGAGAAAGAATGTGTGCATAAAAATGAGTAACAGATGGGGTACGAGGGGGAGGTGGGGCCTTAGTGGAAGTTAGAGAAGTCGATGTTCATGCCATCAGGTTGGAGGCTACCCAGACGGAATATAAGGTGTTGTTCCTCCAACCTGAGTGTGGCTTCATCTTTACAGTAGAGGATTTATTTAATTATTGAATATAATACGTTTAATTGCGTGACGGAGCTGACACTTTGCCATAGTTCAACTAAGCCAAAATGTTTTGTTGATGATTCTCGTTTGTATCCAGTGTCTGAGGCTTCTTGCTTGTGTCCAACGATAATCAGCTAGCACTACTAGATTCCATTTGCCCTGATACCGTTTTCCATGGCCACAATGTCGTTTTGAATCCTGTCACAATGCTTGAAACTGACTGTGTCAAGATTTTCAGGGAAGATGTCTGAATGGGAATGCAGAAAATGAATCTTTAGTTTCACGTTGTACTGCATAGTTTGTATGCTAGAAGTATATAGTCAATCAGTTGCACGTAGTCTGGTGCTCTGTAGTTGCCAAAAAAAAAAAATCAACAATATCCTTGAATGCATTACATGCAATTTACACCAGGTCCACTAGAAGCTCTTCGAATTGCTTGTCATCGATGTCCTGCTTGGTTTGTGGACCAACATAAATGCTGTCCTTAGTATTGGCATCAATTGTTCTGGGAAACAACAGTTCACGGAACTTCTTTGCTTGGTGACAGCAGATTTCACACTTGCAATATTGAACCCAGTAATTTTGCCGTTGCCAGACCCAAGTCTCTAACCAGGCTAATTATCTCAGATGATGTTATCAGATGAGGCTCACTCGACATAAAGGGTTCAGAGTTCTTAACATTATCGATATCATCGGAACAGCGAACGCCATTGGCCTCCGAGTAACTCTAAAACAAGCTCGACAGCGCAGCCCAATGTTACACAAATTTAGAGCTCACTGACTTTCTTAATAAGAGAAGTCATAATCTGTCTTTGAGATTAAGCATATTTTCGTCCCAGATATAACAGGAAACATCGCGGCAGTTGCAACATTGGCGAAACATTTTGCTTTCACAAATACCTCTGAAAATAAAGAAAACTACTTTATTATAATGAGTGCAAATAACATGCTATGAGCTCAGAGCTCATCAATGCATAGAACGGTGTGTGTATGATGCTTCTATAGCCTTTTGCAAACTTATCCTGCCATGCAGCAGCCGCTCTGTCTAAGCATATCCAGGCACAGAAACATAGAAACATAGAAAATAGGTGTAGCAGTAGGCCATTCGGCCCTTCGAGCCTGCACCGCCATTCAGTATGATCGTGGCTGACCATCCAACTCAGAACCCTGTACCAGCCTTCTCTCCATACCCCCTGATCCCTTTAGCCACAAAGGCCATGTCTAGCTCCTTCTTAAGTATCGCCAATGAACTGGCCTCAGCTGTTTCCTGTGGCAGAGAATTCCACAGATTCACCACTCTCTGTGTGAAGAAGTTTTTCCTCATCTCGGTCCTAAAAGGCTTCCCCTTTATCCTTAACCTGTGACCCCTCGTTCTGGACTTCCCCAACACCCGGAACAATCTTCCTGCATCTAGCCTGTCCAATCCCTTTAGGATTTTATACGTTTCAATAAGATCCCCCCTCCATCTTCTAAATTCCAGCGACTATAAGCCTAACCGATCCAGTCTTTCATCATATGAAAGTTCTGCCATCCCAGGAATCAATCTGGTGAACCTTCTTTGTACTCCCTCTATGGCATGAATGTCTTTCCTCAGATTAGGGGACCAAAACTGCACACAATACTCCAGGTGTGTTCTCACCAAGGCCTTGTACAACTGCAGTAGAATCTCCCTGCTCCTGTACTCGAATCCTCTTGCTATGTATGCCAGCATACCATTCGCCTTTTTCACCGCCTGCTGTACCTGCATGCCCACTTTCAATGACTGGTGTATAATGACACCCAGGTCTCGTTGCACCTCCCCTTTTACTAATCGGCCACCATTCAGGTAATAACCTGTTTTCCTGTTTTTGCAACCAAAGTGGATAACCTCACATTTATCCACATTAAATTGCATCTGCCATGAATTTGCCCACTCACCTAACCTATCCACGTCACCCTGCATCCTCTTAGCATCCTCCTCACAGCTAACATTGCCGCCCAGCTTCGTGACATCCGCAAACTTGGAGATGCTACACTTAATTACCTCGTCTAAGTCATTAATATATATTGTAAACAACTGGGGTCCGAGCACTGAGCCTTGCGGTACCCCACTAGTCACTGCCTGCCATTCTGAAAAGGTCCCGTTTATTCCCACTCTTTGCTTCCTGTCTGCCAATCAATTCTCCATCCACATCAATACCGTACCCCCAATACCGTGTGCTTTAAGTTTGCACACTAATCTCCTGTGTGGGACCTTGTCAAAAGCCTTTTGAAAATCCAAATATACCACATCCACTTGTTCTCCCCTATCCACTCTGTTTGTTAGATCCTTAAAAAATTCTCTGAGATTCGTCAGACATGATTTCCCTTTCACAAATCCATGCTGACTTTGTCCGATGATTTCACCGTTTTTCAAATGTGCTGTTATCACATCTTTGATAGCTGACTCTAGCATTTTCCCCACCACCGATGTTAGGCTAACCGGTCTATAATTCCCCGGTTTCTCTCTCCCTCCTTTTTTTTTTAAAAAAACGGGGTTACATTAGCCACCCTCCAATCCTCAGGAACTAGTCCAGAATCTAATGAGTTTTGAAAAATTACCGCTAATGCATCCACTCTTTCTTGCCTGTACAAGATAGAGAAACCTTCGTGGGCAGCGTTTTAATTCATCGCCCTCCACATACATATGATTTACATACCCTGTCCACGTCCTTCACATTCTCTGTCCTTCCACAGTCGTCGTCACACGCATGACCCCACATACACCCTGTCCCACACACGCACATCTCCACGCATACAAACATTGTCCTAAACACAGAAATATCCCACATACATATCCCTCCCAGCCACTGCACACATTTCGTACCACCCACTCCCTTTCCCACGCACATAACTCCGCACACACCCAAACACCCTGTGCCACATATATCCTGCCCTACAGACACATGCACACTCATATTCCTCCCCACCACAACGTGCACATTCGCCACACAGAAGCACCCTATTCCCACCCACGCACACGGGTGTCCTATGCACATACTTCCTGTCGATACACAAACCACATAGGCATCCTGTCTCAGATACCCCACCCACACACCTTACACACACAGTGTCTCACTCACACCTCACAGCACCCTCTACGCTCAGAGTTTATTCCCCCAGCCCACACAGCCCAGATACACCATGCCACGCACACAATCTGTCCTACAACCTCCCCCATACACACTTTGACCGACACCCACAACCAGCCAGATACACACTCACCGACCCTGTCCCACAAACATACCCAAACCACCAAACCTGTCCACACCACACACACATCCAGACCCCTCCACTACACATATTCCAATATAAAAAAACAAATCCCTTGAGTGTTGGATGTTCAAGATAATCGGCAAGTGGTGTTTATGGCGAGCTGGTGCTGATTTGAGTCAGGAGATCAAAATTAATGCCCAGAGTGAAAGTTGCATACACATCACATCTGACCTCTCAGTTCTACGTAATCCATGGCTGCTACATCTCAGTTTCAACCGTCATTCAACCTGTGTTCTGTAAAGTTAACTGACATTATAGGATGTCATTGATGCCGAACCGTGGCGACTGTTTTCAAGATGTTCCATGCCGACCTATTCATCACTTGTAATGCAATTGTTAAAGCACTTTTCAAACACTACTTTATGACTGTAATAGTCCTAACATGGGGCAGCGTAGTGGTTAGTGCAACGCTTTACAATACAAGCGCCCCGAGTACATTTTCCTCTGCTGCCTACAAGGAGTTTGTATGTTCTCCAGCTGACCACGTGAACTTCCTCTGGGTGTTCCGGTTTCCTCCAAAAGTCCGAAGACGTGCCGGTTGCAGGTTCATTGGTCATTGTAAGTTGTCCCGTGATTAAGCTGGGGTTAAATTGAGGGATTGCAGGGCGGTGTGGATTGAAGGTGCGGAAGGGCCTACTAGGCACTATATCACAAAAAGTAAATAAATAAATAGGACCATCAACACTGTAATTCCTCTGTAGCTGCAACACTTTGTTCTGCATTATGTTGCTGCTTTCCCTTGGACTACCTCTGTACACTGTAACGAGGAAGTGGTCTGTATGGATGGCATGCAAAACTAACTGTACCTCGGTACATGTGACAATAATAAATCAATTGACCAGTTTACATAGAATTGTAACAAACATCCAATAACAACAACGCCCTTCCACTACTGCCTCTGTCCTCTATGGACAATGGAATTCCGAATCAAAACTACCAAATCATAGTGGATCCCATGCATACTGTACAAAGAGTACCATGTTAAAAATATTGCAGCCGTGAATTATTTGGAATGCAACCTTTAACAAATTTTCCTTTGAAGTAAAGATGCATTGAGGACTTCGGCACAGAGCACAGCTCCATCGACATCATTCCATCATACACTCCCATGGACAGGTACAAAGTGAAGCTCCCCCGGCAACGTCCCATCACAGCGTCTTGGGTCAGGAACAGAGTGAACCTTCATCCACACCGTCTCATCAGGCGTTCTCATTGTCAGATATAGAGTGAAGCTCCCTCCACATCGTCCCATCACACGTTCCCATGGTCAGATAGAGTGCAGCTCCCTCCACGTTATCCCATCACGTACTCTACGGTTGGAAACAGAGTGAAGCTTCATCACATAGTATACTAAATGTAGCCTTCCCAAAGCCTCACCGAACTGCAACATAACATTTCGAAATTTATACTCAATATCCCGACGTATGAAGGGAAGCATGCCGCATACTACCATAAACTGGTCAATATTACAGTAAATTTCTGGACCCAATGGACTCAGACAACAGAACCCATTTGTCTATCGGTGTGCTTAAGGTCCTGCCATTAGCTCTCCACAGGGTCAGATGTAAAGTGAAGCGCCTTCTAAACCATCGGATCAGATACTCCGAGGGTCAAACATGAATTGCAGCTCCCACTACATCATCAAATCACACTCTCTCAGGTTCAGACACGGCGTTCAGCTCCCATGCAACGTCCGACCATACATTGCCAGGTTCCAACGCAGAGTGCAACTCTACAACATCCCATCACACACTAGCAAGTTTGGACACAGCGCCAAGCACCCTCTACACTGCCCCGCAGCTCGCTCATATGGCACTTGTTGAAATTCAGAGCTTCATTTGTTATGCTAATTCTCAAAAATAAGGAAAATAGTCTGTTGTTCTCGGTTGTGTGAGTTCAGTATTATTTCCTGGTGTCATCGAATGACTTCCTCAAACTGAGCTTTGTCGTCTGCTGGCTTCGGATCCTTGTTTGTGGCCCATCTGGGCCCTAAGCTACTCACCTTCTGGGCGTGCAATACGCCACCGTCAGCCTGTCCTCCTTCAAAAGTGCCCTCAACCCCTTTCTCTACATATTCGCCGACCATCCTTCCCCCTGGTCTTCGGGCGCTTTCTAGCCAAGACACTCGATCTGGTCTGAGGGAGGGGGACGCGCTGAAATGGAGAGTGAGTGAGAGGGTCAGAATGGGAGACCTCGCTTGATGACGAAAGGGGATGCTCGTTATTGGGGGTTTCTGCTGGGAGGTCACTCAACGGGAGAGTCCTCCGAATTTATATGGGGTGCTTAGGGTGGAAGGGGTTGCGTAGTGATTAAGGACATTGAACACAGTATAGCACAGTAAAAGGCCGTTCGGCCTACAGTGTCGTTCTATCCGTGATGATAATTTAAATTTACCCACCTGTTTGCACATCGTCCATTACCATATCCCCAGAATGGCCCTGTATCTTTGTAAATGCCGATTAAAACTTCTCCCCGTATCTGCTCCACCATCTTCCCTGAATGCCTGCTCCAAGTACGCGCCATGATCTGCCTAAAAAGTTGCCTCGTGGATTTCTTTTCAACGTTTCCCCTCTCACCTCAAACCTATGCTCTCTGGCATTTGGCTTTTCCATTCAGGGGAATAGACTCTGACGGCCTTCTCCGTTCTTCTCCATTATTTGACTTTTCCCACCCAGCTGGCTTCAACTATCAACTTCCAGCAGACCACATGGAGGTCCCACCACCTTCTATTTCCGGCATCCTTTCCCTTCCCTCTCAGTCCTGAAGAAGGGGCGCGGCCAAAACGTGAAATGTTTACTCTTCTCCATAGATACTGCATGAACTGCCGTTTTCCTCCAGCATTTTGTGTGTGTTGCTTATAAAGACTTCTTCAATTCTCCTCTCAGCCTCTGAAGACCCGAGAAAACATCACAATCATAAGCAACCTCTTCCTATCGCGAACACTCTCTAAACCATTCAGCATCTTGGTGAACCTCTTCTGCGCCCACTTCTCATTGTTAAACTGATATGGTATCCAGAACTGCATGCAGTACTCCAAATACAGCCTAACCAAATTGTATAACGTTGTCACGACCTCCTGCATGTAGGGCCAAAGGCAAGCACGACATAGGCCTTGTGCACGAGACGATCGACTGCATCGACAATGTTAAGGGACTATGTACTTGAATCTTAACATCCCCCTGCATGTCAGTGTTTATACGGATCATACAGTTAAATGTGTTCTTTCCACTTACCTTTGACTTGGAAGTTCAACAGCTTCTAGTCGCCCGGGTTAAATTCCATTTGTATTTCTCCGCCCAAATCTACAATTGGTCAACATCCTGCGGTATAGTTTAACAACCATTTACACATGTCCCAGCAGTGACCCCTGTGGATCACGAATCACCAGCCAGAATAAGACCCCACCACCATTACAATCAATTTTCTATGGATTACCGAACTCTCTACCCAAAGCAATGAGTCATTGGTTTAATGGTCGGTGATTCAATAGTTCGATTTAATATCAGAAAATGTATACAGAATACAACCTGAAATCCCTGGTCCTTGCAGTCATCCACGAAACATAGAAAAAGAACAAAAGAATAAATCACATAAAAACATTCTCCATCCTCATCTGCATGACCGCCCTGCTGTCCAGCAAGATTGAACCTTTTATTTTTTTGGCGTGTGCCTGCGTGTCCGTGCTTGCGTCCGTGATGATCTCTTTTTCAAGGCTTTTTGCAAGGCACGGAGGCGCGGAGCGAGAGAGAGACCGTGTGGCGCGACACTCCTCACACAGACATTTTCGCAGTATTTTCCCTTTATTTTACGAGGTCGAGTTGCGATCTCGGCACTCAACTGGGCACGGATGGAAAGCGTACCCGGGAGCGGACCCGACTAGTTCCGAACCCGGGAACCTCCGCTCCCGGGTCCGGCGCCGATGTCGTTGCGCCACCAGCCGGCCCAAGATTGAACCATATTTTGGGCGCAGGACCTGGGAAATGATGAGGGTCACTTAGGCTATTTTCGCCCTCCCCGTCGTGATCATGACGGCTGGCTGTGCCTTTATCGGCAGAGGCTACACCGGGACAAGTTCGCCATTGTTGGGTTGTGGGCAGGAATGACGTAGCCACCGCCATGGTTTGCCTCAACAGCGCACTCAACCCCCTTCTCTACGTCTTCACCGGCCGCGATTTCCGCCAGGTCTTCAGACGTTCTCTCGCTTCCTCGCTCCGTCTGGCTTTCTCGGCGGAGGATCCTGAAATGCGGAACCACCCTCCCAACCGAACAACTTCGCTGTGACGAGTGCCTGAGCGACCTCATCGCGGATCATCATTCGAACTGCATGCCCTCAGGAGTCGGAAGTAGACTTTCTGCAGCAAGAGGTTTCCACGGTGGATGCCTCTCCACATGTTTTGAGAAAGCGCTCATTTTAACTAATAATGATGCAGCATTCTGGTGGACCTCGTCTGCACCCTTCACAACGCCTCCACATGCTTCCAGTAATGGGACACTCAGACTGCACAACTTGAGTTACCAAATCTGATATGCAATGTCCCAACCAACGAAGAGAAATATGGCCTATACCTTCTTCACGACACAGCTATCACGTGAACGTTTTGGGAGCTATAGACTTGGAACACAAGATCCCTCTGCATATCACTGCTGTTAAGGGCTCTGCGATTGTCTGTAACAATCTCCGTGTTGACAAAGATGAATCTCCCACTGCACCGTCCCATCACACAGTCGTAGTTTCAGATGCAGATTGAAACTCCATCTACACCGTCGCATCTGACACTCTGAAGATGAGACACAGGGAGAATCTTCCTCGACTCCATTACAAACTCCAAGGTCATCTCAGAAATAAGTGTGTTCATGCAGGAGTTCTGATGCAGCATGTAGAAGACCTGACCAGGGAAAGGGTATCACTCTCTCTTGGGAAATGAGGCAGGGAGATTTGGACCAGTGGCCATAAAGAAAGATTGAACGGTATGTGTGATGTCTGTGGCCATCTGATTTCTAAATGGACATTGAACCCGTGAACACTAACTCACCTCTTAATATATATCATTTCTGTTTTGCGTTATTCAACATACATATACTGTAATTAATTTATCTATCTATCTATCTATCTATCTATCTATCTATCTATCTATCTATCTATCTACCTATCCATTTATTTATTAATTATCCATATTATGCATTACATTGTACTGCCGCAGCTAAGTGTGCAAAGTTACCGACACACGCCGGGGATAATAAACCTGATTCTGATTCGAATTGTGACCTGAAACACTCCAGTTATTTTGTTGTAAATGTCAGGGACCAATGAACCTGGGGCGCGGAATCTGTCAGTACATGGCCGTTTAGGGTCCTGTATTAGATGTGAGAAACCATGCTTCAATGAGAGAGGGAAGCTCCCACTGCGCCGCCCCTTCGCACGTTACAGGCGTCGAGCATACCGTGAAGATCTCTCTGCACCGTCCCATAATTGTGCAACTGCTGCCCGGTACAGAGTGAAGTTGTCATGGTCTGGTCCGGAAAGTCCGTATTCCGGTTCACGGTCCGGTCCATAGTTCCATATTCCAGGGTTTCTGGTTTTCCCCAGTTTCTGTTGTTGGCACATGATTCTCGTTTTGCGGCTGAGACATAAATACCTCTGCAAACCAGGGATTCCCTGCTGGACTGTCCTGTTCCCCTCTCTGTCTTTTCCCCCCGTGCCTGACTCTGTGCCTGGCTACCTCGCCCTACTCTCTGCCTGGATACCTCGCCTGACTCTCTGCCTGGATACCTCGCCTGACTCTGCCTGGATACCTCCCCTGCAGCATTGTCTAGTTCAATCGCCAAAGCGGAGATGTAACTGTCTGTCGTTCTTCGGTGTTTGTCTCTTCTTGTCCTTGCCTCCGTGGGCTGAGTCAGGCCGTTCTGCCGTTGCCTTGCGGAGGGATCTGTCTGTTCTTGTCCTCGTCTCTGTGGGGTAATCAGGCCATTCTGCCGTTGCCCTAGGGGGTGGGGTGGGGGGGAATCTGTCTTGTTTTGTCCTCGCCTCCGTGGGGTAAGTGAGGCCGTTCTGACGTTGACCTGCAGAGGATCTGTCTTGTCTTGTCCTCGCCTCCGTGGGGTAAGTCAGGCCGTTCTGCCGTTGTCCTCCGGGTGGCTCTGTCTTGTCCCGTCCTCGCTTCCGTGGGGTAAGTCAGGCCGTTCTGCCGTTGCCCTGCAGGTGTATCCGTCATTTCTTGTCCTCGCCTCCGTGGGATAAGTCAGGCCGTTCTGCCGTTTCCCTACGGGGGTCCGGTCTTGTCTTGTCTTGTCTTTGCCTCTGTTGGGTAAGTCCGGCCGTTCTGCCGTTACCCGACGGATGGTCCAGTCCAACCTTGGTGTGGAGATGAAGTTGAGTCCCGGCTCTATGTCTATGTACTGTTCAGTCTCATGTTGGTGTCGTGTTAAAGATGAGTCCCGGCTTTTCGAAGGATAAGTCCCGGCTCCATGTTGATGTACAGTTCCCAGTCTGTCGCCAAGCTCCAGCCTCCGAGTTATCAGTCTTCGCATTCCAAGACACAAGACCCCAGCCTGCAGCCTCAAGATCCAGATTGCCCATGTTAGAACCGTATCCTTCTGTACTAGGATCTAAAGGCACGGATGGGCAGTAACACTGAGACGTTATAAAGTATTGCTCAGTCAGCACCTGGAGCATTGTGAACGGTTTTAGACCCCTTATCTAAGAAAGGTTGGGCTGGCATTGGAGAAGGTCCAGAGGACGTTGACGAGAATGACTCCTGGAATGAAAATGTTATGATATGGGGAGTGTTTGATGGCTCTGCGTATTTCTTTGAAACCTATCAAATATTGAAAAGTCTAGATATTTTAGATGTGTAGAGAATTTTTCCTTGTAGTGTGGGAGCTTAGGACTAGACAGCATAGCCTCAAAATAGATGGACATCGTTTTAGATCAGATATTAGGAGTAATTTCTATGATGAATTTACGGAATTCATTGTCACAGACGGCTGTGGCCAAGTCATTGGTTGAGAGGGATAATCAAACAGCCATGATTGAATGAAGAAGCAGACTCGAGGGGCCAAATGGCTCAATTCTGCTCCTATTTCTTACCGTCTTATGAAAATGTTTTTTGTTGTTTTTTTCTGAGTGAGCTCATGTTATCTCTTTGTTTCATCGACGCAACTTCCAAAAACTGAACTGTCATCGATGCAACTTCCTCAAATTCAAGTCTTTGGAGATTTGGACCCACAGTGTGGGGGTCCCAAGGTGGAAAGACCGGTCCGAAGAGACCCTCTCCCTACTCCGGAACTCCCTCAAACCAGCGTCTAAGTCCAGCTCAGTTCCATTCCACAATCTATCTCAAGCCGTAGTCCATCCCAGCGTCCGTCAGTACGCACACCCTTTTCAAGATTAGTTCCTTGTTAGAAGAGGTTGTGACATATGCTGATCTAATACACTGCCTGGTTGAAACACCGTAAAATTCCCTCTGTAGCGTTCAATCACTCAATTCTAGGCTCCCGCTGTAACATTCCACCACACACTCCCAGAGTCAGACGGATGTTGAAGCTCCCTGGAGAGCCCCCAGCGTGTGCGCACACACACACACAGACACATATACACTCACACGCAAACACACAGAGAGTAAAATATGGAAATATGGTTACTACTTATCTCTTGGTCACATCGATTAAAATTCCTCAAACTGAGCTGATTGGTCGTTTATGACCACAAGGTTTGACTCTCTCCCTGAACCGTGTAGCTGTTTCAGCGGCACCGAGTCCCCACTGCGGACCTCTCCTAGACGAGGTTCCAACTTCAGCGCACTTCTCCCTTTCAGGATCTACCTCGAGCCTCGGACAATCACGGTGTCCGTCGCTGCACAGTTGCAGTTCACGATCAGCGTATCGATTTGGGATCTGTGTCCACCTGTCGAGAGTTGGCCTGGATCACGGACTGAGCCAGAGATTCTGGGGAAGGTGAGCTGCACCTTGAGGGAAATTAGGGTTCAGTGTTTGGAGGAAGGGGCCCTGGGAGAGACTCTCGGAGTTGGTAATCCCAGGTGATCGAAGGCAGAGGGTGACGGAGCGACGTGAAGGGTTCTGATCGGGCCACGGGAGAATCGAGCTAACGCCAGTTTGTAAGGAAGAGGAAGAGTCTTTCTTACCCTTACATGCTGCTTCTACAGATAAAAGCAGGGTGGTACTGAAATGTTGAACGAGGGCAGAGCTGTGGAAATCTCATTCTTTCGGGGCTTTTTCCGCTTCCTATGGAACGGGCTGCAGGGAGATGTGATAGATTCACCGGAGGAATGGGAATTTTAGATTTCTTTCGATCTATTCGCCTCTGCCATTAAATTCATGTCCTCCAGTATTGTGCATTTCTAACCAGCAGGAAGGTCGCTGGGTGTCTGTCTTATCTTTGTATTTTGTAATTTAATAAACTTCACCTGAGCGTCGAGGAAAACAAAGACCACACTAGACCGGATAAATGCATAACCGAAGCATTTTCTCTTAGATTTGACCCTCCGTCCACACTGAAACGGCGTTTTCCTCTCCCGAAAACGCATCTTTTCTAAAACGACTTCCAGAGGCTTAAATATGAAAACGCTGGTTGGGCGTTGCAGTGTGTACGGGGTAAACGGAGGTTTTGAAAAAAAACCTGTCGTCCCTTTCATCGGTGAAGAGGCTATGGCTGTAGGAAATGTTTCCGGCGTGACCCCTCTGTGGGAGTGGGGAAGATGTTGTTGGAGCCACTCGGGGGTCTGAGTGTATGTATATGTATCTGTTGTCGTGGCCGTGAGGCTGGTATTGTGGCGGTGAAAGTTACTGGGTGGGGGGTGGGGGGAGCCATCATATTCCTCATCATTGCAAATTCCTCCCCAACAGAGTTAGTCAATTTTTCAATGATCGTCGTCAGCCGGGTGATACTGTCCGTGAACTCCCTGTCGGTTGCCTCCATGCGCTCCAGTATTAGTTTATTCAGGTTTCAGTCCTCCTGCGGAGAGCGAACAGCTGTCCGTCGTTTGGTAATTTCCTTTTAAGTTTTTCTAGCCTGTAACTGGACAAACGCGCAGTAAGTAAGACAGTTCAAAATGCTCACTATACTTGAAGGGTAGCCTGACTGAAGCATTACAACATGATTTCCTGGCTCTTAAGAATCCTGCCATTAACTCCATGATTTCCCCTTATAGTTGAATTATAGAATACTCATACTTGCCTCATACTTGCCTGGAGAAACTGCTGTATCCTTTGCCAATCTTCTTCACTGCCTTTTATGGTCAAGCCAAGTTAAGTTCAAACTACAAAATCGCTTCTGTATTGTTTTGGAAATTAATCTTGTAATAAACTTACTTTTGAAAAAGCGTTAATCTCTCTGTACATCGTACAGTCTTATATTCTAGGGGTCAGATACTGATTGAATGTCCCTCCACAATGTCCCTTCACAAACCTCCGGCGTCATACACAAATAAAACTCCCTCTCCACCACCCCGCTCAAGTTCCGAATCGTACACAATGTAAAGCTCCCTCTAGAGTCTTCATTCCCCCTGCACACAAGCCAGGATCCGTCACTGAAGGACCTTCTGCACCGTCCCATCACTCACACACGAGGTTAAAAATTAAGTTTCTGTACTACTTCTTAGATACATGTGAATAGTTGATTGTTCTCCGCTGAGTGAGTTTAGTGTTATCTCCTGTTGTCCTCAATCTTAGAAGCTCGATTCCTCAAGACGCAAGTTCCTCCATTCGCAGAAATCTTTGTAAACTATCAGATGACTGTCTTGTCAGCCCAAATGTTACTCCACACCTGACTTGAAACTTCCATTCTCTTAAATTGAGGGACAGCAATCCAGGTTCTGGGAATGTCCCAGGGCACATATCGGAACATTGGACTGGGATACTGTAGGGCACTGAGCAACGGCTTTAGGCACCTATATGAGATAAGGCGCTTAAGAGTTTGCACAGTACTGTACTTGACAACGTTGAGCGGAGAGCGAGTTGGTAATTCCGGCGGAAGCAAGGAATGTTGGGAATGAAGAAGGTAGAGCGCCGCGGAGGCGTGTGGGACAGGTGGCTGAAGATTGCCGGGACAAAAGTCTTGGGTACCCTAGACCGAGGCAGGTGTCTTTTCCACAGTACTGTAGATATTACAGAAATATTGCGGACAGACCGATAGGTTAAATTTTCCAGGATACAGGTGTGATTGGTGGGATAGGGGTGGAGAAATAGAAGGGCCTTGCATTTCCGATAAAGGAGAACATCACGGCACGTTTCTGTGAAGACCTTACTGAGTTTACGCTTAGTGTGGCTGTAACATCTGACGGGGATAATCACTTTGTTGCAATTGCATTGTAGGTCTTCCTAACAGTGAACGGGAATTGGAGGAATACTTCCGCAGGGAGACAGTATAAAGTTGCATGGACAATAGGCCTGTCGTAGCAGGAAATTTTATTTTGTAATGAACTTATTTTTGAATGTTAGATACATTGATCAAAACTTCTTCTGCAACATTCGACCACGCCTTTTCAGTGGCAGAAACAGAGTGAATCTCCCTCTTCATCATCTCATCACACGCTCTCAGGGTCAGAGAGCGTGAGCTCCGCCCACGCGGTATTACTACCCAGCTCCGGAGTCAGAAACTGTGAAGCTTTCTTCACACCGTCACGTAACACACACCCAGGGCCTGGCGAAGAATGAACCTTCAAAGTTCTGAAAGTTCTATGTTCAAAGTTCAAAGTAAATTTATTATGAAAATACATGTATGTCACTATAAACAACACCGAAATTCACTATCTTACCGACATACTCAATAACCCCCTAACAGAATAATAACCATAATATAATCAATGAAAGTCAGCACCAACTTGGGTGTTAAACAAGTATGCAAAAGACAACAAAGTGTACAAATGCAAAAAAAACCAACTAAATAATAATAAAAAAGGCAATAAGTAGGCGAGGTGAGGAGTCATTGAAATAGACTCCATGGTTTGAAGAAGCATTTCCATTGTGGGGCAAGTGAAGGGGAGCGCAGTTATCCCCTATGATTCAAGAAGCTGATAATTGAAGGGTAATAGCTGTTCCTGAATCTGGTGGTGTGAGTCCCGAGGTTTCTGTACCTACTTCCCGATGGCAGCAGGGAGCAGAGAGCATGTCCTGGATGGTGGGGATCCCTGATGATGCTTTCCTGCGACAACGCTTTGTGTCGATGTGCTAAATGGTTGAGAGGACTTTATGTGTGATTGTCGGACACACATCATGAGTGACAAGAAATATGGATAAATAACAGATGCTGGGAAGTAGGTTACAAGCTGGAATATGCAGCAGGATTTCCGTTTTTATACAGATATACAGTATATCCAGGTCAGTTTATTCAATGCATCCTGTGTCCGTCAACAATCTGCAGACGGAGAGTTCTGTGTCAAGAACCGCAGGCTTCAACCAACCCAGAAGGGAGATGAATTGCGGTTCCCAGGGCTTGCCAGCAGTTGAAGTTCAACTTCAAGTTCAGTTTACAACACAGTACATATACCACAAACGTCCGACAATTAAAATAATATTACCAAAAGTATATTAACAATATTAAGGTGCATTTCAAAAGTGCATTTAATGTCAGAGAAATGTGTACAATATGCACCCTGAAATGGGTTTTCTTCGCATGCCCTAATGCCCTGCAGGGGTATCCGTCTTGTCTTGTCCTCGCCTCTGTGGGATAGGCTAGGCCGTTCTGCCGTTGCCCTGCGGTGGAGTCCGGTCTTGACTTGTCTTGTCTTTACCTCTGTTGGGTAAGTCAGGCCGTTCTGCCGTTGCGTGACGGGGGATCTGTCTTGTCTTGTCCTCGCCTCCGTGAGTTAGTCAGGCCGTTCTGCCGTTGTCCTGGGGGTTGGGGGGAACCTGTCGTGTCTTGTCTTGTCTTTGCCTCTGTTGGTTAGACCCGGCCGTTCTGCGTTACCCGACGTATGGTCCTGTCCCACCTTTGGTGTGGAGATGAAGTTGGGTCCAGCCTTGTCTAAGTATTAGTTCCGGCTCTATGTCTATGTACTGTCCTGTCTCATGTTGGTGTCGTGTTAAAGATGAGTCCCGGCTTTTCAATGGATAAGTTTCGGCTCCATGTTGATGTACGGTTCCCAGTCTGTCTCCGAGCTCCAGCCTCCGAGTTATCAGCCTCCGCAGTCCAAGATCCAAGACGGCAGCCTGCAGCCTCTAGACCCAAGGCCCCAGCTGCTGCCTCAAGACCCAAGACTCTAGCCTGCAGCCTCCAGACCCAAGACCCCAGCCTGTAGGCCTCTAGCCTCCAGACCCCAATCCTGTCTCCAAGTCTCAAACCTCAAGATCCCAAGCCTGTCTCCAAGCCTCAAGCATTAAGACCCCAAGCCTGTCTCCAAGCCTCAAGCCTCGAGACACCAAGCCTGTCTCCAAGCCTCAAGCCTCAAGACCCCGGCGTCCAGTCCTGCAGTCATGTCATGTACTTGCCTGGTTCCGGGTCCCGAACCCAAGGCAAGGCCCAGGTTCTGTGTCCTTGTCGAGTCTCTGGCTTGGGGTTCAAGCCCAGGCTCCTAATTCATAGTTCCTTGTCCGGTTTCCCTGTTTCTTGTCCATGCTCTAGCCCAAGTCTGCGTTCATGTCCCTGCTCCTTGTCTGGATCCTGTCACGTCCCTACTCTAGTCAAGTCCTGTTCCTTGTACTTCCGTGTCTGTGTCTTGCACTTGGGTCCGCTACCAGCGCCCCCATTGTGACAGAAGCAGCACCTAAATAATCAGAAAGGACACTCCTACAGATGAACATGCAGCTGCCTCTGAACTATCCAATCACATACTCTCAAGTTCAGGCATAGATTTCAGTTCCTATACATTGTGCCATGAAAGATTACCAGGTTCAGACGCAGAGTGTAACTGCAAAACGTCCTATCCCTCACTCGCAGAGATGGACACATCGTGAAGCATCCTCTTCACTGATTCACAGGGCTCTTGCTTAAACTCAGAACTCCATTATTTATGCTACGTCTGAGAAATAAAGGAAACGGTTTATTGTTCTCTGCTGTGTGAGTTCAGTGTAATTTCCTGGTGTTATTGACCAACTTCTTCAAACGGAGCTTTGTCGTCTTCTGGCTTTTTATCACTGCTTGAGGCCTGTTCTGGGCAATAAAGCATCCCACCCATTGTGTGTGCAGCACGTCACATCAGCTTGGTCTCCTTCAAAAGTGTCCTCAAGCAGCTGCTCTACGTCTTCTGCCGCCACAACTTCCTCCAAGTATTTAAGCCCTTTCCAGCCAAGACTCACCATGTGGTCTTAAGAAGGAGTATTAGAAGTATGGTAGGGTGAATGGGAGGGTCATATCTGGAGAATGATCTTCCCGACACACCGAACCTCGGTCCAGCGATATCGATTGATGACGAAGAAAGTGCACGTTTGTTAGCGAAGGTGTTCCGCTGTGGAGGCCTCTCAACGTGGGAGTGTCCCTACTTTGTAAAGGAGCACAGACAGTAAGGGCTTTGAACACAGTACAGCCCAGTAACAGGTCGTTTGGCGTACTGTGTCATTCTGTCTATGATAATAATTTAAATTAATACCGCCTGTCTGCACACGATCCTTAGCTACTTCCCCAGCATCTTCACGTGTCCATGTACATACGCATTGAAGCACTAACCGTATGTGCTGTGACCACCTCCTCTAACCTCCTGCTCCAAGTTCGCGCCATGTTCTGACTTAAACCCTGCCTGGTGAATTTCTTTTGAACGTTTCCCATCTCTCCGCAAATCTGTGCCCTCTGGTATTTCGCTTTTTCATTCAGAGGAATAGACTCGGATGGTCTACCATTTCCCTGTCTTTTATAATTTAATAAAGATGAGGCCGCCCTCAGTGTGAAGGAACAACTGCTTATAATCAGTCTGGGCACCCTCCAATCTGATTGAAAGAATGCCGATTTCTCCTTCCAGTGAATGTACTGCCCTCTTCCTCCTTTCCGCTTTCTGATCTTTTACTGATAACCTGCCTTTGGCTTTCCCCTAGGACCGCTCCTGCTTCCGTTTTTCCAATTGCCAACTCTCCTATGCAATTTCTTCTCCTCCATTCTTTCGCTTCACGAACCCGCCTGGCTGCAAACTATCATCTTCCAGCTGGCCTCTTCAGTTCGCATCTTTTGCTATTTCAGGTAACCCCACCCCACTTTCCCTTTCAGCCCTGAAGAAGTGCTCGGCCCAAAACGTGGGCTGTTTACTCTTTTCCATATATGCTGCCTGACCTGATGACTCTTCCAGTTCTGCCAGTATCCAGAGAAAACAAAATATTCTGTCGCGAATACTCTCTAATCCATACTGCATCTTGCTGAACCTCTTCTGCACCCGCACCTCGTTCTTAAAATGATATGCATCCGGAGCTGCATGCAGTTCTCCAAGTGCAGCCTAATCAAGTTGTATAGAGCGCCCGCGACTTCCTGAATGTCAGACTAAAGACAAGCACGAAAAAGCCATTGTGCTACGCACGATTGATTGCATACACAATGTTACGGAGCTATGTACTTGGAGCTTAAGATTCCCCCAGCACCGCCGTGCTTGTACGGATCGTACGGTTTGAATGCATTGTTTCCACTTAATTTTGACATCCGCAAGTTCAACAACTCCCATTTGCTCGGCTTAAATTCCACTTGCATTTCTCCGCTCAAACCTGCAATCGATCTCTGGTTTATGGTTTAAACTGCTGTGTCGTTTAACGACCGTTTGCACAGGTGCCAGCACTGACCTTGAGGAACACAATTGTTCACACCATTGTTCACAGATTTCCAGCCAGAATAACAACCCACCAATTGAAAACCCTATTCCATATCTAAACCAATAAGCTAATAATTTAATCGTCAATGTTTCAATTGTTCTGTTGATTAGCAGGAAATGTATACATACAGCCTGAAAACGTGACTTTTCGCAGTCATCCACGAAACAGATGAAAAACCCCAAAGAATAAACTATAAACTCCTACTGGGAATGCGCAGGACACATCTACAGTAAACAATCGAAGAGGAAACGGTATACTTACTGCGCCCCAATATACCCCAAAGAATAAATGACAGAAAAGTATCAGAACACCAAAGGGCCACCCACCCCCTTCTCAGCACAAACAGCAGAAAAAGCCTCAACCTTCCCCTCATTTGCTCCAGTAAAAACCTCATCCCCCGCCTCCCACATGCAATGCAATAGCAAGCCACAAAGACCATGATCCAGAGTGCATCAAATACTACAGTCCACCCCAGCATTCGGCATCTCAGACAGACTCTCTCTGTCACTAATGGAGGAGAGAAAAGATTCGCTCCTGCCACAGCCAGAGGGGATTCCGACAGCCCACAGTTTCTATATTACAATCTGCAGCGTGTCTGTTTCAATTTCAGAGAGATAGATAGTTAGATAGAGAGATAGAGCGATAGAGAGAGAGAGTGAGTGAGAGAGACGGAGAGTGAGAGAGAGAGGGGAGAGAGGTAGATAGAGAGACAGATTAATAGATAGATAGATAGAAAGAGAGTCAGTGAGAGGGAGCGAGAGAGAGAGGAAGGGAGAGAGAGACAGAGTGAGAGAGGGAGGGGGAGAGAGAGATAGAGAGAGAGATAAATAGATAGATAGAGAGAGTGAGTGAGAGCTAGAGAGAGAGAGGAAGAGAGAGAGAGAGAGAGAGAGAGAGAGAGAGAGAGAGAGAGAGATATTGCGGATCTCCACGGACCCATGATGTTGTATGGACAGTGTAACGTAGTGGTAATTTCAGTCTTGTAATCCGTTGAGAATGAACCTTGTAATAAATTTCCTGTTAAAAATTAATGCGTAAGGCAGGTTGAGGTACATCCACACTGTTGCATTATACACTCCCAGGGTTTACATGCAGACTGAAGCTCCTTCGCATAGTACAGTATACAAAATGCAGCCAAGTGAAATGCTTACACAGTCGCAACGCGACATCCTAACACCTCTAATGAACCGATAAAGGAAAAAAAAATCCACACACCATCTGATGTACTCCACTTATTGTATTGTAAATGCCAGGAACCAGTGGACGAGGGCCGCAGAATCTGGCAGTACATCGTTGTTAAGGGACTATCATTAAATGTAATAAATCATCTTTCGCTGCGGAACTCCCACTGCATCGTCCTTTCCCATATTACAGGCAGTTCGTGAAGATCCCTCTTTAACTCCCCATAATAGTCCTCTTGCTGTCTGGTATAGGGTTAAACATAGAGTACTTCTCCCTCTAAACTATCCAATCACACACTCCCAGGTTCAGACGCAGTGTTCAGCTCCCATATGCCGTCCGACCATTGATTGTCAGGTTCAGACGCAGAGCGCAACTTCACAACATCTCATCACACACTCGCGTGGTTTGACACTTTGCGAAACATCCTTTACGCCGACCCATAACTGGCTCACCGGGCCCTTGTTAAAACTCAGAACTTACTTATGCCACCTCTCAAAAATAAGGGACCTCGACAAACTGAGCTTTGTCGCCTTCTGGCTTTCAAAAGTCTTTGTGGCCTAGTCTGGGCCTTAAACCCATTTCACCCAGTGGGCGTGCAGTATGTCACCGTCTGGATTGACCTGCTTCAAAAGTGCCATTAAAACCCTTCTCTACGTCTTCGCCGGCCACATCTTCCTCCATGTGCGGATGCTTCACTTTCAGCCCACATTGTAAAATCTCCGGGTTAGGTTTAGTAACTTGTGGACATGCTCTGCTGGTAAAATTGCATTGCAAGAGAAGTGCAAACTCAGTTTGCTTCTTGACCCTGATTGTGACGGACATCAATCTATCTATCTATTTAACTATCTATCTATCCTACTATTTATCTCGATACAGCGTGAAATGGGCCCTTCTGTTCCATCGCACCACTCCACTCAACAATCCCCCAGTGTAATCCTAATCTAATGATGGGACAATTTACAATGACCAATTAATCTACCATTCGTGCTGGGTTCAGTATCGAGCTAGCGTCTCGGCCTCGTAAAATAAATCTTTTCAAAGCTACGGAAACTGCAAAAATGCCGCCCGACTCGCACACAAGGCGCGAAAAGGAACACCAACAACAACTAAGATCATAAATTTTCTCAGTAAGGACCCTCTGCTATAGCTTCCCTACCAATGTTGTCAGATTCACTGATCTAGAAGTCAGCAGTATCCTTATTTTCCTTCTGAAGAACGGGACAATATTCGACACACACCAGTTTCCCAGAATTTCACCTTTAACTGGAGAATACGAAGATCTTTCTAAAGGCACTAGCAATCTGTTTTACTTTCTCAATCCCCAAGATCTGAAATTATGCTCTTCAATAGGAACAATACCAACTATCGGTTTATCTGAAAATGTCCTCTCTCATTACTGCAGTCCACACTGAACTCACTGTCATCCACTTCAATCCCCTTGAGAAATATTGACACAAAGTACTCACTTAGGAAACCGCCCACACCCTCCACTTCAAACACAGAAACACAGTTCTCTCTTTATTGCTGTGTCGTCATACACTCTATATGGTTATTCACATTACTTCAATGTAGGTGTCAAACACCCTGAGATTCTGTTCAATCCTTTTCGATATAATTAAAGCGGAGATTAATTATGCACGGCGTGAAAGCTTACGGGGAGAAGACAGGAGAAAGAGGTTGAGAGGGATAGTGTAATGGTCTTATTGAAATGTTTCGTTGTTGTCCGCGGAGTGAGCTCAGTGTTATCTCTTGGTGTCATCCACACAATTTCCTCAAATTAAACTGTTTGTAGATGCAAACCCACAGAGTGTGAGTTCCTTAAGAGGAGGGATGAACAGTCTGTCACATGGGGAACTCCCTGGATTGCCCACTACACTACACTACACACACACACAAACACACACACACACACACACACACACACACACAGACACGCACACTCTCTCACTCACACATACAACATACACAGGTTTTGACACAAGGCGTCTTTTCCTGTGTAACTAGTAAAAAGAGGAAACTTCGCCAGTTTCTTCACTGAGGTTTGTTACAACTATCTCTTGGTCACATCGACTAAACTTCCTTAAACTGAGCTGATTTCTCCGTCGTGCCTACAAACCGTTTTTCCTCTCTACAAGAATCCAATTTGCCCATGTTAGAACCGCATCCTTCTGTACTAGGATCTAAAAGCACGGATGTGCATTAACGCTGAGACGTTATAAAGTATTGCTCAGTCAGCACCTGGAGCATTGTGAACGGTTTTAGACCCCTTATCTAAGAAAGGTTGGGCTGGCATTGGAGAAGGTCCAGAGGACGTTGACGAGAATGACTCCTGGAATGAAAATGTTATGATATGGGGAGTGTTTGATGGCTCTGCGCCTGTATTCCCGGAGCAGTCCCGGTGGGAGTGTATTTCTTTGAAACCTATCGAATACTGAAAAGCCTAGATATTTTAGATGTGGAGAGAATTTTTCCTTGTGGTGTGGGAGCTTAGGACTAGACAGCATAGCCTCAAAATAGATGGACATTGCTTTAGATCGGATATTTGGAGTAATTGCTATGGTGAATCTACGGAATTGATTACCACAGACGGCTGTGGCCATGTCATTGGTTGAGAGGGATAAACAATCAGCATGATTGAATGACGAAGCAGACTCGATGGGTCAAATGGCTCAATTCTGCTCCTATTTCTTACGGTCTTATGGAAACGTTTTTTTGTTGTTTTTTTTCTGAGTGAGCTCATGTTACCTCTTTGTTTCATCAACGCAACTTCCACAAAATGAACTGTCATCGATGCAACTTCCTCAAAGTGAACTCTTTGGAGGTTTGGACCCTCAGTGTGGGGGTCCCAAAATGGAAAGGCCGGTCCGTATGGACCCTCTCCTTACTCCAGAACTCCCTCAAACCAGCGTCTAACTCCAGCTCAGTTCCATTCCACAATCTATCTCGAGCCGTAGTCCATCCCAGCGTCCGTCAGTGCACACACCCTTTTCAGGGTTAATTCCTTGTTAGAAGAGTTTCTGACATACGCTGATCTAATACACTGCCTGGTTGAAACGCCGTAAAATTCCCTCTATAGCGTTCCATCACTCAATTCTAAGCTCCCCCTGTAACATTACAACACACACTCCCAGAGTCAGACGGATGTTGAAGCTCCCCGGATAGCCCCCAGCGCGCGGGCAAACACACACACACACACACACACACACACACACACACACAGAGTAAAATATGAAAATATGGTTACGACTTATCTGTTGGTCACATCGACTAAATTTCCTCAAACTGAGCTGATTGGTCATTCAGGCCCACGGGGTTTGACTCCCTCCCTGAAGCGTGCATCTGTTTCAGCCGCACCCAGTCCCCACTGCGGACCTCTCCTAGAACAGGTTCCAACTTCAGCGCACTTCTCCCTTTCAGGATCTACCTCGAGCCTTGGACAATCACGGTGTCCGTCGCAGCACAGTTGCAGTTCACTATCGGCGTAACGATTTGGGATCTGTGTCCACCTGTCGAGAGTTGGCCTGGATCACGGACTGAGCCAGTGATTCTGCGCAAGGTGAGCTGCACCTTGAGGGAAATTAGGGTTCAGTGTTTGGAGGAAGGGTCCCTGGAAGAGACTTTCGGAGTTGGTAATCCCAGGTGATCGAAGGCAGAGGGTGACGGAGCGACGTGAAAGGTTGTGATCGGTGCCGGTGAAAATTGCTGGGTGGCGGGGGTGGGGAGTGTGGCGTGGAGCAATCATAATCCGCATCATTGCAAATCCCTTCCCAACAGAGTTAGTCAGTTTTTCAATGTTCCACGTCAGCCGGGTCATACTGTCCGTGAACTCCCTGTCGGTTGCTTCCATATGCTCCAGTATTAGTTTTTTAAGTTTTAAGTCCTCCTGCGCGAGAGCTAACAGCTGACCGTCGTTTGATAATTTCTTTTTAAGTTTTTCTAGTCTGTAAATGGACAAACGCGCAGTAAGTATACCGTTTCCTCTTCGATTGTTTTCTGTAGATGTGTCCTGCGCATGACCAGTAGGAGGGGATTCGCCCAAATATCCGTTTTAATGTTGACAGAGGTATTTTCAAAAAGCGCCTGGTGTGGACGACTATCGTTTTTTACTCGAAATTGGCGTTTTCGAAATTATCCGGTCTCGTGTGGACGTAGTCTAAGTTTTAGCGCTCACTCTGTCGACCAGTTATCATCCCTGTGATATTCTTACCCCTGTCAAATCCTCCACAGCGTCCCTTAGTGAGACAGTTCAAAACGCTCACAATACTTGGAAGGTAGCCTAACAGAAGCATTACAACATGATTTCATGGCTCTTAAGGGTCCTGCCGTTAACTCCATGATTTCCCCTTATAGTTGAAGTTTGAAATTTTAATACCTCACACTCGCCCGGACTAAGCTCTACATGCCCATGTCTCCAGCCGTATCTGTATCTGATCTATATGCCGCTGTATCTGAGAAACTTCTTGACTGGCCTTAGTACTAGCAATCTTGGTGTCATATGCAAATTGACCAAATTACCCTCTGCAATTTGACCACTCATTGAGTGAGGGACAGTGAGAATGGAGCGCACACTATAGCAGGGAGCGCTGTATCGTGGAGGAACGGTGAGAAGGGAACTAGGGTCTGCGGAAAGGACAGTGGGGAGGGATCTCTGCTTTGGGGGCGGGGGCGATGGGGAAAGGATGGTCGCGCTGCGCGTCTGACCAGTCATTTGCCCCCTGATTTCTCCATGTCATTGTGTCCATGTCCTTCCCCCCTCCTCCTTTCCTCTGCCATCCCTGCTTTCCCTTCCCCCTTCCATTTTTCCTAACCCAATAACTCCGTAATATCTTTCCCCAACAGACCGGACATGTCGAGCAGCGAAGATCATCACTGGGCCCGATACAGCCCAATCATCGATAACGAATCGCACAGTCTGAAAGCGTCCATGATCTTGTCCATGATCATCTTCGCCATAACCTTCCTGCTGGGCGTCCCCGGCAACAGCGCAGTCATCTGGGTTACGGGCTTCAAGATAAAAAGCAACGTCTACTCTGTGTGTATCCTGAACCTCGCCGTGGCCGACCTGATCGTCTCCCTCACCCTCCCCTGCTGGATGGTTAACATTGCTCTCCGAGGGTTCCAGGTCAGAAATGACATCACCTTCAAGTTGCTCCTCTTATCCATCAGCTTCACAGGGTCCGCCAGCGTCTTGCTGTTGACCGTGATCAGCATCGTCCGCTGCCTGTCTATCACTCAGCCCTTCTGGTTCCGGCTGCATCTTAGCCAGTGTTGGGCGCGTGTGGCATGCAGCGCGGCCTGGGCCTTCGCCATCCTCATCTGCTTGATCGCTCTACTACATGAGAAGCTCGAGCAGTACCATGGGAAGCAAACCTGGGATATGTTGACTGTAGTTTGGGCCGTCGTTATCTTCGTCATCCCTATCCTGATCATGGTCGTCTGCTACTTCCTGACTGTCCGGAAATTGCCCGCGGATAAGTTCGCCAGGTCCAGGAAATCCGTCCGCCTCATCTTGACTGTGGTCGTCGTCTTTATCATCTGCTGGCTCCCGTACCACACTTGCAGCGCAGTCGCATTCTTTTTCAATAATTTGAGCACGCTCTGGAAAGAAGTGGCATTCGGCATGGCTACTTTCAACAGCGCCCTCAACCCCCTTCTCTACGTCTTCGTCGGCCGCAAATTCCGCCAGGTTTTCAAACGCTCACTAGCCAATTCGCTGCATCTTGCCTTCGCCGAGTTGGAGCCAGAGTTAGAGAACGATCTTCCTGATAATGCTACCACAACAGAGACGGGAGTATGAAGGACCCACTTCGTTGACCCTCAGCTGAGCGACATTCTTTGAAGACGCAGAAGGTGGACGTTCAGCAGCGAAAGGGTTCCCCAGTGCAGGGCTCTCTATGCAATTGGACAACTCTCCGCTACGCCTAATGCGCTCTGCTCTAGGCAGCAATATCACCAAAGCTTCCACGTCCTGCCTGCAATAAATCGACTCGAAATGTTCACAATTCTCCTGATGTGGCCTGAGGACGTTCTATACAACTACAACATGATTCCCTGACTGTTCTTTTCATTGGGCCGACCAATGAAGGAGTGCGTCTCCAAGTATGTCATCACCACTATATCTATTGTGCCTGTTTCAAAAAAACAATGACATTGCGGCCTTTGCATATCACATAAGGGCATTGCCATCTGCTATGCATTTTCCCCTGAGGCCCAAAAAGCAACGCCTTATATTTGCCTGGATAAAACTGCTGTATCCTTTGCCAATCTTCTTCACTGCTTTTTATGGTCAAGCCAAGTTAAGTTCAAACTGCAAAATGACTTCTGTAATGTTTTGGAAATTAATCTGGTAATAAACTTACTTTTGAAAAGGCGTAAATCTCTCTATACATCGTGCAATCTTATATTCTAGGGGTCAGATACTGATTGAATGTCCCTCCACAACGTCCCTTCACAAACCTCCGGCGTCATACACAAATAAAACTCCCTCTACACCACCCCGCTCAAGTTACGAATTGTATACATAGTAAAGCTCCCTCTAGAGTCTTCATCCCCCCTGCACACACGCCAGTATCCGTCACTAAAGGACCTTCTGCACCGTCCCATCACTTACACACGAGGTTAAAAAATTAAGGCAAGTTTCTGTGCTACTTCTCAGATACATGGGAATAGTTGATTGTTCTCCGCTGAGTGTGTTTAGTGTTATCTCCCGTTGTCCTCAATCTTAGAAGCTCAATTCCACAAGACGCAAATTCGCAGAAATCTTTGTAAACTATCAGATGACTGTCTTGTCAGCCCAAATGTTCCTCCACACCTGACTTGAAACTTCCATTCTCTTAAATTGAGGGACAGCAATCCAGGTTCTGGGAATGTCCCAGGGCACATATCGGAACATTGGACTGGGATACTGTAGGGTACTGAGCAACGGCTTTAGGCACCTATATGAGATAAGGCGCTTAAGAGTTTGCACAGTACTGTATTTGACAAAGTTGAGCGGAGAGCGAGTTGGTAATTCCGGCAGAAGCAAGGAATGTTGGGAATGAAGAACGTAGAGCGCCGCGGAGGCGTGTGGGACAGGTGGCTGAAGATTGCCGGGACAAATGTCTTGGGTACCTAGACTTAGGCAGGTGACTTTTCCACAGTACTTTAGATATTACAGAAATATTGCGGACAGACTGATAGGACTGGCAAAAAATGTTCCAGGATACAGGTGTGGTAAGTTAGATACACGTGGAGAAATAGATGGGCCTTGCATTTCCGATAAAGAAGAACTTCACGGCAGGTTTCTGTGATGACCTTCCTGGGTTTACGCTTAGTGTGGCTATACAATATGACGGTGATAATCACTTTGTTGCAATTGCATTGTAGGTCGCACTAATGGTGAATGGGGATTGGAGGAATACTTCCGCAGGGAGACAGTATAAAGTTGCATGGACAATAAGCCTGTCGTAGCAGGAAATTTTATTTTGTATTGAACTTACTTTCGAATGTTATGTACATTGATCAAAACCTCTTCTGCAACATTCGACCACGCCTTTTCAGTGGCAGAAACAGAGTGAATCTCGCTTTTCACCACCTCATCAGACGCTCTCGGGGTCAGAGAGCGTGAGCTCCGCCCACACGGTATTACTACCCAGTGCCAGAGTCAGACACTGTGAAGCTTTCTTCACACCGTCACGTAACACACACCCAGGGCCTGACGAAGAATGAACCTTCAAAGTTCTGAAAGTTCTATGTTCAAAGTTGAAAGTAAATTTATTATCAAAATATATGTATGTCACTATAAACAATACCGAAATTCATTATCTTACCGACATAATCAATAACCCCCTAAAAGAATAATAACCATAATATAATCAATGGAAGTCAGCACCAACTTAATGTGAAACAAGTATGCAAAAGACAACAAAGTGTGCAAATGCAAAACAAAAAAGCAACAACTAGATAATAATAATAAAACGCAATAAATATGCGAGGTGAGGGGTCATTGAAATAGACTCCATGGTTTGAGGAAGCATTTCCATTGTGGGGCAAGTGAAGGGGAGCGCAGTTATCCCTTATGATTCATGAAGCTGATAATTGAGGGGTAATAGCTGTTCCTGAATCTGGCGGTGTGAGACCCGAGGTTTCTGTACCTTCTTCCCGATGGCATCAGGGAGCAGAGAGCATGTCCTGGATGGTGGGGATCCCTGATGATGCTTTGCTACGACAACGCATTGTGTCGATGTGCTGAATGATTGAGAGGGCTTTATGTGTGACTGACTGGGCGGAATCCACTTTTTGTCAGGCACACATCATGAGTGACAAGGAATGTGAATAAACACGAGATGCTGGGAAGTAGGTTACAAGCTGGAATCTGCAGCAGGATTTCCGTTTTTAGACAGATATACAGTCTATCCAGGTCAGTTTATTCAATGCATCCTGTTTCCTTCAACAATCTGCAGACGGAGAGTTCCGTGTCAAGAACCCCAGGCTTCAGCCAATCCAGAAAGGAGACGAATTGCGGTTCCCAGGTCTTGCCAACAGTTCAAGTTCAGTTTACAACACAGCACATATACCACAAACGTCCGACAATTAAATTAATATTACCATAAATTAATTAACAGATATTAAGGTGCATTTCAAAGGTGCACTTAATGTCAGGGAAACGTGCACAATATACACCCTGAAACGAGTTTTCTTCGCAACCATCCACGAAAACCGAGGCGTGCCCACAAAGAATGAACGACAGGTAAATCTTAGAACCCTAAAGTCCTGCCCCACCCAACTTTCCTTCCCCCCGCGCGTAAGCGGCAGCAAGCAACAATTTACGACAGAAGTTGAAAATAAATAGCGTAACGCTACTGGCGCTTCATTGTGATGAAACCAGGGTGGCAGGTGGGGCATCAGTGATCTTACGGACTGTGAGAAGAAGCTACTTCCCACCATAAGCGTTCTTGACCTAATGCTACTGTCTGATGGTAGGGGGACAAATAGATTGTTGAGTCTGGTTCTGTAGTGAGCAGCAAGTCAGAGAAAGCGCGGTTGGACACGGTGAAGAGACCGAGCCCTGGACATCTGGGGCATCAAGGTGAGAAGAGGGATTTGTGCTGAGACAGCTCCGTGAATTGACCCTAATCATAGGACAAGAAGATGAGGGCGTCACACGACCCACACACATCGAGATGATCATAGAACTGGTAATTATATTCGTAAAGTTACGATGGACCAGTCTTAGCTGGTGTTCAGAGAAAATAAACAACTGCCTATAGGGGAACGGAGTTGACCTTTGGGGAAGGAATTGTGATGTTTTTGAGAAGTGTATAAAACATGCCTCACAGGTGAACTAACATTGACACCGCTGGAGAATACCCATCGCAGAACAAACATAGCGTTCAGGTACACAGAGAAGAACTCACCAAGTCGGACACTGACCTGGTTCATCGAGAGCGGCTTGTATCGAAATACATCTGCTGGCGGTGAACCAACTTGAGCATTGTGGAATGGAAGTTTTAATGAGAGGTGCGGAAAGAAGGCATGAAAGATTGCACCCGCTCCGACCATGGACTTCTTTGTCCCACTCCATCAGGGAGGTGGAAGCACAGCATCCATGCCAGGACTACCAGACTAAAAAGCGGCAACTTTGAGCAAACAGGAAGGCCAATCAACACCTCCGCCTACTAACCCACTCCTCTACACCCCCACCTCTACTACCTTATCGTTTCCCGACATTCACCTTATGTACAGACACTACTGTACCTAGCGTCACTGTATGAATGCACAATCGATCTGTGCATTTAGTCATGTTCTGAATTAAGACGTACTGTGTTTTGATTTTGGGATGCATCGGATCCGGAGTAACAATTATTTCCTTCTCCTTTGCAATTGTGCACTGGGAATGACAGTGAACAATATTGAACTCCGAAGCTTTGCGTTGTTGGGAAGTAACACCGCCTCAGAGAGCATTGAGCAACGCAGAGAAGGTGCATAATAGTAGGATACCACATCATGAATAGCAGAGGATATTGATGAATAACAGGTATTAGAGGGCGAGTTACAAGCTGGTATCCTGTATGAAAAGTAATTTTGTTTTGAAATGTTGTTATTTTTTGTGTTTACCAATTGGTCTTGTATTGCCACAAGGTACCCCTCTGTTTCTGGGAAGAGGACTGCACTTCTGATGCAGGTGTTTGACTCTTTCTTTTCGACATTTAGTCTGTTCAGTTCGTTCAGATGGCTTCTACGAAGTTTCATACTCTACCATTAGATAACTTTACTTTTATAGTGACAATATCTTCATTGCTCTGGGCTGTGATTTCATTTCAGTTCAGTGGTGTGTTATCAGAATTGCATTTGCTCGCGTGGAGAGCTGAACCCTGCTTCTGTTGATGAAACTATAGCCTTAGAAGTTTTATCTACCTGTTGTATAATTTTTAAATGTCTGTTATTACTCTTCCTCCTAGCTTAATCTAAGGGCATTAGAGAGTGAATAATGTTTCCTAAAATCTGTCATTTCAGTTCTTATTTTTCTTTGTATATTTTCCAGTTCGATTTCGGATCAAGATATTATGCAAAAGAATAGCATAGCGAAAGCGTTTATTCCCTTTGTTATAGTTTTACTGTTGACCGCACGAGAGTTTATTATTATTATTATTATTGCAATGATTTTTTCTCAGTTCAAGCTGGTGAAACCCGAGATACGGCATAGCCAAGCACACTCATTTCTCAATTGCTAGGAACTTTCGGACTATTGTAATGCTGTTTAGTATTGTGGCTTCCTGAAGGTTTACATAGATATTGCTGTGTAGCCGTAATTGTTTATTGCTATGTGAAGTACATTTGGGATGATACCAGTTGCAGATATTACTATCGGGACAATGTATACCTTTTTCATGTTCCAAGGTCTTTCAATTTCCTCTTTTAATTCAGCTCTTTTTTTCCTGTAGTTTTACTTATTGATTTCTGCATGCTATGCGTGCTTGAATGGCTATATCAATTAAGTAAATTGTTATTGCTTGTTTATCCTGTATTATTATCTCCAGACAGATATTACAGATTGTCGTATCCGTATCCGTTGCCTCAACGACTACCACACATCTACTGATATAAGGTATTTTGACAGGTTGATCATCGCTATATCAACAGGTCTTCAGCAAGGGACTGGACCCATTGCAATTTGCCTATCACCACGATAAGTCTACAGCGGATATAATACACCGGCTCACCACTCAAGCTTAGATCATTTGCCAACGGCTACATGATGCATACAGCTTACAAAACTGTAAGGTACTTTATGTCTTCAAGATATACTTTTACCTCTCAACTGAGAATGACTGTAGCCTGTAATTTCCTCTTTAAGTATATACTTTTGAGTCATCTGAACGATCTGGCACTTTTGCAATCTCCTGGGTTATTCGGCGGAGTAGCCTCACGTGAACGCTATTACGGCCATCACCAGGGGTGGAATGCGTGTCGAGTCGTGATGGGGCAACAACAAACCCGTGGTCGGACGATTATAGCGTAGAGCATGATTAAAATCATCGAGGATGAGAGGGGGAACGATCAGGTGTTCTACATTTGACCGGTCTCCCTCTCTTCTCGCCACTACCGTCGGGCAGAACGTGGAGGAATCTAATGACCCACGCCGCAAGGCTCTGGAGCAGCTGTTTTCCTGAAGCCATCGAGCACCTGAATGAGCTTCACTCGCTTCAGCGCTAAACGGTCAGCACGGCAGTGGATACACTTTCGAAGACCCGCAGTTCATGTTCCATGCGTCCTTGTTCACTTCCCTTTCCTACTATTTTCGCGATTTGATCAAGGCACTTCAGCGTTTCGGCTGTGGCCTACAACGATTGGCTCGTGCCTCGAGGAGAGATGGGCTCCATGTCCATGACGTGCTGCTTTGGCCTCCCGTCCCAGCACTGAGCTGGTCCCTGGCTGCGGACTCACCTTCGGGGAATCTGCGGTTAATGTTCTGTGCTTTATCTGTTCAGATTTTTGTTATTCTTTGCACGATTTGTTCTTTTTTTTTAACACACTGGGGGAATGCCGGTCTTTGTTGTTTGTGTGTTTATAATGCGTTTCTTTATTTTGTGGCTGATGCAAGAAGACGAATCTCAATGTCGTATATAAGGGATATATTTTGATAATGAAGGTATTTCGAATAAATATACCTTGAAATTTGAAATCTGAGTAACAGTAATAGCTACTTCAAGCTACTCTTTATTGATTAGAGCTCAGCATTCAACACAATCATATCCTCATTTCTAATCACCAAGTCCAAAACCTGGGCCTTTGTTTCCCACTTTGCAATGGATCGTTGACTTCCTCATTGGGAAACCACAGTCTGTGCGGAAAGGAGATAACATCACATCACAATCAACATGTCAAGGTTGTGTACTTAGCCTACTTCTGTACACCACAACTGTGTGGCTAAGCGAGGGACTTCTGTTGGTTGAGAGGTGCCGCGGTAATAATCTTGCACTCAATGTCAGTAAGACATCTGCAATACCGTTTTCCCGCAAGGTTTTTCTAGACCTTATCAATTCAAATCCCCATTATGCGCAATGTTTGCTTCTGATTACCGAAGTTTCTCTGGCAGCCCCTTCCAGACATCAACCTTTATCTGCCTAAAAATACCGCTCCGATTCCTCTTAAACTCCCTCCTGGTCACATTAAACCAATGCTTTTCTGTTTCTGACCCCAATCGTGGAGAAAAATCTGCCCCTTCCGCATGGCCCTGCCTCTCATAATCTTTTCTATTTCCCTCAGGCCTCCTTCTAGGCTCCTTCGCTGTTGAGACGCATACCCGGAGTCCTCCAATCCAAGCAATATCCTGTCGAGTCTCCTCTGCACTTTCTCCAGCATAACCATACCGTCCTGTACTGCGGCAACTCGAGCTGCACGCAGTACTCCAAAGGCGGCGTACCACTGCATTGCAACGTTGCAACAAAACGTTACAAATCTTATGTTCTCTGCCAGAAGGTACGGAGAAAAACATGCTGAACGCCTGCCTCACCATCCTGTCTACTGAACTTACACTTAGTGTCCACTTTAGTAGGTACGCCTATACAACTGCTCGGTAACGCAAATATCTAATCAGCCAATTATGCCACAGTAAATCAATGCATAAAAGCATGCAGGCATAGTCAAACGTTTCAGTCATTGTTCAGACAAAACGTAAGAATGGAGACGAAATGTAATCGAAGTGACTTTGACCTTGGAGTGTCCGGTGGTGCCAGACGAGGTGGTTTGAGTTTCTCAGAAACGGCCTCACCAGGGAGCAATAGTGGAAGCAGACAATTTGTTAGAATTTCAGACCATAATACACAAGAGCAGAATTAGGCTATTCGGCCGATCGTGTCTGTTCCTCCATTCAATCGTGGCTGATTTACCATCACTCTCAACCTCATTCTCCTGCTTGTGTCCCCTGCCCCCTCCGGAAGATTTGACGCCTTTGCTATCAAGAACATATCGATCTCGGCTTTATTACACCCACTCTCCTGGCCTCCGCAGCCCCTGTGGCCATGAACTTCACAGATGCACCAGCCTCTGACACACAAATGTGCCGGGAATAGAGGGATATGGAAGATGCACAGGAGGTCGACATTTGTTATAACAGGCACAACATTGGCCTGTCCAGCGATATACTTTTCCATGTTTTATACTTCTCACACCCTCAATATCGCTCGAGCTGATTCATTCATTGTGAGAACGTACACGGGAGATTGTCCTTCACTTGATGTTAAGTAGAGTCGCGTTGGCCATTTTATGTTACAAAGTCTGCCAGATTTAAAGTTCTCTACCGGCCTGCTCTTATCTCTGGAGGAGAGAGCCTCTTCCTCCTCCTTGCAAGCTGTCATTACCTGAGCACTGCCAAGCGTCTCTCTCTCAAGCACATATTCTTCCCTGTCTCTCCAACAACCTCTGCCTCTAATTTCCTCCCGGAACCCCCCCTGTTCACCTCGCCTCGCTTTTCCTTTCTCTATCGAAGTGCTGCTCACCTTCGCAGGAGTCGTCGGTTCAGTCCGTCCTCACCGGACAGCTCAGGATAGTTGGTCTGCGATCCCAGTCCGCTGCGCCCACAAGCTACTAATCTGGGACAGAAACTGTGCAGTGACGATGGGGATTGTAACTCACAGAAGGGCGGCGTTTGGTGGAGCTGTGTGTTGATCCAGAATTTCGGAGCAGGAACGGCACGCCCGCCTCGGCAGAGACGCGCACACTGTGGGCTCAAACTCCAGGTTGAGGATATCCGAGAAATTACATCAGGAGATAACGCTGGTCTCAGCGGGAACATTACGCTATTTCCTTTATTTTTGAGAAGTAACAAATACATGCATTCTGTGCCTGGTCTGGGACCTTGCACTGTGATGGGGCGGTGCAAAAGGAATTTCTTTCCGTGTCTGATCCTTTTAAGCAAAACAGTCAAAACATATTGATAATGACTTCTACGACGATTCTAAATGTTGCGATTGTTTGCATCTCATTGAGCAATTAACTTTTGTTTTTTAACATTGATATTTTTAGCCTACTTCTACCACTTCTTCTTCCAGTTCCTTGCATTAATGCACAATTGACCGTAACGTTCAGAGAGATCGTCTTGAGAAATGCGTTGGCCTCTCTGGTGGTGTCCTTAACTTATTTCGTTCATATTAACTCACAGAGATTTTTCCTTTTTATCTGTCTAGAAATCGAACATTTTAAAAGATCCAAGGCAACTTTTTTTGTTCAGGGAATGTGTCTTAGTCCACTACTATTCTCATTGTACATGCCCCCGTCAGGAGACACCATTAGAGTGCATATTCTTAATTTCCACAGTTATCCCGATGGCTCACAATTGCATATCTCGAAGGAGTTTCGTGATGATAACACCTCATCTTCTAGAACCTTTGTAAAGTCTGCAGCGAACAAATGGAAGATCTATAATTTCCTACAATTAAATGAAGATATAACTGAAATACATTTGGCCGAACCCGAAACAAAAAAAAAAGAAGATAAACTTGGCTTCTCCTTGTAAGATCATAAAAAACTTGTTTGGTTATTATCCCTGATTCAGATTTTAATTTTAGGTCCCACACAAAAAAGTGACCAGAGCAGCGCTTCTACAATGAAAAAATATTGCAAATGTACGTCCGATTCAGTCACCTAATGATCCCGAACACCTCTCCATTTCTCTGCTTCTATCTCTGGAGACAGTCTGGCTACTGATATCTTTTATAAACACTCTGATTTTCACAGTTATCTGGACTATTGCTCTCCCAACCTGTCACTAGTAAAAAAGCCATTCTCTTTTTTCAGTTCCTCCGCCTTTGCTGCATCTGCTCTCAGGATGAGACTTTTCATTGCAGAACAACTGAAATGCCCTCCAGCTTAAAGAAAGGGGTTTCCCTTCCTTCACCATCAACGTGACCTGACCTGTATCTCTTCTATTTCACGCAGATCTCTCCTCACCGCACCCACCAGCTGCCTCACCAGGGACGGGGTTCCTCTTGTCCTCAGCTAACACCTCACTAGCCTCCGCATGCAGCACATACTTCCATCTCCAGCGGTGTCCCAACATCAAGCATATCTTTCCACCAGCCTCCCGTCCCCCCCTGCTTGAATTCATAGACGGGATTCCGTCCGTCTCTTAAATTTAATCAATCTGCCTCAAAGGCTAGTTGGCAGGAGTTCAATATGTGAAATAATAAGGGATTCAGACTCAGTTGATACCTATAAGCAACAGCTCAAAACCTGTTTAGTTAACCTTGACCTTAACTAATGTGTGCCTTTAGAGTTACAGAGGCATAGAGAAATACAGGACAGAAACTGGCCCTTTGGCCCATCTAGTCCATTCCGAACAATTAAAACTACCTCCTCTCATCGACCTGCACCGGGAATAGCGCTCTTCATACTCCACCAGCCATGTACATATCCAGACTTGTGTTTAACGTTGAAATCGAAATCACATGCATCACTTCTACGAGCAGACTGTTCACACTCTCACGACCTTCTGAGTGAAGAAGTTTCCCCATACGTTCCCCTTTAACTTTTCAGTTTTCGACTTTACCACATAGTCTCTAGTGAATTTTGCCTCATCTCTCGGAGACAGTAGATCAGCTTCCTCAAACTGGGTTTTGTTATCTGCTTCCTTCCCAGTCGCAGCAGATGTTTCTGGCCTAGTCTGGACGTTTAACAACTCAATCCACTGAGACGGCAGGTAAGGTTAGCCTGCTTTCCTTCGACTTCCTACAAATCTCTCCCCTTACAGTGGAAACGGAGGATGTTTGGACAGCGAACTGGTGTCCCCAGTGGATGTCTCTCCAGTGGGTGTTACCTCCCGCACATTAGGGAACTGGGATGGAGAGTGTCATATGGAGCAATAGCAACATAGAAAATGGAGCAGTCCAGCACAGGAAGCGGCCCATGTCTCTGCCGAAAAAATGATTATGAAATCCCTTTTGTCCACACATGATCCGTGACCCTCCGATCCATAGATGTTTATGCACATATCTAAACAACTCTTAACTTTTTTTTTATCTGCTTCAATCTCTGTCCCTAGAACCTGAATCCATGTATCTACCAACCTCGGTGTAAAAATTTATCCCACAGATCTGCTATAACTTTCTCCCCGTCACTTGAAATGCGCACCTTCAAGAATTTGAGATTTCTGTTCCAGGTTCAGGCCTCTGACTGTTTATCCTAACCCTGTCTCAAAATTTTCTGGACATATACGTACCATGTATACACTCAGCCCCTCAATTTCAGAGAAAAATCTTTTTCAACCTCTCTTAACACCTTACTTACTGCCCTTTATGCCTCTGTCATTTAGGGCAGCAATGAAGCTCTTCCATTTCTGTCTGTATCGAAGGATTCTTCATTTACCAAATTGTTGCTTTGAAAGACAAACTCATAAAAGATCCGATACCTCACTATAAATACAACACTGTTTCTCTTTCGGAGTCACGGTCCGAGAAAATATAACACGACAAATCCATGACGGCAGAGAGCGTAATCTGTAATGACCGTGCAGATATAAGATTACAGGATAAACAGGCATCAACAAAAGTGATAGCTATTCACACACGCATAACGTACAATAAGTAAAGTACACCACAAATATGCTGAATTCAAAGAGGGAATTGAAAGATTATGGAACTGGAGAAGGATTTCCTTTGTCTCAATAGTAATATCTACATACATTGTAAAATGACTACACTGCAGGATGAAACAATTAGGCCTGCGCAGCAACATTTGTGTAACTATCCAGAAAGCTACAACGCTAAACACCACTATCCGAGTTCGGAAGTTCCTAACAAACGAGAAATGAGTGTGCTTGGCTGTGCCCGTAACTCAGGTTTTACTGGTTTGAGCTGGGTAAAATACATTTACAATAATAAGTAAGTAATAAATAAATAACGTAAAGCCCGTGAGTTGTTAACTCCATGAAAGTGAGTCCTTAGGTTGTGGAATCGGTTAGGAGCTGCGTTGATTCGATTCTTTGTTCTGTGATTTCCTCCTGTGCCTGTAATAGCGCAAGGCACCCTTCGCTTTCCGGGAGGAGGTCACGAAATCTGAACCCGGCGTTCGACATCTAGTCTGCTCAGATTGTTTGGAGGGTCGTGCTCTTCCATTGGTTACCGGTTTTTCTACAGTGATGATCATTACGTGTTTTTTTCTGAGTTGTTTTCTTATTTAAATTGGTGTTGTGTATTTTTTCAGAATTGCATATGCTCGCATTGAGTGCTGAGTCCTGTTTTGATGTTTTAGATTAGATTAGATTAAGAGGACACGCAGTCTTCTTTTGTTGTCATTTAGTAATGCATGCATTAAGAAATGATACAATATTCCTCCGGTGTGATATCACAGAAACACACGACAGACCAAGACTGAAAAACTAACGGAAACAACATAATTGTAACATATAGTTATAACAGTGCAACAAAACCATAACTTAATGAAGAACAGGCCACAGCACAGTAAAAAAGTTCAAAGTCTCTCGAAATTCCTATATCTCACGCAGTCGGGAGAAGGAAGACAACTCTCCCTGCCATACCCGACCACAGTCCACCTCTGAGTCTTCCGAAAACTTCGAGCTCCGATCAGCCCTCCGACACCGAGTACCGAGCACCATCTCTGCCGAACGCTTCGACCTCAGCTTCGGTCGCCAGCAGCAGGCAAAGCCAGGGGTTTTGGGACCTTCCCTCCGGAGATTCTCGATCGCACAGTAACAGCGGCAGCGAACCGGGCATTTCAGAAATTTCTCCAGATGTTCCTCTGCTTCTCACGCCTGTCTCCATCAAATCAGAATTGTGCACGGCCCCTACTTGACAAGTACGATATCATTTCACCGGAGAGCTGCGCGCACTGCGTCGCGCCACCATCTTCTCCTCCCGCCTGTTTTGGGTTCGAATATACAAAATAATCTTGGGTTTGTAGATGGAAACAGCTGTGTATTTAAATAGTATTGTACTTTTTATGACTGTTGTGTAGATTTTAATGCCCGTTATTCCGCTTACCCCTGTATCCTAGCTAGTGTTCATCTAAGCACATTCAAGTGTACACATTATTATTATCTTTTCTGTTTGCAGTTTGTTGTTCTTTGTACATTGATTTTCTGTTCGTCCTGTTGGGCGCGGTCTTTCATAGAGTCTCTTATGCTTCTCTGATATACTGTATATTTGAACAAAAATAAAACAAATCTTGGGTTTGTAGATGGAAACCGATGTGTATTTAAATAGTATTGTACTTAGATCGTTTTTGTTGGACCCCTGATATTTAATCCAACACAGAGGTGACACAATGATTGAAAATGGTTTACTGTTTGTTCAGAGAGGTGTGTCTGTGCGCCTGATGAGATGGTCGCACTAATTAGCTGCTTTATTTTCGCGCTCTTGTTATTGTCATCGGCAGAGTATAAGTGCAGTTGCAACGTTCTGTACGTATGATTGCGGTGTCGTTTGGAGAATGGGATATCCAGCCATTTACTAAATAGCAAGCATTTCCTATCCTGTAATTGCAGCGGTTGGTATCCCGGGTAAGCGACTGGATTTTGATTTGTCTGTCTGTGCTTCTCTCTTTTTCTCTATATCCGTGGCTCTGCAGAAGAGTCGCCTTGAAACCCAGAACTTATGTGGCTTCAGCTGATGAATATTTCCTGAATCGGATGGTCTTAGGACATGATTTACTCCCGTTTTAAGCATTTAGGTTGTTTCTTATGTCTGCGGAATTGCCAGCTTCATCAGTAAGTATCCACCATTCTTTCAGCATTTTACCTTGATGAACTTCCCAGAGTTGGAAATATTGATCTCACTCTGAGGGTGGTTTACTTTAGAACCTGACGCCAAAGACCGAGCAATATTTGTCATCCCCACGCTTTCAAAGAGGTTTGTAGTTTATGTCCAACGCACAGGTCATTTCCACTAAACGCAGGAAATGAGTATTTTTTCGCATAAATGTCAATTTAACTCATTTTCAGATTTACCAAAGTCGAGAGAAAAACATAGTTTTCCCGTTTGGTGATCTTTTACGAGTCTTAATCTATGCCCCTAATTTCCAAACATGCTTCGCCCGAAGAACCACAACCCCTGCACAATATTCAGCTCTAGTTTTGGATCAGATCTCAGTAACTGAGGTGACCAGCTGCTAGTGTGATGTGGTTGACCTCAGAGTTTTTACTGCAGACTGCCGGAATGGTGCTGCCACATCTGTAGATTCGCGTCGTAGACAGGCCTACTGAATTTCCTGAGCTATCTTCACCTGCGATAGGGTCTAATTATTGGGATAATTCAGCGCTAACGGCGAAGGTTTCCCCTTATAAATCAAATAAAGCCGATCTAGTTCAGCGCGTTCGGAACAAACTCTTTCTTTATTCCTTGCAGTTAAATTAATCGCAGTTATCATTCTCTCTGGTGGAAAATGTGCGCTTTCCAAATGCGTGACCAGTTACTTGGTTGGAATGGCAACAGCGGATCTAATGGTGATTATCATTGCTACCATAGTGGAACATATTAACTATATCTACGCTTTCGCTGATTTCTTGCTTATTACTCCGATTTGCGCTCTGACTCTTGTGCTGGGGGCGGTAACCATGGACTGCTCCGTTTGGCTTACAGTCGGCTTCACTTTCGACCGCTTTATCGCAATTTGTTGTCAAAAATTTCGTGAACGATTTTGCACCGGGAAAACAGCAACTCTGGTTATCGTGACTGTGGTTATTGTGGCGCTGCGTCTTTACAGTTGAATATCCCATTGCATCCGTGTGGAAAGTCTACGAGTTATTTGACAGTATGTACACACCGCTGTTGCCAATTTGTTTAGTTCTGTAGTTCAATGCTTTAACAGTTAGGCACATTATAGCGGCAAATAGAGGCCGCCGGGGACTCCGGAATAGCAGCGAGAACCGGAAGGATCCGGAGGTAGAGAATCGCACGAAGTCAATGATTTGGTTATTCGCTCTGTCAGCCAATTTCATCTTAATGTGGATGCCGTACGTGGTACGTTCGATGAAGTGGCAAGCACAAAATTACTTTTATACAGATAGGTATTTCAATACCCCCACATACATTTTACAACAGTTCGGTTATATGATGCAAATTCTCAGTATGTGCACCAATACCTGTATCTATACGCTGACACAGAGGAAATTCAGGGAAGAAGTGAGGAAGGGAGTGAAATTTGTGTTTACATTAAATCGGCGGCTCTGCAGATAACGATCTATTTCCAGCTGCATGTGCTTTTGATAAATGTTCTAAATGATGAGTAGGTTTCGTAAATCTGCAATTAATACTGGCCAGAAAATATGCGATTATTCTGCACATTCCGGTGCTTGGCCTCCTGAAGCGCCTTCGTACCAGTGAATATCATAGAATTGAATGAGTGTAGAAGCTGGGCTGAGCTACTAAGTGCTGGTGATGTGATTGTTCCATTCTAGAATTATATTTCAGTTCACGAAATTATTAATCCCCAGAAAATTACACCTGCAGAGGCTTTAGTGACGATGTGAATGAAATCTCTTCCATTTGCAAGGTGTCACAATGTGGGGCATTGGCAAACGGACCCAAATGCAAGACATAGACACTGAAGTACTAGGAACAGGACAAGGATGCAGGACTTGGGCTAGGACATTGACAAGAAACAGGGAAACCGGACAAGGAAATATGAACTAGGACCCTGGACTTGATCCCCGAGCCAGAGACTCGACAAGGACCCAGGACCTGGGTCCTGCCTCGGGCTCGGGCTCGGGCCCCAGAACCAGGCAAGGACATGACATGACTGCAGGACTGGAGGATGGGGTCTAGAGGCTTGAGGCTTGGAGACAGCCTTGGGGTCTTGAGGCTTGAGGCTTGGAGAGGCTTTGGGTCGAGGCTTGAGGCTTGGAGACAGGCTTGGGATCTTGAGGCTTGAGACGTGGAGACGGGCTTGGGGTATTGAGGCTTGAGGCTTGGAGATAGGCTTGGAGTCTTGGGTCTTGGGTCTCGGGTACTTCGAGGCTTAGGTATGGACTCGGAGTCAGACCCTGGGCCTTGACTCGGGCACGGACTCCAGAACTAAGCAAGGACAAGACAAGGCTACTGGACTGGACATGGCTTCGGTGAGGAACTCCTGGGTAGGGCGAGACACAAGGACAGGCACGGCACTGGACGAGGGCTTTCAGGAGCACGGAGCCTTGGACTAGAAGAGACGGGAGCACGGAGCACGGAGCCTTTGACTAGAAGAGACGGGAGCACCGAACATAGAGCCGGGACCCCTTTTTGGGAACAGGACGTAGGGCCGCGACTCATACACAGAACCTTGAACACGAAGAGACAGATCCCAACAGAAGGTGGCGGCAAACGTCCGGACCCACCTTGCGAAGTCGAGGACACAGCGACAGTTCCCAACACTAGGTAGAGGCAAACGGTCGGACCTATCCAGCGAAGGTGTGGACACAGAGAGACTATTCCACACAACGAAAGACAGTTCTTTATCTGGACCTAACAATGCTCTTGTCTTACTCCAGCGGTAAAACTTCAGCGATACAAGCGGGGTATCCAGGCTAGGTGCGCAGGCAGAGAGTCAGGCGAGGTATCCAGGTAGAGAGACAGGCGAGGAGGGGAAAGACAAGGAGGGAAACAGAACAGTCCAGCAGAGAATCCCTGGTTTGCAGAGGAATTTATGTCTCAGCCCCAAAACGAGAATCATGTGCCTGCAACAGAAATTGGGGGAAACCAGAAACCCTGGAGTAAGGAACTATGGACCGGACTGTGAACCGGAATACGAACTACTCGGACCGGACCATGACACAAAGGAATAGTGGAAAACTGTTGACCAATGCTTGCACGGTGACGATCTCATTAACACAACCGGTAAACAAGGAACAAGAATTGAGAACATTAGCTGAATTCTTAATCAAAATAGTTGTGTTTGTGTAAGTTGTACATTTGGAATTCCATCTGAAAAAACAAATTTGTTTTTCTCTGCAAGTACAAAAGAGAATACTGCTTCGTGGCCTACAATGCATTTGGAGCAAGAACTGCTTATTTTTTCTGATTTCCAGCATTAGGAGTTTGATTTTATTCTCGTGAATTTTAAAGGAATAAAAGAGCTTCCGGAGGTACTCTGAATCATGTCTCTGGTACAATGTTGTACGTATTTTTATTCAAAACATGGATATCCGCACATGCACACCACATCTATTGCTATACCTTCATTAACCAGTTTTTCACATTATGAGGTATAACATGCCGCTCGGAAATCCGCACTGACTGTACGTAATCTGTCGATGCTTTGAATAACCACGCGGACTGCCCCTAATCAATATAGCGTTCTCCGAATTTTCGTAAATTTTGTCCATCTTGTCCATCTAAAGCGTGACTGGTCCATATTTCACAGGATTATTTCTATTATCCTTGATGAACAACGGAATACTTGTCATTTTTTCATTCTTTCTCAATTACACAATTACACCTGCGGCCAGGGAGAACTCAAATGTCCCAGAGAGGAACAGCTCTCCAGCTCCACCTAGCAATATGTTCCCTCGTTTTCCCGTGGTAGGCTGTGTTATATTATTTCATCCCTGGCGTTTCGTCTATGTTAATTTTTTCAGCAGTTCCAGTAATACCTTCTTCTTAAACACAACACCTTCCCGCAGATCAGGTTGTTCTACGTTGACCTCACCTTTGTCAACTCTCGATCTCTGTTGAAAACAGTAACAAAATATTCATTAAGGTCTTTCCCTACCTCCTCCGACTCCAGGCACATTTTCCCTCCTTTATCGCTGAGCGGTCCTAGCCTCACTTCAGTCATTGACCTGTTAGTTTTTTTTTGACGTACGTGTAGAATGCTTTGGTGTGTTACTTAATATTAATCTTATGAAGACATCGTATGCTCCTTTCCAGATCTCTTACGTCCCTTTTTATTCCCTTTCCGGCTCCCTTATTATTCTCAAGTGTTCTGCTTATTCTTGCGTCCTACATCTTAAGCGTTGTTTCTTTTGTCTCGTGATGAAATGTTCTAACCCTCTTGTTGACCCTATTATTCTTTTCTTGTTTCATTTATACAAATATCTAGAACCCCAGTGCAACTGTTTCCTGAATAACCTCCGTATTTCTGCTGTGCATTTCGGGACCACCTGTTCCCCATTTACGCTCTCAAGCCCATGCATATTCCCGTACCCATAGTAAAACGGTGCCCTCCAGATTTAGAGGAAACTGTGCCAGGAGGGAGAGCAGAGAGAGAGAGAGAGAGAGAGAGAGAGAGATCACAGACAGCCCCACCAGCACATAATTCTCCAGTTTCTGCATTCCGCAGGGATTGCTCCCTTCGCGACTCCATTCTCCATTCATCCCTCCACATTGATCTCCCTCCTGGCACTTATTCCTGCAAGCAGAACATGTTCTACATCTGCCCCTACACCTCCTCCCTCACTACCATTCAGGGTCCCGAACAGTCCTTCCAGGTGAGGCGACACTACACCGTGAGTCTGTTGGGGTCATATACTGAGACCACTGCTCCCGGTTTGGCCTCTGTATTTCGGTGAGACCCGACATAGATTGGGAGACAGCTTTGCCAAACACCTACGCTCCGTCCGGCAGAAAAATCGGGATATCCTATTGACCACCCATTTTAATTTCACTTCCCATTCCAATCCCGATATGTCCGTCCAGGATCTCCTCCAGTGGCGTGATGAGGCTACACTTAAGTTGTAGGAACACACCCTGTATTCCGTTGGCATAACCTCCAAAATGATGGCATGAACATCGATTTCCAAATTTCTGGTAATCTCCCCCTCCCCCACTTCACGTTATCTTCTTGCTCACGCATCACCTCCCTCTACTGTTCCTCCCTCTTTTCTTTCTTCCACGGCCGTCTGTCTTTTTCACCAATTAACTTCCCAATTCTTTACTTCATTCCTCCCCCTCCAGGTTGCACCTATTACCTTGTGTTTCTCTCTCCTCTCCCCCGAACTTTTAAATCTACTCCTTAGCTTTTTTTCTCCAGTTCGGCGGAAGGGTTTCGGCTCTAAACGTCGTCTGTACTTCTTTTCCTTGATGCTGTCTGGACTGGACTGCTGAGTTCCTCCAGCATTTTGTGTGTGTTGTTGAGAAATCCATTCGGGCCGACTACGTGATCTTGCCCTTTCCGTTTTATATTGTCTGGAACCCCCGAGCGAATACACAGTGAAGGTGGCATCTGTGGAAATGAATGAACAGTAGAAGTTTCATCCCTAGACCATATATCAGATTGTTAATAGCTGATCCAAGTGCCGTTTCTTCCAGGTTGTCTCTGTGGCACAATTCGCCAGCACGTTCGGTTGTTTACCGAAATGTTCGTGTTTCGAGTCCAACCAGGGACATTGGCGATAGGGTAGCTTTTTGCAGTCCGCTTTGTTCAGTACTTCAAAAATATATGCATTGGAAGTTATATCCGCAAAGAGAAAACGGAATATTGCTGCTAAATGTCTTTCTTTGCATCCACTTTGTCATTAAATTAATATTAAGGATCTGAACCATGCAGCAAATGCCAACTCTTACAGGTTTTACCTTTAAATCAATAAACCGATGAAGCGTTGTGCAGCTAACACACAGCGGCTAGTCATCGCTGCCCTCTCGCGGCAGGCCATTGTTACAAAGATCCTGACCCTTCTGCACCTTCTGACGACGGGTGGCTGCCTCGCTGGGCTCACTGAAAGGCCTGTCCCCAAACTCAGGAGCCCGGATGAATGCCTGGGTTCATTTTCCGGAACCTCCACGTTGGCGACCGTTAATTTTGTAACTTTAATTGTCGCAAACTTCCGAGCAACGTATTGTGATTGGAGAACACGTACTGCCCCGGGTGTCAAAAAGTTGAGTCATTCCAGGAGCGAAGCATCAGCCGACCAGGCAAAAGTCGTTATTTCTGATATATTGCGAACGGTTTGGTATGTTGGTATGAATTCGAGGGAAAAAGGAGAAATCGAATTGCACACACGCGTGCACAGACACATACCGGCGGAGAGCTGATTGCACAATATTCACAAGACAGTGACTCCAGTTGTTTTCCCAGCAGCAGTGGCGCAGCGGAGGCATTCTGGGCCCATGATCCCGAAGTCGGTTGATCGACATCTTCCTCTCACAACGAAAGAAAATCTGCGGGAACTGGAAATCCACGCAACACACACGAAGTACTAAAGGAACTCAGCAGGCCAGACAGCATCTATGCAAAAGAGTACTGTCGACGTTTCGGGCCGAGACCCTTCATCAGGACTAAAGGAGTCGGCGCGAAATGTCGCCTGTACTCTTTGTCTGGCTTAGTGGCACCCTAGTCTGCTAATTTGATAACAGTCGTTTTCCATTAGTGTGATTAGAATACCATGCTCCGATATTATGCACAGATGCAAGGAAATCATCTATATTTCAGCTAAAACATTCTTTTAATGTTATTTCCTTTTCCTGTTCTATATTGACTGTGGCAATATCCATGGAGACTTTTTTCAAAACCATTCATGCGGACTGTTAGCTCCTGTTCACTATCATCCAACAGGGGAGTGGACTGTTTTTGTTTATTTATTTATATATTTATTGCTTGTAGATGCAGCGTGTAGTAAAGCCTTACTGCCCTTCGATCTTCTCTGCTACCAACCTACAGATATAACCCAAGCCAAATAACCGGACAGCTTACAATGACGAATTAACTTACGAGCCGATGCATCTCTGGGCTGTGGAAGGAGGCGTAGCACCCCGGAAGAAACCTACGCGGGCGCGGGGAGAAGGTACAAAGTACTTATAGGCGGTGACGCGATTGATCTCAGATCTCTGACGCATCGAACGGTAACAGAGGTGTGCTAACCACTCCGCTACGTTCATACTTTCATCGTTCTGTTCTGTTCGACTGACAACAGAGATATTGGTGGTTCGTGCTCGGCCAAAGATGCTGATGATCTGGCGTCTTTGCAACACTCACAACAGACTGGAGGAACTCAGCAGCTCGGGCAGCATCCGTGGAAACGATCAGTCAACGCTTCGTCGGAGGGTTCCGGCCCGAAACGTTGACTCAGCGTTTCTACGGATGCTGCCCGACCTGCTGAGTTCCTCCAGCGTGTTGTGAGTGTTGCTTTGACCCCAGCATCTGCAGAGTATTTTGTGTGTCTGGCGTCTTTTGCTGTGCGTTTCAGCTGGGAAACATTGTCCTCTCCGGAACCCAGCGCACCCAGCTACTACGTCACAGAACTCTGTCGGATTTGGACTTGATTTAACATAGAACATAGAACAGCGCGGCAGAGGAAATTGACATTCGGCCCAAAAATGCAGTGCCGACCAGCTACTAAGTAAAGCAGGCAAACCCCCAAAACTAATCCCTCCTACCTACACAATGTCCAAATCCATCCATCTTCCTCATTCCATGTGCCTATCCAAACGTTTCTTAAAAGCCGCTAATGTTTTTGCCTCCACCAAACAGCGAATTACAGGTATCCACTACTCTTTGAGTAAAAAAATACATACCCCTCACATCCCCTCTGAACCTCCCCGCTTCAACCTCCAATGCCTGCCCTCTGGTAATGGACAATTCTATCCTGGGAAAAGAGACTCACTGTCCACTCTATTTGTGCCTCTCATAATCATATAAACCTTCTTCAGATCTCTCTTCAGCTTCTGCCGCTAAAAGAAAGCAACCCAACGTTTTCCAGCCGCTCATTATAGCGTATGACCTCTAAGTCAGGCCGGATCCCTGTAAGCCTCTTCTCTTGACCCTCTGTAAAACCTGAAAGTCCTTGCTAAAGTTGGGCGGCCAGAACAGCGTGCACTACTGCACATGAGGCCTAACCAGAGTTTTATAAAGTTGTAACATAAACTCCGGACGTTCCAACTCAATGGCTCGGCAAATAAAAGCAAGCATTCCATCAGCCTTATTAACTATTCTGTCTAAATGTGCAGACGCTTTCATAGAATTATGAACTTGGGCTGCATGATCGCTCTACTTCGCATCACTGTTAAGGGCCTTGCCTGAACAATACACTGTCTCCTTGCATTTGCCCTACACCTCACATTTCTCTGTCATAATCCCCATCTGCCATTTCTTTTCCCACATCTGCAACTGATCTGCATCGCGCTGTATTCTTTGCCAGTCTTCTGTTCTGTCTACAACTCCTCTTATCTTGCTGTTATCCTCAGATTTACTACACGACCTATGTACATTTTCTTGTTTATTGATATACATCACGAAAAACAGACGATCTGTTGCTGGATCCCAGCATAGATAACTGCAGAACACATCTAATTACAGAACTTCCGCTTGAATAAATCCCCTTGATATCTTTCCTCTGCTTTCCAAGTAATCTATTTTTGAATCCAAATAGGGAATTCGCTTTGCAATCTATTTGTCCTGCTCTTCTGCATGTAGGGCTCTCAGGATACTAGACGGCTATTCACCTTAGGCAACGGGAGTCAGTGGGACAACGTCCGGTACATGCATTAGCCCCCCATGGGGAACTCTGACAAACGCTATATTGGTCTATGTTGACAACATTAACTTTTCTGCCTTCATCCATTTCTCTCCTCACCTTTTCAGAAAACGCAATTAAACTGGTAAGAGAGGACATGCTCGTCACAAAGCCTCGTTAGCTATAACTAATATTTATACGGTTTTCAAATGCTCATCTATCTCAAAGAATTTTCTCGAGTAATTTCCCGACAAATGACGAGAGACTCAGAAGTCCTAGTTCCTAAGATTTTCCTGTGTTCCTGTATTAAGTCGAGGTACACAATAAAGAACTCACCATAAGAGCACAAGGCCATAAAATATTAAAGTGGAAGTAGGCTATTTGGCCCATCGAGTTTGCTCCCCCATGACTGTTGCAAATCTCCTTGCAGCCCCAAACTCCTGCCTTCTCCCCATATGTCTTCATCCCCTGACCAGTTAAGAATCCACCAATCTCTACATTAAATGTACATAAATATTTGGTCACCAGAGCTGCCTGTGGCAAAGTATTCCAGAGATTCTCTGACTAAGGAAATTCCTCCTCTTCTCAGTTCTAAAAGGACGTCCCTCATTTCTAAGACTGTATCCTCTGGTCTTAGGATCTCCCTCATACGAAACATCATCCCCACATCCACCGTATCAAGGCCATTCGGCATTCCCTAGGTTTACTTGAGGTCATCCCTCATTTTTCTGACTTCTTGTGAATTCGGGCCCAGAGCCATCAAACACTGTTCATACGACAACTTTCTAGCTGGGATCATTTTCGTGAATCTCCTTTGAATCTTCTCAAGTTTCAACATATCCTTTCTGAGATAAGGGGCCGAAAACATCTCACTAAACAGCAAGTGAGGCCTCGACAGTACTTTATACATCTGAACATTACATCTTTGGTTTTATATACTAGTCCCCTAGAAATGAATGCTAACATTGCATATAACTTCCTCAGCACAGCCTCAACCTGCAAATTAACCGTTAAGGAATCATGCACAAATACTTCCTTCTCATTGCACCTTAGCTCTTTGTATTTTCTCTCCATTTAGTTCCTAGCCAATCCTTTCATTTCTTCTACCATAGTACATGAACATACACTTCCCGACACTGTATTGCATCTGCTATTTCATTGGCCCTCCTCGACCTCACCTGTGCCTCGTGTTTACGACAGAATTGGTCAATGCCTCAGCATCTCGTTTCTTTCCTCCCTCAACCTGAGGTAAATCCGAGCAGGAGCTGAGCCCTATCCAGCTTAATACTCATGAGGAGACCCAAAACTTCCTCCTCCTTGATCTCTAAGCACCCGAACATATTAATGCATTAAGCACTGATCTATCGGTCGTCTATGTCATTTCCTTGGTAAATAATGAAGGAGAGCGCCCATTCATCCTCAACCACATTAAAGCAAATCTTCTCCTATTTTTGTCCTGGAGTTTTCCCACCCTCTCCCTAGTTATCCTTTTGCTCTTGATATAAGTACAGAATGCCTTGGGATTCACCTTAAAACTACTTGCCAACGATATTTCCTGGCCCCTCTTGGCTTTCCTAATTCCCTTCTCTAGTTCTTTTCTGGCTCCTTTATATTTGTTTGTGTTTCCTTTGATAGTAACCTCTGAAACTTTACATATTTTTCCCTTTACTTCTTGACTGAGTACATCACTTCTCTGAGCAGCCAAGGTTCTGTTTTTTTTTCTACTCCTGTCCTTCCTTCCAACACAAACACACCTTTACTGTACTTTGTGTAATTTATCTTTTAACTCCTTCTAAAAGTCTGATGTGGTCTTGCCAAAAAATTGTGTTCCTAATTAACGGTTCTTAGTTCCTGCCTAATGACCTTGCAATATATTCTACTCTAATTCGAGACACTCCCGCAAGGACCATACCTAACCTTTTCTATAAATATCCTGGATGCTGTTGTCAAAGTTCATTACTGCTCACCAACTGAGAGGTCTAATCAGCCGATTAGGTTCATTACCCAACACCAGGTCCAGTATAGCCCATCCTCTCGTTTTCAGTATTTTGTATCGTCTGCCAGATGGAAGAGTGGGTAATAGAAAATATCTGATCAGCATGGGTCTTTGACCGAGCGCCTGTGTGTTACATTCCCTATGACCAAAGAGAGTAGATTTCCTCGGACGCAGTCCTATAGACTAACAGACCTGTCAGGTCTAATGTCACGTTTGTGATTTAATATGGGGCCATGCAGTTGTAGTGTAATTTGTTTCTCGCTACAAATGTTTTCATGGGTCTGGGAAGAGGAATGAACGGGGCATTGATTTTGCATGACCAACTACCGCCGCATTGAGTGGTGGAGTAGTCTCAAAGGGCCGAGGGTCGATCTAATCTCCTATTCTCGCTGCTCCAGCATCTATGTTTTGTGCTCAGGTGATGTACAGGAAGGAGCGGACATTTGATATTCCGGAGTGGAGCGGAATGGGAAGTAGACCATTGGAAGTGCAAATGATTGCGATGTATGAGATCCAAAGCAAAGACATCTGCTGGTAGAACACAATGCTTCCAACAGTATCAATGGAAGGTAATAAATTGTCGACATTTCAGAAATAACATTTTATCAAGAGGGCCAGCACTTCTGTTTCATTAGGAGACAAGTTGAGCTGCGAAACCTGCAAAAACCGAAAGCATTCATGCGTTCATTAGAAAATATGCACGGATTCGGAATTGAACGAGAGCTCCAGAATGGACAAAATGAAGCTTAGAGTGTAGATGCATATCACCGCTGCCCTTCTGGCTGTGTCCGCTGCATAACGACTTGAAAACAGCTGCTCTGCTGTAGAACGCAGAACACAGGAAACTCCGGAAAGTTGTGCACCCAGCTCAGCACATCAGTGAAACCAAGGTCCTCTCCTTGAAATCCGTCTGCACTTTCCATTTTTTTGGTAAAGAACCCAAGTAGTACACTAGACCACTCTTTATCTTCATACCCTTCTCCCTCGTTGCTACCAAAGTCTAGAAGAACGCGCCATCAGACGAAGTATAGCTTAAATCAGGCTGCCACGAGACTAGCTAACGGTCCCCCTGGCGATAATATGGACACTGAATCTTACAGTCCACCTCGACGTTGTCTTGCACCCTGATGACTGCCCTTTTTTGTAACTGATATAGGTTAGCCTGCTGTCTATTATTGCGTTTTCATGGCTCTCCCTAAGTGCAGTATGGCACATGCAAGATAACTGGTTCCCGGTACCTCGATACATATGACAATAAGAAACCTATTGCCAATTTTCTATTTCACTTCGGGAGAGGCACGTTGGCGTCTGCTTCCACGGAAGTTTTATTCTCGCGTGATCTGCAATTTGTGACGACGAGGACGGCGTAGAATAACCGTGTTTAGATTGGTAATTTGACAATTACGGGATAAATATCAACGTCAGTTGTGCAGGGCCCTCTCCTGCTTTTTTGATTTGTTTTGTTTTCTTCTAGACCATACATGACATTTAACAATCCAATCTTCATAGTGTTATTCACCACCTAAGACCATGTATGAAAGAATGGGTACTTGTGTCCATGGATTCGGTGTAACATCTGAAAGAATCAATATACATTAAGAATTGATCAATGTTGTAAGTTCAAAGTTACCTTTATTATCAGCGTACATATATGTCGCCACATACATCCCTGAGATTCTTTATTTCTGTAGGTATAGAACAGTAACTATAAACAGGATCTGTAAACTGTAAACAAACTGTGCAAATGTACATAATAAATAAAGAGCAATAGATAAGGAGCGTGAAACAACAAGATGAAAGGAGTCCTCAAATGAGTGTATTTATCTACTTCTGTTCAAGAGCCTGGTGGTTGTAGGACAGTAACTGCTCTTGATCCTGATTTTACGAGTTTTCAGGCAACTATACCTTCTACCTAATTGCACCAGCGAGAAAGGAACATGGCCTGAGTGATGAGGATCTTTGATGATGGATGTTGCTTTCCAACAGAAACTTCTTCATGCAGATGTTTTCAATGGTGGGGAGGGATATACCAGTCATGTATTGGGCCAAACTACTATTCTTTTGTCGGATTTTCTGCTGAAAGGCATTGGAGTTCACATACCAGGCCGTAATTCAGCTAGTAAGCACACTTTCCAGCACGCATCTCCCGAAATTTACTGAAGTATTTGGTGCCACGCTTAATCTCCGCAGACTGCCGTGGAAATAGCGGGACTGTCGTGCTTTCTTCGCAATTATATTTATATGATAGGTCCAAGACCGTGTCTCTGAGATAGTGACACCCCGAAATTTAAAGTTACTGGCCCTCTCCACCTCTGATCTTCCGATGATTCCTGGTTCCCAGACCTCAGGTTTCCCGCTCCTGAGTTCACTATCAGTTCCTTGGTCTTGTTGACATTTATTAAGCGGTGTTGCTCTTATAACTTTCAATCGCCCTTCATTATGCTGATTCATCACTACCTTTGATACAGCCCACAACAGTGGTGACATCAACAAGTTTGAACGTGGTGTTTGGAGCTCAACTCAGCCATATATTCATAGGCATAAGGCGAGCAGAGCTAAGTGCATATCCCTGCGCCACTCCTGTGCTAATGGAGCTAGTGGAGGAGATGTTTTGCTAATATGAACTGACTCGGCTCTACAAGTGCAGAAATCAAGGAACCAGTTGCACAGAGGGATACTGAGATCCAGGTCTTGCAACTTGCCGAGGAAGATGGTGTTAAATTCTGAGCTGTAATCGATAAAAACATCCTGACGTGTGTATCTTTGCTGTTCAGATGTTCCAGGGATATGTGAAGACCCAGTGAGATAGCATATGCTGCAGACCTGTTCCTTCGGTAAGCGAATGCAAGTTGCCACTCAGCCTGGAGCTGATATGCTTCAACACCAGCCTCATAAAAACACTTCATTACTGTGGATGTAAGTGCCACTTGTCGACAGTTATTTGGATAGATTACCGCACTCTTCTGGGCACCATTGCGACTGAAGCCTGTTTGAAGCAGGTGGGTACCACACACTTCCGTTTCGAGAGTTTAAAGATATCTGCGAATACAGTAGCCAGTCGGTCGGCACAGTTCTTCCGTATTCGACCAGGTATTTCGTCCGGACCGGATGCTTTGCTTCAGTTCACTCTCTTGAAGGCAGACAGCACGTAATATTCGGATACTGAGACTAAAGCATCATCGGGGCATATGGGAGCGCCTATTCTGGCGAATAAAGCGTGCATAGAAGGAATTCTCTTCTGGAAGCGAAGCTCTACTGTCCCCTAGGAAGGAAGATTTAGTCGTAGTTGGCTATGGCATTCAAACTCTACCACAGCTGTTTAACCTCCGTCGTTGATTGTAGTCTAGTCCGAAATGTCCACTTCGCTCGAGAGATGGCTTTCCGGAGATCATACCTGCACCCGTTGTTGCATTCTTGATTTCAGAATTGAATACCTCTGAACTGCTCTCAGCAGATTCCGGATTTGATTGTTCATTTATGGCTCCTGATTGCTCCGCCACCTCTTTCGATCCCTTCTGAAAATCGTGAATCCTTCCGGTCATATTGTGTCCGTTGCATCCGCATTTAACCAAGTTCAGTGCTACGAAGAATTGAGATCTGCCTCTTTTGCTTTTTATGCATCAGCCTTGCCCTGAGATCGACAGTTTTATTTTCCAGTGATAGTCCGTGCGCTAACAAGATGCTGGGCAAATGAGGCTTCATCCCTCTTCAGCATGGTTTGAATTCCCCCTGCTCTGCCGCTTTTTCTGCCATGGCGGTGGCCTTTAAAAACTCTGCGCTTAACTGCTCAGGATTTAATCGTGGAACGGCGTGGAATGTGATTTCTGAAGATCACTGATGTATTTCGTAGTTCATTATTGAGAGGGAATTTACATTTGGAGATTGCAGCGAAAGTATTTTAAAAGGAGTGTATTTAAGAGGGAAAGGGGTACAATTTCCTGCTGCTTGCGGGGACTCGCCGGTGCTATCTTGTTGTTTAATTAAGTACTTATTTTTGCCTCAGTTTTCACAACTATTTACAAGTTAAATAAAGGCAGCATCCGTACTAGCATCCTCACGTTGCGTATGCTTACACCAGGTATGAGTTACAGTTGCTAAAGAAGACAGCGAAATTTCGACGAGAACCGGCGCTTTCATAGGGAAAGCAGGCAAACTCCACAGAGACAGATTCAGAGAGACAATTAATGCCGGGTTGGTAGATCAGTGAGCAATATTGTCCAACTTCTGCGCTATCATGCCACCGCCTACAACGTCATAGATACGTCCTATACAAGCACGCTCGCTCACTTACTCTCTGACCTTATATGAGGTCAGGTTAATGACGCATATATTTCCCCATTTCTACCGCATCCCAGACATTAGTATGTTTGAAACACTGAAAAAATACGATCCAAACGCCTCAATATTTTCTAAAGTACATAGTGGAATATAGTGTCGGGAAGTGTATGCTCGTGTACTTTGGTAGAAGGTAAAAAGGTGTCTATTTTTTTCAAACGGGGTGAAAATTCATAAATGAGAGGTGCAATGGGACGTGGGAGTCATTGTGCAGGATTCCCTAATGGTACACTTGCAGGCGAAGTCGGTGGTAAGGGAGACAGATGCAATGTCAGCATTCTTTTCGTGGGGTCTAGAATAAAGAAAAATGATGTGATGCTAACGCATTGGATAGTTCTTGCCATTAACTACGTGGTATTCAGAAGAATGAGAAGGGATCTCTTTGAATCCTATCGAATATTGTAAGGGCTAGACAGTATGCATGTGCAGAGGTTGTTTCGTCGGGAGAGGAATTTAAGATCAGAGTGCACAGGCTCAGAACAGAGAGACACACATTTAGAAAAGAGATGAAAAGAAATTGTTGCACCTAGAGTATATAATTCAGTGGAATTATTTGCCAGAGATGGCTGTGAAATGCCATGCCTTCAAGTATATTTAAAGTAGATGATGGTATGTTCTTGATTAGTCAGTGTGTCAAAGGTTACTTGGAGTAAGCAAGGGAATTGTTTCAGAGGTATAATAAATCAGCCATGATGGAATTGCGGATCAACCGGGTGGCCGACCGGCCTAATTCTGCTCCTACGTTTTATGATTTTGAGGACACTACCTTGTTCCAGGGATCAACATATACCGCTCCACTACACAGCATCTGTATGCATTTTCTCTGATGCCAACTCACCGTTACTCTGTATAATGGCAGCGTGGAGCTCTGCTATCACAACACTTTGCTAATATTCCACTGGCTCTGTCTGAATGATAACAATTCTTTTATTTACCACCGCGGACTCACAGCCACACAGTAGCTCAGTGTTCGTCTGCACCCCTCTTTGAAATGTATACTTTTCTGTTTGTCGTCGTGGAGCCGTATTGCACACAATGAAGGCTATTGTGTGAACTGGTCTATAACCATGGCAGCATCATCCCTTCTAGTGTCAGTTGCCTGCTTTCAGCCAATTAATCTTAATGCCCTTCCGCTTAAATCACCCACCCAATTACTTCATAAATGTATCCGACTAGATCACTTCCTATAAAAGTTCATTCTGCTAGTTATCACTATCCTCTGCAAAAATGCATTACCTTTCCGGTCACCATTAAATATCTCAGCTTTTACCTTGTATCTTTGCCTTGTGTTCTACGATTACCCCACCCTGGGTTGGGGAGAAACTTTAGCTTTCTAACTTATCCATACCTCTTGTGAGCTTATGAGCATTCATGGGATTACCTCACATTCTTCTATTCTTGCTACAGTTCAGGCCCTCTCGAAAATCAGTTCCCACTTTCTGCAGCCTGACAACATCCTTTATCAATGAGGCTGACCAAAACTGTACAAATTACTTTATGTTTGTAATGTAACCAAACACTTATAATCTGCAACATAACGTCCCTTTTCCTCAATCCAGTCCCCTTGCCGCCATGGAAACCACTTTCCACACCACCTTATCTAATTGTATGCCTGTTGTCAAGGAAATGTGCACATATACTTCCATGTGTTTCTGCTCCATAACATTCGTCCATGTCCTGTCCCGCAGATTATATTTCTTTACATGGGCTGAATGTCCAAAACACATCACTGCGAACTTAACTTAGTTGAAAAACATTTTATATCCTTCCGACCAACTGAATAACGGAGCAAAATTTATTCACTATAATCTGCTTTAGCATAACAAGATTCCCCGAAAATATTTGATCAACAATCTTGCCAACTATGTCACGTTCAGTCACATCCAAATCATTCTCATAACTATATTACAACAAGGTTCCAACACTGACACCTAGGACATGTCAGTCGTCACTGATCACCCATCTGAGAATCGAGCCTCAAACATCACGTTCTACTCCGATTTCCATTTGAGAGTAATAGTTAACGTCCCTGTTTGATCGAGCGTTTATTGCTTTCCCTTCCCTCTCACTTTTCGCGTTAAAGTCCGTGAACTATTGACCTGCTTCAGTATCTCTCTTTCGGCATTTGGGCCATATACGAACGTAATGATAGCAAAACTCTCAAATGAAAAACAAGCCCAACATTGCGGCTGAGAAAGAATAAGTAAATATAAAACGAATACCACTAGTCTTCAGAGCTAGGTGATTCGACAGTCCAGTTGCTCAGGCAAGGCCGAATGCAAGCAGGCAGCAAAACGTTTCTGTGCTTTGCTCAAGTCTGCAGAAGCGCTACGACGAAAAGAAAGGAGTTAACTTCCATCACAATGAAATAATAATGAGCTGCCACTTGCATATTCACGAGCGTAATTGCTGTATCTGCTGCGCCGTTGAATCCACGCCCGTGACTAATTTCAGTTTCTCGATCTCTCCCTACCCCAACTTAATTTAAACTGTCGCCGGCAGCATCAACAAATTTGTCCGTTAGAATCTTGGACGGATCGTGTCTCAGTGCAACCCATCCCCTTTCAATAGGTCGCATCTACCCCAGAAGAGATCACAATGATTGATGAAACCGTAAATCTGCACGAGCTCTTCAGTCACACATTCGTCTGTCCTATTTCTTCTGTTCGTGGAATCTCTAACACTTGCGCCAGGAATAATCTGCAGATCGTCCTCCATTTTATTGACGTATATACTGTGACTCCGTATGTTCATTCCACAGCGCCTTATCTGTCGCTCGTTCCAGTTCGTTCGTATCAGAGGACAAACTCCTATGCCTGCTTGGCCTCCACGTCAAGAATTTTCTGCATCCGCTCAGAGACATCCTTGACCCTGGCAACTGGAAAACAACCTTCCGTTCTGACATATCTTCTGCTGCTATAGAATCCGCCGTCTGTCCACCAATCTTCTGAACTCCGATTCTTATTCACTGAGTTTATCCTTCCCCGCTGATTGTTAAAGACCGCCAGCGCTCCAGGGTGCTAGCACCTCCCCCTCCCAAACAGTCAAATTGAACTTAAACAGAGGTGGTTGGAAACCGCACGAAGTTGTGTGAATACCAGGGGGGCACGAATGCCAGTTTTCTAGATCCCGGATATCGACAAGACATGCAGAATGCAAAGGTCCACAGAAGGGTGCGGATGCGGGATGTATTTTATGCGCTCGACCCTTTAGTCACGTGAAGTAGAGAGGGACTTACTTACGTGTGTGTGTGTGTGTGTGTGTGTGTGTGTGTGTGTGTGTGTGTGTGCGCGCACGCGCAGACGACTGTGCTCTTGTGGCCCATACTCCGGGGAATCTTTAGACTGCCCTTGCTGAGGCGGTGAGAGCGTACAGCAGGATGGGGCTGACTGTCAAGGCTCAGCAGGGGAAATACGGGACAAGGGCGGTCTGGTATGGGACAAACCAATTTAGCCGAATATACGGGATGTCCCGGCTAATACGGGACAGTTAGCAACCCTGGCGGGGGTGGGGGGGGGGTGGGGTGGAGTGTTAATCACGACCGAAAAATAGGTGATAAGTCAACTGTAAGTCACTTATAAGTGGCTAATGCACACAATTTCGTTTCTAAAAGTTTTTTTTCTAACGAGTTTAAGATTAAACACAAAGCGCATATTTTCCTCGCATGAATATAGTGATAAGTCAATTATAAGTCACTTAACAGTCAATAGCATCATAATTGCATATTTCTGTACCTTGCAATGTTATCCTCTGAACTTCTGTCCAGTTAACATGAGAATAGATTGCACATAATGCCCCTCGAATTGTCAAATGAGTTACGTCACGAAACGTATATAAATAACTTATCAAAGCAGCAACTGTTGCAAATATAACTGAGGCGTGCATTAATTGGCAATATGTGTCTCGCCTGGTGTATAAGAGCTCCGTAAACCAGTAACACTCAGTGGTTTCGTACACGGCATCTCTGTTTCGATTGGAAAATGGGATATTCAGCAATTTTCCACATTGTCCGCGTTTATTATCCTGTACTTGTAGCTGTCAGTATTCCTGGTAAGGCACTAGAACCGACTGCTATATTCGTGACTCCGACTCTATTTTAAACTCGCTGCATCAGTAAAAAAATCTTGTTTCCTAGGTGGCCGTGTCAGCGAACAATTTTAGTTACGGATTCTTACAAAAAGGCAAAACCTAAACTTTTATTTTTTTTGCACTATTTTTCATAATATCTTTCTATAATGGCGGAGCATACCGGTGGGTCTCGTAACTTTTAATCATTAGGCAGACAGTAGCGAATCTACGGAATGGTTTATTCGTTCACATAAAATGCGTTAGATGGCTCTGGGACTGTACTCACTGGAGTTTAGAAAAGTAAGTAGGCAGGTGAGGTGCGTGGATCGCGGCGAAACCAATCGAATCTTGAAAGGCTCAGATAGCGTGTGTTTCCAGTACAGCGGACAGGCGTAGAGGGAACAACCTTAGAAATGAAGGACGTGGCATTAGAAAAGAAATGAAGAAGAATTTCTGAAGCCTGGAACTGGTGAATCTCTGGAGTAGAAATTGACAAATTCATTATTAAGGGCGTCAAAGATTATGGTCTTATCATGTTGTTTTTGTAATGTTCTGTTCAAGAAATAACATGACAAAACATCATGTTCTTTCCAAGAAATAAGTTTCCACAGTTTGATTGCATATCGGAATTCAGACTCTTAAGAGTCATGGAGTGCGATAGTACTAAAACACGGACGCTGGCCAATCTCGAATGTGGAATTTAATTTGAATGCATATGCAGATTAGTTTACTGTCAAAATAGGTGTATAAATTTAGCAAGACAAAATGCTGGAGGAACTGAGATGGCCAGGCAGCATCTATTGAAAATAGTAAGCAGTCAACGTTTCGGACCAGGACATTTTGTCAGGACTGGTTCCTCCAGGTTGTATGTTGCTTGGATTTCTTGAATCTGCAGAGTTTCACGTGTATAAATTCATCACCATTTTCAAAGTGGCCAAACAGCAAAACGTATTCATTGTTTTCAAAAAACCACAGAGCCGGTAGATGTTGTACCTATAATCCTACGAGGTCATTGTATCTCTGAAGTGTGTGGTTTTCCCACTGAAACCACAACATTGATTCCGCCCGGTATTGATATATCAAACTCTGGTGTCTGAGCTTCTCAGCACCCGAGTGCCCATAATAGCTAAACGTGAACAGAAGAGAGCTTGAAGACAATTCTCGTCAGTGCTCGATTCCGCATGAAGGTATCATCATTCTGTTTTTCGTCTCCTTGAAATTGGGCTTCTTTTCTGATATCCTTACATACCGAGAGAACTCCAGACCAAGAATCCATGTAACTTCTGTTTTCAGGCCAGGTCTCAGGGACTTAAGCTAATATCATTTTGTGACTGTGTGTGCAACCATATCTGTATGTGCAGAGTGCTATGTGTGACTGTCTCTACTGCTCTTTGCACCTTGGACCCAGAGAATCAATCTGTCGTTCCGCTGTAAACATGTGCATCGTTAAATGACGATAAGACTTGAAATTGAACTACATTTGAACTGTCTCTACGCATCCATCTCGTTCGCGAAATAGTAGAACAAATCAGTAAAACAAACCTCATTCTCATCTTTATCAATTGCTGTTCTGTTACGTACATATGATACCGTCACTCCAAAGTAATTGTATTTAAAAAAAAATCAGAGATTTTCTTTCTCTTTAACCTAAACTGCCAGCTGTGTTCAATCAAATAAAATTGCCTCCTTCCCGGAGTCCTTTCGACATTTAGAAGTCTCCTTTAAAGTAAACTGACAGGACAAAACAGCTCTTGTTCGGAGAGCGACCGATAAGTAATTGACAGACAGAAGCATGAGGAAAGTAGGTTTATTTTAAACGACCTTCTAAATGTCGGAAGTACGGATTCTACCCGTTTCCCCACCAGTGACGATTTTCACCTCTGCCGTGAATAGTGAAGTCCTATGGTTAGTGTTCAATTGCACTAACTCTATACCATCTCGTCAAATGTTTATGAATTATTATGAAATGCCATCCTCTGCTCACGCCATTGGTGTCCACATTCAAAAGGTGCTCCCCTGAAGCTGGAAAATGTAATCGTGTATAATTATGTCAAGCACGGTGCCTTTACAAAACCCTGCCGTTCCTCAACACATCGCCAATGTCATTAAAATAACAGATTGCGCTGGGTGCTCTCAACTTGGGAGCCATATGTAAACCGTATCCCGTCGTAAGCTCTCTTCTAATCACTATTTCCCAAGGACATAGCCTATCTTTGAAAAGAAAAACAATCTTTCCACTCGCGTTTTTATCCCTGCACATTCGTCAAGCTGTCGAAATTATTGGCTCTAAATGGCTGAAAAAAAATTTAGTCTGATAGTCTATCCCTATCCAATCTCAGCCATGGTAGGCGGGCCGGCAGCCTCTCAGCAACCTGAGGTAATGACGCGATGAACGATTGCTTTTGCTACACAGATGATAATCTGTCTGCAATCTGGGCCGACCGGGAACTAATGTTATACTATATGATTTTTTTTCCAGCCAATTTAACGGCGATTGTGATCCTGTCCCACGGAGAATGTGGTCTCTCCAAATGCATCATTCGCTACTTGGTGGCCATGGCGGTAGCCGATCTGATGGTAGTTGTCGTCGCGGTAGTTTTGGTTAGGATTAATTATATCTACTTTTTTGCTGATTTCTTGCTGGTGACTCCGGTGTGCGCGGTGCTGATGGTGCTGCGCATCGCCATCTCGGACTGTTCCGTTTGGTTCACAGTTGCTTTCACATTCGATCGCTGCATCGCCATCTGCTGTCAGACTCTGCGGATGCGATACTGCAACGAGAGAACGGCGACTGTGGTGATAATAATGGTTTGTGCAGGCAGCTGTACTAGGGGTATCCCGTGTTACTTTGCAATTGATCAATGGCGCTGCGTCGCCAAAGCTGAATACTTTACATCACCCTTGTGGAAAACCTACGCAATGCTTGACGCCATCTTAACTCCATTAATACCAATTTGTTTAATTCTATTATTCAATACGTTAACTGTCAGGCACATTGTAGCGGCAAGTAATACCCGCCGCAGACTGTGGAATAGCAGCGAGAATCAGAAGGATCCCGAGGTAGAAAACCGGAGAAAATCAATGATTTTGTTGTTTGCTCTGTCGGCTAATTTCGTATTATTGTGGACGCCTAATGTTGTGCATTCCATGAATTGGCAAGTTGAAAACTATTCCTACACCGACAGGCACATGAGCTCGCCAATATATATCCTTCAAGAGTTTGGGCATATGTTGGAGTTCCTCAGTACCTGCACTAACACGTGTGTCTACGGACTGACACAGAAGAAATTCAGGGAGGAGCTGAAGAATGGATTGAAACATCTATTTGCATTAAAAGGGTTGCTCTCTGAATAAAATCTCTAAACGCTTTGAAAATTGAAACATTTGGAAGTATCAGTTTTAATATTCTGTTATAGGATGCTGCCCTTTCTAGTTCTAACTGTGAAATTGATTGGTTTTAGTAGAGTACCTAAGAAAGGCATGCAGGGACTGGAGAGCGTCCACAGTGCTTCACCACAGGAATTGACGGGTCATTGTTCAGCTTGATTGCTTGGGGTATATTCTCACTGCAGTTTCGAAAAATGACATGGGTGCGTCGAGGGAGGGGGGAATCTCATTGAAAGTTATCTTGTATTGAAAGGACAAAATAGAGTGGACAAGGAGGGCACATTTCCTTCAGTGCGGGACTCCAGAACGAGAGGGCACAGCCTTAGAATAGGATGTCGCTGTTTATTAAGGTTGTGCGGAGAACGTTACGCCGAGTTTCTCTCACAGTTTGTGATTTTTTTCTGCTCTGGATTTCCAGCATCTGCAGGATCCCCTGTGTTCCGGCGATGCAAATGTTTAACAGCTGCAGATAGGCCCAAGCTGAGGCGAAATGAAGATGTTTGGGCATGAAGTTATCAACTTCATGGCAGAGCTGCAACCGCAGCAACAGATGTTCAGAACAAGGCATTGCATAGCGCATTGAGCTAAAGTAAGATAAAGTATAAACACTGCAGAAAAAACTACACAACTACATTTAAAATTTCGCTCAAGTGAGCAAAAAAGTGGAAGTTCACTACGAATTATAGTGCAGGTAGTCATGAAAGTGCAGGATCATACCGAGGTACAACATAAATTCTACGCTCACACTCTGTATCAGAGCCAGACTGCAAGGAGATGAGCAATGCAATCACACACTGCATTAAAGACTGATCGGTACGTAATGTAACCCACGCTCATACATTGCACCTGATTCTGACTGGTCTGCGGTTCTGTAGGTTTATTGTAATTCACATGTAGCTAGATATATCGTAACGTTTGTCCTTCATACTGGTCATACAGATCAAATCATGACACTATAGGTTGCAGCAGGTCAAGTTAAGACAAAAAGAGAATGCAGAATAAATTGTAACAGCTACAGACAAAGTGCACTGCAGGTAGGTATCAAAGTGGAAGATATTAACGCGTAAACCCGCAATCTCACTGTTCGAGAGACTGACAGGTTCAGATTCAAACAACACTATCACATTCTGCCCGAGCCTGATAGGTGCAGAATGAATTCTACACACACACAGTGCACTGTAGCCTGGAACTACCGAATGCCTCACACGCTATCACAGTGCATTGGAAACTGGCAATACGGAAGAAACCCTGCACTCTCTCACTGTGCCAGGTATTGTGTGGAATAGAATGGATCGGGGCACGACTGCGCAGCGCGTGGTCGTCAGCCAGTGAGAACAGCGAGAAGAGTTTAAAAGCGAGAAGAGTTTAAAAGGAGAAAGCTTAACGGAGCGGGCGTCAGGGTAGAGGGAGAAAGGGTAGAAAAGCATTGGCCCAACGGAGCTTTGGCGTTAACAGGTCGAGGCGACGTAGGTTATTTCTGCAGATTACAGACAGGAAGTATGCGTGTGAGGTCGCTGTTCTATGCTAGGTGTCATCTGTGGGAATTCCGGGAGACTTCCAGCCTCCCGGACAGCCACATCTGCGCCAGATACGTCGAGCTGTAACTCTTTAGGGACGGCGAATAGGGAACTGGAGATGCAACTAAATGACTTTCGTCTGGTCAGGGAGAGTAAGGAGCTGATAGTTTGGAGCTATAGGCAGGTAGTCACAACGGGGCTTGGGGAGACAAATAACTGGGTAACATTCAGGAGGGGGAAGGGCAGGAGCCAGAGGCTGGAGAGCACCCCTGTGGCTGTACCCCTTGACAAAAAGTACTCCTGCTTAAGTGCTGTTGGGTGGGGCGGTCTACCTGGGGGAAGCAACAGTGGCCGCGCCTCTGGCACAATTTCTGGGCCTGTGGCCCAGAAGGAGAGGGAAAGGAAGAGGACGGCAGCAGTGATAGGGGACTCGAAAGTTAGGGGGTCAGGCAGGCGATTCTGTGGACACAGGAAAGAAGTACGGATAATAGCTTTGTCTCCCTGGTGCCAGCGTCCAGGATATTTCTGAACGCGTCCACGATATCCTGAAGTGGGAAGGAGAACAGCGAGAGGTCGTGGTACACATTGGTACCAATGACATAGGCAGGAAAAAGGAAGAGGTCCTGAATGCAGACTACAGGTGGATAGGAAGGAATTAAGAAGCAGGACCACAAAGATAGCAATCTCGGGATTACTGCCTGTGCTACGTGACAGTGAGGATAGGAATAGAGTGAGGTGGAGGATAAATGCGTGCTGAGGGATTGGAGCAGGGGGCAGGGATTCAGATTTCTAGATCATTTGGTCCTATTTTAAGCTAGCAGTGACCTGTACAAACAGGACGGCTTGCACCTGAATACCACTTTGACCAATGTCTTTGCGGGGAGGTTTGCTAAGGCTATTGGGGAAAGTTTAAACCAGGATTGCTGCTGGTGTGAACGAAACTGAAGAGAAGGAGGAAGAAGCGATTGGCTCAAAAATAGAGAAAGCTTGGAGACAGTGCGAGAGGGAGGATAGGCAGGTGATATATAATGGACGTGCTCAGACCGATGGTTTGACATGCGATTATTGTAATACAAGGAGTATTATGAATAAAGCGGATGAGCTTAGAGCATGGATCAGTAGTTGGAGCTATGATGTTGAGCCCATTACAGAGACTTGGATGGCTCAGCTGTAGGAATGGTTTCTTCGAGTGTCAGGTTTTAGATGTTTCAAAAATGACAGTGAAGGAGGCAAAAGAGGTGGGGGCGTGGCACTGTTGATCAGAGATAGTGTCACGGCAGCTGAAAGGGAGGAAGACATGGACAGGTTGCCCACGGAGTCTCCATGGTTGGAAGGTAGGAACGGGTAGATGCTAATAACTCTGCTAGGTGTTTTTCACAGACCATCCAATAATAACAAGGACATCGAGGAGCAGATAGGGAGACAGATTCTGGAAAGTTCTCATAATAATAGGATTGGCGTGGTGGAAGATTTTAATTTCCCAAATATCGATTGGTATGTCCCTCGAGCGAGAGGTTTAGATGGGGTGGAGTTTTTCTTTAGGTGTATTCAAGAAGGTTTCTTGACGTAATATGTAGATAAGCCTACAGAGGAGAGGCTGTACCTGTTCTGGTATTGGGAAATGAACCTGATCAGTTGTCAGATCTCTGAGTGAAAAAGAATTTTGGAGCAAGTGATCACAATGCTATCTCCTTTACCATAGCATTGGAGAGGGATAGGAACAGACAAGTTAGGAAAGCGTTTAATTGGAGTAAGTGGAAATATGAGGCTATCAGGCAGGAACTTGGAAGCATAAATTAGGAACATTTGTGCTCAGCAGACTGCTGAGTCTCTGGCGATGATCTTTGCATCATCAATGCAGACGTTAGAGGTTCCAAGAGATTGGAGGGTTTGCGATGTTGTCCCATTCTTCAAAAAAGGGAAGTAGGGTTAACTCAGGAAATTGTAGACCAGTGAATCCTACTTCAGTGTTTCATAAGCTGATGGAAAAGATCCTGACAGGCAGGATTTATGAACATTTGGAGTGGCTTAATATGATTAGGAATAGTCAGCATGGCGTTGTCAAAGTCAGGTCGTGCCTTACGAGCCTGATTGAATTTTTTTGAGGATGTGAGGAAACACATTGATGACGGTAGGACTGTAGATGTAGTGTGTATGGATTTCAGCAAGGCATTTGACAAGGTACCCTATGCAAAGCTTATTGCGAAAGTAAGGAGGCATGGGATCTAAGCGGATGTTGCTTTGTGGATCCAGAACTGGATTGCCCACAGAATGCAGAGAGTGGTTGTAGACGGGTCAAATTCGGCATGGAGGTCGGTCAGTAATGGTGTGCCTCATTGATATGTTCTGGGGCCTCTGCTCTTCGTGAATTTTGTCAATGACCTGGATGAAGAAGTGGAGGGATGGGTTAGTAAATTTGTTGATAATACAAAGTTTGGTGATGTTGTGGATAGTGTGGTGGGCTGTCAAAAGTTACAGCGGGACAATGATAGGATGAAAAACTGGATTGAGAAGTGGCAAATTGAGTTCAACCCAGCTAAGTATGAGGTTGTTCGTTTTGGTAGGTCAAATATGATGGCAGAATATAGTATTAATGGTTAGACTCTTTGCAGTGTGGAGGTTCAGAGGGATCTTGGGATTTGAGTCCACAGGATATTCAAAGCTACTGCGCAGATTGACTCTGTGAGTAAGAAAGCATATTGTGCATTGGACTTCATCAACCGTGGGTGAGTTTAGGAGCCGTGAGGCAATGTTGCAGCCGGAAAGGACCCTGGTTAGACCCCACTTGGAGTACACTTGGAGTACTGTGCTCAAGTCTGGCCGCCTCACTATGGGAAGGATGTGGAAACCAGGGAAAGGGTGCAGAGGAGATTTACAAGGATGTTGCCTGGATTGGGGAGCATATCTTCTGAGAATACGTTGAGTGAACTCGGTCTTTTTTTTTTGGGATGGACGGAGGATGAGCGGTGACCTGATTGAGGTGTATAAGATGATGAGATGCACTGATCATGTAGATAGCCAGAGGCTTATTTCCCAGGGCTGAAATGGCTAGCACGAGAAGGCACAACTTTAAGGTGTTTTGAAGCAGGTAGAGAGGAGCTGTCAGGGGTAAGTTTTGTACGCAGAGAGTGGTTAGTCCGTGGAATGGGCTGCCGAGGACGGCAGTGGAGTCAGATACGATGGAGTCTTTTAAGAGGTATATGGAGCGCAGAAAATAGAGAGCTATGGGTAACCTTGGGTAATTTTTAAAGTAAGAACACGTTCAGCACAGCTTTGTGGGCCGAAGGGCCTGTATTCTGCTGTAGGCTTTCTATGTTTCTATGTTTCTGTGAAATCCGCAGTTATCGCATTACCTGCAGCTGACAATCTCACTTTTAAAAGCAGGAGTGAAAAATCAAGTGCAGTGCAGGGATGAACCCTCCCGAGCCGCAAGCCGTTTGTCTCCCCTGTTCTGAAGGTCATAAAGGTCACTTTGTTCTCCAGCATGATCGCCTGCTGTATCAACCACCTCTCTCCGTTTTCTCTATCGCTTGATCGATGTTCTGCATCAAAAGGAAAATATTTTGAGAAATTGGCTCAGTGAGGCAAGGGAAGGTAGATAGACCCACCAACGATTCAAAACATGCATTTTGTGTGTGTGTGTGTGCGTGTGTGTGTGTGTGTGTGTGTGTGTGTGTGTGTGTGTGTGAGGGCGCGCTCTCGCGTGTTTGTCTGAGGTGCCTGTGGAGTTTACACACTGTCTCTGTATCCGCCGGTTTATCCCACGTCCCAATGGATGTTAATTGTCTGCTGTAAATTGCCCAGAACCCCTGCGAACCATTGCAGCTAGAGTGGGTCACTGGTTGAAATGGTACCCTGCAGGTCAACCCTTGTCCCCTCTGCCTGGAGCACGTCTTTGAATTGAACGAATTTTGTCTGAGCATGCCTGATCCCTGTCCTTTCATTCACGCCCCTTCACGTGTCTGTCCCAAAGCCTCTGTAATCACTGGCTCCACCACTCTCCCAGCGGCCCATTCCACACTTTGTGTAATAAAGAACTTGCCTGACACATCCCCTTTAGACTTTCTCCTCTCACCTTAAATTGCCCCCTGCTATTAGATATTTCCAGTCTGGAGAAAAAAAAATAACTGTCTACTCTATCTCTGGCTCTTACAATTTTAAAATCCTTGATCAGGCCTTCCTTCAGTCTCCAGAGGAAAAAAAAACATGTTTGTCTGGACACTCCTGACAGCTCAGGAACTCCAACCCAGGCAGTATGCTGGTTATCCTCTTTTGCAACCTCTCCAAAGCATGCACATACTTCCTATAAGTGGGTGGCAAGAACTGAACAAAATACTCCAAATGTGGTCTCATCAGAGTTTCACACACCGTACTGACTCTTATAATCGGTGTCCTGATTATTGTGCACACAGAATGGCTTCTTAACCAGGCTATTTATAGAAAATATCCAATCTGGATACAAGGTCAAAAGAAGCAGGCCAGAGTAAGAGTGGCCCACCGGTCCTCCAGCTTTGGGATCAGCTCAGGGCTGTCAACCATGACTGGTCAAACAGAACTGTTACAGAAACAGCAACGATGAACCCTTCAGCATGTGAATGTGATTGTATTCCTGTGTGTCCACCCGGATCTTCTTGGCTGACAGTAGTGAAAACTGAGAGGAAGCTAGGGACACGAAGAAGGAAGCCCTGAATACTACCAGAGATGGAGGACTTTCACTGCGGCTCCAAGTGCCAGTGGCTTAACGGACAATAACTCATTACAGTCATATATCCCTTCTGTCCAACTATTCAAAGCTGATCGGGATGTCCACGTATCCCTCTAAACCAGGCTTACTGAAAGCTTAACTTATAGGTTGAGCCGGTGGTCAGGAAGGGAAATGCGAAGTTGGCATTCATTTCGAGAGGAGTAGAATACAAAAGCGAGGTTGATATGTAGAAGCTGTTAATAGCGCTGATGAAGCCTCGCCTGCAGAATTGTGAGCAGTTTTGTGCCTCTTATTGAAGAAAGGACGTGATGGTATTGGAGACGGTGCAGAGGAGATTCACGAAAATGAATCCAGAATTGAAAGAGTATCATATGAGCAGTATTTGATGGCTCTGGACGTCCACTCGCTGGAATTCACAAGAATGAGGGTAACTTCATTGAAACTTATCAACTGTTCTTTTTTCTACTAGAGAAAAATGCAAACTGAATTGGTAAAAATAATTTCCTATAATGTTAATGGGGTTTTGAATCCAATTAAAAGAAATAAGATTATGTCTAAATTGAAAAAAGAGAGGGCACAAATAGCTTTCCTCCAGGAAACACATATGAGCCAATCTGAACATGGAAAATTAAAAAGAATGGGCTTTAAGCATGTATTTTATTCATCATATAAATTGAGTCACAAAAGAGGGGTAGCTACTTTAATATCAAGTACTCTTAATTATGAACATATTTCAGAGACTAGAGACAAAGAAGGACGGTTTGTAAAAATCACAGGAAGAATAGAAGGTACAGAAATAACATTGCTGAATGTTTATGCTCCTCCAGGTAGTGAATGGTCATTTTATAGACACATTTTTGACCTAATGGTCAGTTCTCGAGGGGTAGTAATTTGTGGAGGGGATTTTAATATTAGATTAAATCCTATATTAGATTCTTCAAGAATAGTTACTCAGAATAAACCTCTGACTCGGAAAATGAATTCATTGATGGAGGAGTTGGGAATTATAGATGTCTGGAGGGAATTACACCCTACTAGTAAAGATTATACATATTACTCTTTCCCTCATTCAGCCTATTCAAGGATAGACTATTTCTTTATCTTTAATACAGACAGACTCAGGATAAAAAACTGTAATATTGCAACAATTGATCTGTCGGATCATAGCCCAGTCTCTATGTCTCTAATCCTGGAAAGGAAAATGAGGAAAACACTATGGAGGCTAAACTCACATATACTTAATAACCCAAAAGTAATGGAGAGATTAAGGGAAGAAATCAAAGAATATCTAGACCTTAATGACACGGGAGAAACATCACCAGTGATTTTATGGGATACATTGAAAGCTGTACTGAGAGGGAAAATTATTTCCATTACTACTCACATGAAAAAAATCAATGCACAAAAATTAGCAGACCTTCAAGGAAAATTAAAACAACTTCAAGTTGTAGATGGCAACAAAAGTAATTCAAATCGAAAACAGGAAATTAGGAAATTGCAAAGTGAAATTGATGATACTTATACGTTGGAAACTCAAAGAAATTTTCTTTACCTGAGACAAAAGAATTATGAAGTAGGAGGTAAATCAGATAGATTATTAGCATATAAATTACGAAAACAACAAGCAGACAATACAATTCATAAAATAAAGAATCCAAAGACAAAGCTTGCGGAGAGTACAATAGGGAAAATTCAAGAGAGTTTTGAAACATATTATCGAGAGCTGTACTCCCAACCCCGGGCCCCCAATGAGCCCTATATAGACAGTGTATTGAATTTTTTAGATCTACCTAAACTTACAGATTTACAAAATGAAAGTTTATTAGAACCAGTAACTGTCAAAGAACTGAACGTGGCCATCTCTAGGTTAAAGGCTGGAAAGTCCCCGGGTTCTGATGGGTTTACTTCAGAGTGGTACAAGTCCCTGAAGACACAGTTAGCCCCATTACTACTTAACACCTTTAATTGGATCTTGCAGCGAGGAGAAACTCCACCTTCCTGGAGAGAAGCGATTATTTCAGTTATTCCTAAAGAGGGTAAAGATAAACTAGAATGTGGCAATTATCGGCCAATTAGTGTTCTTAATTTAGATTACAAACTATTTACATCTATATTAGCGCGCAGATTGGAAAAGCTTTTACCTGGCCTAATCCATTTAGACCAGACTGGATTTATTCAACAAAGACAAACACAGGACAACATAAGGAGAACTCTGCACATATTAGAACAGGTTAATAAGAACGAGACAGAGACAATGGTAGTAGGATTGGACGCTGAGAAAGCTTTTGATTCGGTTAGTTGGGCATTCCTATACAGAGTGTTAGGAAGATTCGGCTTTCAAGAAAGGTTTATTAAAGTAATTCAGACTCTATATGACAGCCCTACAGCCCGAATTAAGATAAATGGGGACCTCTCTGACTCCTTCATTTTATAGAGAGGCACTAGACAGGGATGCCCAATTTCTCCTCTCCTTTTTGCGCTATATATTGAACCACTTGCCCAACTAATAAGACAGAGCGAAATCGTAAAAGGTATCAAGGTGGCAGGGATTGAACAGAAAGTGTCGTTATTCGCAGATGATGTTTTGGTCTATCTGAGTGAACCAGAGAAATCATTTATAGGATTGTTTACACTGTTGGATGACTTTGGGAAAATATCAGGTTATAAAATAAATGTAAAGAAAACGCAGGTTATGTCCCTAAATTATACACCATCCAAAAAATTGCAGGATACATACCATCTTAAGTGGGAAGCTAAATCATTAAAATATTTAGGAATAGCCCTGCCGAAGGATCTTTCAACACTGTCACAGGTAAATTATGGGCCATTAATCTCAGAGATAAAAGCAGATATGCATAGATGGAATCTTATCCCCTTTTTAAGTTTAAATTCAAGGATAAATACTATAAAAATGAATATTCTTCCTCGGTTATTATATCTTTTCCGTACTTTACCAGTGGAGGTGGATGATAATCAATTCAGGGAATGGGACAAATGGATTTCCCGCTTCATTTGGCAAGGAAGGAAACCTAGAATTCGATATAGCACCTTACAGTTAGGGAAGGAAAGAGGAGGTATGGTTCTTCCTTGCCTGAGAAATTATTTTTATGCCTCACAGATAACCCCTCTGTTATATTGGTGTAATAGGGAATATAAGGCTAGATGGAAGGAAATAGAATTTGGATTAGTTGACAGTTTTCCTCTTCAGGCCTCAATAGCTGACAAAGGATTGATGGCCCAGTTGGAAAAAATTAATAATGCTTGGATAAATCTTACATTAAAAGTATGGCAGAAGGTGGTTAATTCATGTGGAATTAATAACATGCTAAAACTCTTTAGATGGTGTGCATATGATACCGAATTCCTTCCCAACAGAGGAGATAAAAGATTTGAGCTATGGATAAAGAAAGGTCTTACAACCTACCTCTCATTTATAGATAAAAGAGTATTACAAAGTTTCCAAATCCTGCAGGACAAACATGGCCTAGAACATAATGACTTTTTTAGGTACCTTCAAATACGAAACTATGTTAACCAGAGTTGTAGATATACAGACCTATCAACAGTAGAATTAGAATTTTTCAAGATTCTGAATTCGGCTTGCAGTTCAATACCTAGTAAATCAGTTTCTTGCCTATATAATGCACTCTCCCATGCTAAAAATGTAAATACACTGTATATTAAAGAGAAGTGGGAGAAAGAAGCAGGGTTGGTACTTTCAGAGGAGGCTTGGGGGAAAATCTGCAGCTTTCAATGGTCCTCAACTAATTCTTTGACTTGGAGAGAACATTGTTGGAAAAACATTATAAGATACTTCAAGACCCCATATCAGGAAAAATATAAAGATACAAATGTGATGTGTTGGAGAAGGTGCGGCTCCAAGGAGGCAAATCATTTTCATATTTTCTGGGATTGCCCTAAATTAAATCTATTTTGGGAAGGTATTCATAGAACATTAGTTAAGGTACTTAGGTCCCAGATACCTCTGAACTTTGAGACGCTCTATTTGGGGCATGTATTGTTCCTTGAACAGAAGGAAGATATAAAGTTGCTGCAGGCCCTCTTAGCGGCAAGTAAGAAATCAATCACTAGAAAATGGCTAAATCCAATACCACCTACATTAGAAGATTGGTACGAAATTATCTTGGAAATATTTAAAATGGAAAAGTTGACTTACTCCCTGAGAACTCAAAAAGAAACATTTTATCAAATCTGGAATAAATGGATTGAATATATAACCCCAATGCGAGCAGACTTTAGATGACTCTCCTAATGATTTATATTGCTCTTCTCATCAACACAGTAATATTGTTAACGTAAGCACCCCTAGTCTAAATGTTTGTTTTTTTTTTGGAAAATAGAGAATTAACACAAGTAAAAGGAAAGATTTGGGAAAGGGATAAAAAAAATGAAAAAATTAAGTAAATAAGTACATAGGGATTGGATAATTATGTCTGCGGGCAGGAACAAGCACGAACAAATTGGGATATAAACACCTACAATGGTTGGTATATAGGCTTGTATACAACATTTTGGACCAGTGGAAATGGTCCAGAAGGGTTGTATGGAAACTGTTATTACCATTTTTCTTAACAACTAATTTCATTACTTAGCCTAATAGGTTAGATTTACCACAGTACATAATTATCTATTTAAATGTTTATTTTCCTTTTATATCATCTCAATGTGTACTTAAGAATGTATAAATAATTGTAGTTTTATACATATAAAAAATGGAAAAGGTTATATGTGTGAAAAAAGTACATGATAATTGTGAATTCCTTATCCAAATAAAAATAAAATTTAAAAAAAAAGAAACTTATCAACTGTTCAAAGGCCTGAATAGAGTCCCTGTGGAGAAGGTGCTTTCTGTTGTGGGAGAGTCTAAGACCAGCGGACACAGTTCCGAATAGAAGGATATCCCTTTAGAATGGAGATGAGGAGGAGTTTCTCCAGCAAGAGAATGGTGAATCTGTAGAATTCGTTGCCACAGTGGGCTAAGGCGACATGTCACTGGGTATACCTAAGTCAAGTTTTGATGGTGTCATGGTTCGGACCGTGAAGACCGCATTCCTGTCCGTTGGCTCAGGACGCCGGGTCTTCCAGGTCCCATGTTTTGGTTGAGTTAATTATAGGCACCTGATTCCCATCTTGAGGCTTGGAAGATAAGTAGCCTTGAGGACGACTGTGAGCCACTGGTTTGTCTTGCCAAGATCCCCTGGGAGCAACCTGCCGGTGGAAGTCTAGAGCGGCCATTGGCCATTTTAGGCCGCGTTGGAGAACTATCGCTTCATGAAGCCTTGCTGTCGGCAGTCAGAGCTGTCTTTGCAGTATGGATTCGACCGTTTCCCGGGGCATTTGGGTCGCCGTCAGCCACTCCGAGCTAGGTAGGGATCCGGCTGTTTCTGTAGCCAGCCGAGGTTGCTGGCTGCAACTGCGACTCGGAGCAACACCGATGCAGAGATGGAACTGTCTGTCGTTCTTCGGTGTTTGTCTCTTCTTGTCCTTGCCTCCGTGGGGTAAGTCAGGCCGTTTTTGCCGTTGCCCTGAGGGGTAATCTGACTTGTCTTGGCCTCGCCTCCGTGGGGTAAGTTAGGCTGTTCTGCCGTTACCCTACAGTTGGATCTGTCCCCTCTTGTCCTCGCCTCCGTGGGGTAGGACAGGCCGTTCTGCCGTTGTCCTGCAGTGGGACCCGTCTTGGTTTGTCTTTGCCTCTGCTGGGTAAATCTGGCCGTTCTGCCGTTACACGACGGATGGACCTGTACCACCTTGGTGTGGAGATAAAGTTGAGTCCCGACCTGTCTAAGGATATGTCCCGGCTCTATGCCTATGTACTGTCCAGTCTCATGTTAGTGTCATGTTAAAGATGAGTCCCGGCTTTTCGAAGGATAAGTCCCGGCTCTTTGTTGATGCACAGTTCCCAGTCTGCCTCCAAGCTCCAGCCTCCGAGTTATCATACTCCGCATTCCAAGACTCAGGACACCAGACTGTCTCCAAGCTCAAGCTTCAAGACCAAGTACCCAGCCTCAATCCTCAAGACCGAGACACCAGCCTCAAGCCTCAAGACGGAGACCCCAGCCTCAAGCCTCAAGACGGAGACCCCAGCTTCAAGCCTCAAGACTGAAGACCGGTGACTGCAGCCCCAAGCCACTAGATCCCAGCCAAGCCCTGTCCTGCAGTCATGTTATGTCCTTGCCTGGTTCTTGGGCCCGAGCCCGAGATAAGACCCAGGTTCTGGTTCCTTGTCCAGTCTCTGGCTCGGAGTCCAAGCCCAGGCTGCTAGTGCATATTTCCCTGTCTTGTCTATGTCCTAGCCCAAGACTGCGTTCTTGTCCCTGCTCCTTGTCTGTATCCTGTCACGTCCCTACTCTTACATTTGGGCCCGTTATCTAAGGCCCCTTTGTGACAGATAGATTCTTGATTTGTCAGGGCAGGAAGGGATACAAGGAGAAGGCAGGCGATTGGCACTGAGAGAGAAAATGGATCTGCCATGATTAAATGGTGGAGCACACTCGATGGGCCATATACCTACTACAAATGTTTCGGCCGGAAACGTTGACTCTTCACTCATTTCCAGAGATGCTGCCTGACCTGCTGAGTTCCACAGCATTTTGTGTGCGTTAACCTGCAAAAGGTTACTGAGCTCACAGTCACAAAACATGGAGACAGCCCTTTGGCCCACAGTCATCTATGCTGACCAATGTCTCCTTCTGAGTTATTCCCACTGCCTGAATTTGCCCCATATCCCATTAAAACAATCCTATCCATTTAGCTCTCTAAGTCTCTTTAATATTGTTCATATCCCAGCCTCAACCATTTCCTTTGGCAGCTTGTTAATTATACAGACCGCGCTATGGGTAAAAATCCTGCCTTTGGGGCCCATTTAAATCTCTCCATTCTTACCTCAATCCTTTATCTCCCCCTCCCCCCCGTTCTTGATTCCTCTACCCTTGGCAAAATCACTGCTTGTTCTTCCAATCTACACCTTTCGTGGATTTTTCAACATTTATACTGTCACTCCTCTGTTTCCTACGTTCCCACGAATAAACGCCTACCCTAACGCTCCTCCCCCATATCTCGATCACCCGGATCCTGGATATAACTCCGCAAATATCCGCTGCACTCCTTATATTTCCGTACAACTTTACCGTAGCTGTGCGGCCAAAACTGCAGAAAATACTGCAAACACGTGAAAAACTGCAGATGCGGTAAATCTGAAGCTACACACACACACACACACACACACACACACACACACACACACAGACACACAGACAGACACACTGCACTGGAGGAACTCATCGGACCAGCGATCATCCCTGGAAAAGAATAAACAGTCGGCGATTCCGGCGGAGCTGCTTTATCAGCATGAAATACTCCAAGTGTGACCTCACTGACATACAGTGCAACTACAACATAACGTCCTAAATTTTATATTCAGTGCCCTGACCGATGATGGCCAGCATGCAATACACCTTCTTAATCTCTCTGTATAACTGTAACTCCACTTAAAAGTTGTTCTGTATCTGTCCCCTGAGTCCCTCTGCTGTATAGCACTCCTCAGGGCCCTGACATTCAAATCGTCTTCGGACTGCATATATGTGGATTAATATAAGCTTTGTAAATTCAAGTTGTGTGAATACCAGGGTAGAGCTAATGCGAGTTTTCTTGATCCCTGATACCAACCAATACATGCAGAGTGCAAAGGCCCATGGGAGGGTGCGGGATGCATTCTATGCGCTCAACTCTTTCGTCATATAACATACAGACGACTTAATACGGAGGATGTAACACTGTATATCCGGTTAGGTAGCCAGTCCAGCTAAGTTGTTGATATGACATTTAGGGAGAGTGCCAAACCTGCTGATCTCCAGGTGGTCATATATATATCTAAAGCCTGTATTTTGGGTGTGACCACGTCAGCACAAGTTACATTGGTGTTTCTATGTGTTTTTATTTGTGTAACAGCACATGTACATTGCAGTAGGGCCGAGATTCTAGCGATGGCGGACTACTGCACTCCGGGCTTTAACAGCTGGAGCTTTATTCCTCCGGAGATACGGCGCTACCCCGCGAGCGAAGGAATCAATATCCCCCCGCTGAGATGGCGCAGGAAACAGAAAAGGGCTGAGAGAGGAGGCCTACAGGCTAGGCTAAAAGCTAACCCCTATAAACCGGCCATCCCAAGCCTTTTTTTTCGCCAACACCCGGACACTAAATAATAAGATGGACGAGCTGCGACTGCGGAATACTTTGCACAGTTTGAATCATTGTGTGATGATAATAACGGAGACGTGGCTCGACCAGTATATTCCGGATGCGGCTATCGAGTTGGCTGGCCGCGCCGTTTTCAGGGCGGACAGGACTAGTCACTCCGGCAAGATCCGAGGAGGGTGACTTTGTATTTATATACATAACAGTTGGTATACAGAAGTTACAGTTATAGACACTTACTGTTTCCCGGACACTGAATACCTGATGTTGCAGTGCAGACCTTTTTACTTGCCGAGAGAGTTTACATCGGTTGTTATAGCAGCTGTTTACATACCACCGCAGGCTAACGCTAAGCTAGGTATGAAGAAGTTACATCATTCCATTAGCCAGTGTCTATCAGCACAACCAGATAGCATTGTTATAGCAGCTGGAGACTTCAATCATACCAACTTAAAGTCTGTTTTACCTAAATTCCATCAGTATGTGAACTTCCCGACAAGAGAGAAGAACACCTTGGATCAAGTCTACTGCAATCTTCCTCATGCATATAAAGCCAGCCCTCTGCCACATTTGGGACTCTCAGACCATTTGTCTCTGTCCCTGACCCCGGCATATAAACCACTCAGCTGTAGACAAAGACCATATATGAACACAGTCAAAGTATGGACTAAGGAGGCTACCTCTGCCCTACAAGACTGCTTCGATTAACACAGACTGGGAAGTTTTTGATGACAGGGGAGATCTGGAAGGGCACACATCAGCTGTTCTTTCATATATAAACTTTTGTGCCTAGAATGTCATAGACACAAAGTCTGTTAAGGTGTTCCCCAACCAGAAACCTTGGTTCAATAGCATGGTGAGGATCTTACTCAGAACACGGGATGCTGCTTTTAAATCTGGGGATCTACAGGCCTATGGACAGGCAAGAAGAGAGTCCAAGCGCAGATATAAACAGCGTATAGAGGAGCACTTTACCAATAACAACTCCAGATGTATGTGGCAGGGGATAAAGAATCTTATTGGCTACAAGGACAGCTATACAGTCACAACCTCCTCAGGTAGTCCCCACTTGCCTTAAGTCAGCCACAGTAATACCTATTCCAGAGAAAAGCACAGTGGACTGCCTTAATGACTGGCGCCCAGTTGCTTCAACTCCTATCATCATGAAATGCTTTGAGAGACTCATACTGTCTTATATTAAGTCTGCCATACCTGCTGACCTTGATAAATACCAGTCTGCGTACCGTGCAAACAGATCGACAGAGGATGCAGTAATCACAGCTCTCCACACAGCCCTTACAAAGCTGGATCAGGGTAACACCTATGTAAGAATGCTGTTTGTGGACTACAGCTCAGCTTTTAATACAGTCATCCCCTACAAACTGGTGCAGAAATTGAGCAACCTGGGCCTTAGCAGTTTACTGTGCTCATGGATACTGGATTTTCTGAGTAACAGACCCCAAAGTGTCAGGATGGGAGAACACACATCATCTACTCTCATCCTGAACACCGGTACACCACAGGGGTGTGTTCTCAGCCCCATCCTCTATTCTCCTTTCACCCATGACTGCTCTACCATTCACTACACCAACACCATTGTCAAATTTGCTGACGATACCACCCTAATAGGTATCATATCAGACTGTGATGAGACAGCCTATAGGGAGGAGGTACAGCATTTGACAGAGTGGTTTTGTCATAATAACCTGGACTTGAACATCACAAAAACCAAGGAGCTGATAGTAGACTTCAGGAAATCAAAGCGCGTCAAGCGCTCTGCTCTGCACATATACGGGAAAGAGGTGGAGGGAATAGGGAGTTTCAAGTTCCTCGGCGTCCACGTCTCGGCTGACCTCACCTGGACTGCCCATATCTCTTATCAGGTGGGGAAGGCCCAACAGAGGCTCTACTTCCTAAGGAAGCTAAAGCACGCTCTCCTCCCTCATCTCCTGCTGACCAACTTCTATCGGACAATTATAGAGAGCCTCCTGACGTATTGCTGTGCAGTGTGGGTTGCCAGCTGCACAGTACAGAACAGGAAGGACTTGCAGCGGGTGGTGCGGGTAGCAGAGCGGGTGATTGGCACAACATTACCCTCCCTCAGAGACATTTATACTGGCAGACTTCAAAAGAAGGCTACTTGCATTTCAAAGGATCCCACTCATCCTGTACATCACCTGTTTTCCCCTCTACCTTCTGGGAAGAGATACAGAGCATTAAGGACGAAAAAAAAGACACTCCTTAACAGCTTCTACCCACAAGCAGTGAAATGTACAACACCCCCTTCCCTTCTCCTACCCCCGTCCTAATACGGCGGCAGCTAAATGCATCACACTTCCAGGAATGGCAGGTGTGCAATAGTCCTACCCCACCATCCATATATTATTAATTTTGGACTGCACTCCTGAGGTTTTGGAGTTTATTTTATGTATATATTCTTTGTTATGCTGCAAAACGTTGAGCTGCTAAACTGTGTTTCATTGCTCCACAACAATGACAATAAAGATATTCAATTCAATTCAATTCAATTATGAAGAACTATGTTCCACAGATTATTTTCGGTCGCACCAAATCCATCTGCAGATTCTTGGACCAGTGGGCAGGTGCTGCACCTGCTACCGCTAGATGTCGGAATTAGCCAGACGCCGAGATTCCCTGACTTTCCACAGCTTGCAGGAAGGAATATAACTTTTCCTCAACTACAGTACTGCTTTTATCGTATCAAAGAATAATTATCTACAAGAAAACAGCATCTTACATGTTGCTGCCTGTGCATTCTAACACGGCATTTTTCAGAAGTTGCTTTTCTTCTATCCACCTGTACCGATACTCGCTTCTCTTCATACTGAAGCTTTTCGAGATTAGTCTTCAACATGCCTCTCTAAAGCTGGTCCTCTCCTTTTGAGCTGTTACCACATCTCCCCACGGTAACAATGGCCCCTCGACTTGACCGTAATTTCTATTGTTGGCTAGTGTCAATTGGTTAATTTTCCAATGAATTAACAATGATAAAACTGCCTGTGTGGGGTCCTATTAAGTCAAACTCAGCAGCGTCCAGGGACCTACCTCTTTTTAACACTCGCTGCTTGTATGTGATGCATCTGCATGTTAACAGTTTTTTTATTGGACAGATTTGACCGGCATATCAGTCCTTACTGAACAGCGAACCTGTACAATATTGCTAAAGGCAGTGAAGGCAGTTATTTCACTTTTTAAATTAACGCGACAACAATAGCCACGATCAGTATGACAGCAGTTTCCCATGGTTTTAAATGCGCTGGATGCGAGCTAAAGTGCTGAAGGTCATATTTCTGTACCTTGCAATGTTATCCTCTGAACTTTTGTCCGCATAAAACGAATATAGATTAACTATAATGCCCTTCGGACTGTTAAATAAGTTACGTCACGACACAGTGTGTAAAAATAACTTATCTAAAGAGTAACTGTTGCAAATACAACTGAGGCGTTGATTAATTGGCTTAATAGGTGTCCCGCCTGGTGTATAAGAGCTCCGTGAACCAGTAACAGCCAGCAGTTTCGTACACAGCATCTCTTTTTCGATTGGAAAATGGGATATCCAGCAATTTTCCACATTGTCCGCATTTATTACCCTGTACTTGCAGCTGTCAGTATTCCTGGTAAGGCACTGGAACCTACTGCTATATTCGTGACTCCAACTCTATTTTAAACTCGCTGTATCAGTGAAAAGTCTTGTTTTGTTTCCCAGGTGATCAGATCAGCAATGAATTTCACTGACGGATCATTACAAAGAAACAAAAATCTGAGCTTTTATTTATTTCTGCACTACTTTTCATAATTTCTTTCTGTAATGGCGGAGCATACCTTTGGATCTTATGGACTTTAATCGTCAGGCAGACAGTGGCGAATGTATTGAATGGTTCATTCGTTCACATAAAATGCGTTTGAAAGTTCTGGGACTGTACTCAATGGAGTTTAGAAAAGTAATTAGGCAGGTGAGGCTCGTGGATCTCGGTGAAACAAATCGAATCGTGAAAGGCCCAGATAGTGTATGTTTCCTATACAGTGGACAGGAGCAGAGGGCACAAACTCAGAAATGAAGGACATCGCAATAGAAAGGAAATGAAGAGGAATTTCTTGAGCTTGGGAGTGGTGGATATCTGGAGTAGAAATTGATAGGTTCATTATTAAGGACGTCAAAGTTTATGGTCTTATCATGTTTGTATTTGTAATGCTCTGTTCAAGGAGTAACGCGACAAAACATGATGTTGTTTCCAAGAAAAAAGTTTCCACAGTTTGATTCAATATCGGAATTTAGACCCCTAGAGTCATGGAATACGACAGTATTTGAACACGCACACTAACCAATCTCGAATTTGGATTTTAATTTGAATGCATATGCAGATTATTTTCTTGTCAAGGCACGTGGTATAAATTTAGCGACACACGAAATGCTGGAGGAACTCAGACGGCCAGGCAGCATCCATGGAAAGAGAAAACAGTCAAAGTTTGGGACCGGGACATATTGTTAGGACTGGTTCTTCCAGCTTGTGTGTTGCTTCGATATCCTGCATCTGCAGATTTTCATGAGTAAATATTAATCACTATTTTCAAAGTGGCCAAACAGCAAAACTTATTCAGTGTTTTCAATAAAGGGCAGAGCCGGTAGATTCTGTACCTACAATCTTCGGAGGTCATTAAATCTCTGAAGTGTGTAATTTGTCCACTGAAACCCCAATATTGATACCGCCCTGTATCGTGATATCAATCTCTGGTGTCTGAGCTTCTTAGTGCACGGGCGCCCATTATAGCTAGACGGTAGAGAAGGACATGGGAGAGAGCTTGGAGACAATTCTCGTCAGTGCTCGATTCCGCCGGAAGGTAACATCGTTTTTTTGTCTCCTTGAAATTGGGCTTCTTTCCGATGTCGGTACATACCGAGAGATCTCCAGGAAAAGAAATCAGGAAATTCAGTCTTCAGGGTTGACACTCAGGGGCTTAGGCTAAAATTATTTTGTGACTATTTGTGCAACCATATCTTTATATACTATGTGCTATGTGTGACTGTCTCTAATATGCTTTGCACCTAGGCCCCGGCGGATCAATCTGTCGTTTAGCTGTAAACACGTACATCATTTAATGACGAGTAAAATTGAAATTGAAGTACAATTGAACTGTCTCTACGCATCCATCTCGTTCGCGAAATAGTAGAACAAATTAGTAAAACAAACCTCTTCCTCATATTTATGAATTACCTTTCTATTATGTACATATGATACCGTCATTCCAAAGTAACTATTTTAAAAATAAAATCAGGGATGTTCTTTCTTGTTACCCCCAAATTCCAGCTCGTGTTCAAACAAATAGAATTGCTTGTTTCCTGGAGTTCTTTCGACATTTAGAAGGTTCCTTCGAATCAACTTACTTTCTTTACGCTTCTCTCTGTCAATTACTTATCGGTCTTTCGCTAAAGAAGAGCAGTTTTGTCCTGTAAGTATTGACTCTTCCCGTTTTGTCACCAAATGCCGATTTCCATCTCTGTGCCCTGAATAGTGAGGGCGTATAGTCTGTGTTCAATTACACGAATTCGATTCCATCTAATGAAATGTTTATGAGTTATTACTAAACGCCATCCTCTTCTCAAACTATTAGTGTCTACATTCAAAATGCGCTCCCTTGAAGCTGGAAAATTTAATCTTGTGCAATGATGTCAAACAAAGTGCCTTTACAAACCTTTACCGTTCCCTACAAATCCCCACTGTCATTAAAATAACAGACTGCGCTGGATATTCTCAACCTGGGGGCCAGACGAAATCTGCATCCGTCGTAAGCTCTCTTCTAATCAGTATTTCCCAAGGACATAGCCGATCTTTCGAAAGTACAAATTTGAGACTCGTGTTTTTATACTGCTCATTAGCCTCAGAACAGCAAGTTGTCTAAATTATTGGTTCTAAATGGCAAAAAAAGAATGTTCAGTCTAATGGTTTTTTCATATCCAATCTCAGCCATGGTAGGCGGGCAGGCAGCCTGTCGGCAACCTGAGGTAATGACGGGAGCAAATACCTATTTTTACCATGCCAATGATAATCCGTCTGCAATCTGGGCCGAGAGCGAAATAACGTCATATTTTATGATTTCTTTCAGTCAATTTAACGGCGATTGTGATCCTGTCCCGCGGAAAGTGTGGCCTCTCCAAATGCATTACTCGCTACCTGGTGGTCATGGCGGTGGCAGATCTGATGGTAGTTATCGTCGCAGTGGTTTTCGAGCAGCTTAATTATATCTACTTGTTTGCTGATTTCTTGCTGGTGACTCCGGTGTGCGCGGTGATGATGGTCCTGCGGATCGCCATCTCGGACTGTTCCGTTTGGTTCACAGTTGCTTTCACGTTCGATCGCTACATCGCCATCTGCTGTCAGACGCTGCGGATGCGATACTGCACCGAGAAAACGGCGACTGTGGTGATAATAACGATTTCTGTAGTCAGCTGCGCGAGGGCTATCCCGTGTTACTTTTCAGTTGATCCAAGGCGCTGCGTCGCCACAGCTGAATACTTTACATCACCCTTGTGGAAAGCCTATGCGTTGCTTGACGCCATCGCAACTCCGTTATTGCCAATCTGTTTGATTCTACTGTTCAATATTTTAACTGTCAGACACATTGTAGCGGCAAATAATATCCGCCGGAATCTAAGAAATAGCAGCGAGAATCAGAACGATCCTGAGGTAGAGAACCGGAGAAAGTCAATGATTTTGTTGTTTGCTCTATCGGCTAATTTTGTATTGTTGTGGACGCCCAATGTTGTGCATTCCACGAACTGGCAAGTTGAAAACTATTCCTACACCGACAGGTATATCAGCACGCCGATATACATCCTTCAACAGTTTGGGTATATGTTGGAGTTCCTAAGTACCTGCACCAACACGTGTATCTACGGACTGACACAGAGGAAGTTCAGGGAGGAGCTCAGGAACGGAGTGAAATATCTGTTTAAGTTAAACAGGCTGCTGCTCTGTGAATAAAATCTCTCAACTCATTGATCATTAAAACATTTGGAAGAATTAGTTTTAAAACGTCTCTTTTTAGAGGCTGCGTAGGAAAGGTATGCAGGGATTGGAGCAGGTCCAGATCAACTTCACGCGACTGCTCCCGGGATTGACGGGGCAAAGTTGCACTTGATTGCTTGGGTCCTCTACTCGCTGCAGTTTCGAAGAATGAGGTTTGTGGGCTGAGGGAGTGTGGAATCTCATTGAAAATGATCTAATATTGAGCGGACTAGATTGAGTGGACATGGAGGAGATGTTTCCTTCAGTGCTGGACTCCAGGTCCAGAGTGCGCAACCTCAGAATAGAAGGTCGTTGTTATTAAGCGCATCAAAGGTTATGTGAAGAATGTGATCCTCAGCTCCTCCCACAGTTTGAGATTTTTTCTGACACTGTTGAGTTGCTGTCATCGTCCGATGCCCCAGTAGCAATGTGCTTAGGTAATTAGCTCACGCTATAGCAGTGAACAATGCGCAGGCAGTCAGACTCCCACCCTGTACTAAATCGTGGCAGGTACAGAAGGTAACCAGAAGCCTCACTCGTATGAGAGACATACACAAACTAAATGAACGTCACACACTTTACACTGTTACATGTTACTAGAGTCTGATAGATTTAATCTTTCGTTGGTTTATGATTGTCACCTGTACTAAGATGCAGTCTTGCACACTCTTCATACCGATCAAGACTTTGCATAGTGCGTTGAGGTAAAACAAGATAAAAAAAACAACGCTGCAAAATGAACTAAAAGTTACATTTAAAATATCGCCCAGGTGAGGAAAAATACGGAAGCTCACTACGATTTACAGTGCAGGTAGTCAGGAAAGTGCACGATCATAACGAGGCATCAAATAAACTCTATGTTCTCACTCTGTACCAGCGCCAGGCTGCCACGAATAGAACAACACAATAACATATTGTATTAAAGACTGACAGGCAAAGAATGAAACCTTCGTTTTCACATTGTATCAGAGTCTGAATGGTCTGCTGGTCTGTAGGTTTATTATAATTCACATGCACTGAGATACAGCGAAAAGTGTATCTTTCATGCTGGTCATAAAAATCGAATCATGACTGAATAGGTTGTAGCAGATCAAGTTAATACAAAAACAGAATACAGAATTAAGTGTAACAGCTGCGGAGAAAGTGCATTGCAGGTAAGTATGAAAGTCCAAGATCGTAAGGTGGTACGTTTTAAACTCACACTCACTTTGCGCGAGAGATTGACAGGGTCAGATTCAAGCAGCACTGTCACATTCCACCCAAGCCCAATTGGTGCAGAATGAATTCTACACTCGCACAGTGCACTAGAGCCTGGAACTACAGAATGGCTCACAGGGTCAGATTCAAGTGACTGGAAACTGGTAATTCAGAATAAACCCTACACCCTCTCAAACTACCAGGTACTATAGGAAATAGAAAGAAATGCAGACTTATCACATTACCTTTCGCTGACCGCCTCAATTTTAAACCAGGAGAGAGGAATCCAGTGTAGTGAAGGGATGAAGCGCCTCGAGCTTCACTTGATTCCTCTTCTGGGCTTTGAAGTTTATTAAACTGTCGGACACATTTATTTGTGGATTCAGACATATACCATACTCATTAACTTGAATTATTTCAAAGAGGTCACTCTGTTCGGCAGCATGATTGCCTGCTGTATCAACAACCACTCTCTGTTCTCTCTATCGCTTGATCGATGTTCTGGATCATCGGGAAAATATTTTGCGAAATTTGCTCAGTGAGGCAGGGGAAAGTAAGATAGACCCACAAAGATTCAAAATATGCAATGTTGTTGTTGTTATGTGTGTGTGAGTGAGTGGTGTGTGTGTGTGTGTGTGTGTGTGTGTGTGTGTGTGTGTGTTTGTGTGTCTGTGTGTTTGTGTGAGTGTGTTTGTGCGTCTGTGTGTGTTTGTGTGTGTGTGTGTGTGTTGTGTGTGTGTGTGTTTGTGTGTGTGTGTTTGTGTGTGCTTGTGCGCGCGCGCGTGTGTGTGTGTGTGTGTGTGTGTGTGTGTGTGTGTGTGTGGGTGTGTGCGCGCGCGCTCCTTCATGCTGAAATTATTTGTTTCAGTTTTGGATGTGTCGTTGTGACGATCTTTTCCACGATAGACTCAGCTGTGGCACCGCCGATTGGCTTTACGTTTCTACGTTAAAACAGCCGACGGATATATATGCATATGCACACGGAGAGAAATCTGTTCACGGTAGGGAACATTTTGAATTAAATCGCATCAGTTACTCCAGGGACCATGAGAATTTTGGCTGGGCTCGCAACCAACAGTTCAATGAATAACGGCCTATATAAAGCACTGATTTCCTTTAATCAATTCTATACTACAACGTTTTAGCATAATGTAGTTCCTGATGTGGAATTTAATAGAAACATTATACAGATTAAAACGTAGAAATACAGAGGAGCTCGAGAAAATCAATATCATTCACACATCAGCACCTGGGATATGCACTGCAAAGATAATACTTTTTTTTAGTGTTATTTCTGTTGTTCCACAATTTGATTCCATATCGGAATTCGGACTCATAGAGTCATAGAGACCTGCAACATAGACAGTATTCCAGCCAATCTCGATTTTGGATTATAATTTGAATACATATACGCGTTAGCTTATTATCAAAACTCGTACAGTTGAAGTCAGAAGTTTACATACACTTAGGTTGAAGTCATTAAAGCTCATTGTTTAACCACTCCACAGATTTCATATTAACAACTATAGTTTTGGCAAGACGTTGAGGACATCTACTTTGCACATGACACGAGTAATTTTTCAAACAATTGTTTACAGACAGATTAATTCACTTTTAATTGACTATATCACAATTCCAGTGGGTCAGAAGTTTACAACACAATCAAAAGAAATCAGCCAAAACTTCAGAAAAAATTGTGGACCTTCACAAGTCTGGTTCATCCTTGGCAGCAATTTCCAAACGCCTGAAGGTACCACGTTCATCTGTACAAACAATAGTACGCAAGTATAAACACCATGGGACCCCGCAGCCGTCATACCGCTCAGGTAGGAGACGCATTCTGTCTCCTAGAGATGAACGCACTTTGGCAGGAAAAGTGCAAATCAATCCCAGAACAATAGCAAAGGACCTTGTGAAGATGCTGGAGGAAACAGGTAGACAAGTATCTACATCCACAGTTTTATGAGTCCTATATCGACATAACTGGAAAGGCTACTCAGCAAGGAAGAAGCCACTGCTGCAAAACCGCTATAAAAAGCCAGACTACAGTTTGCAAGTGCACATGGGGACAAAGGTCTTGCTTTTTGGAGAAAGGTCCTCTGGTCTGATGAAACAAAAATTGAACTGTTTGGCCATAATGACCATCGTTAAGTTTGGAGGAAACAGGGTGAGGCTTGCAAGGCGAAGAACACCATCCCAACCGTGAAGCATGGGGGTGGCAGCATCATGTTGTGGGGGTGATTTGCGGTAGGAGGGGCCGGTGCATTTCAGAAAATAGATGGCATCATGAGGAAGGAAAATTATGTGGATATATTGAAGAAACATCTCAAGACATCAGCCAGGAAGTTAAAGCTCGGTCGCAAATGGGTCTTCCAAATGGACGATGATACCAAGCATACTTCCAAAGTTGTGGCAAAATTGCTTAAGGACAGCAAAATCAAGGTATTGGAGTGGCCATCACAAAGCTCTGACCTCAATCCGATTGAAAATTTCTGGGCAGAATGGAAAAAGCGTGTGCGAGCAAGGAGGCCTACAAACCTGACTCAGTTATACCAGTTCTGTCTGGAGGAATGGAATAAAATTCCAGCTGCCTATTGTGAGAAGCTTGTGCAGGGCAACCCAAAACGTTTGACCCAATTTAAACAATTTAAAGGCAATGCTACCAAATAATAACAAATTGTATGTAAGCCTCTAACCCACTGGGAATGTGATGAGAGAAATAAAAGCTGAAATAAATCATTCTCTTTACTATTATTCTGACATTTCACGTTCTTAAAATAAAGTAATGATCCTAACTGACCTAAAACAGGGAATGGTTTCTAAGATTAAACGTCAGGAATTGTGAAAAACTGAGTTTAAATATATTTGATTAAGGTGTATGTAAACCTCTGACTTCAACTGTATTATCAAATTTAGCACTATTTTAAAGTGAATAAACAGCAAAATACAATACATCATTTTGTTTGAAAAAGGCCACAGCCAGTAGATTCCGTACCTCCATTCCTAGCAGACATTATGTTTCTGAAGTGTGTGATTTGCCAACTGAAGACTGATCAGTGCTGAGTCCGCCTCGTGTCGTGATATCAAACTTCGGTTTCGGAGATTCTCAGCACACGAGTACCCATAATACCGTGGACTTAAACAGAAGGAGATGGGAGAGAGCATGGAGTCTATTCCCGTCAGTTCTCGATTCAGCCCAATGGTATCATTACTTTTACCCTCTCTCTTTGTAAGTGGGCTTCTTCTATGATGCCGTCTGGAGAGAATTCCAGGAGAGCATTCCATGCACCATGAGTCTTCCGGCCATTACATACAGAATTAGATTCAAGTTTATTATCACTGACATGTGTAGTGAAACTTGTTAACTTAGCAGCAGCAGTTAAATGCAATACATAATGTAGAAGCAGAAGAACATAATAATGATAAAAATAAATCAATGAATTACAGTATACGTATGTTGAATAGATAATAAAAAATCGTGCAAATAATAAATATTTATAAAGTGAGGTAGTGTTCGCAGGTTTAATGTCCACTTAGGAAGCGTATGGCAGAAGGGAAGAAGCTGTTCCTGAATCACTGAGCGTGTGCCTTCAGGCTTCTGTACCTCTTATACTAATATTACTTTGCATCTGTCTGTTCAACCATAACTATATGCGCTTTGTGCTATGCATTGTATTTAGCACCTTGACCCCGGAGGGTTGATGTTTCGTTTAGCTGTGTAGACGTGTGTGCTTTAATGACAATGAAACTTGAACAAAAGAAAATCTGCAGATGCTGGAAATCCATCAACACACACGCAAACCATTTTAATTTCAGTTACCATTCCCATTCCGAGAAGTTAATCCATGGCCTCCTCTACTGTCGCGATCAGGCCACACGCAGGGCGGAAGAACCTGTCCCAGGATAGAGGTCTCTGGCGATCTGCTGGCGAGCTGCTGTCGGCGTCCTATTCCCCAGTAGAAGTAATGGATTTCACTAAGTAACTGGGTATGTCCTCAAGCTGTAGGGGAATCTGGCAAATAGAGAGTGAAGCCCACAATCTCATACAGTACCAGAGATTGACAGGTAAAGTATGGACTCACATTCTCACAGTGCATGAGGCAGAGGTAAGCGTACAATGATCACCGCGCTCTCACGAGGTACCAGAAGTAATGGCAGATACAGAGTGTACACCCTAACACCAGTCTTCACCAGAAACGTACAGGAGCTAAATGAACATCACCCTCTAAGTCTTTCCCAGATTCTGACAGGTTAATGTCTCGTTGGTTTATTATTGTCATGTACACCGAGATGCAGTGAGATGTCTGTCTTACATCCTGTTCATGCAGATAAGTCATATAGAGAGAGAGTTCCACCCAAGCTACACGACTCAGGAAACTGGATGACAATCAGGAAGGGGAAGGGATTAAGGAGTCAGTACAGGGTACACCTCTGGCATACCGCTCAACTAGAGATGGATCACTTTGTTTACTGTCTGGGGGATGACCTAGCAGTAGAAAGTTACAGAGGTCGAATGTCCTGCACTGAGTCTTCGTCTGAGACTCGGAAGTGGGGCTGAGGGGCTCGCGGAGAAGAGGCAAGCTGTAGTGATAAATGATTCGTTATTTCGGGGGACGGACAGGAGGTTCTGTGGGCGAGTACGAGATTCCCGGATGGTATGCTGCCTTCCGGGTTCCACAGTCCGAGATAAATCTGATTGAGTCCTGAACATTCTTCAGTAGAAGGGTCAAGAGCCACATGTCGTGACCCATGTAGGTAGCAATGACACGGGTAGGACGAGTGACGAGGTTCTGCTTGGGCAGTTCAAAGAATTTAGTTCCTAAGTTAAAGGGCAGGACCTCCAGTTTTGCGATCTCAGGATTGCTTCCTGTGCAACGTGGTAGTAAGGCTAGAACAAGGAAGATTATGCAGTTTAAAACGTGGCTAAGGAAGTGGTGTATCAGGGAGGGCATAATTATTTTGGATCATTGAGCTTTCTTCCAGAGAAGTTGGAACCAGTACAAAATGATCGCTTTGCACCAGAAATGGACTGGCACTAGTATCTCAGCGGGAAGGTTTGTTAATATTGCACGATGGGGTTGAAACGAAAGTGGGAGGGGTATGGGACCAAGATTGCATGAAAGGTTAGTGCACAGGTTGTGGAGAAAGAATTTCGTAAAACCTCAAACAAAGTTAGGAATCAAAAGGTCGAGCATGGAACGACTAATATCCTGACCTGCAGATATTTCAAATAAAGAAGTACCGTAGGAAAGGCGAATAAGAGTGCTGCAGGTGAGTTAGCTGGTTTACAAACAGAGGCAATGTGAGGAGAGGCTGTTGTTAGGGCATAATTGCAGACAACAGGCTGAGTTGTAACTTAAAAGGCGGGCTGAATCATGGCTGAAAGATTACAGCTAGGAACCTAATGCGCAAGGAAGCACATGGTATCGAAATGATTGGCAAGAAGGCAGAGATGGCGACGTTGCTTCGTTGGTAATAAATGAAATCGAATTATTAAAAAGAGTTGACATTGGGAAGGTGTTCAAACATTGTGGATAGAGCTCAGTAACTGCAAGGGTTAAAAAGAATCTGATGGCTGTTATGCAGAGACCCCCACCCTCCTAAACTGTAGGAAAGAATGTGGCCTAAAAATTGCAGCCACAGATAGAAAGTACATGCCAAAAGGGCAATGTTACAATAGTCCTGGATGACCTCAATATGCAGTTAGATTTGGAAAATCAGATTCCAGGAAGTGAAATTCCTAGAGTACCTACGAGATCGGTTTTTAGAGCAGATTGTGGTTGAGCTCACGAGCGGATCTAACATTTTGTGTTGGAAGTTGTGCACTGAACCAGAACTGATTTGAAAACTTAAGGCTATAGAACCCTTAAAAGGGAGTGATAATATTATGATCGAATTCACCCTGAAGTTTGCGAAGAAGAAGCTAAAACCAACCATATCAGTACTACAGTGGAATCAAAAGAATTACAGAGGCACAAGAGAAGTGTTGGCCAGAATCGATTGGAAAAGAACACTGGCAGGGATCACGGCAGAGCATCAATGGCTGGAAATTCTGTTAGCAATTCAGAAGGCAGAGGATATATACATCGAAAAGTGGAAGAAATATTAAAAAGGAAAGATGACACAACCGTGGCTAAGAAGAGAAGTCAAGACCAACATAAAAGTCATAGAGAAGACATATATAGAGCAAAAACTGATGTTAAGATAGAGGATTGGGAAGCTTTCAAAAACCTAAAGAAGGGAGCTAAAAGGTTGTTAAGAATGCAAAGATGGAATGCGAAAGTAAGGTAGACAATAAAATAAAAGAGGGTACCAAATATGACTACAAATAAGATAAAGTATAAAGGAGACGCGAGTGTGGATATCGGACCGCTCGAAAACGATGCTGGAGAGGAGGCAATGGGGGACAACGAAACGGCAAAAGAAATGGGGGGTACGTATTTTACGCAGAGAGTGGTGTGTGCATGGAATGGGCTGCAGCCGACGGTGGTGGAGGCGAATAGGATAGGGTCCTGGATAGGTATATGGAGCTTAGAAAAATATAGTGCTAAGTAATTTTAATGTAAGGACATGTTCGGCACAGCTTTGTGGGCCGAAGGGCCTGTATTGTGCTGTAGGTTTTTCTATGTTTCTCTGTTTCCCTGTTTTCATGTTTCTGGTCCATAGCGAGACACTCCACCTCGCCAGTCCCTCCAGATTTCCACCCGCCACCCTGTGTGGTAACAGAAGTAGCTTTTCATCTAAATGGAAAGTGTACGGGTGATACTGCTGGTGGAATCCGAGTGGTGGCATGCAGGGGACAAGTTGGGTGGACGCAGGACGGGAAACTGCAAAGGCTACACCTGCCACGGGCCCGGCGTAAATAGTAAAGCCTCGATTCTGAGTATAATGAATTCACCCCATGTATTACCATGGCATGCGTCTTCCTGAACTGGCGAGGATACATGCCAGCAATGGACATTTATATAGCTTTTTTGTTCCAGATATCCCATGAAGTTGGTGGACTGATGAATGCCCATGGCTCACAAGACAAGTAGAACCCGATGGATGTGAATGTTCAGACCAGACAACGCTGGTCAAACCAGCGGTTGCCGCAGACGACCATTGAGCCCCGGCTCTAAGTATGTTGTGAGCCGAGTTTTTTTCCTGTATCCGCCTACCTGCGTTGAGGCCCTCGCGGACTTTGCACTGAAAGAAATGACAGCTAAATATTGTAGCCGTAGTGGAGGTACTCCATCGTCAGGAATGGCGAGTCTGGAGGCCACGATTATCCAAGAGGCGACGTTCAGGCTCTGTCGGCTGGTGTCTGGTGTCAGTGGAAGACCGAAGTGAAGCACGTCACTCTGAATATCTGGTTTTAAAAGCTGATACGGCGCAACCCTGGCATGGTACCCCCTCCCCCACCCCAGCCACAATCTACAGTTCTCGTCATCGATGCCACAGGAACTTTGAACACTAAGTTGATAGATTGACTGGGTTCCTCGGGATCAGGCGGCTTCCTTACCCGACTGCCAAGTGTTGGCCCCGGAAAGGGGGCGGGTGAAGACGAGGAAGGTTCATCGTCAAGAAGGGTGAGCGCAGCCCGGAGAATGTCACCATTAAGAGGCGATGTTGGTGGCCATCGCCGATCAACTGCAGTCAGTGGACAAACCCGATGATGCAGCAACCACGTCAATGGGCCAGATATTGAGTATCAGAACTGGTAGAGAAGCACCGGAATATTGCATTTCGCGTTACAGGCTCACTCAGACAAAGACCATGTCCATGAATGATGCACAAGGGAAATCTTAGACTCTGATTTGATGATGTACTAAGCTGTTTTGACATGGCGTATGTCGAAGTCTGGCTGATCACTCACTCCATTGTATGATTTGCTTTGAGTTTTGTCGAGGATACAGAACTTTCCAGACTGTGCGATGTCGGGAGGACTGTGACAGCAGTCAGTACTCCGAACCTCACAGAATTTCGTGTCACGCTGAGGGCAGAGATCTCCTGGGGTATGACCTGACGAGAGGTGAATGACTCTTTGGACACCACACAGCTGGAAGTTTCCTGGACTTGGACGGCTCGGGAGCTCAACATACTGCTGCAGTTGTTGAGTCAGACCAGTACCGCAACGCTGGTCTACTTGGTTCCCGTCACATCCGGCAACAGACATTGGTCTTGCGGATCACGATAGATAATAACGCCGAGGACCTTAGTGTCTTTATTATTGAGTCTCCTTACATACCCCTGATCTTCGGGCACGTTTGGCTGTCGCAGCATAATCCTTCCGTGAAATGAAAGGAAGCGAGGACCACTGCATGGTCAAATCGCTGCCAGTAGGTGTGTTTTTCGCTTGGTATTCAGGTCACAAGACTGTCCCGAGACGAGTAGCCGACGAGGGAGTAGATCTGCTCAGTGTAGCCTGGAGCTTTCAGGAAACCGAGTCCTGTTTTCAAGGGAAGACAAACCGGCCCCAGCCACTAGGCCCGTGCGAGTCCGGACCCAGTCCAGTCAGGAGTGCACTTGAACTAGATCTCCAGTTCAGGAGCAAACAAAAGAAGTACCCAAGAGGTATGGAACTATAGCATCTAAGCAAAATGCCTCCAGTTGCCAAGTCCCGTCTAAACGGAAGGCTCCAAACGGAGACAATTTGTGCTTAGTCCCAGAAGGACAGAGAACACTTGTCGTGCCGTTTCCGCTGTCTGAGGAGACGGACATGTGCTTGGACTGCTATATGAACTCTGCTTACACTAAAAACTCTTGTAGACCAATGGGGGAGCCTCCAAGGTTTTCGGTTCACCGGCGCTGCTGACCGAATCTTAGGGCACGTTCTCGGACGAAGGTTTGAGGCTAATTGCAGCACCCGCATCAATAGAAGTCCCTTCCGTTTACAAGGATTTGGAAGACTTCTTCATTAAGGGACAGGCCTCGACTCTTCTAACGTACCGACCCGACGCGTGTGCTGTATATCTATTGTCGTGTGCCTCCTCCGCGGGGTCGATTATATGCGCTCTCTGGCTCGCAGAGAAGCGCAATGTAGGAGTACATGAAGAGGTTGCTGCAATAGGATTCAGTCGGTACTGCAGGTCTCCAGCCGCTGCTGGTTTCTTCTTCGAGCAGAAGAGAGATGGAAATCTGCTGCCCTGCATTGATTGTTGATAACCGGCAAGAATCGTTGCTCTTTTCCAGTCATGAATACTGCCTTCGCTTTTTCCTAGGGGCAAGAGTATTCTCGAACCTAAACTTACGGAGTACGTACAACCTGGTTCGCATAAAGGATGGTTCGCATAAACCATCGAAAGGGCATTATGAGTACCTGATCATGTCCTTGGGTATTGTGAATGTGCCAGCAGTTAACCAGGCCTTTTAAATAACGTGCCAGTGTATGCTCTCCATAGGTACCCCCTCCTTATTTTTTAGAAGTCCATGGAGCAGCAAGCCTCTTGATCATGGACTTTACGTGAAGCTGGGGGTGGGTTGGGGGGTGTAAGGAAGGGGGGGGGGGTCCGAGGTTCACGTAACGACTGCTTCAATTTTGAACTCCATCGTCTCTCATGGAAATATCGAGATGTACCCTAGTAAGAGGCAGGCAGTTGGATATTGTCCACAAAAATCCATTATTAAACACGTCAGACGGTTCCTAGGATTTGCCAAAGTTGACCGAAAGTTCATCCGAAACTTCAGCTCAGTGGCGACTCCGCTGACAGCACAAGCCCAGAGACCCACGGGCCCTTTGGTTTGGACTATCGAACCGGAAGTTGCCTTCGCAGAGCTCAAACAGCGGTTCACAACATCTCCCATTTTGGTGGCAACGCGGAGGGTGGACGCTTTGGACGTCGAGGCGGGTGCAGTGTTGTCTCGACGTCAAACTTCGGAGAATAAACTACACGCGTGAGCGTTCTTTTCCATGTGGCTATCTGCGGCAGAGGTGAACTATGGCATCGAGAATTGGAAGTTTCTTGCGGTTAAGTTAGATTTAAAAGAATGGCGACACAGGCCGGAGGGGGCAGGATCCCTTTTATTGCTTGGATAGATTAGAAACACATGGCTTATATTCAGGTAGCCAAGGGGATGAATTCCAGGCAGGACAGGTGGTCGTTGTTCTTTAACCGCTTAAATTTCATCCTCATTTATCGACCGGGTTCGAAGAATCAGAAGCCAAATGCTTTGGCTCGTCAGTTTGACGAACCGGACGGAAAAAGGAGCCTACCACAATTTTGTCTCAAGCCAAGGTGGTAGCGCCAACTCATTGGTGATTCATCGCTCTTGTTCGCAAGACCGAAGCTTACGGGGAGATTTCCATGACCGTTCCTCCGGGTTGGCTGTTCCGTCGGGTCTAAGGGTCTCCAACAGGGACATTCAGCGAAGATGACCGCTCACCCAGGAATTCGCAGAGGTCGCCCACAACACTTGACAGCATTCAACGCACGGAATGTCCCCTTTCAAGTGCAAACTTGGGTACTCTCCGCCACTCTTTGAGGAACAAGAGACCAAGGTTGGGATACTTGCGGGCGATGATGTCATCCAACTCTGGAAACAAAAAATAGATTAGTGCAAGAGAGATTTTGTAGGACTTTATTCAGAAAGCAGAGACTAAGCCGAACCGGGAGAGAGATAACTGCGACCTGATTTATGCCTGAACAACAGGTCTGGCTGTCTTCCAGTGATTTGCCTTTCCTAGTGGAGTGCAGGAAGCAGAGGCAAGTGTACAGTGATCACTGCGCTCTCACGAGGTACAAAAAGTAATGGCAGATACAGAATGTACACCCTAACACCAGTCTTCACCAGAAACCTACAGGAGCTAAATGAACATCACCCTCTAAGGCGAGCTTCTTCTTCTCAAACTTCAGGGTAAATTTGATCATAATATTATCAGTCCCCACTAAGGATTCTATAGCCTTAAGTTTTCAAATCAGTTCCGGTTCAGTGCACAACTTCCAGCACAGAATGTTAGATCCGCTCGTGAGCTCAACCACGATCTGCTCTAAAAACCCATCCCGTAGGTACTCTAGGAATTTCACTTCATGGAATCTGATTTTCCAAATCTAACTGCATATTGAGGTCCTCCAGGACTATTGTAACATTGCCCTTTTGGCATGTATTTTCTATCTGTGGCTGTAATTTGTAGGCAACGTTCTTTCCTACAGTTTAGGTGGGTGGGGGGGTCTCTATATACCTGCCACCAGATTCTTTTTAACCCTTGCAGTTACTGAGCTCTATCCACAATGTTTGAACACCTTCCCAATGTCAACTCTTTTTAATAATTCGATTTCATTTATTACCAACGAAGCAACGTCGCCATCTCTGCCTTCTTGCCAATCATTTCGATACCATGTGCTTCTTTGCGCATTAAGCTCCTAACTGTATTCTTTCCGCCATGATTCAGTCCTCCTTTTAAGTTACAACTCAGCCTGCTGTCTGCAATTATGCCCTAACAACAGCCTCTCCTCACATTGCCTCTGTTTGTAAACCAGCTAACTCACCTGCAGCAGTCTTATTCGCCTTTCCTACGGTACTTCTTTATTTGAAATATCTGCAGGTCAGGATACTAGTCGCTCCATGCTCAACCTTCTGATTCCTAACTTTGTCTGAGCATTCACCAAATTCTGTCTCCACAACTTGTTCACTAACATTTCATGCAGTCTTGGTCCCATATCCCTCCCACTCTGGTTTAAACCCCATCGTGCAACATTAACAAACTTTCCCGCTCAGATACTAGTGCCTCTCCATTTCAGGTGCAAAGAGATAATTCTGTGCTGGTTCCACCTTCCCTGGAGGAAAACCCAATGATCCAAAATTCTTATGCCCTCCCTGCTACACCAATTCCTTAGCCACGTTTTAAACTGCATAATCTTCCTAGTTCTTACCTTACAGCCACGTTGTACAGGAAGCAATCCTGAGATCGCAAAACTGGAGGTCCTGCCCTTTAACTTAGCACCTAAATTCCCTGAAATGCCCAAGCAGAACCTCGTCACACGTCCTACCGGTGACATTGCTACCTACATGGACCACGACTTGTGGCTCTTCACTCTTCTACTGAAGAATGTTCAGGACTCGATCAGATTTATCTCGGACACTGGAACCCGGAAGGCAGCATACCATCCGGGAATCTCTTTCTCGCCCACAGAATCTCCAGTCCGTCCCCCGAAATAACGAATCCTTTATCACTACAGCGTGCCTCTTCTCCGCGAGCCCCTAACCTCCTCCTCCCCCACTTCCGAGTCTCAGAGGAAGACTCAGTGCAGGATTTTCGACCTCTGTGACTTTCTACTGCTAGATCATCCCCCAGAGAGTATACAAAGTGATCCATCTGTAGTTGAGCGGTATGCCAAAGGTGTACCCTGTACTGACTCCTTAATCCCTTCCCCTTCCTGATTGTCATCCAGTTTCCTGTGTGGTGTAGCTTGGGTGGAACTCTCTCTTTATATGACTTATCTGCATGAACAGGATGTAAGACAGACATCTCACTGCATCTCGGTGTACATGACAATAATAAACCAACGAGACATTAACCTGTCAGAATCTGGGAAAGACTTAGAGGGTGATGTTCATTTAGCTCCTGTACGTTTCTGGTGAAGACTGTTGTTAGGGTGTACACTCTGTATCTGCCATTACTTCTGGTACCTCGTGAGAGCGCGGTGATCATTGTACGCTTACCTCTGCCTCATACACTGTGAGAACGTGAGTCCATTCTTTACCTGTCAATCTCCGGTACTGTATGAGATTGTGGGCTTCACTCTCTATTTGCCAGATTCCCCTACAGCTTGAGGACATACCCAGTTACTTAGTGAAATCCATTACTTCTACTGGTGAACAGGACGCCGACAGCAGCTCGCCAGCAGATCGCCAGAGACCTCTATCCTGGGACAGGTTCTTCCAACCTGTGTGCGGCCTGATCGCGACAGTAGAGGAGGCCATATATTAACATCTCGGAATGGGAATGGCAACTGAAATTAAAATGGTTTGCGTGTGTGTTGATGGATTTACAGCATCTGCAGAATTTCTTTCGTTCAAGTTTCATTGTCATTAAAGCACACACGTCTATACAGCTAAACGAAACATCAACCCTCCGGGGTCAAGGTGCTAAATACAATGCATAGCACAAAGCGCATATAGTTATGGTTGAACAGACAGACGCAAAGTAATATTAGTATAAGAGGTACAGAAGCCTGAAGGCACACGCTCAGTGATTCAGGAACAGCTTCTTCCCTTCTGCCATACGCTTCCTAAGTGGACATTAAACCTGCGAACACTACCTCACTTTATAAATATTTATTATTTGCACGATTTTTTATTATCTATTCAACATACGTATACTGTAATTCATTGATTTATTTTTATCATTATTATGTTCTTCTGCTTCTACATTATGTATTGCATTTAACTGCTGCTGCTAAGTTAACAAGTTTCACTGCACATGTCAGTGATAATAAACTTGAATCTGATTCTGGATGTAATGGCCAGAAGACTCATGGTGCATGGAATGCTCTCCTGGAATTCTCTGCGGACGGCAACATAGAAGATGCCCACTTACAAAGAGAGAGGGTGAAAGTAATCATACCGTTGGGCTGAATCGAGCACTGACGGGAATCGACTCCATGCTCTCTCCCATCTCCTTCTGTTTAAGTCCACGGTATGGGTACTCGTGTGCTGAGAATCTCCGAAACCGGAGATTGATATTACGACACGAGGCGGACTCAGCATTGATCAGTCTTCAGTTGGCAAACCATACACTTCAGAAACATAATGTCTGCTAGGAATGGAGGTACGGAATCTACTGGCTGTGGCCTTTTTCAAACAAAATGATGTACTGTATTTTGCTGTTTATTCACTTTAAAATAGTGCTAAATTTGATAATACAGTTGAAGTCAGAGGTTTACATCCACCTTAGCCAAATACATTTAAACACAGTTTTTCACAATTCTTGACATTTAATCGTAGAAATCATTCCCTGTCTTAGGTCAGTTAGAATCACTACTTTATTTTATGAATGTGAACTGTCAGAATATTGTAGAGAGAATGATTTATTTCAGCTTTTATTTTTTTCATCACATTCCCAGTGGGTTGGAAGTTTACATACAATTTGTTATTATTTGGTAGTATTGCCTTTAAGGTGCTTAACTTTGGTCAAACCTTTTGGGTTCATCTCGACATGTTTCCCACAATAATTTGCGGAAGTTTTGTTCCATTCCTCCAGACAGAACCGGTGTAACTGAGTCAGGTTTGTAGGCCTCCTTGCTTGCACACGCTTTTTCATTTCTACCTACACATTTTTTATCGGATTGAGGTCAGGGCTTTGTGATGGCCACTCCAATACCTTGACTTTCTTGTCCTTAAGCAATGTTGCCACAACTTTGGAGGTATGCTTGGGGTCATTGTCCATTTGGAAGACCCATTTGTGACCGAGCTTTAACTTCCTGGCTGATGTCTTGAGATGTTGCTTCAATATATCCACATAATTTTCCTTCCTGATGATGCCATCTATTTTGTGGTGCACCAGTCCCTCCTGCAGCAAAGCACCCCCACAACATGATGTTTCCACCCCCATACTTCACGGTTGGGATGGTGTTCTTCAGCTTGCAAGCCTCACCCTTTTTCCTCCAGACACAAGATGGTCATTATGGCCAAACAGTTCAATTTTTGTTTCATCAGACCAGAGGACATTTCTCCAAAAAGTAAGATCTTTTTCCCCATGTGCAATTGCAATCTGTAGTCTGGCTTTTTATACTCGTTTTGGAGCAATGTCTTCTTCCTTGCTGAGCAGCCTTTCAGATTATATCGATATTGGACTCGTTTTACTGGTGATATAGATACTCGTCTACATGTTTCCACTTGCATCTTCACAAGGTCCTCCGCTGTGGTTTTGGGATTGATTTCCACTTTTCGCGTCAAAGCACGTTCATCTCTAGGAGACAGTATGCGTTTCCTACCTTAGCGTATGACGGCTGCGTGATCCCGTGGTGTTTTTACTTGCGTACTATTGTTTGTACAGATGAATGTGGTACCTTCAGGCGTTTGGAAATTGCTCCCAGGGATGAACCAGACTTGTGAAGGTCCGCATTTTTTTTTCTGAGGTCTTTGATGATTTCTTTTGGTTTTTGTTTCTAAACTTCTGACCCACTGGAATTGTGAAATAGTAGGTTAAAAGTGAAATAATATGTCTGTACACAATTGTTTGAAAAACTACTCATGTCATGCACAAAGTAGATGACCTCAACGTCTTACCAAAACTATAGTTGCTAATATGAAATCTGTGGAGTGGTTAAACAATGAGTTTTAATTACTTCAACCTAAGTGTATGTAAACTTCTGACTTCAACTGTAGGTGTTTTGATAATAATCTAACGTGTATATGTATTCAAATTATAATCCAAAATCGAGATTGGCTGGAATACCTGTTTCTATGCTGCAGGACTCTATGACTCTATGAGTCCGAATTCTGAGATGGAATCAAATTGCGGAACAACATAAATAACATTTAAAAATAATATTATCTTTGCAATGGGTACCCCAGGCGCTGATCTTCGAATGATATTGATTTTCTCGAGCTCCTCTGTATTTCTACGTGTTAAAGAGGATAATGCTTATATTAAATCCACATCAGGAACTACATTATGCTAAAATGTTGCAGTATAGAATCGATTAAAGGAAATCGGTGTTTTATTAAGGCCGTTATTCATTTAACTGTGGGTTGCGAGCCTAGCCAAAATCGTCATGGTCCCTGGAGTGACTGATGCGATTTAATTCAAAATATTCTCTACCGTGAACAGATTTTTCTACGTGTACAAATACATTTCTCTCCGTCTGCTATTTTTACGAATAAATGTAAAGCTTAACGGCTGTGCCACAGCAGAGTCTATGGTGGAAAAGATCGTCGCAAGGACACATCCAAAACTGAAACAAATCTTTTCAGCATGGAGGAGTGTGCGCGCGCGCACACACAAACAGACACACACACACACACACACACACACATACTCACACACACACACACACACACACACTCACTCACACACACAGACACAAACGCACACACACACTCACTCACATAGACACACACACACTCGCTCACACACACACAGACACACACACACACACTCACTCACACACACACACAGACAGACAGACACACACAAACACACACGCACGCACACACGCAAACACACACACACACAGACACACAAACACACACACACACACAATAACAACAACAACAACAACAATTCATACTTTGAATCTTTTTGGGTCTATCTGACTTTCCCCTGCTTCACTGACAAAGTTTCTCAAAATATTTTCTCGTTGATCCAGAACATCGATCAAGCCATAGAGAAAATAGACTGTGGTCGTTGATACAGCAGGCGATCATGCTGCCAAAACGAGTGACCTCTTTGAAACAATTCAAGTTAATGAATATGGTTAGAAAATAGGTTTAACTCAGTCTGTTGCAGAGCAAATGGAAGGTGATGCAGAATAAAGTGTCTGAATCCGCAAATAAATGTGTCCGACAGTTTAATAAACTTCAAAGCAGGGGAGAGGAATCAAGTGAAGCTCGGGGCGCTTCATCCCTTCACTACACTGGATTCCTCTGTCCTGGTTTAGAATTGAGGCGGTCAGTGAAAGGTAATGTGATAAGTGTGGATTTCATTCTATTTCCTATAGTACCTAGTAGTGTGAGAGAGTGCAGGGTTTATTCTGTATTACCAGTTTCCAGTCACTTTGATAGCGTGTGAGTCATTCTGTAGTTCCAGGCTCTAGTACACTGTGCGGGTGTAGAATTCATTCTGCAGCAATCGGGCTTGGGCACAATGTGGCAGTGTTGCTTGAATCTGACCCTGTCAGTCTCTCGAGCCATGGGAGTGTGAGTTTATTACGTACCACCTTACGATCTTGCACTTTGATACTTAACCTGCAATGCACTTTCACCGCAGCTGTTACGGTTAATTCTGTATTTTTTTTTGTCTTAACTTGATCTGCTACAACCTATTGTGTCATGATTCGATTTTTTATGACCAGCATGAAAGACAAGCTGTTCGCTGTATCTTTTAAAATGTCGTCCAGATGAGGAAAAACACGGAAGCTCACTACGAGTTACAGTGCAGGGAGATAGGAAAGTGCACGACCATAACGAGGTATCGAATAAACTCCACGTTCTCACTCTGTAACAGCGCCAGACCGCTACGAAATGAACAGCACAATAACATATTGCATTAAAAACTGACAGGTACAGAATGCAATCTTCGCTTTCACATTGTACCGGAGTCTGACTGATCTGCTAGTCTGTGGGTTTATTATAATTCACATGTCCCATGTAACTGTTTTACTTCATTTTGCAGAGTTGTTACTTTATCTTGTTTTACGTCAAAGCACTATGCAATGTCTTGATCTGTATGAACAGTGTTCAAGACTGCATCTTAGTACAGGTGAGAATCAAAAACGAACGAAAGATTAAATCTATCAGACTCTAGTAACATGTAAGAGTGTAAAGTGGGTGACGTTCTTTTAGGTGGTGTATGTCTCTCATACGAGTGATGCTTCGGGTTAAATTCTGTACCTGTCACTATTTAGTACAGTGTGAGAGTCTGACTGCTTGCGTACTGTACACTGTTACAGCGTGAGCTAATTACTACTAATTAATTAATTATTAATAATAATCAATTATTAATAATTAATTATTAATTAGCACATTGCTACTGGGGCGTCGGACGCTGACAGCAGCTCGACAGTGTCAGAAAAAATCTCAAACTGTGGGAGAATCTCAGGATCACATTCTTCACATAACCTTTGATGCGCTTAATAAACAACGACCTTCTATTCCGAGATTGCGCCGTCTGGACCTGGAGACCAGTATTGAAGGAAACATCCCCTCCATGTCCACAAAATCTCGTCCTCTCAATATTAGATAATTTTCAATGAGATTCCACACTCCCTCAGCCCACACAACCTCATTCTTCGAAACTGCAGCGAATAGAGGACCCAAGCAATCAAGTGCAATTTTGCCCCGTCAATCCCGGGAGCAGTCGCGTGAAGTTGATCTGGACCTGCTCCAATCCCTACATACCTTTCCCACGCAGCCTCCAATAAAAGACGTTTTAAAACTAATTCTTCCAAATGTTTTAATGATCAATGATTTTATTCACAGAGCAGCCCGCCCGTTTAACGTAAACAGATATTTCACTCCGTTCCTGAGCTCTTCCCTGAACTTCCTCTGTGTCAGTCCGTAGATACACGTGTTGAGTGCAAGTACTGGGGAACTCCAACATATACCCAAACTGTTGAAGGATGTATATCGGCGTGCTGATATACCTGTCGGTGTAGGAATAGTTTTCAACTTGCACAACATTGGGCGTCCACAACAATACGAGATTAGCCGAAAGTGCAAACAACAAAATCATTGACTTTCTCCGGTTCTCTACCTCAGAATCCTTCTGATTCTCGCTGCTATTTCTTAGATTCCGGCGGATATTATTTGCCGCTACAATGTGTCTGACAGTTAAAATATTAAACAGTAGAATCAAACAGATTGGCAATAACGGAGTTGCGATGGCGTCAAGCAACGCGTAGGCTTTCCACAAGGGCGATGTAAAGTATTCAGCTGTGGCGACGCAGCGCCTTGGATCAACTGAAAAGTAACACGGGATAGCCCTCGCGCAGCTGACTACAGAAATCGTTATTATCACCACAGTCGCCGTTTTCTCGGTGCAGTATCGCATCCGCAGCGTCTGACAGTAGATGGCGATGTAGCGATCGAACGTGAAAGCAACTGTGAACCAAACGGAACAGTCCGAGATGGCGATCCGCAGGACCATCATCACCGCGCACACCGGAGTCACCAGCAAGAAATCAGCAAACAAGTAGATATAATTAAGCTGCTCGAAAACCATTGCGACGACAACTACCATCAGATCTGCCACCGCCAGGTAGCGAGTAATGCATTTGGAGAGGCCACATTTTCCGCAGGACAGGATCACAATCGCCGTTAAATTGACTGAAAGAAATCATAAAATATGACGTTATTTCGCGCTCGGCCCAGATTGCAGACGGATTATCATTGGAATGGTAAAAATAAGTATTGGCTCGCGTCATTACCTCAGGTTGCCGACAGGCTGCCTGCCCGCCTACCATGGCTGAGATTGGATATGAATAGACCACCAGACTGAACATTCCTTTTTTTGCCATTTAGAGACAATAACTTAGACAGCTTGCGGTTCTGAGGCTAATAAGCAGGTATAAACACGAGTCTCAAATTTGTGCTTTTCAAAGGTCGGCTATGTCCTTGGGAAATACTGATTAGAAGAGAGTTTACGACGGATGCAGATTTCGTCTGGCCCCCAGGTTGAGAATATCCAGCGCAGTCTGTTATTTTAATGACAGTGGCGATTTGTAGGGAACGGTAAAGATTTGTAAAGGCACTTTGCTTGACATCATTGCACAAGATTAAATTTTGCAGCTTCAGGGGAGCGCATTTTGAACGTAGACACTAATAGTTTGAGAAGAGGATGGTGTTTAATAATAACTCATAAGCATTTGATTAGATGGAATCGAATTCGTGTAATTGAACACAGACTATACGCCCTCACTGTTCAGGGCACAGAGATGGAAATCGGCATTTGGTGACAAAACGGGAAGTGTCAATACTCTCAGGACAAAACAACTCTTCTTTAGCGAAAGACCGATAAGTAATTGACAGAGAGAAGCGTAAAGAAAGTAAGATTATTCGAAGAAACCTTCTAAATGTCGAAAGAACTCCAGGAAACAAGCAATTCTATTTGTTTGAACACGAGCTGATATTTGGGGGTAATAAGAAAGAACATCCCTTATTTTATTTTTAAAATTGATACTGTGGAATGACGGTATCACATGTACATAATAGAAAGGTAATTCATAAATATGAGGAAGAGGTTTGTTTTACTAATTTGTTCTACTATTTCGCGAACGAGATGGATGCATAGAGACAGTTCAATTGTACTTCAATTTCAATTTTACTCGTCATTAAACGATGTACGTGTTTACAGCTAAACGACAGATTGATCTTCCGGGAGAAGGTGCAAAGCATATTAGAGACAGTCACACATAGCACATAGTACATAAAGATATGGTTGCACAAATAGTCACAAAATAATATTAGCCTAAGCCCCTTAGTGTCAACCCTGAAGACTGAATTTCCTGATTTCTTTTCCTGGTGATCTCTCGGTATGCAACGACATCGGAAAGAAGCCCAATTTCAAGGAGACAAAGAAAAAATGGTGATACCTTCCGGCGGAATCGAGCACTGACGAGAATTGTCTCCAAGCTCTCTCCCATGTCGTTCTGTACCGTCTGGCAATAATGGGCGCCCGTGTGCTGAGAAGCTCGGACATCAGAGATTGATATCACGATACAGGGCGGAATCAATGTTGTGGTTTCAGCGGGCAAATTACACACTTCAGAGATTAAATGACCTCCGAAGATTGTAACTATAGAATATACCGGCTCTGCCCTTTATTGAAAACACTGAATAAGTTTTGGTGTTTGGCCACTTTGAAAATAGTGATTAATATTTACTCGTGAAAATCTGCAGATGCAGGATATCGAAGCAACACACCAGCTGGAAGAACCAGTCCTAACAATATGTCCCGGTCCCAAACTTTGACTGTTTTCTCTTTCCATAGATGCTGCCAGACCGTCTGAGTTCCTCCAGCATTTCGTGTGTCGCCAAATTTATACCACGTGCCTTGACAAGAAAATGATCTGAATATGCATTCAAATTAAAATCCAACTTCGAGATTGGATAGTGTGCGTGTTCAAATACTGTCGTATTCCATGACTCTAGGAATCTAAATTCCGATATTGAATCAAACTGTGGAAACTTAATTCTTCGAAACAATATCATGTTTTGTAGCGTTATTCCTTGAACAAAGCATTACAAAAACAAACATGATAAGACCATAAACTTTGACGTCCTTAATAATGAACCTTTCAATTTCTGCTCCAGAGATCCACCAATCCCAAGTTCAAGAAATTCCTCTTCATTTCCTTTCTATTGCAACGTCCTTCATTTCTGAGTTTGTGCCCTCTGCTCCTGTCCACTGTATAAGAAACATACACTATCTGGGCCTTTCACGATTCGATTTGTTTCACCGAGATCCACGAGCCTCACCTGCCTAATTACTTTTCTAAACTCCAGTGAGTACAGTCCCAGAACTTTCAAACGCATTTTATGTGAACGAATAAACCATTCAATACATTCGCCACTGTCTGCCTGACGATTAAAGTCCATAAGATCCAAAGGTATGCTCCGCCATTACAGAAAGAAATTATGAAAAGTAGTGCAGAAATAAATAGATTTTTGTTTCTTTGTAATGATCCGTCAGTGAAATGCATTGCTGATCTGATCACCTGGTAAACAAAACAAGACTTTTCTCTGATACAGCGAGTTTAAAATAGTGTCGGAGTCACGAATATAGCAGTAGGAGTCACGAAAGTCACGGAGTCACGAAATTGAGTATAAGAGCTGGAATGTTATGATGAGGTTGTATAAGGTATTGGTGAGGCCGAATCTGGAGTATTGTGTTCAGTTTTGGTCACCAAATTACAGGAAGGATATAAATAAGGTTGAAAGAGTGCAGAGAAGGTTTACAAGGATGTTGCCAGGACTTGAGAAAGTCAGTTACAGAGAAAGGTTGAATAGGTTAGGACTTTATTCCCTGGAGCGTAGAAGAATGAAGGGAGATTTGGTAGAGGTATATAAAATTATGATGGGTATAGATAGAGTGAATGCAAGCAGGCTTTTTCCACTGAGGCAAGAGGAGAAAAAAACAGAGGACATGGGTTAAGGGTGAGGGGGGAAAAGTTTAAAAGGAACATTAGGTGGGGCTTCTTCACACAGAGAGTGGTGGGAGTGTGGAATGAGCTACCAGACGAGGTGGTAAATGCGGGTTCTTTTTTAACATTTAAGAATAAATTGGTCAGATACATGGATGGGAGGTGTATGGAGGGATATGGTCCGTGTGCAGGTCAGTGGGACTAGGCAGAAAATGGTTCGGCACAGCCAAGAAGGGCCAAAGGGCCTGTGTCTGTGCTGTAGTTTCTATGGTTCTATGTTTCTAAGGTTCCAGGCGAGGCGAGGCTTCTGCTCTCTACTGTGCATATTTTCTTGTTTATTATTTATTGTAACGCCTGCTCTGTTTTATGCACTTTATGCAGTCCTGGGTAGGTCTATAGTCTAGTGTAGTTTTGTGTCGTTTTTTTTACGTAGTTCAGTGTAGTTTCTGTATTCATGCAGCACCATGGTCCTGAAAAACGTTGTCTCGTTTTTACTGTGTACTGTACCAGCAGTTATGGACGAAATGACAATAAAAAGTGACTTGATTTGACTTGACTTGACATCAGGCGAGGCGAGGCAACAGGAGGCAAGGCAAGGCAAGGCTTCAGGAGAGACAAGACGACGCAAGGGTTCAGGGGAGACAAGGCGAGGCAAGCCTTCAGCCGAGACAAGGCGAAGCAAGGCTTCAGCCGAGACAAGGCGAGGCAAGGCTTCAGCCGAGACAAGGCGAGGCAAGGCTTCAGCCGAGACAAGGCGAGGCAGGGCGAGGCAAGGCGAGGCAAGGAGACGCAAGGCAAGGCTTCAGAAGGAAGATGAAGGGAAGGGAAGGGAGCAGTCCGGTAAATGAAGCTGAACCCAGGAGCTACTTATGTAGCAGCCCAAAATCAGAACCATCTGCTTCAATTGAAACACCCAACAGAAAAAGGGAAAACCAGAAAACCTGGAATAAGGAACAATGGACTGGACCATGAACCGGAATCCGGGCTTCATGGACCGGACGATGAAAGCAGTATTCTTCATATTACCTTTATTGAACAAAAGAGAAATAACATGTGCCTCCCTAAACAACACAGTGGCTGCTCCTGTGACTAGTGAGCATAGAATAACCATCGCAAATGCGCAGCAATGTCGTATTCAATTCCCGGAGAAAGTGGGAGAACATCGCATCCAGCTCTCAGGGAGTCCGAACGGAATGATTTTTCATGTCTGCTTCTAGTTCTCCTGTTCCTTCATAATCTCATTCTTGAATATCTCATAACTCCTGTGAACACTGACTGATAAATATATTGTATGTTTTTTCTTTCATCTTGACTAAATGCTCCACTTCTGTTTGCGAACTACATTCGGTTACCATCTCATCGTTTCCCTGCTTCAATGTGACAGCCATCTCAATCTATTCCATAGGCATCACCCACAATGTGATGAGTGTGTTTGTTCTCAATTGATGCCCGAATATCCTAACAACCAACATCATAATTCGGGGTCCCCAATTAAATAATTTACCATGCAGTTTGCTCCTATACCTTTTCAAGTGTACAGTGAAGGTCTCAGATCAGACATTGTGATAGATAGACAGATATTTTATTGATTCCAAGGAAATTACCGTGTCACAGTTGATTTAAAATTCCACTGTTATACATATTAGAAGATGAGTAAAGAAAGATGTTATCATAAACAGTCTAAATGGAGGTGGGGCACCACTTCTCCGGTTATAGAATGACTCCTTATAAAGCCTAATGGCCGAGGATAAGAATGACGTCATGTAGTGCTCCTTGGAGCAGAAGTTGTCGTAGTCTATTACTATAAGTGCCCCTCTGTTCAACCAAGGTGGCATGCAGAGGGTGAGAAGCATTGTACGGAATTCACAGGATCTTCCCTAGTTCCTTTGTTCTATCACAACCTCCAGTGTGTCCAGTTTGAATCCTATGACATGAATAGTCTTTCTTCTTATCTTTCATTGTACTCTTTTTCCCTTCTGAAGCATCCATCCCCGAACATTTGGCAGCTATTGCCAATTTGTGACAGAGCCACTTTAGCATTATGGTCTCCAAGTGGTGATCCATATTCCAAGTTCATCCCTCCTGTTTCTCAGAGTTGTCACATTATGTTCAACACATTTCAACCCCTCTTGCTGATTCTATTTACATCCTGTTCACTGCTTGTCCTTTCTAATTGCCTTCTCAGACATTACAGCCACAGTACCTTCAACAAAGTCACTCCAAGATATGACCTGGCACTGCGGCTCCAAACTCCCCGTCAAATTCCTTTATTCTGTGATGGATACGTCGTCGCGGAAACATCAGAGTTTTCCCAATGAAAGGCCTTTCCACCTCGTCTAAAGTAGAATGTTAAGCCAAAACTCGAGTTTATTGTCATATGAAGAACTCGCATACAGGTAGCCTTCAAGATAAAAACGCATACATGAACAGGAAATAAAACATTTAGACGAAAGTGAAAGTCGTTTTTAAAATCATCTTCACAACTACGTATATTTGCACGGTTGGAATGAATACGGATGAATACGCAGCAAAAACACATAACAACCAGTACCAGACACGCACAAGAAAAAGTTTCGAGCTTCAGCTGGATGATCTCAGGTCACTAATATGCAGGAATATTGTTCCTGACCAGCCCGTTAACAAGGAGCATGTGGTCATAAGGACCAAGGCAACAGCTATTTCGAATGCAATTAAAGCCTGAAGAAATTCAGAGGACGGAAATCTGAAAATTAAAATTAATTGGACAAACTGCAGTGCTTAATCGAACTGTAAAAGGATTAGACTGGTGACTAGTTCTGTTTCTGCTTGTGTAGCTCATTCTTGAGCAATTTTTAAAAACTATATGAAAATCTGATGGATTCTAGTTGATATTCACTCTTCTGAGTTACTCTTTCATCAGCTAAAATGAACAGGATTTTAATGATGTGTGGGTCAACAGTCCAGGATGAAAATAAATAATTAAAACGCCGTTTATTTATCTGCCGAATTTACCTACTGTTTTGAAATTAATCTTTCATACAATAAGATGCCGTATATAGAAACAGTCACGTGTAGTACTGCATATTTAAAATGAACTGCCGAAGGTTTGCGTTAAAATAAACCAATTTGGTTAGCATTTTGCTTAGAAAGTAACCCATTTAATGTAAATATATATTCCAACCCATTCTTCAGCTCTTCCCTGAATTTCCTCTGTGTCAGTCCGTAGATAGACGTGTTAGTGCAAGTACTGAGAAACTCCAGCATAAAACCAACCTGTTGTAGGATATATCTTGGATTGGTGTGGTATCTGTCTGCGTAGGTATAATTTTCCACTTTCCAGTTTAAAAAAAATACAACATTGGGTGTCCACAGTAAAATAAAGTTGGTTGAAATGGCGAACAATAAAACAATTGACTTTCTTCTGTTCTCCAACTCTGCATCTTTCTGATTCTCTCCAATATTCCGAAGTGCCCGGCGGACTTTATTTGCCGCTATAATATGCCTGGCGGTTAATGTATTGAATAGCAACATGAAGCAGATTGGTAATACCGGAGACAAAATCTGGTCACTTAACTCGTATGCTCTCCGCAATGGTGATGTTAAGTATGCCGTTGTGGCGACACAGCGTTTAGATTGCAGAACAAAATAAAATGGTACAGCTTTAGCGTAACAGACCATGCACACAATTACAACAACCACAATCGCTGTTTTCTCGGTGCAGTATCGTTTCCTCAGCTTCTGACAGCAGATGGAGATGTAGCGATCGAAAGAGAAGGCGACCGTCAACCAAACGGAACAGTCAGTGATTGCGACACGCAGAACAATCATCACAGCACAACCCGGAGGTCTGAACAAGAAATTAGCAAACAAGTAGATAAAATTAATTTGTTCGAATATAACAACCACGACGACGACATTCAAATCTGCTACTGCCATTGCCACCAGGTAGCGGGTGATGCATTTTGAAAGGCCACATTTTCCCCGGGATAGGATCAGAATCGCCGTGAAATTAACTGAAATAAATGATAAAAATGTTATTTCTTCCACAAGCCCCCACGTTGGTGTCTATGAATTCAATTGCTCAGTAAAAATAACATTCTGGGTCGGCCCACTGACCAGCCAGATTGCATGAGAAGTGCTCTTGCGCAGATGCGTTGGGACGCGGGTGCCCGGTAAGACTGATAGTGCACTAAATAGGTGCATCAGATAACTCGGTACAGGTCAAAAGACAATAAATAAACCTGGTTGCTGAGTAGAGTTTTAAATAAGAACCGTGAGCCTTCCGCTCGTTCTGTCAGTCAGGGTACCTGTTGTCCCTAGCTCTATCGCAGGGTACAACGAGCGCATTTCCATCGTTTACAGTTGTTCGTGACTTACGAGCAACAGAGCACACATTGGGGTGATTTATTTTAAATTCACGTTACTTAACGTTATGGTGTTGCTTTAAATAGATTCCTGCAGCTGGAATTTATATTTATATATATATGTTGAGTTGTATCTGTAAGCTCACTGGAATATATTGCATTTGTCTGCGGAGATAGTTGAGTTGACAGAGAAAACCCTCTGATCTCACGAGAAGCTAAACGGCTCTCACGGTTCTCCGGGAAAGAAAATCATATGATTCCTGTTCACGAGAGCCGTCGCTCTTCAGCTGTTCTGCCCAGCAGGACGGAGAGAGAATCAAACCCAACAAGAGCGGCTGGTGACACTGCTTACTGGACAAAGTTATGCTTGTTTGAAGAAACACAGACAAATAAAGACACTCTGTTAAATAGAAACGAAAACAAATCAACACAGTAAGGAGACATCTATGTTCACAGGTTTCCAGCAAGTGCTATCAGAATAACAGAGAAGAAAAATTCGAAATTAATATGCTTCAAAGTGACGATAACATTGGTATGTAAACATTGGGAATTCGAAAACGTGATGAAAAGACATGTCCATTTGATACTCTTTATTTCCATAGGCAAGCTGCAATTCGCATCTTCAGTGTTCAAGACAGTTACATGCCTTCATCCGTTACACCTCAACGGCAAGTACTTGCGTATTAAGACTATAATCGTCTCTGCGATTGGAAGGACAACCGAGAGAAAACTCCATCCACATGGCGAGGGTGTAAAACATGTCAAGTGTTACCGACTAAATCAATAACTGCCAGGAATTGTCTCTTTGTATTCTTTTTCGCTCTTTTAGCGGTCATTGCTGGCATGGTGAATACAATCTTGTTGGATCTGCCCGATGGTAGCTGGATATTCGGAAGTATATTGACAACTTTACTCAATTATATCAGCTAAGTAACGCCAATTATACTGAAGAACGTAATATCAACATTTCTTCAAATAAAGTTCGCGTGTTTTGGAATAATATTATTGAGTGATCATCTCGGTGGCAAGGTAAAGCGAATGTCGAACGCCGTAAGTGGAATGCATTAGAGGGAAGCACAATGATACCAGTCAGTTCTCGTGCCTTACCTGGAATACCGACAGCTGCGAGGACAGGATAGTAAATTGTGACGATGTTGTAAATTGCTGGATATCCCATTTTTTATCTGAAGTCGCGATGCTCTGAATAAGGTGAACATACACTTCCCAGCAACTTTCTTCAAGGAGTGCTACGAGTTCCTCTTAAATCAGTTTATCGACAAACCAATGAAGAAAAATTTCGTTTGAACCATTTTTATCGTTATGAAATTGTGCAATACATTTAATTCTCCAGGTGATAGTACTTGAATGTTGTTTGGGAAGAGTTTCCATTGAGAAAGCTGCTTGTTCTATTCTGCATCACGTGGTCTGCACCGACTGACAAAGGGAGTTTTCTGTATTGATCCCATATTTATTTTAATAACAAGTTACAACGTATTCAATTCCTGGTCATTTTTACTGTTGGAAATATCATATCTATTAAGAGTATTAAGTGCTCAATGTCGCATGTGCTAGAATGTCCCTGGAAGCCGATAGCTGAGCTGGCGTTTAACTCTCAGCTTGGTTTAGTTTTGGAAGCGAAAGTCAAACGCTGCTGGGATATAAAATAACATGCTTAGCTTATCCCTGCATGCTCGTAAGATCAGGAAGTCCAGTAAACTTGAGAACCACCTGCAATATTCCTCACAGAAACCTGTTGTAGGTAAGACATGACTGACCCTGGTTCTGTACCATACCACAGTTACTCTACAGGAACCATGTACGCACTGCTTGCTTGTCGGAATTGCCCTTTTTGCCGATGTCTAGGAATACATCAGTAATAGCAACTTTGCGCAACATCCTGAGTGAGAATCTGTCGTCACCATGTTATCCGCAACGTTGTGTCATGTTGTCAGATTGATTACCAAAAGGAATTTAAATCTCTCCGACACTCATCGTTAAGAGAGGTTCTTAAAATATCTAACATACGCTGATACTGTATTGCACTGCTGAGTGTGAATGCACACAGCGGAAAACACGAAAAGATACAGCAGAATTCAAATCCAACGAACGACTCAGCAGGCTACGACTGCTGTTAATGTTTCTCAAGATAGCAGTCCAGTAAAACTGAGCTACACTCAAGCAGTTAACTGAAGGAAGACACGCGTGTCTTGGACTTTAGAAGTCAACATATTCATAATGCGTCCAGCAGCACTTGAGTTTGACAGAAGAATCTGGGTGACTCTGAGCAACTATAGTTTGTCGAACTTTCTAATTTACGGAATGGGATGAACATAGCGCATCCAATCAGAAAGAACCAAACGGATTACTTCTTGACACACCATTATATACATACTCATATAATATACATGGAACATTTGAAATTATATGCTCCTACTTGAGCAAAGCAAAGCTAAAAAATGATTCTAATTGTAGAAGTAAATTATAAAGACAGAATATTTTAAACTGGATAAATACAGGGCAATAAACATAAAGGAAAGTGCAATAAAGCTCATTGAATATAAAATCGAGTAGCAGGGTAGGACAAGATTGATCAATATGAAACACGTGTATCTGGGAAATCAACAAGGAAATAAAATATATCACAGTGCGTAAAGGGGATAACGGTCGTTGTGATTTACTTCAAGACTCCAGAAGATATACCAAACAGAGCTCAATTCTGAAAATACAGTAACAACCATACACGGGTGTGCTTGGCTGTACCTGTACTTCAAGGTTTACCAGCTTGAGAAGAAAAATATATAAAATAATCATAACATAAACAATTGGGGTAACTGTTCAGTGAAGTTCAGTGGAGTATCCCCTGTGGTTAAATCGCCTGATGTTTGAGGTGTAACGACTATTCATGAACCTGCTGGTGTCGATATTACGACTCCGATATCTTCTTCATGGTGGCGGCAGCGAGATCGTTATATGACCTGAACGGTGTGGATCCTTGATGATAGATGCTGCTCTCCTGAGTCAGCGCACGGTGGAGATGGACTTAATGGTGCGGATGGCTTTACTTGTGATGTGTGGGTCCGTATTTACTACTTTTAGCGCCTTTGAAAGTGGGAAGTTGTAAGGAAAAGAGGAATGTATTCTTCACTAATGGCGAAACAGTGTCAGGGATTTCAAGACACTTCTGTCCAAAAGGCTTGTCGTAACGCATTAGTGGCAGGACTGATTTGTAGTTTGGATGAACGTTGGCCTTATTTATCTTAACCCCCAATTTAAACCCTCTTTCTTCATATCTACAAGCAGACTCTCCAAATCGTGCCCCGTCTCTCTGCTCTCCAGTTCATTATGTGCAGCATAGCAGTGAACATGTTGAAGAGAGCAACGATACACTGTGCGCCATGGGGAATGAACAGACATGAAAGTATGTACATAGACAGCTGGAGATATGAAAGGGGTAGAGGGAGAGGAGTGGTCAGGAGGATATTTCTAGTGAGCTGACAGAGAGTGAGAGTTGGGGGGGGCTGTAGAAAGAGAGAGAGAGAGAGCGTCAGGGTCTGTCACTTCTTACCTACAACTGGCTGTCTATGAGGAACATTTCAGGTCGTTGTCAGGTTGACTGTACTTGTTGATGTTACGAGCATGCAGAGATAAGCTAAACAGTTATATGATATCATATCGGCTTTTGACTGTGTGACGAGAATACACATAAATTAAGATGTTTGCTGGCCTGGGCTAGCATCGGTGGCCTCAGCAGTTGGTCTGCCACCTGTCCTCAGGGGAAGGAGAGATAAGGAACAATGAAGCGGCATCTGGAGATGTGTAATGAAGGGACGGGACAGAGAGCTGTCTGGAGAGGCTCCCCCTTTGAACCGTGAACTGCTTGAAGTGATGGACAGGCGATACCCCAGCAGGGGGATAAAAAGGGACAGGTTCGCTAAGGCAGACACACGACACCCGAGGTAACAAGACCCTGGAAGCGGTACGCCTCTCACGAGTGGGTGGGAAGTACCGGACCTTAAATGCACAGGGTGGAAAGGTACGATCAGCGGGAACCCGGTGTGTGTCCACCCTCGCTTGGGTGCCGGGTTCACTGCAGAGGATCGACCGCATCTGGAGGAGGGGTCACAGTCGGTGACCTCAGGTGACATCACAAAGGACCCGCCCGAAAGCTGCTTGTGAGCAATATCGCCGGTCTGTGAGTGGAAGCTGTTTCTGAATGATCAGTCGTTCTCGTTCTCTCTCTCCCTCCCCCCACGTTGTCCATCACCATGGCAACGATTACTGCGAACTGGACTTTTGTGTCACTTTGAAATTGGTCATTTACCCCTAGACAACGATAGAGCTTGATTGATGCTGTTATCTTAATTCTGTGCACATGTGTGTTTATCATTGCTGAACTGTTGCATTTATTATCCTTTAGATTACCGTGTTGCTTGTTTCTTTAATAAAACTTTCTTAGTTCTAGTAGTCCAGACTCCAACTGAGTGGTCCATTTCTGCTGGTTTGGCAGCCCAGTTACGGGGTACGTAACAACTGTCGCTCCCAAAGCTAAAGGAATTGGAGGGATAAAATGTCCTTAAGCTAGCGGGTTCCAGAGAGATTTTTCTCATATTAACAAGAAATAAGGAAAGGGAAGATAGAGTATAAAAGTAAATTAATACAAAATATAAAAACAGATAGCAAAACTTTTCATAAATATATAAAACAAAAGAGTGTGGCTAAAGTCAACGTAGGTCCCTTGGAAGACGAGAAGGGGTAATTCATATTTGGTGATAATGAAATGGCTAAGCGACTATTTTGTGTCGGCCTTCACGGTGGAGGACATGTCTAATATGCCAAGGAATGATGTTATGGACGAAATAGGAGGTGAGGACCTCGATAAAATCATTGTCACTGAAGAGACAGTGATGAGCAAACTAGAGGGCCTGAAGGTCGATAGGTCCCGTGATCCTGATGGGATGCATCCCCGGGAGCTGAGGGAAATGGCGGAGATTATAGTAGACGCGTTGGTAATCGTTTACCAAAATTCTCTGGACACTGAGCAGCTCCTGGCGTGTTAGAAGACAGCAGATGTCACACCACCTTTTTAAAAAAGGATGTAGGCAAAAGACGGGCAACTTTAGGCTAGTTAGCGTAACATCTGTAGTCGGGAAAATGCTTGAAACTGTCATTAAGGAAAAAATCGCGGAACATTTAGAAAGTAGTGGTTCCATTAAGCAGACGCAAAATGGATTCAGAAAGGGCAGGTCCTGGTTGACAAACTTCCTGGAGTTCTTTGAGGACATAATGAGTGGAGTGGATAGAGGGGAACGGGTAGATATCGTACACCTCGGCTTCCAGAAGGCCTTCCTTAAGGTGCTAAATAAGTAAGATACGGATGCATCGAGTCGGAGGAAATGTATTGACATGGATAGTGGATTGGTTAACCGATAGGAGGCAGAGAGTTGGTATAAATGGGTGTTTCTCCGTTTGGCAGTCAGTGGTGTGTAGGGTGCCGCAGGGGTCGGTGTTGGGCCCGCAGCTTTTACCATTTATATTGATGATTTTGAAGTTAGGAATAAATGTAGTGAAGCAAAATTTGCTGATGACACTAAACTGAGTGGAAATGCAAATTCTACAGAAGATGTGGAGTGGTATAGACAGCTTAAGTGAGTGGGCCAAGGTCTGGCAGATGGAATATAACTTTGATAAATGCGAGATCGTCCGCTTTGGAAAGAATAATATAAGAGCAGATTGTTATTTAAATGGTGAAAGATTGCAGCATGCTGTTGCGCAGAGGGTCTTGGAAATGCTTGTGCATTGGCAGCAAAAAGTTTGTTTGCAAGTTCAACAAGTCATTACGAAGGCAAATGGAATGTTGGCCTTCATTGCTAGAGTGATTGAATTCAAAATCAGGGAGGTTATGCTGCAACTATACAGGGTACTGGTGAGACCTCACCTGGAGTTCTGTGTGCAGTTCTGGCCTCCATACTTGAAGAAGGATATACTGGTTTTTGAAGCAGTGCAGAAGAGGTTCACCAGGTTGATTCCAGAGATGAAGGCGTTAATTGATCAGGAGAGATTGAGTTGGCTGGGACTATACTGTCTGGAATTCAGAAGAATGAGAGGGGATCTTCAGGAAACATATAAAATTTTGAAAGGGATAGATAATAAAGAAATAGGAAATTAGTTTCCATTTGTAGGTGAGACTAGAACTAGGGGACATTGCCTCAAGATTCAGGGGAGAAGAGTTAGGACGGCGATAAGGAGAAACTGTGTTTCCCATCGAGTGGTGAATCTGTGGAATTCTTTGCCCAGAGAAGCAGTTGAGGCTTCTTCACTAAATATATTTAAGACACAGTGAGATATATTTTTACATAGTTGGGGAATTGAAGGTTATGGGAAAAGGGCAGGGAGTTGGAGCTGAGTATACGGACAGTTCAGCCATGATCTGATTGAATGACGGGGCTGGCTCGATGGGCCGGATGGCCTACTCCTTCTTCTATTTCTTATGTAATGTTATGTTTTTATATGTCATCCATGCTGTTAGCCCTTTATACAGCTTTGGTAATATCCACGGTGAGCAATGCCCTTCACCCACATACTTTAACTCACTCATTTTCCTTTTGAAATATCTATCCCCAAATATTCAGCAGCCATTCCTAACTTTGTGATAGATCCAGGTTAAAATAATGGGCCACAATGTCGGAGCTCCAAGTGGTGATCCAGATTTGATGTTCATCGCCTTTGCTTCTCATAGTTGTCGCATTATTAAACACATTTCAACCCATCCACCTGATATAATTTACGCCATCCCCATTCCTCGTCTTTTCTCGTAGTCTTAATAAACTTTGCGTACCTTTATCACAACTACTCCGAGATCTGACGCGCCAGCCTGGTTCCAAACGACCTGCTAAATTCGTTTATCCTGCGATAGATACGTCGTCGGGCAGACGTTAGAAGTTTGCCAACGGAAGGGCATTCCTCCTCTTTTAAAACAAATGTCAAGCAAAAGGTCAAGTTTATTGTCATATGCACAAATACATGCACACAGAGGTGGGGAAATGAAAAACATATTTGCTGAAAATTCACACGTATATACTCGCATTCAGAAAAAAAAGTATACAAAAAATTAAAAGCATAGAGAAGAAAGTCAAAGTCCAGCATTTTATCATATTCACAATTATATATATGGACAGATAGAAAAGCACATCGCAGCGAACGCGTAGCATGCACAAGAAGAAAATGTCGAGCCCCAACTGAATGATGTTAAATTACAGATATGCAGAATTATTGTTCATGATAAGTGTACCTTCAACGTGCGTGTTATCGTAAGGACTACAACAGCTATTTCAACAATTATTAAAGCCTAATGAATTCCAGATTAAGTCAATCTGAAATTATAAATTTAAATAGACAAACAATCGTGTTTCTGCTTCCGTAATTAATTAGTCAACATCAGTTTGTATATTTTATCTGTTCTGGTTAACATTCATTCGTCTGTGTTGCTCTTCCAGCAGTCATGATGAGCAGGAGTGTCATGATGTACGGGTCAGTCGTCCAGGTTTTAACAATCAAATCGTCGTTGCTTAATCTGCCGAATCAACTTTCCCTGTTGAAGCTAATTCGTCATATTTTACTTTACTTCACTTTATTGCCGCCAAACAATTGATAACAGAGCGTACAATCATCACAGTGATATTTGGTTCTGCGTTTCGCGCTCTCTGGATTATAAATCGATAGTAAATATTAAAAATAAAAATTATAAATCATAAAGAGAAAATAGAAAAGGGAAAGTAAAGTACTGCAAAAAAAAAAAAAACCGACAGGCAGGTCCGGATATTTGGAGGGTGCGGCCCAGATCCGGGTCAGTTAGAAACAGACACAGCAGAGTGCAAAGCAGCAAAATCAAAATAAACTCTTCCGACGAACGCGTTAAATCAGCGAATCTCGTTTGCATTTTATTGACAAAGTAACCCATATAATGTAAGCACGTATTTTAATCCACTCCTCAGGTTCTCCCTGAGCTTCTTCTGTGTTAGTCCGTAGATATACAGTGGCATGCAAAAGTTTGGGCACCCCTGGTCAAAATTTCTGTTACTGTGAATAGCCAAGCGAGTAAAAGATGACCTGATTTCCAAAAGGCATAAAGTTAACGACGACACATTTCTTTAATATTTTTAAGCAAGATTACTGTTTTTTCTTTCCATCTTTTACAGTTTCAAAATAACAAAAAAGGAAAAGGGCCCGAAGCAAAAGTTTGGCCACCCTGCATAGACAGTACTCCCAGCTAAGGGTCTTTCAATTCTTGTTTGGGAGATTTTCGCCAATTCTTCCTTGCAAGAGGCTTCTAGTTCTGTGAGATTCTTGGACCGTCTTGCATGCACTGCTCTTTTGAGGTCTGTCCACAGATTTTCGAAGATATTGAGGTCGGGGGACTGAGGACTATGGCAACACCTTCAACTTGCGCCTCTTGACGTAGCCCATTGTGGATTTCGAAGTGTGTTTAGGATCATTATCCTGTGGTAGAAGCCATCCTCTTTTCATCTTCGGCTTTTTTACAGACAGTGTGATGTTTGCTTCCAGAATTTGCTGGTATTTAATTGAATTGATTCTTCCCTCAACCTGTGAAATTTCCCCCGTGCCACTGGCTGCAACACAAGCCCAAAGCATGACCAGGCTTGTTTAGGTGTTCCTTTGCAATCTTCTGACGATGAATGTTGTGGTGAGGACGCAGCAAAGTTTTTCTTCTGATGACTTTTCCAGTGCACCACCACTCCCGAGTCTGCTAAATTTTCCTGAAGGTCTTTTACAGTCAATGGGGCTTTTGATTTGCCTTTCTAGCGATCCTACGAGCAGGTCTCTCGGAAAGTTTTCTTGGTCTTCCAGACGTTAACTTGACCTCCACCATTCCTGTAAATGCCATTTCTTAATTGCATTACGAACTGAGGAAATGGCTACCTGAAAACACTTTGCTATCTTCTTATAGCCTTCTCCTGCTTTATTTTAATTTTCAGAGTGCTAAGCAGCTGCTTAGAGGAGCCCTTAGCTGCTGATTGTTGGGACAAGGTTTGAGGAGTCAGGTTATTTATAAAGTTTTGAAATTTGCATCACCTGGCCTTTCCTAAAGATGACTGTGAACAAGCCATAGCCAAAACAAGCTAATTAAGGTCTGAGAACTTGATAAAAATTATCTGAGAGCTCAAATCTCTTGGGGTGCCCAAACATTTGCAATGTGTTCATTTCCTTTTTTCACTCTAAAATTGTAAAAACAAAAATAATACACTAATCTTGCTTAAAGTTTTGAAAAGAATGTTTCGTCTTTAACTTTACGACTTTTGGAGATCAGTTCATCTTCTGCTCACTTAACTATTCACAGTAACAGAAGTTTTGACCAGGGGTGCCCAAACTTTTGCATGCCACAGTACGTGTTGGTGCAAGTGCAGAGAAACTCCAGCATAAAGCCAACCTGCTGATATATCATACAGGTTGATATATATAGGTTGGGTTGATGTAGTATCTGTTGGTGTAGGTATAAATTTCCACTAGCCTGTTCAAAAAAAAAAAGCACAACTCTGTGTGTCCACGTTAAAATGAAGTTGGTTGAAACAGCGAAAAACAGCATAATTGATTTTCTGCGGTTCTCCACCTCTGTATCCTTCTGATTCTCGCTAATATTCCGAAGTGTCCGGCGGACTTTCTTTGCCGATATTATATGCCGGCGGTTAATGTGTTGAACAGCAGCATTAAGCAGATTGGTAACACTGCCGACAGTATACTGAACTGCAACGCTCTCCACAGCGGTGGAGTGTGGCGTTTTGGCGATGCCGTGTTTGGGATGCACAGCAAAATAAAATAGCATAGCTTTAGCGTAACACGCTATGCACACAGTTACTACCATCATAATCGCTGTTTTCTCGGTGCAGTATCGTTTCCGCAGCAAAGCGATGTAGCGATCGAAATTAAATGCGACTGTCCAGCAAACGGAACAGTTTCAGTTTGCGAGCCGCAAAACTATGTTCATGGCACACGCCGGAGTTCGGAACAAGAAATGACCAAATAATTAGATGAAATTAATTTGCTCAAATTTACAGCCACGATGATGACCATCAAATCTGCTATTGCCATGGATACCGGGTAACGGGTGATGCACTTGGAAAGACCACATTTTCCCCGGGATAGGATCACAATCGCCGTTGAATTAACTGAAAGAAATAATGAAGCATGTTATACTATGTTAATAAAGCACGCAAAGTTACACGAGTCAAGTCACACTAATTAAATTGTAGAACATAATATTTACATTTTCATCTCAGGCAGTTCTCCTTTTTTTCTGAAATAATACATATGAGTGAACATCTCTCTGGCAAATAAAACGAATGTGAAATGCCTTGGGCGGAAGCACAATAAAGCCGTTTTTAGCACCTTACCCGGAATACCAACAGCTGCGAGTACAGGGTAGTAAATTCTGACGGTGTTGTAAATTGCTGGGTATCCCATTTTGTACCTGAATCACTGGTGATCTGTACGAGGTCTATGGCGGACGCAATCAATACAGCGATTCAAGACAGCAAAAATCAGCACGCTCCCAAACAATCCACCACCTTTATTAGAGCGGGGGAAGAAGGCTCAACATTGGCATAGCTCCTCGGGAGGGCTTCTTGTCACTACACGAGACTGGCAGCTCCAGGTCGATCTAGGGAGGCAGCTCAAGTTACTAGAGAACATCGCAGCCACTCCGCTCCGCCCGGAGATGGTGTTAGTATCGGAGTCTACAAAGCTAGTGGTCCTGCTGGAACTTACTATCCCCTGGGAAGAAGGGAGTGAAGTGGCCAACGAGGGCAAGAGGGCTAGATACAGAGATCTTGTTGCAGAATGCTGGAGCAATGGTGGTGATCTCGCTGTGAGCCAATAGAATTTGGGTGCCGGACGTTTGCTGGCCATTCATTACAGCGGACTCTAAAACTCCTTGGAGTTAAAGGACAGCAGTGCAGAAGAGCCACCAAGAACATTCTGGAGGTTGCTGAAAAGGCCTCGCGGTGGCTATGGATCCGGAGGGAGATCCGTGGATTAGTGCGCCACTGGGACACAAGTCGGGGGGCTGATCACCCCCAGCTGGGTCGCCCGGTTGAGGTTGTCTGATGACTAAAGACCCGAAACACCCTACGACCCCGGGTTCATCACTGAAGACGTGTCCAAGTAGCACCAGAAGGTGAATTCTACAACTACCACATCTTGCTCAGCCAGTGTCCTCCGGGAAAGTCTGGTTGACGACCATGAATAGAATGGTGACGGCTGGAGAGACAGCAGACAGCGCGGAAAGACGGCAATCTGGGCAGCAAGGGCTCGCACCCCGAACTGCACCTCCTACGAGGAAGCACCCAAAGGAGCTACAAAGAACCCAGGGATGCTCGAGGGGGAAGGAGGATGCGCATCCCAATCGGAAGACGTATTGGCAATGACTCAAGCAAATGGACAATTGACTATGAGTATAGTCTGTATCTGCCGCAAGGTGTGCAAAAACCTGAGGGGTCTGAAGATTTACCAGACAAAGATGGCCTGCTTGAGGGGCGAACAAGTGAAGCAACGCACAGGAGCAGTAGCTAGTACTACGAGCTCTGTGGTGCTGGCTACAGAACCTGGTCAGAGAGAGGAGGAGCGAGGCCCGGAGTCACCCGCAGTGCCCGGAACCACCAAGCAACACAAGTCCCCCCAAATGAGCAGGAAGTCAGAACAGCGTCAGGTGAAGTGGACCTCCGCTAACAAGGTAAGGAGCCGAGGCTGAGAAAAGATTGACGTCAAGGAAAAGCATGGAACAAGTAATCCAGCGAGACCAAACCAGCAGGAACTGAAGATCAGCCAGCTGAGACAAGAGCTCAAATCTCTGAAGCGCCAGTTTAAGTTGGCCAAGGAGGAAGAGAAAACTGCCTTGTCAGACCTCACAGATATCATAAGGAGGATACTCATCATTCTCAGGCAGTCTGAGTGGCACTGAAGGAAGGGCAAGGAGACGGCCCAAAAGCGCAGTGCTTTCATTACCAATCCCTTCAGCATTACCAAGAGGATATTAGGACAGAGGCGAAGTGGCCACCTAACTTGTTCGGTAGAGGAGATAAACCACCATCTCAGTATCACTTTCAGTGACACCTCGAGAGAGCAGGACCTCGACCCGTGTGAGGTACTGGTGACACCTTCAGAACTGGTGACCCAATTCAACATTTCTGAACCCGCCCTGACCCTCTGGCCCCAGCGGAGTGCCTTACAAAGTCTACAAGCAGTGACCAAGGGTCCTTGTGCGACTCTGGAAGATCTTATAGGTGATCTAGCGGAGAGGAAAAGTCACTGCTCAGTGATGGCACGCGGAGGGTGGCTGGATACCAAAAGAAGAGGATTCATGAAAAATCGAGCAGTTTCGTATTATCTCGCGGCTCAGCGTTGAAGGGAAGATCTTCTTCAAGATTGTAGCCCAACGCTTAACTGGGTTTCTCTTGAGGAATGGATCCATAGACATCTCAGTACAGAAGCGGGGTGTGCCAGGAGTACCTGGATGCCTATAGCACACAGGAGTGGTGACCCAGCTGATCCGAGAGGCAAGGGAGAACAGAGGAGACCTTGCAGCACTCTGGCTAGACCTAACCAGTGCCTATGGATCCATCCCACACAAGCTCGTTGAAACAGCACTGACAAGACAGCATGTTATCTGAATGGTGGCCGATTAGGAAAAGGGGAGGTGCAACGAGACCTGGGTGTCATTATACACCAGTCATTGAAAGTGGGCATGCAGGAACAGCAGGCGGTGAAAAAGGCGAATGGTATGCTGGCATTTATAGCGAGAGGATTCCAGTACAGGAGCAGGGAGATACTACTGCAGTTGTACAAGGCCTTGGTGAGACCACACCTGGAGTATTGTGTGCAATTTTGGTCCGCTAATCTGAGGAAAGACATCCTTGCCATAGAGGGAGTACAAAGAACGTTCACCAGATTGATTCTTGGGATGGCAGGACTTTCATATGAAGAGAGACTGGATGAACTGGGCTTGTACTCGTTGGAATTTAGAAGATTGAGGGGGGATCTGATTGAAACGTATAAGATCCTAAAGGGATTGGGCAGGTTTGATGCAGGAAGATTGTTCCCGATGTTGGGGAAGTCCAGAACGAGGGGCCACAGTTTGAGGATAGAGGGGAAGCCTTTTAGGACCGAGATTAGGAAAAACTTCTTCACACAGAGAGTGGTGAGTCTGTGGAATTCTCTGCCACAGGAAACAGTTGAGGCCAGTTCATTGGCTATATTTAAGAGGGAGTTAGATATGGCCCTTGTGGCTACGGGGGTCAGGGGGTATGGAGGGAAGGCTGGGGCGGGGTTCTGAGTTGGAGGATCAGCCATGATCATAATAAATGGCGGTGCAGGCTCGAAGGGCCGAATGGCCTACTCCTGCACCTATTTTCTATGTTTCTATGTTTCTATGTTCCAGAGATGATCCGAAACATCATTCCGGGCTATTACAGCAATTTCAGGTTGAGAGCCTCCTCAGGGTCACTAACATCCGCCTGGCATCGGCTGGAGAAGGACATAATCACTGGCTGCACAATCTCGGTGGCACCCTTCTCAATGGCCATGAACATGATTGTCAAGTCAGCGGAGGTGGAATGTAGAGGCCCCATGTCTCGATCTGGTACTCGGCAGCCCCCCGTAAGAGCATTCACAGACGACCTGACGGTGATGGCAGCATCCGCTCCTGAGTGCAGACGGCTCCTTCAAGGGCTGGAACGGCGCATATTATGGGCAAGGATGAACTTTAGACCAGCCAAGTCCAGGTCTTTGTTCCTGAAGAAAGGAAGAATGGCCGTCCGGTTCCGCTTTACCCTGGGAGGGATCCACATTCTAACGATGACAGAAAAAACAGTCAAGAGCCTGGGCAAGATCGTCGACAGTTCCCTGAAGGACACAGCCGCACTTCAACAAAGCAGGAGCGACTTGATAACCTGGCTCACGGCGATTGACAAATCACAGCTTCAAGGAAAATTCAACACGGAGTCCTTCCAAGGCTATTCTGGCCCCTACCAGTCTACGAGGTGCCAATGTCAACAGCGGAGGCTCTGGAGAAGACCATCAGTCAGTTTCTCCGGAGGTGGTTGGGGCACCCCGGACCTTAAGCTGCATTGCCCTGTATGGGCAATCCACCAAGCTGCAGCTCCCCATCAGCAGCCTATCAGAGGAGTCCAAAGTCACTCGAGCCAGGGAGGTTATGATGTACCGAGACTCCCCTGATGTTAAAGGCGCTTCGGCAGGAATCCGCTTAAAGACCGGAAGAAAGGAGTGGCACAGGAATCTGTCGACAGAGCGGAGGCACGGCCGCGGCACATCATTTTGGTGGGCACTTTGGTGGTGGGGCGGGCAGGACTGGGCTGTTTTCCCAAACCACGCTACAACAAAATCCGTGGAAAGGAGAAGGGTAAACTGGTTCAGAAGGAGATACGAGCAGAAGTGCAGGCAGAACGATACAGCAAGATGGTCGCTATGTACAAACAAGGCGCCTGGACTAGATGGGAGCATGCGGAACCTCGCAAGTTTATCTGGCCAGAGCTCTGGAGAGCCGAACCATTGCGCATCAAGTTTCTCATCCAATCAGTCCATGACGTTCTCCCAAGCCCGGCCAACCTGCACAGGTGGGGCATGGCAAACACTTCAGCATGCCAACTGTGACAGAAGAGGGGCACCTTGGAGCATATTCTAAATTGCTGCCCGAAGACGTGGGGGGAAGGACAATACCGCTGACACCATGACCAAGTCGTAAGGTCTACGGCGGACGCAATCCGCACAGCGCTTCCAGACAGCAAAAATCAGCACGCTTCCAAACAGTCCATCACCTTTATTAGAGCGGGGGAGTAGGCTCAACATCGGCCTAGCTCCTCGGGAGGGCTTCTTGCCACTGCACGAGACTGGCAGCTCCAATTCGACCTAGGGATGCAGCTCAGGTTCCCAGAGAGCATCGCAGCCACTCCACACCGCCCGGACATGGTGTTAATATCTGAGTCTACAAAGCAAGTGATCCTGCTGGAACTTACTGTCCCCTGGGAAGATCGGATTGAAGAGACCAACGAGCGCAAGAGGGCTAGATACACGGAACTTGTTACAGAATGCTGGAGCAATGGCTAGAGAGCTCACTGCCAGCCAGTCGAAGTTGGGTGCCGGGGCTTTACTGGCCATTCATTACAGCGGACTCTAAAACTCCTTGGAGTTAAAGGACTGCAGTGCAGAAGAGCCACCAATCCCTCTTTCAAGGAGTTCTTGTACACAAGGAGTAGCGTCATTTTCCACGAGTACCTCGTAAATCATTTTGTCTTCATACCACTGAACAAACACTTAGTTCTGAACTAGTTTTTATCATTATGAAATTGAGCAATATCTTTAACTCTACAGGTGATATTTCTTGAATGTTGTTTGGGAAATGGTTCCATGGAGAACGCGGCATGTTCTATTCTGCATCTCGACATCTGCACCGACTGACCAAGATAGTGTTCTCCAGTGATCCCTTATTTATTTTAAGAACAAATTGTAACTCACTCACATATACAACTGGGAATACCTGGTCACACACACGACTGGGAATAGTATTAAGTGAGTTTAAAGTTGCATGTGTTAAAAACTCCCTTGAAGCAGATAACATAGCTGGCGTTTTATCTCTTCAGTAGGGTTAACCCTGGAAGCATGAGTCCAAATCTGATAGTATATAAAACAAAATGGTTAGCTGATATGCTGATAACATCAAACCTTCAGTAAACCTGAGAACAGCCTGAGATGTTCCTCACAGTCAACCGAGTGAAAGACAGAGCCTGGTTCTGCAGGATACAACATGGATTCCGCAAACACCATGTATGCGCTGAGTGCTTATCAGAATTCCCTTGTTTAACGATGCAATTGGAATGATTCAGTAATATCAATTTTGTGTGTAATGTTTAGTGAGAAACTGTTGTCACATTATTACCCAGAACGTTGTTTCATGTTGTCACATTGATGACCAAAAGGAATTGGATTCTGTCTCACTCTCATGGTTAGGAGCAGTTCGTAAAATATCTAAACTACAATTACGTCTTATGAAATTCTTGCAATATTTGATGGAAATTGGCATTCTATTATCACATATCCATTAATAAACCAAAAGGAATACGATTGTCATCAAAATTACCCGAGACAGTTTCCAATAGTATAGTCCAAAATGTCCTTCCAATTGAGAAATGTGTGTGCTTGGCTCTGACCGTACTTTTTGTTTTCCCAGATTTATCTGAGGAAAGGTAAACACAGTATCATGAGTAAAATAAAATACCCCCGTGTTCCAAAACGGAAATAAATCCGTGCATGTGTATACCCTGATCGACTTGTGGTCTGGACAAAATCTGTTCACCATGCTGGGTGCGGCTGCAAACAAAACTTGCCGAAGGTTCTACCACTTTAAAAATGCAAAGGTGTCTACCACTTGGATGTACACCGCCATTGCCTTGGGTTCACCAGAGCTCACCCGGAGCAAGCGCTGGTACGCACACCGGTATCAGATACTGTAAGCAAAAAGCTCGTGTTGCACTGCTTGTATGCAAACACCCACCGGAAAACACGAAAAAGATACAACAGAGTTCAATTTCGCCGAAATACACAACAGGCAACGGAGCTGAAAGTGTTTCTCAGGGTAACAGGCCAGTTAAAACTGAGTTCCTCCGAAGCAGTGGACAGAAGGAAGAAACTCTTGTATTGGACATTATATTATTGAGTCGCGGAGCTGAGTCTGACGTAAGAGCATATAGTGGAAAACTTCATCACTAGGTTGTGGCACAACATCCGGTCATGCTAGTGGAACGACAGAACAATAACAGAATCCCTACAGACATATCAAACAAAGTAATGCATGAACTTTTACAAGAGATAGAAAGAAACCAACCTAACGACCAGAATACTACTATGCAAGACAATAAGGAAGGTTTCACTACCCGAATTGCCGATGAAAATAGAATTATTAAAAGAGCAGCTCCAGAACCTGACGGTAACAGTAACAACATGTCGAGCCTCTACAGAATGTTTCGGAAGACTCTAAACTTAAATACAAAATTATTCTAGCATTGAATAACGCACTAATCGGATCCATCGACAGGGACCAATCGAACTGATCTTACATGCCAAAACATTATACATCATCAAAATTTGTAAAAATTGTTCATATACTCAACAATATTATATTAGCACAATATTCAGGTAAACGACGCATTTGAAGAACGAACGGACATAGTGTTACCAACCCTATACCAGAATTACCATAAAGAAGAACATAATGAACTATAGGGCTAACATCTGGTAAAACATGGTGAAGTGCAATCAGGAAGAAAGGATAATTCAGGAGGAAAATCAAAACACCCGCAGAATCGAAGACATGTAAACACCCGAGGTTCAAATGAAAATGTTAAATGCAGTTATAAAAAATACGCACATCTGGAATAGTACAGTCAGTAATAATATTGATACTTATTGGTCTAAAAAATTACTTGCGACATCCCCACATTATAATGCAATCAACATTTTTCTTAAAAAACCCTGAAAAAGTGCCGAATTTTTGACGGAAGGAAATCATATCTATTAACTAAAGTGAAAATGACAAATAACCCATCAAAATATCGTCCTATTACATGCTTACTAACCATTTCGACAATTGCTTTTTTTAAAAATGTATTTCGTAGCTAATCCACACTAACTTAGATAAGCGCAACATACAAGAGCAAAAAGTATGCCGTGAATGTGTGGAAGGATGTAAAGAACAACTGATAATATCTACAATTTTAAATCAAGCCGAGCTGAAAAGCAAAGATATTTAATGTTTCCATATTGAAGGTCAAAAAGCTTTTGATTTTGTCGCACACTTATGGCTTATTGACGTTCTTAATATCTATATAAACTACAACGAAATATTCTGAGATTCATACAACTTATGAATGATTGGCGTACCATAATGACGCTATCTCTTAACAACCAAAAAAAAAAACACCGTTTTCAAAACAAACCGAGACATTTTGCAGTGCGAGTCGGTATGCTCACTCTGAATTTCTCTAGCTTTAAACCGGCGCTTTCAAATACTTAATCGGCTGAGAATAGGGAGCAATTCGGAAACACCAAACCATTGGGGCATTTGATATTATATGCATCTTCGTCCGTCAAACTACAGCAGTTTTATTGAAATGAAGGACCCCACGCACCCCTCATACAAACTCTTCTCCCTCCTGCCATCTGGCAAAAAGCACCGAAGCATTCGGGCTCTCATGACCAGACTATGTAACAGTTTCTTCCCCCAAGCCATCAGACTCCTCAATACCCAGAGCCTGGACTGACACCAACCTACTGCCCTCTACTGTGCCTATCGTCTTGTTTATTATTTATTGTAATGCCTGCACTGTTTTGTGCACTTTATGCAGTCCTGGGTAGGTCTGTAGTCTAGTGTAGTTTTGTGTTGTTTTACGTAGTTCAGTGTAGTTTTTGTATTATTCACGTAGCACCACGGTCCTGAAAAACATTGTCTCGTTTTTACTGTGTACTGTACCAGCAGTTATGGTCGAAATGAGAATAAAACGTGACTTGACTTGACTTGACTTGAAATGGTGAAGTACTTTCTAAACATATCGGAACGTACTTTCGAGCAGATTAGTCTGGAACACTCGACATAAAAAAGGCGCAATAGAGAGAGTGGAACATAAAACAGATCGGCAGGATGCAGTGAAAACAATGAATGATTATGAAACAGACGAGAATCTGGGATACCAACAAATAGAGGAAACATGTCATAGGGAAAACTTCCAACACAATTTACTCCAAGGTTTATGAAAATCGTAAAGATTAACAAGGGCAATAAAGAATTTCGCTATAAAGATATTAAAGTCTTCTCTTGGCATAATATTTGATCTGAAAAACCAGAATGAACACTCGAACACGCTTAGAATAACACTACCTAGGACAGAAGGAAGAAGGGGGAACAGAGATAAAACATTTCCGCAGCAGTCAGTTCACATGTCTGAGTATATTATTTTCATAAACAAAACACGATTCAGTACTCCATGAGAGCCCATATACTCTGTAGTTCTGATGAGAAGAATGCACCACTAAACTTAAGTGAAAGCACAACCCAGAAAATGGAGAAGTTATGTCCTCAGAAGAAGAAATTTAACAACAGAACCGCATGCCTCCCAAAGAATATAGTTGACGGCCACTTCGCAGATACATAGCCATGTGATTCACACAAAAAAAATCATCAGAAATACACAATAGAATACCAACAAATTTCAAGGCGATAATTGCAGAAAACGCCCAGAGAAATTAGAAACAATTCAATACATTACATGATTGTGCAGCAATTTAACCCAACTGACAAACATCATGCACAAAAATCTTGTTTTAAAATACAAAATAAGCCATAACTGAGCATAAATAAAAGCATAATCCTGGTTTGGAGTCGGAGTCCACAAGCTATATGATCACGGATTATTTATCAATCCACAATAACCGTCGGTATATATTACTGCAGGATAAACAAGCAAGTGCAATATCTTGTAATCAGCAGATAAATGGTAGAAATATGTTCAAATGAAACAGGACATTGAAAGGCTATGGAACATGAAAAAGATATACATTGTCCCAATGTTAATATCTACAACTGGAACCAGCCCGAAGCCGCATCAGAGTACTATTAAACAATGAGGGATACACAGTAATATCGATGTAAATCTCTTAAAGGCCACTCGACTAAACACCGGAACAATAGCCTGAAAGTTGTCAGAAATTGAGAAATGAGTGTGCTCGGCTCTGTCCGTACTTCAGGTTTTACAAGATTATCTAATTTAAAATATTCATAATAATTCTGTCCCCAGTCGGATGTATCCCCAAGTGATGGATTCAGGAAAGAACTGCAGTAATGAGGGGCAGGTGGGAAATAAAATATCACCCGCAGTCCATAACAGAAGGCAGTCCGGGAAGGCTTGTACCCAGACTGAGCGATGTTATGGTCAGCGGCTGTTCGTCATGATCAGGGCGACTGAAACCACAATCTGGGTGAAAGTATAAGAAACAATGCTCATTCACTTTAGAAATGAGTGATGTCGATGAAATACGGCCTCTGTCTGGGGATCGCAAGGACATTGGCATGGAGTTAACTTTGGGCTTGACATTAGGCGAGACGCTTCTGGTGCCCCGCTGAATAGGCGGGCAGTCACCGGGATCCGGAAACATACACAACCAGCATTCCAATCGGCCCACTATCACCAGACGACGTAACTGCTGTAGTTGTTTCTCAGGCGAACAGTCCACTTACGATGGAGGTCACTCAAGTAATTAAGAGAAGAAAGAAACGGATGAAGTAGTCATTACAAGTAAATAGATTCAAAATGCGTGCATAATAGCCACGAGTAACGAAAGTGGGTTGTACATTCAGAGAATCTCTGAGTGCACAGCACGGACTTTGGTTTCATCCGCAACCAAACACGAACATAGCCTCCGTGGCCACTTTATTAGGTAAGAAGATGCCTAATTAAGTGACCGAATGCATTGTTGTTCGGATAATACATATTCCACAGAACCAATCTGCAATTACCTGTAAACACATTATCCACCATGCTACAAAGGCTTCAGTGACAACAAATGTGGTTCAAAAATGGGGAAAGGTAATAGTCGAGCTCGACACCAGACATCTGAAATTATCCGCCGCCAGTCGCTTGAATCTTCAACATGGGAGAAAAATAGAAGACCATCAGACCATAAAAAATAGGGAAAGAATGTGGCCATTTGGCCCATCGAGTTTGCTCCACCATTTCATCGTGGCTAATCCAATTTTCCTCTCGGTCCCAATACTCTGCTTTCTACCTGTACCCCTTTATGATTTGAACATCAAATAATCTGTCAATATATCCTTTAAATATACACAGACGTGGCGTTCACAGCTGACTGTGGCAAAGAATTCTACAGTTACACTGGTCTCTCGCTAAAGAAATTCCTCCACATCTCCTTTCTAATAAGGCGCTTCTCTATTCTGAGGTTACGTCTTCTCGTCTTAGACTCTCTCACCATAGGAAACATTCCTCCACATATATTCTATTAAGGTGTTTCACCAATAGATAGGTTTGTGTGAGCTCACCTTTCATTCTGCTGACTTTCAAGGAATCCAAGCCCAGAACCACCAAACGCTCTTCGTCTGACAAGCCATTCAATCTTGGAATAATTTTCGTAACCGTCCTTTGAACCCTGATTCAACACAAACTTTCCAGTTTCAACACAAGTTTCAACACAAACTTTCTAATATAAGGAGCTCACAATACTCTAAGTAATTCTCATTATGACAACCTTGCTTTTATATTCTAGACCTCTTGAAATCGATGCGAACATTGCATATGTCTACCTCATCAGAGACTCAAACATTCAATGTACCCTTTAGGTAATCCTAAACAAGCACCCCCAAGTCCCTTTGTTCTTCATTTTTAAATTTTCGTTCCCTTTCGATAAGTCATCCCTTTCATTTTTATACCAACGTGCGTGACAATGTGTTTCTTCCAACATTGTAATCCAATTGCCATTTCTTCGCCTATTCTCCTAATCTGTCTGTCCTTCTGTAGTCTCTCTACTTCCTAACACGTCATTCCCCTCCATCTATCTTCAGATTGTCTGAAATAATTGCAACAAAGCCATCAATTCATTCATCCACATCATTGATAATAAACGTAAAAGCAATCGGTCACAACACGGACTCTTGCGAAACACAACAAGTCACCACCAGCCACCCTTAATTCCCACCCTTAGCCTCCTTCCAATCAGCCACTGCTTTATCCATGTTAGATCCAGAGGCTCGTAGCTTGTTAAGCAGCCTCATATGAAGGACATTTTGAAAACTCGTACACAACATCAACCAATGTTAATTTGTCTATTTTGCTTGTTATATCTTCAAAGAATTCCACAAGATTTGTCTGACAAGATTTGTTTTTGAGCAAACCATTCTAACTTCGGCCTACTTTATCATATGTCTCAAGGTAGACTGTAATTTCATCCTTAAGAATCTACTCCAACATCTTCTCAAGTACTGAGGTCAGGCTATCAGGCCCAAAGTTTCCTTTCTTCTGCCTCTCTCCCTTCTTGAAGAATATGGTGGCATTTGCAATTTTCCAATCTTCTTGAACCATTCTAAAATCGAGTGGGTTTTGAAGGTTCATTCCCAATTCCTGCACGACCACTTCAGACAACTCTTTCAGAACTCGATGGTGTACAACATTAATCCATGTGACCTACCTGCCATCAGGCTTCTCAGTTTTCCAAGAGTGTACTTGATAGTTAGGTTAACTTCACACACTTCAAGACCCCTGACACTCGGAACTTCCACCGTATTGCTAATGTCTTCCACAGTGACGACTTACTTTGCGATAAGGAAGAGTATGTTCGTGACGCTACGCAAGACAGAGACATAAGAGAGTGTCATGCTGGAGTCTAGAAGTCCTGATACAGAATCTCATCAGCGCATTTCTATACCACCGGACTAAGTTTCAACAGATAAATTGTTCCACAAACGTTTAGTTTGCCCCACAGAACTGACTAACCCTTTGTCTTTCCGCACAGCACTAATGCTCTAAACCCTGTTCCCATCCTAATCATGGCCTAATTCTCCCACTCTCATCAGGGATGAGAATTTCTCACATCTACAGCAGGACCACCAAGCTGAAAATAATTACTTTCTCCAAGCAGTAAGGTTGATCAAGACATCCACCCGCTAACCCAGCCCTTCAAATCCCGGAAAACCAGTACCTGACTTTCAGTACCTGAAATTTCCTGACACTCACCTTATTTGCCGATCTTCCAGGGAGAGCCTTACTTTATGGAAAGGCAACCAATCTACGTGTATAAGTATAAGTTATTTACATTTATTGTGTGTTTCATGATTATTGATTTCTTAATCTTGGTTTTTTTGTGCTGCATCGGATCTGTAGTATTAATTATTTTGTTTGCCTTTGCACTTCTGCATTGGAAATGACATTAACCATTCTTGAATCTTGAATTTAATGGGTCTGACGTAAGGCCTTTTAAAGAGTCTTATATAGTATCTTGCCCTGCACCCTCACTGTCAGCGTCCTGAATGCATCTACTACTCACACTGTTAAACACCTGTCTCACAAATCCCCTTTAAACTTTCAACCGTTCTCCTGGAAATTTTACCGTCCAATATTTGATCTTTCAACCCCGGAGTACCCAGTCTTTGAATTTTCTACCTTCTGCCATATCACTCGCTGCCTGCGAATCTTCAGACAAAATAAATGTGATAGGAGAGAGAAGGAGAGAGAGAGGAGACAAAGTAAACCGGATAGGAGAAAGAGAGGAGCCAAAACTTGCTTACAACAAATTGTCTCCTCTCTGGATAGTACGGGAGGAACTGAACGTAAACTTGCACCAGTTGCAACATGCCCGTCGATGTACAGAAGGTTCTAGTTGTAGTGCTGCATTCGCTTTTCCCACTTCTTGGGTGTCCAGTTAAAAATACAATGGAAATATAGTAACCAGCTGAACTACCTAAAACATTTGATTCTGTCCCACGCTCATGGTTAATATATATCACAATATACACAAAACTACACATTTTTTTTCAACATCTGACGAAACATGAGAGTACTATAATCAATCTACAGCCAAGAAAAGAACGTTCACTCTGATCAAAATAAAAGGAAGCCTGAGTGACTCTCTCTGCCACTGTGGTTTTGTCTAGCTTTCTAATTTACTGAATCAGATAAACATGACGTATAAAATCACCATTATATACATACACACATTATATAGATGGACGATTTCAAATTATATTGTCCTTCGTGAGTAAAGGTAAATAAATTAATTCAAACAGTAGAAGTAATTTATAAAGACAGAAATATGAAATTTGCACCAGATAAGTGCAGAGCGTTAAACACAAAGGAACGTGCAATAGGGCTTATAGAATTTTAAAAAAATCGAGAAACACGGTACTGTGGAACTGATGGATGACTTTGAAACAAAACGTCTGCGATATCAACAAACAAGTAAAATCGATCAGAGTGAGATAAAGGGAAACATTTCGACAGAATTTACTTCAAGGCTCCGGAAAATCTACCGGAGGTCAATAGTGAAAATATATGAAGGGCCATAATTTCTTTCGCTATGCTCAAATTAACGTGTTTTTGCCACCGTAAATTGGTGCCACCCCGATCTAGAAAACTCACAACAAAAAGTAAGAACTGAAATAACAAATTTTATAAAATATTCGAATCAATTTAGGTTAAAACTATATAGGACAGAAGGAGGAAGAAGAATAAAAGACACAAAATTACACAACAGTCATATAAAACTTCTAAGGGTATATTTGTATCAAAGAAAACATAATTCAACACTCTATCCGCGCATCCGAAATTGTGATAACAGGCACAGACTACGAAACTTAACTGAACGTGCACCCAAGAAAAATAAATAAATTATAAGATCCAGGGAACCAGTTAACCAGCTGAAGAGCATGATCCTCAATGGAAGACATCCTCACCATCTCAAGAAAATTGATATCGACAATGAAGAGTCGAACGATTGGCTCAGAGAAAAAATTTCCAGAATGATAGGATTCCTTGTGACAATATAGGACCAGGTGGTTAACATAAAAATGAAGACAATGTACAATAATAGACCAACAAGACGACAAAAGCCACCATATTAAACACTGGGAGAATAATCCGAAAGATCCTAGCAATTGAGAAATGAGTGCTTTTAGGTTTCACCAGCCTAAGCAGAGAGATAATTAAAACAATCGTAAGATGAACAAGAAATGTCGAGGACATGAGATGACCTGATTTTGAAACTGTATCCGTAGACTGGGATAAGAGTGCGGTAAAGACGCAAGTGAAGTTGAGTGGAGTTTTCCCCTGTGGCTAAATAACCCGATGTTTGAGGCGTAGTAACTATTCTAGTACCTGGTAGTGTCGACGCTGAGGCCCCCAGTCTTCTTCCTGGTGGTAGCAGCGAGAGCGATGCATGTCTTTGATGATAGATGCTGCTTCCTGAGACGGCATTCGGAGGAGATCTGCTGAATCGTGTGGATGGCTTTCCTAGTCATGGATGAGGCCGTGTTCACAACGTTTAGCACTATTGAAATGTGGAAACTGCATAGAGAAGAGGTTTTGCCTCTCTGATGTCTAAACTATGGCAGGGACGTGAAGACGCTTATATACCAATCGCTGGTAATAATAATTCATTAATAGAAGGAGTGATATGCAGACGTTAGGATGGACTTTCGGTTAATTGATCTTAGCCCCGAATTTAAACCACATATCTCCAAGCAGGCTCTGCACTTTGTCTTCCGTCGCCTTGCTCTGCAGATTATTATGTGCAGCAGAACAGTCAAAATATTCAAGAGAGCAACTAGACACTGCGCGCGTTTGATGGTGGGAAATGAACGGACCTGGTGGTATGTACGCAGAATGCCCGAGAGAGAAAGAAAAGTTGACGGAGTTAAATAGTCAGAAGGAGATTTCCAGGGAGCTGAAACTTAATAAGGGACAGAGTGAGTGAGGGAGTAAAAGCGAGCGAGCGAGAGTGAGAGAGAGAGAGCTGTATGTTTAAAGACAGAAACATATGGCGGAATGTGATATCCCTGCCATATTTAATGATACAAAGGCAAAAGAGAGGAGTAGGAATGGTACGGTGTGTGTGCTGACAAAAAGAGAGTGAGTTACACCGCCGGGAGAGAACGAGAAAATTGAAATGCCGGGGTGTCAGGGAGCAGGTCATGTATGAGAATGGACTGGGAAAGACGGAATTGGAACAAATTTACAAAATGCTAGAAGTCTCTTACAGCTGACAAATCTCCCGCAGAGAGCGAAAGTGGATGAATATCTCGTCGTGACAGCTAACGTGTACAACATCAAATTTTCTTCCAAAATGCTGGGATAGAGGTGTTGGGTTCACTGGGCTTAGGGAGTATGGATAAGACGATAAGACTAAGGACACGGCTGGGATCTACTGTAGATATGTGTTTTAAATTTACGCTTGAAATGAATTTGGGACAGTGCAGGAACTGTTTTTTAAAATTCAATTTTGTCATCTTACAATTTTAACCATGGTCATGTGACCAGCAACAATGATTATATCAATTGAGTCAGGTTTTATAAAAACAAACAAACATCTATTAAACTCTGCTCAGCCATAGTGAAAAATATTAAAACGACGATTTTAACCGGAAGTTAACTTCTATACGGCAACTCTGGAACAGTTCTTAAAAGGGTGAATGCGAAAACAGTTCTTAAAGTGGTAAATTCGAACACAGTTCTTAGAACGGTAAATTCGAAAGTCCAAGAAATTCATACAGTCAATTAGGAGAGACTTTCCTGATGTAAAGAATTTCTCGCAGACGTGACGTTACTGCTGATCCCAGCCGGAATCTGCCCTGTCCGCAGGATTCACGACGATGGAAATAAAACAGTTTAAAGGAACTGATCTTTTCCTCTGGAGAATAGACACTGTGCAATCCTTCCTGCTTTAGCAGAGGATATCTCAGATGCAGGTCACTATTTCTTGAACGAAGATTCAATAAAAGTCGATCCTCTCCAATACCGCCGAACGACATCAGCTTTACTCGACTCTGCGCATTCCTGTGCTTTATTAAGGTCTTCATTCTCCAATACTACTTACAGTAGAAAGTAAAACTCCACTTTAAAACGAAACTGCGTCACAAGAGGAATACGCAGCATAACTGAGTATCTGACGAACTAAACTTAAAACTAACTGCGTCACTTCAGGGGTCTCCCTTTTATACCCGTGGTGAATATGTCATCACGTGACCTCACACTGGCGGAAAAATTACATCACCCCACCATCACATGACCATTACTTCATGCTCATAAGATACTTAGTTACATCATGGTCATAAGACAGTCACAAGATATCCATGAGCTAAGGAACACCATACCATTCGGCAGACATTGCAACGTGGACTTTCGCGTCACTCGGAATTTGCACAGTGACATGACGCCAGTGCATTTGTTTTCTCAGACAATGAAGTTCTACCACATTCCTGCTGCATGTCCTTTGGTATAATGGTGACGCATGACAGAATAATCTTAAACCTTTGAAACTGATTAATACATACAAACACCATCAGTGTTAGCATCAACAATTTTAGACCACCGATTGTACTGCAGTGTATAAAGATGGATTTCCTCCATTTCTCGATCTCGGGTATCACGGTGCAGTAGCGGTTAGCCCAACGCTATTTCAGCTCTGGGTATTTGAGTTTCGATATCAATCACGACGTTTTGTAAGAGGATGTGAGTCCTCCCCATGGAATGCGTGGATTTCTTCAGCGTGCCCAAATTTTCAAAGATGTCCAAAGATGTACCTGAAGTAAGTTAATTGGTCATTCTTCCGTGATAGCAGTGGTATACAAAATTAGGACATACATTGATGGTGTAATTACAAGTGGGCTTTTCCCGTTGAGGTTGTGTGAGACTGGAACTAGAGTAATGGTTCAATGACGAAAGATAAAATGTACTATTTATAGTATGGCTTCTGCTCGTTTCAGCCGATCTACATGTTGTGTCAGGTGTCGCTTCTGGACAAAGAAACATATTTTGTCACTTCTAAGTCTTTCGCTCGGAGGAAGTACGAAACAATGTAAGGGAATTCGAAGTTACCCGTGGCAACAAAGATTTTATTTTTGCAGCTTTCCAAAACGTGACTCATTATCTCTCATCGGTGTTTCTATTGCTATTGCGGGGTCAATATAATACTCCAAATAGAGCGATTATTCTCTTTCTCTTTCTGGCTTATACCCATGAAGTCCTCCGTTCACACAGCTTCAATACGATTCCTGGTTAGAAACGCCATCTCCCACAGCTTTCATCCCACTCCTTTTCCCTTCTGAAGCACCCATCTCCTACATTCAGCAGCTATTCCCAATTTGTGACAGAGCCAGATTAATATAATGGTCTCCAAGTGGTGATCCATATTCCAAGTTTATCCCTCCTGTTCCTCAGACTTGTCACATTACGTTCAATACATTTCAACCCATCCTGATGATTTCATTTACATCCTATTCGCTGTCTATCCTTTCTAATAGCCTTTCCAGACATTCCAGTCACAGTACCCTCGACAAAGTCACTCTAAGATATGACCTGGCACTCCGGCTCCAAACTCCCTGTCAAATTCCTTAATTCTGTGATCGATACGTCGTCGTGGAAACGTCAGCTTTTTCCCAATGAAAGGCCCTTCCACCTCGTCCAAAGTAGAATGTTAAGCCAAAACTCGAGTTTATTGCCATATGAAGATCTACATGCATGCAGAACAGCAATGAAAAACTCTATTTCTGAAGCTTCAGGCGTATATGAGAGCCTTGAAGGTGAAAACGCATGCATAATCAGGAAAGAAAACACTTAGACTAAAGTGACAGTCCTTTTTAAAAACCATCTTCATAACTACATATATTTGCACGGCTGGAATGAATACCGATGAATACGCAGCAAAAACACATAACAACAAATACCAGACACGCACAAGAAAAAGTTTCGAGCTTCAGCTGGATGATCTCAGGTCACTAATATGCAGGAATATTGTTCCTGACCAGCCCGTTAACAAGGTGCATGTGGTCATAAGGACCAAAGCAACAGCTATTTCGAATGCAATTAAAGCCTGAAGAAATTCAGAGGATGGAAATCTGAAAAATAAAATTAATTGGACAAACTGCAATGCTTAATCGAACTGTAAAAGGGTTAGACTGGTGATTAGTTCTGTTTCTGTTTGTGTAGCTCATTCTTGAGCAATTTTTAAAAACTATATGAAAATCTGATGGATTCTAGTTGACATTCACTCTTCTGAGTTACTCTTTCATCAGCCAAAATGAACAGGATTTTAATGATGTGTGGGTCAACAGTCCAGGATGAAAATATATAATTAAACCGTAGTTTATTTATCTGCCGAATCAACCTATCGGTTTGAAATTAATTATTCATACAATGAGATATATAAAAGCAGTCGTGTGAGGTGCTGCACATCTAAAATGAACTGCCGAAGGTTTCTGTTAAGATAAACCAATCTGGTTTGTATTTTGCTTAGAAAGTAACCCATTTAACGTAAATATATATTCCAACCCATTCTTCAGCTCCTCCCTGAATTTCTTCTGTGTCAGTCCGTAGATAGACGTGTTAGTGCAAGTACTGAGAAACTCCAGCATAAAGCCAACCTGTTGTAAGATATATCTTGGGTTGGTGTGGTATCTGTCTGCGTAGGTATAATTTTCCGCTTGCCACTTAAAAAAAAATACAACATTGGGTGTCCACAGTAAAATGAATTTTGTTGATATAGCGAACAATAAAACAATTGATTTTCTCCTGTTCTCCAACTCTGCATCCTTCTGATTCTCGCTAATATTCCGAAGTGCCCGGCGGACTTTATTTGCCGCTATAATATGCCTGGCGGTTAATACATTAAATAGCGACATTAAGCAGATTGGTAATACCGGAGACGAAATCTGGTAACTTAACTCGTATGCTCTCCACAATGGTGATGTTAAGTATGCCATTGTGACGACACAGCGTTTAGATTGCAGAACAAAATAAAATGGTATAGGTTTAGCGCAACAGACCATGCACACAATTACAACAACCACAATCGCTGTTTTCTCGGTGCAGTATCTTTTCCTCAGCTTCTGACAGCAAATGGCGATGTAGCGATCGAAAGAGAAGGCGACCGTCAACCAAACGGAACAGTCAGCGATTGCGACACGCAGAACAATCATCACAGCACAACCCGGAGGTCTGAACAAGAAATTAACAAACAAGTAGATAAAATTAATTTGTTCGAATATAACAACCACGACGACGACATTCAAATCTGCTACTGCCATTGCCACCAGGTAGCGGGTGATGCATTTTGAAAGGCCACATTTTCCTCGGGATAGGATCACAATCGCGGCGAAATTAACTGAAATAAAAGATAAAAAATGTTATTTCTTCCCCAAGCACCCACGTTGGCGTCTATGAATTCAATTGCTCAGTAAAAATAACATTCTGGGTCGGCCCACTGACCAGCCACATTGCATGAGAAGTGCTCTTGCGCAGATGCGTTGGGACGCGGGTGCCCGCTAAGATTGATAGTGCACTAAATAGGTGCACCAGATAACTCGTCAGAGTTCAAAAGACAAGAAATAAACCTGGTTGCCGAGTAGGGTTTTAAATAAGAACCGAGAGCCTTCCGCTCGTTCTGTCAGCCAGGGTACCTGTTGCCCCTAGCTCTATCGCAGGGTACAACGAGCGCATTCCCATCGTTTAAAGTTGTTCGTGACTTACGAGGAAGAGATCATAAATTGGGGTTATTTATTTTACATGCACCTTATTTAACGTTATGGTGTTGCTTTAAATAGATTACTGCAGCTGGAATATATATATTTTAAGTTGTATCTTTAAGCTCACTGCAATATACTGCATCTGTCTGCGGAGATAGTTGAGTTGACAGAGAAAACCCTCTGATCTCACGAGATGCTAAACAGCTATCACGGATCTCCTGGAAAGGGAATCATATCATTTCTGTTCACAAGAGCCGTCGCTCTGCAGCTGTTCTGCCCAGCAGGGCGGAGAGAGCATCAAATTCAACAAAACTGCGGCTTGTGACACTGCTTACGGGACAAAGTTATGCTTGTTTAAAGAAACGCAGTCAAATGAAGACACTCCGTTAAATAGAGACGAAAACAAATCAACACAGTAAAGACACATCTAGTAAAGACACATGTCAGTAAAGACACAGGTTTCCAGCAAGTACTTAGCAGAATAACACAGGAGTAAAATTCGAAATTAATATACTTCAAAGCGATAATAACATCGTTAAGTAAATGCTGGGAATTCGAAAACATGATAAATTACATGTCCATTTGATTCTTTTTATTTCTATAGGCAAGCTACCAGTGGTAAATTCAGTATTCAAGACAGTACATGCCTTCATCCGTGACACCTCAATGACAAGTACTTGCGTATTAAGAGTATAATCGTATCTACGTTTGGGAAGACAACCGAGGGAAAACTCCATTGACACAGCGAGGGTGTAAAACCTGTCAAACATTACCGACTAAATCAATCACTGCCAGGAATTGTCTCGCTGTATTCTTTTCCGCTCTTTTAGCGGTCGTTGCCGGCTGGTGGATACAATTTTGTTGGACCTGCCCGATGGTAGCTGGATATTCGGAAGTATATTGACAACTTTACTCAATTACAACAGTTAAGTAACACCAATTATACTGCAGAACGTAATATCAACATTTTCTTCAAATACAGTTCCCATTCTTTTGAAATAATACAACTGAGTGAGCATCTCGGTGGCAAGATAAAGCAAATGTCGAACGCCGTAAGTGAAATGCATTAGAGGGAAGCACGAAGGTACCAGACGGTTCTAGCGCCTTACTTGGAATACCGACAGCTGCGAGGACAGGATAGTAAATGGTGACGATGTTGAAAATTGCTGGATATCCCATGTTTTATCTGAAGTCGCTCTGATCTGAATAAGGTGCTCTCACACTTCTCAGTATCTTTCTTCACGGAGTGCTTGTACACAAGGAGTATCGTAATTTTGTACGAATACCTCTTAAATCAGTTTATCGACAAACCAATGAACAAACCTCTCGTTTGAACTATTTTTATCGTTGTGAAATTGTGCAATAAATTTAATTCTCCAGGTGATAGTACTTGAATGTTGTTTGGGAAGAGCTTCCATGGCGAGTGTTGCATGTTCTATTCTGCATCATGAAGTCTGCACCGACTGACCAAGGGAGTTTTCTCCACTGATCCCATATTTATTTTAATAACAAGTTGCAACGTATTCAATTCCTGGTGATCTTCACCATTGGAAATATCATATCTATTGAGAGTATTCATTGTTCAATGTCACATGTGATAAAATGTCGCTGGAAGCCGATAGCCTAGCTGGAGTATAACTCTCAGTTAACTGGAAGCGACAGTCAAACTCTGCTATGATACAAAATAAAATGTTCAGCTTATCCCTTCATGCTCGGAATATCGGCAAGTGCAGTCAACCTAAGAACCACCTGCGATATTCCTCACAGACACCTATTGTAGGTAAGATATGACTGACCGTGGTTCTGTACGAGGAAGCACGAAGATACCAGACGGTTCTAGCGCCGTCTGGTTACTCTACAGGAACCATGTATTCACTGCTTGCTTGTCGGAATTCGCCTTTTTTGCCGATGTCACGAATACATCAGTAATAGCAACTTTCTGAAACATCTTTAGTGAGAATCTATCGTCACCCTGGTATCCATAACGTTGTTTCATGTTGTCAGATTGATTACCAAAGGGAATTTAAATCTGTCCGACACTCATGGTTAGGAGAGGTTATATATAAGCATATAACAATTACAGCACGGAAACAGGCTTTCTTAGCCATTCTAGTCCGTGCCGAACTCGTACTCTCACCTAGTCCCACCGACCTGCATTCAGCCCATAACCCTCCATTCCTTTCCTGTCTATATATCTATCCAATTTAACTTTAAACGTCTGCATCGAATCTGCCTCAACGACTTCTGCTGGAAGCTCGTTCCTGACAGTTACCACTCTCTGAGTAAAGTTCCCCCTCATGTTACCCCTAAACTTTTGCCGTTTAACTCTCAACTCATGTCCACTTGTTTCAATCTCCCCCACTCTCGAAGGAAAAAAAAACTATCCACATCAACTCTATCGATCCCCCTCATAATTTTAAATACCTCTATCATGTCCCCCCCTCAACCTTCTACGCTCCAAAGAATAAAGACCGAACTTGTTCAACCTTTCTCTGTAACTGAGGAGATGAAACCCAGGCAACATTTTATTGAATCTTCTCTGTACTCTCTCAATTTTATTGACATCTTTTCTATAATTTGGTGACAAGAACTATGCAGAATACTCCAAATTTGGCCTCGCCAATGCCTTATACAATTTCAACATTACATCCCAACTCCAATTTTCAACGCTGTGATTAAGAAAGGCCAGTATACCAACAGCTTTCTTCACCACCCTATCCACATGAGATTCCACCTTCAGGGAACTATGCACCATTATTCCCAGATCCCTCTGTTCTACTGCATTCTTCAATGCTCTACCATTTACCATGTATGTCCTATTTTGATTATTCCTACCAAAATGTAGCAACTCACATTTTTCAGCATTAAACACCATCTGCTATCTTTCAGACCACTCTTCTAACTGGCCTAAATCTCTCTGCAAGGATCTTAAAACATCTAAACTACGCTTATATTGCACTGCTGATTATGAATGCAACCAGCGAAAAACCGAAAAAGATACAGCAGAATTCAAGTCCGACGAACGACTCAGTAGGCTACGACTGCTGTTAATGTTTCTCAGGGTAGCAGTCCAGTACAACTGAGCTCCACTGAAGCAGTTAACAGAGGAAGACTCGCGTGTATTGGACTTTAGAATTCAACATATTCATAATGCCTCCAGCAGAATTGCAGTCTGTCGGAAGAGTCTGGGTGACTCTAAGCCACTATGGCTTTGTCGAACTTTCTCATTTTTTGACTGAGATGAACACAGCGCATCCAATCAGAAAGAACCAAAGGAATTACATCTTGACACACCATTATATACGTACGCATATTATATACATGGAAAATTTGAAATTATAAGTTCCTACGTGAGCAAAGCAAATCTAAAAATATGATTCAAATAGTAGAAGTAATTTATAAAGACAGAAGCATGAATTTTGAACTGGATAATTGCAGGGTATTAAACATAAAGAAAAGTGCAATAAAGCTCATTGAATATAAATTCGAGGGACAGGGTAGGACAACTGATGGATCAATATGAAACACGTGTATCTGGGAAATCAAAAAGGAAATAAAATATATCACAGTGCGTAAACGGGATAATGTTCGATGTAAATTTCTTGAAGGCTTCGAAAAATATACCAAACAGAGCTCAATTCTGAAAATACAGCAACGGCCATACAGGAGTGTACTTGGCTGTACCCGTACCTCAGGCTTTATCTGTCATGATCCGGTCCGTGAAGTCCACATTCCGGTTCACGGTCCGTGGACTCAGGACTCCGGGTCGTCCAGCCCTGCTTTGTTTTGGTTGAGTTAATCATAGGCACCTCCTTCCCATCTTGCGGCTTGGAATATAAGTAGCTTTGGGGCTTAGTGTGGGCTGCTGGTTTCACTTGTCAAGATCCCCTGGGAGCAAGCTGCCAGTGGAAGGATAGAGCGACCACTTGACATCTTTAGGCCGCGTTGGGGAACCATTCCCTCATGGAGCCTTGCTGTCAGTAGTTGGAGCTATCTTTGCTGTATTGATTCGGCTGTTTCCCGGGCCAGCTGAGTGGCTGCCAGCCACTCCGAGCTAGGTAGGGATCCGACTGTTTCTGTAGCCAGCTGAGCTTCCTGACCGAACTGCCATTCGGAGCAACCCCGATGCAGAGATGGAACTGTCCGTCGTTCTTTGGTGTTTGTCTCGTCTTGTCCTCGCCTCCGTACGGTTAGTGAGGCCGTCCTGCCGTTGTCCTGCGGGGGAACCTGTTTTGTCTTGTCTTGTCTTTGCCTCTGTTGGTTAAGTCCGGCCGTTCTGCCGTTACCCGACGGATGGTCTGGTCACACCTTGGTGTGGAGAAGTAGATGAGTCCCGGTTTGTCTACGTATAAGTCCCGGCTCTAAGTCTATGTACTGTCCTGTCTGATGTAGGTGTCGTGTTATCGATGAGCCCCGGCTTGTCTACGTATAAGTCCCGGCTCTAAGTCTATGTACTGTCCTGTCTCATGTTGGTGTCGTGTTAACGATGAGTCCCGACTTTTAGAAGGTTAAGTCCCGGCTCTATGTTGATGTTCAGTTCCCACTGTCTCTGAGCTCCAGCCTCCGAGTTATCAGCCTCGACATTCCAAAATCCAAGACCCCAGCCTGCAGCCTCAAGATGCAAGACTCCAGCTAGTCCCCAAGCTCAAGATCCAAGACCGTACCATGTCTGCAAGCTCAAGATGCAAGACTCCAGCCAGTCCCCAAGCTCATGACCCAAGACCCCAGCCTCTCCAAGCTCAAGATCCAAGACCACAACCTGTATCCAAGCTCAAGACTCATGACCCCAGCCTGTCTCCAAGATCAAGATTAAAGACTCCAACCTGTCTCGAAGCTCAAGATCCAAGACTTCAGCCTGTCTCCAAGCTCAAGATCCAAGACCCCAGCCTGTCTCCAAGTTCAAGATCCAAGATCCCAGCCATGTCCTGTCCTGTAGTCATGTCATGTCCTTGGCTGATTCTGGGGTCCGAGCCCGAGGCAAGACCTAGTTTCTGAGTCCTTGTCCAGTCTCCTGCTCGGAGCCCAAGCCCATGTTCCTCGTTCATAGTTCCTTGTCCGGGTTCCCTGTCTAGTCTATGTGCCAGCCCAAGTCTGCGTTCTTGTCCCTGGCCTTGTCTGTATCCTGTCACGGCCCTACTCCAGTCAAGTCCTGTTCCTTGTACTTCAGAGTCTGTGCCTTGCATTTGGATCCGTTACCAATGCCCCCATTGTGACCTTACAAGCCTGAGAAGAGAAATAAGTAAAATAATCATTAAGTAAACAAGAAATATCGAGAACTTGTGATGGCGTGATTTTGAAAGTGTGTCCATGGATTTGGATAACATTTCAGTGAAATTAAGTGGAATTATCCCCTGTGGTTGAATAGCCTGCTGTTTGAAGAGTAATGACTATTCATGAAACTGATGGTGTCGATACTGCGACTCTGATATCTTCTTCATGGTGGCAGCAGCGAGAGCCTTGCAGGACCTGAACGGTGTGGATCCTAAATGATGAATGCTGTTCTCCTGAGTCAGCGCTCGGCCGAGATGGTCTTACTGGTACGGATGGCTTTATCTTCAACGTATGGGGCCGTATTTATTAGGTTTGGCGCCTGTGAACGGTGGAAGTTTTAAGGGAAAGAGGACTTTCTTTCACTAATGGCAAAACAATGTCAGGGAGCTTCTGCAGATTTCCTCGTGTTAGAGATTTCAAGACACTTCTGTCCAAAGGGCTTGATGGTAACGCATTAGTAGAAGGGATTTGTAGTTTGGATGAACGTTCGTTATTTATCTTAACCCCGAATTTAAACCATCTTTCTTCATATCTGCATGCAGTCTCACCACATCGTGCTTCGTCTCCTTGTTCTCCAGTTTATTATGTGCAGCAGAAGAGTGAACATGTTGAAGAGAGCAACGGTACACAGTGCGCCATGGGGAATGAACGAACATGAAGGTATGTACATAGAGAGCTGGAGATCTGAAAGAGGTAGAGGGAGAGGAATGATCAGGAGGATATTTCTAGTGAACTGACAGAAAGAGAGAGAGATAGTATCTCTGTCAGCACATACATGACATTTGTAGAGTAACTGCCGCATCGTAAAGAACCAGGGTCTGTCACTTCTTACCTACAACTGGTTGTCTGTGAGAAACATTTCCGGTCGTGCTCATGTTGACGGTAATTGCTGATGTTACAAGCATGCAAGGATAAGCTAAGCAGTTTCTATCATATCATATCGGCTTTTGACTGTCGCTCCCAATAATAAAGCAAACGACGAGATAAAATGCCGGCTAAGCTATCGGTTTCCAGGAAGATTTTATCACATAAACAAGAGATAAAGAAAGGGAAGGTAGAGTATGAAAGTAAATTAGCACAAAATATAAAAACAGATGAAAAAAGTTTTTATAAATATATAAAGGAAAATAAGGTAGCTAAAGTCAACGTAGGTCCCTTAGAAGACGAGAAGGGAAAATTCATATTTGGTGATAAGGAAATGGCTGAGGCATTGAACCACTATTTTGTGTCGGTCTTCATTTGGATGACACGTCTAATATGCCAAAGAAGGATGTTTTGGACGAAATGGAAGGTAAGGACCTCGATAAAATCACTGTCACTAAAGAGATAGTGATGAGCAAACGAAAGGGCCTGAAGGTAGATAGGTCCCGTGGACCTGATGGAATGCATCCCAGGGTGCTGAGGGAGTTGGCGGAGGTTATAGTAGACGCGCTAGTAATCATTTACCAAAATTCTCTAGACACTGGGCAGCTCCCGGCGGGTTGGAAGACAGCAAATGTCACGCCACTTTTTTAAAAAAAGGATGTAGGCAAATAAGGGACAACTATAGGCCAGATAGCCTAACGTCCGTTGTCGGGAAAATGCTTGAAGCTGTCATTAAGGAAGAAATAGCGAAACATTTAGAAAGGAGTGGTTCCATTAGCAGACGCTGCATGGATTCAGAGAGGGCAGGTCCTGTTTGACAAACTTTTTGGAGTTCTTTGAGGACATAATGAGTGCAGTGGATAGAGAGGAACAGGTGGATGTCGAACATCTGGATTTCCAGAAGGCGTTCGATAAAGTGCCACACAAGAGACATAAATAAGATACGGATGCATGGAGTCGGAGGATGTGTATTGGCATGGTAGTGGATTGGTTAACCAATAGAAGGCGGAGAGTTGGTATAAATGGGTGTTTCTCCGGTTGGCAGTCAGCGGTGACTGAGGTGTGGCAGGGGTCGGTACCGGGTCCGCAGCTGTTTACCATTTACATTGATGATTTGGAAGTGGGGAATGAGTGTAGGGTAGCACAATTTGCTCATAACACTAAGCTGAGTGAAAAAACAAATTCTACAGAGTATGCGGAGATCTGTAGAGGGATATGGACAGGTTAAGTGAGTGGGCCAAGGTCTGGCAGATAGAATACAGCGTTGGTAAATGCGAGATCATCCACTTTGGAATGAATAATAGAACTGCAGGTTATTACTTGAATGGTGAAAGACTGCAGAATGCTGTTGTGTAGAGGGGCTTGGGAGTGCTTGTGCATAAATCGCAAAAAGGTGGGTTGCAAGTGCAACTTTATTAAGAAGCCAAACGGAATGATGGCCTTCATTGGTAGAGGGATTGTATTCAAGAGCAGGGAGGTCATACTGCAAATGTACCGGGTACTGGTGAGACCGCTCCTGAAATACTGTGTGCCGTTCTGGCCTCCATACTTGAGGAAGGATAAACTGGCTTTTGAAGCAGTGCAGAGGAGGTTCACCAGATTGGTAAATAAATGTGTGTGGATGCTGTGTGGTGTACCCCACCCCGGCAAATAACAGACAAAACACCATATACGATTAATTGATTACAATTTATAGATAGTACTGGAACTATATAATTAAAAGAGATAAAATATAAAAGGAAAATAATACGCGCCAAACTTATCCAAGTTCAATCTCTTCGTGCACAAACAGTTGGAGCTCTAGTAACGATCCTCTTTTCACCATTCCATCCCCTCTGACCACCTCAACCCGCCGCCTGGGACCAACCACGGTGGTCGACCAGACGCTCCACACGAGTCTGTCTCTGTCTCCTCTCCTCGCCGAAGACCATGGTCCTCGGACTGCTGCTCGGGGTCCGACCCCGTTAGCCGGCTCACAGCACCGCGTCCACTCTCTTTCTCCCCATCGAGCCTTCTGCCCCAAAAAACCGCACATCACAATATCTTACGGACACGTTACAAAAAATAATATCTATCCCAATTGTTTCGTTCTGTCTCTTATCAACAATGTAACCCAAACAATCTACTCGCGAGAGAACCTTCTCAGCAGTTAACATAACAAAGAAGCCATTTTAATTAGCCTATGCAGTAACATAAAAGAAGAAACCTCTTACACTTGCATACCTTTATCACAATTTCTCCGAGATTTGACGCTCCAGCCTGGTTCCAAACTGCCTGCTAAATTCGTATACCTCGGGATAGATACGTCTTCGGGCATACGTTAGAAGTTTTCCGAAGGAAGGGCAAACCTCCTCGTTTAAAATAGAATGTCAAGCAAAAAGTCGAGTTTACAGTCATATGCACAAAGACATGTATGCAGTGGTGGAATGCAAAACATACTTGCTGGAAAATCACGCGTATACACTCGCGTTCAGAAAAAAAAACAGACAAATACAAAAAAATAAAGACATACAGAAGAAAGTCAAAGTCTAGTATTTTATCATATTCACAATTATATATATGGACAGATGGAAAAGCACATCGCAGCAATTGCATAGCATTCCAAGAAAACATCATTCCCAACTGAATGATGTCAAATTACATATATACAGGAATATTGTTCCTGATGAGTGTACCTTCAATGCATATGTTATCGTAAAGACTACAACAGTAATTTCAAAAACTATTAAACTCCAATAAATTCCAGAGGAAGGAAATCTGAAATACTAAATTTAAATAGACAAAACAATTGTGTTTCTTGTTCCGTAACTCATTCGTCAACATTTGTTGGAATAACAAATGGATTCTCGTTGACATTCATTCATCTGTGTAGCTCTTCTGTCAGCCACATTGAGCCGGAGGTATATAATGTATGGGTAAATAGTCCAGTTTCGAACAATCAAATCGTCTTTGCTTCATCTGCTGAATGAATTTTCCCTATTGAAGGGAATCAAGCATACAGTTAGAAGTAAACACAGCGGTGTGCGAAGCAGCAATTTGAAAATCAACTCTTCCGAAGATTAGCGTTAAAATCTTGTTAGCATTTTATTGACAAAGTAACCCATTTAATGTAAACACGTATTTGAATCCATTCCTCAGCTTCTCCCTGAACTACTTCTGTGTTAGTCCATACATATACGTGTTGGTGCAAGTGCAGAGAAATTCCAGCATAAAGCCAACCTGCTGGAGGATATATCTTGGGTTGGTGTGGTATCTGTCGTGTAGGTATAATTTTCCACTTGCCAGTTCAAAAAAAAAATACAACCCTGGATGTCCACAGCAAAATGAAGTTAGTTGATATAGCGAACAACAATATAATTGATTTTCTCCGGTTCTCCGCCTCCGCATCCTTCTGGTTCCCGCTATTCTTCCGAAGTGTCCGGCGGACTTTATTTGCCGCTATGATATGCCTGGCGGTTAAAGTGTTAAACAGCAACATGAAGCAAATTGGTAGCATTGCCGTCAGAATACTATCACCTAACTCGACCGCTCTCCACAAGGGTGACGTTAAGTACGCCGGAGAGGGCACACACCGTTTAGGATGCACAGCAAAATAAAATGGTTTAGTTCTAGCATAACACGCTATGCACACAGTTACCACCATCAAAATTGCTGTTTTCTCGGTGCAGTATCGTTTCCGCAGCTGTTGACAGCGGACGGCGATGTAGCGATCGAAAGTAAATGCAACCGTCAACCAAACGGAACAGTTTGAGTTTGCAATGCGCAGAAAAATTATCACGGCACACGCCGGAGTTCGGAACAAGAAATTACCAAATAAATAGATAAAATTAATTTGATTGAATATGACAGCAACGATGTTGACCATCAAATCTGCCAGTGCCATGGCCACCAGGTAGTAGGTGATGCATTTAGAAAGGCCACATTTTCCCCCGGAGAGGATCAGAATCGCCGGTAAATTAACTGAAAGAAATAATGAAGCATGTTACACCATGTTAATAAAGCACGCAGAGTTACACCAGTCAAATCACACTAAATATATTATAGAACATAATATTAGCATTTTCTTCTCAGACAGTTCCCTTTTTTCAGAAATAATATGGTTTCTATGGTTTCTATCATGGATGGGAGAGTATGGAGGGATATGGTCCGTGTGCAGGTCAGTGGGATTAGGCAGAAAATGGTTCGGCACAGCCAAGAAGGGCCAAAAGGCCTGTTTCTGTGCTGTAGTTTCTATGGTTTCTAATACAATTCAGTGAACATCACGGTGGCAAGATAAAGCGAATGTCGCACGCCGTATTTAGAATGCATTAGACAGAAATACTAGTCAGTCAGTTCTGGCACCTTACCTGGAATACCGACAGCTGCGAGTAGAGGATAGAAAATTCTGACGATGTTGTAAATTGCTGGATACCCCATTTTTTATCTGAATCAACGATGAGCTGTACAAGACACTCACACACCTCTCAGTCCCTTCCTTCAAGGAGTTCTTTACACAAGCAGCAGTGTAAGTATCTCTTATATCATTTTATCTTCAGACCACTGAACAAACACTTAGTCTGAACTATTTTTATCATTATGAAATTGTGCAATATATTTAACCCTACAGGTGATAGTTCTTGAATGTTGTTTGGGAAGAGATTCCACTGAGAACGCTGCATGTTCTACTCTGCATCACGATGTCTGCACCGACTACCAAAGTAGTTTTTTTGCATTGATATCTTACTTATTTTATTTACAAGTTATAACTCATTCACATAAACAACTGGGAATACCCGGCCACTGGGAAAAGTATTAAGTGAGTTTAAGGTCGCATGTGTTTGAAAACTCTGCGCATGCTCGTAACATCAACAATAAAAGTACCCACAGAAACGAAGACATGCAATCACCTGAGGTTCAAATGTATATGCTGCAAGCGGGTATAAGAAATACTCACTTCTGGAAAAGAGCTGTCATAATACTATTGATAGTTATTGGTATAAAAATGTTACCTGTTGCATCCCCACATTTTTATGCATATCAACATTTTTCTTCAAAACCTTGAAAAGGTTCCGAATTTTTGACGGAAGGAAAATCATATTTGTTAATTAAATTAACAATTACAAATAATCCATCAAGATATCGTCCTATTGCATGTTTCCTAACCATTTATACATTTGTAAATTTATGTATTTCGCTGCTAATCGATACTAACTTCGATTCGATAAAAGAAGAAAATGTATAATTGCTTTTCTGTCAGGGTGTGCTCCCTTATTCTTTTCTCAACAGACTTACTACAAGGCAGTGGGGCTACTTGCCCATAGCTGGGCCAGTGGTTGACGGGCTCCAGGGCGTGTCCAAACAGTGGTGGGCCTGCACGCCACATCTCTGGGGCGCACTGCTGCTCCAAGATTCCCTGTAGTTTAGCCTGGGACCGTAAGATAGCCAGTTTTCGTGTGTGGCCCCGAGGAGGCACTGCGGGCTCCTTTGACGTGGAGAGGCTCTGTACTGGCAGGAGGAGGCTTACACACTCGGCTCCACTTTCCATCCTCTATTAATAGGGCTAGCCAGCGGCAATAGCTGTAAGCAGAGAGCACTATGCGGCATACAGCATGCAGCATGCATTAACTGCAAGCACTACAACACTACCGCACTAGACGCTTCATAGACACCCTGTGAGAAAATACTCCCACCCACACACTGACACACTTCTACAGTACCCAGAACACCATCACCCTTCGTGGCATCTATTAATTTCTGAACACACCATTTGAATTGCTCATTTTAATCATTTACGAACCTCTCAAAGAGCAGGGATCGCAGAGGAGATTATCAATGAACCACTCGTCACTCACCTCTTGACAGAATACGCCCCATCTGTTACTACACTCTGCCTTCTGTGGCTAATATAATCAGGAATACAGGCAATCAGGTTTCTATGGATCACATGCCTCTAACGTTCTAAATGAGATGATCATGGTAAAGCTTGCTAATATCCATCGACACAATATTGGTTTCATTTCATTAATTTGTTGTCCCGACCTCCTTTCTGTAATCAGTCAGGTTCGTAAGACACGTTCTGCACATCACAAAACTAATGCGAGTATCAGTAACCAGGCGAAGCTTCTCGACGAAGGTCCAGACGAACGGTGTCAGCCCGAAACTTTGACTGATCGTTTCCACGGATGCTGCCCGACTTGCTGAGTTCCTCCAGCGTATTGTGCGTGTTGCTTCGACCCCCAGCATCAGCAGTGTATTGTGTGTTTACGAAGCTTCTCGAAATGCGCGTAAGTCGTGTCTCCAACAATCGTCTCCCTTTGATTGGCCAACATTAATGTAAAGCGAACTTGTCTTCAATTCCCAGCATTTTGCGTATTAACTTTCTTGAACAAACGAGAAATAACATTTGTCGTCTTTTCCTCCATAGCTGCTGCTCCGGTGGGCAGTGAGAATATAAGAATCATCACAAAGGCACAGAAATGTCGTCCTTAGTTCCCGTAGTAACGGGGAGAACATTTATCCGGCTCCGGGGGCGTAGTAAGCGATTTTTAAAAATTGTTTTACTTGTTTTAGGACATCATCTTTAATAGCTTCAATATGTTACAGCTTATTGGTCTTCGATGCTGATCTCACACCCCGTCGTCCGTTAAATTCTTAGGGGAACAATCTTTACACACGCAACCCCTGCCATTTACTACGACTCTGGGCACAAATTTCCCTGGATTATCCTTTATCGGTTACACTCTTACTCCAGTCACACTCCTGATCTTCATCTACGCACAGAACGCCTTTTAACCCTACTCGTACGTTTCACTTCATGCCTCCTCTAAGCTGTCCTAAATCCCTTCATAATCCCATCCCTGATTAGCTTATAACTCCTGTGCGCACTGAGTGATACAAGTTTTGTATCCTTTTTCTTACTCTTGACTAAATGCTCCACTTCTATTTGTTAACTGCGTTTCGGTTACCACCCCATCCTTTCCCTGCCTCATTGTGGCAATGTCTCCGTGTATCTACAAGTAATCTTCAAACTTATATGACTCTTTTTGTTCTCAGTTTACGCACACATGTTCTGACTACTGACAACCTCAATAAAAAACGTTTCCATGCGGTCTGCTCAAACGTTTTTGTAGTGAAGGTCTCAGAGTTGATAGATGGATAGATAGTTGCTCTATTGAGTCCAAAGTAAAATTACAGTGTGTCAGTGGCATTACTGTAAGTGCACAGATAAAATATTAGAAGACTCGTAGAAGGAATCAAAATAAGTTACCTAAAACAAACTAACAGGAGGGGTCATCAATTCCGCGGCTCTTGGTTGACTCATAATAGAGCCCAATGGTCGATGGTAAGAATAACATAATAGAGCGCAGTTGTCCTAAACTACTACTAAAATTGCTCTTTTATTCAATCAAGGTGGCATGTGGAGGATGAGAAACATTGTCCAGAATTCACAGGATTTCGGTAGTGTCATTCGTTGTACCAAAGCCTCTAGAGTGTCAGGTTCGAATCCTCTTTGATCAGTTGCGTAAGCCTGTTAGTATCACCTGTTTTGATTCCATTGACGCAGCACACCACCGCATAGAAGATGTTATTGTCGACAACAGACTGGTAGAATATGTGAAGGAGAGGCCAGCATACTCCAAAGGACCCGAGTCTCCTCAGGAAGTAGAAGCCACTCTGTCTATTCTTCTGTACAGTCTCTGTGTTAGTGCTTCACTAAAGTCATCATCCAGATGCATAGCCAGGTTCTCGTAGGTCCTCACCATCAATAGTAACAGGGAACAGTGCAGACTTAGTCTTCATATAGTCCATCACCACGCCTTTTGTTTTACCTACGCTGAACTGCTGATGAATCAGGCTGCACCATTTGACAAAATCCTCAACCAGTGCCCTGCATTTATTCTCCCGACCTCTCTTTATACAGCCAACTATTAGTGAGTCTTCAAAGAATTTCTGCAGGTACAATTGTGGTCAATGTCTCGGAAATGCTTACTCACCGACAAATCTGTCACCTGACCAGCTCATTGTTATGTATGTCTTCTACTCTTTTCGGCCTATTTACATATTGTGTCAGGTATCGTTCTTGGACACACGAAACACATTTTGCCCTTTATAAGCCTTTTTCCCTTAGAAGAAGCTTGTAAATTTTAGGGAATTTGAAGCCCCCATAGCAACAAACATTTTATTATTGCAACTTTCCATAACCTGGCCATAACCTGGCCTCCTATCCGCTCCTCTGTGTTTTTGTTGCTAATCAGGGGTCGGTATAATACTAATAATATATAGTGAAAGAGCTCTTGCTCCCTCCCACTTTCTGACTTCCACCTCTGATGTTGCAAGGGGGCGCTGGAAGCGGACCCAAATGTAAGACACAGACACTGAATCAGTATGAGCGGGACTATGTTTATTAAGAATACTAGTGAAACCAAGACGCGAGGACAAAATCTCAACCTGGGAAGTGAACGTAGAATAACAAACCGGAAAACCTGGACTAGGACTTGGGACTTGGACTTGACTGAGAACTCGGATCTTGGCAGGTACCTGTCACACTGACAGGGGCATTGGGAGCAAGGGTGGACCCAAATGCAAGACACATCTTGTGAGGTTAATTAAATTTAGTTTATTGTTCGATATCAGGAGAGCAAGGCAGGAGCAGGAGTAGTGAACTGGACAAGAACTGAGGACTACGACTAGGCTGGGACCAAGAGTCTGGCTTAGGGGTCGGAATCGGCTCCGAGAACTAGAGGTGACATGAAGAGGCTAGGGTATGGACTCCGAGCCCGAGACTGGGCTCGGACCCCAGAACCAGGGATTGACATGATATGGGCTAGGGAGAGGAGGAACATGGAAAACAGAGCCTCGGTCTCGGGAGAGCAGGTAGATGGAATCATAGACACATACACAGAACATAGAGTCGGGACCCCTCCTTGGGTACAGGACATAGGGCCGGGACTCACACACAGAACAAAGAGCCGGGACCCCTCCTTGGGTACAGGGCATAGGGCCGGGATTCATGACCCTCCGCGGGGCAACGTCAAGAAGGACTGACTTATCCCACGGAGGCGAGGACAAGATATGACTCCCCGCGGGGCAACGGCAGGACGGCCTGCCTTACCCCACGGAGGCGAGGACAAGACAAGACAAGACAACACGAATGAACACCAGAGAGAACCTATCTAGCTCCGGTGATGGAGCTAGACCGAAGTGCAGGCGGGGGCTGCAGACGAGGGTCAGAGACGAGAGGGGCAGAGAAGGGATTCAGACAAGGTGGTAAGACAGGAATCACAAACTGCCAGGGCAGGACTTGACTTGGTGCTTGAATGCCGCCAGGGAAAGGACTTGACTTGATGCTTGAATGCCGCTAGGATCAGGACTTGACATGGTGCTTGAATGCCGCCAGGACCAGGACTTGACTTGGTGCTTGAATGCCGCCAGGACCAGGACTTGACTTGGTGCTTGAATGCCCCCGGAGCCAGGACTTGACTTGGAACTTGAATGCTGCAGGAGCCAGGACTTGACTTGGAGCCTCCGGGAAGTTGGGAACTCTCGACTCGGCCCGGGAACAGTAGACAGCGGTTCTTGATTCCCTCTGGCGGGTTAACTGACGGACCCACCTCGGTGTGGAAACTTTGCAGGCTCGATTCGGCGAGGTAACTGGACAGGGTTGCTCCGGTGAGGAAAGGCGAATTACCGGCACTCGCTTCGGCAGAGACTAGGCTTGCTCCGTCCCGGTGACATCGGCACACCATACCTCAGGCGACTTTGCAGACGGTCCCGCGCCGAACGGCTGAAAGCCGGAGACTATAAACTACCGGTTAGGCCAAGCGTTAATTGCCTGTAATCACCAAAGTCGTGGGACACGGAATCAACGGTCCGGATCGTAACATAAACAAGGTGAACTTAAAGGGACCACGACCCAGACCATGACAGTACCCCGCTCCCTATGTGAGCCTCCAGGTGACCAACAGATTTGCTTGTATTATCGATGACCCGGGTGGGTGGAGGGGGATTTAGCCGGCGGGCAGAACAGAACAACAACACCTTGACTTTCAGGCTGAGAAGAGTTTGGAAAAACAGTTTGTGTTTGCAGGGTCTATGTTTGGCGAGAGCGTTCTGTCACAATGCCGGTGGCATTAGGAGCAAGGGTGGACCGAAATGCAAGACACATCTTGTGAGGTTAATTAAATTTAGTTTATTGTTCGATATCAGGAGAGCTAGGCTGGAGCAGCAGTAGCGAACTGGACAAGGACTGCGGACTACGACTAGGCTGGGACCAAGAGTCTGGCTTAGGGGTCGGAATCGGCTCCGAGAACTAGAGGTGACATGAAGAGGCTAGGGTATGGACTCCGAGCCCGAGACTGGGCTCGGACCCCAGAACCAGGGATTGACATGATATGGGCTAGGGAGAGGAGGAACATGGAAAACAGAGCCTCGGTCTCGGGAGAGCAGGTAGATGGAATCATAGACACATACACAGAACATAGAGTCGGGACCCCTCCTTGGGTACAGGACATAGGGCCGGGACTCACACACAGAACAAAGAGCCGGGACCCCTCCTTGGGTACAGGGCATAGGGCCGGGATTCATGACCCTCCGCGGGGCAACGTCAAGAAGGACTGACTTATCCCACGGAGGCGAGGACAAGATATGACTCCCCGCGGGGCAACGGCAGGACGGCCTGCCTTACCCCACGGAGGCGAGGACAAGACAAGACAAGACAACACGAATGAACACCAGAGAGAACCTATCTAGCTCCGGTGATGGAGCTAGACCGAAGTGCAGGCGGGGGCTGCAGACGAGGGTCAGAGACGAGAGGGGCAGAGAAGGGATTCAGACAAGGTGGTAAGACAGGAATCACAAACTGCCAGGGCAGGACTTGACTTGGTGCTTGAATGCCGCCAGGGAAAGGACTTGACTTGATGCTTGAATGCCGCTAGGATCAGGACTTGACATGGTGCTTGAATGCCGCCAGGACCAGGACTTGACTTGGTGCTTGAATGCCGCCAGGACCAGGACTTGACTTGGTGCTTGAATGCCCCCGGAGCCAGGACTTGACTTGGAACTTGAATGCTGCAGGAGCCAGGACTTGACTTGGAGCCTCCGGGAAGTTGGGAACTCTCGACTCGGCCCGGGAACAGTAGACAGCGGTTCTTGATTCCCTCTGGCGGGTTAACTGACGGACCCACCTCGGTGTGGAAACTTTGCAGGCTCGATTCGGCGAGGTAACTGGACAGGGTTGCTCCGGTGAGGAAAGGCGAATTACCGGCACTCGCTTCGGCAGAGACTAGGCTTGCTCCGTCCCGGTGACATCGGCACACCATACCTCAGGCGACTTTGCAGACGGTCCCGCGCCGAACGGCTGAAAGCCGGAGACTATAAACTACCGGTTAGGCCAAGCGTTAATTGCCTGTAATCACCAAAGTCGTGGGACACGGAATCAACGGTCCGGATCGTAACATAAACAAGGTGAACTTAAAGGGACCACGACCCAGACCATGACAGTACCCCGCTCCCAATGGGAGCCTCCAGGTGACCAACAGATTTGCTTGTATTATCGATGACCCGGGTGGGTGGAGGGGGATTTAGCCGGCGGGCAGAACAGAACAACAACACCTTGACTTTCAGGCTGAGAAGAGTTTGGAAAAACAGTTTGTGTTTGCAGGGTCTATGTTTGGCGAGAGCGTTCTGTCACAATGCCAGTGGCATTAGGAGCAAGGGTGGACCGAAATGCAAGACACATCTTGTGAGGTTAATTAAATTTAGTTTATTGTTCGATATCAGGAGAGCTAGGCTGGAGCAGCAGTAGCGAACTGGACAAGGACTGCGGACTACGACTAGGCTGCGAACAAGGGTCTGGGCTAGGACTCGGAATCGGCTTCCAGAACTGGAGGAGACATGAAGAGGCTAGCGTATGGACTCCGAGCCCGAGACTGGGCAAGGACCCAGTACGTGAGTCTTGCCTCGGGCTCGGACTCCAGAACCAGGCATGGACATCACATGGGCTCGGGAGAGGAGGAACATGGAAAACAGAGCCTCGGGAGAGCAGGTACATGGAACCAGAGACACATACACAGAACACAGAGTCGGGATCCCTCCTTAGGTACAGGACATAGGGCCGGGACTCACACACAGAACTGAGAGCCGGGACCCCTCCTTGGGTACAGGACATAGGGCCGGGACTCACACACAGAAAAGAGAGCCGGATCCCTCCTTGCGTACAGGACATAGGGCCGAGACTCATGACCCTCCGCGGGGCAACGGCAAGACGGCCTGACTTATCCCACGGAGGCGAGAACAGGACACGACATGATTCCCCGTGGGGCAGCGGCAAGACGGCCTGACTTACCCAACGGAGGCGAGGAGAAGACAAGACAAGACCAACACGAATTGAACACCAGAAAGTACCTATCTAGCTCCGGTGATGGAACTAGACCGAAATGCAGGCGGGGCATGCAGACGAGGGCTAGATGCGAGAGGCGCAGAGAAAGGATTCAGACAAAGGGGTAGGACAGGAATCACAGACCGCCAGGGCCAGAACTTAACTCAGAACTGGGAAGCCGCCAGGACCAGGCCTTGACCTGGTGCTTGAATGCCGCCAGGACCAGGACTTGACTTGGTGCTTGAATGCCGCTAGGGACAGGACTTGACTTGGTGCTTGAATGCCGCTAGGGACAGGACTTGACTTGGTGCTTGAATGCCGCCGGGGACAGGACTTGACTTGGTGCTTGAATGCCGCTAGGGACAGGACTTCGCTTGGAACAGGTCTTCGCTTGGAACTTGAATGCCGCCGGAGCCAGGACTTGACTTGGAGCCTCCGGGAAGTGGCGAGCTCTCGACTCGGCCCCGGAACAGTAGACAGCGGTTCTTGATTCCTTCCAGCGGGTTAACTGACGGACCCACCTCGGTTAGGAAACTTTGCAGGCTCGCTTCGGCGAGGTAACTGGACAGGGTTGCTCCGGTGAGGAAAGGCGAATTACCGGCCCTCGCTATGGCAGAGACTAGGCTTGCTCCGTCCCGATGACATCGGCACACCGTACCTGAGATGACTTTGCAGACGCTCCCGCGCCGAAAGGCTGAAGGCCGGAGAATATAAACTACCGGTTCAGCCGAACGTTAATTGCCTCTAATCACCAAAGTCGAGGGACACAGGGAAACAGGGAATCAACGGTCCGGCTCATAACATAAACAAGGTAAATTTAAAGGGACCCCGATCCGGACCATGACAGTACCTGGGTCTTGACTTGGCTCTCGACTTGGAATTCGGACTTGGCTTGATCTGGAGCTCGGACTTGGCTTGACCTGGAGTTCGGACTTGGCTTGATCTAGAGTTCGGACTTGGCTTGACCTGGACCTCGCACTTGTCTTGACCTGGAGCTCGCACTTGCGTTGACATGGACCTCGCACTTGGCTTGACCTGGAGCTCGGACTTGCCTTGACTTGAATTCAGGCTTGACTTGACTTGGAATTCAGGCCTGACTTGACTTGGAACTCGGGCTCGGCTTGACCAGAACTCAGACTTGACTAGACTTGGACTCTTCTTGGACACAGAGCCAGGACTCAACCTTAAACACAGGACACAAAGCCGGCAGTCTTCTTGGACACAGGACACAGAGCCGGGAATCTTCTTGGACACAGAACACAAGCCGGGACTCTTCTTGGACACAAGCCACAGAGACAACCTAGAGCCCACGATGCTCAGTAGCTCCAATAATGGTCCAGTCTTATCACATTGGCTGAGGACACATGTTTCTGGTAACGAGTTTCTTGGTGTGGGATTCTGATGTCGAGCTTCCTGGATGAGTTATGATCTCGAGCTTCTTGGTGTGGGATTCTGACGGTGATTCTAACGGGAACGGCGCGGCAAAGGAATAGCTGGACCCCTAAGCTATTTATGTTGCAAGCCCGAAATTAGGATCAGCTGCCTGAATTAAGGCCCTCAACGGAAACAAGGGAGAACAGAAACAACTGGAATGCGGAATATACGAACCGAACCGTGAACCGGAATGCGAACTTTGAGGACCGCACCATGACACATGATATCCGCTGCTTTTACAGCTCCGAAACTATCCTCGGTGAGCAGTGCCTTTCGCCCACGTATGTTTCCTCAATCAGTTTTCTTTTTGAAACGTCTATCACCAAACGTTCAGCAGCCAATCCTAACTTTGTGACAGAGGCAGGTTAAAATAATGGACATAATGTCGGACCTCCAGGTGGTGATCCATATTCCAGGTTCATCGCTCTGGTTTCTCATTGTTGCCCAATTAATGTAAACACATATAAACCCACTGACCTGATTTTATTTACGCCCTATCCACTTTCCGTTGTTTCTCATATTCTTACTATGCTTTGCATCCATAGTGTCATGGTCTGGTCCGTGAAGTCCGTATTCCAGTTCAGGGTTCGGTCATCGACCCTTGCTCCAGGTTTTCAAGTCTACACCGTTTCTGTTCCTGTTGAGCACTGATTGAGGGAGCTGATTCTCGCTGGGGCTGGCTGCAAAAATACCTCCAGAGACCTGGGCGTGACTGCTGGATTGTTCTTGTCCTTACTCCCTGTTTCCCTTCCCCTGCCTTCTGTTTCCTCGCCTGAAGCCCTGCCTTGTCTTGCCGCTAACTTTCTCCTCGCCTCGCCTGTAGTCTTGTCTTGGAGCCACCCTGTACCTAGCTCCCTTCCTGTCCATTGCCTCCGCCGGGTAAGTCAGGCAGTCTGGCAGTTACCTACAGTTGGTTCTGTCCCTTCCTGTCCCTTGCCTTCGTCGGGTAGCCAGGCCGTCTTGCCGTTACTTGCGGTTGGTTCTGTCCCTTCCTGTCTCTTGCCTCCGTCGGGTGGATATCCACGCCCTGCCCAGGTGTACCGCGTCCTGCCCAGGAGGAGATTCAAGACCCCAAGCCTCGAGCCTCTCTCCAAGGCAAGCTTCAAGACCCCAAGCCTCGAGCCTCGCTCCAAGCCAAGCTTCAAGACCCCAAGCCAAGCTCCAAGACCCCAAGCCTTAAGCCTCTAGTCTCAAGCCTCGCCTCAAGTCTCTGGTCTCTAGCCTCGCCTCAAGTCTGAAGACTCCAGCCTCGTCCTGCCTGCCAGCAAAGTCACGTCCTTGCTCCTCACCCTGTATCCTAGTCCTGTCCCTAGTACTGCAGTGTCGGTGTCTCGCTCCCAGCCACCTCCTTATGACACACAGTTCCTTCACCAGAGCTCCTCCAAGATCAGACCCACCCCACTGGTGCCGAACAGCCCGTCAAATTCGTTTATCCTGTGATGGATGCGACGCCGTTGAGGGTCGGAAGGTTCCAAATGAAAGACCCTTCCTCCTCATTTAAAATAGCGTATCAAACAAAATGTCGAGTTTATAGTCATATGCACAAATACCTGAATGCAGAGGTGGAATGAAAACATACTTACTGAAGATTCACACATATATATGTGGCCTTCCGTAGAAATCCATACTTATGCAAAACATAAAAACATATGGAAGAATATGAAAGTCGAGTATTTCATCATATTCACAATTACATATATGCATGGATGGAAAAACATCAAATACGTAACATTCACAAGGAAAAGAAATATCGAGCCGCAACTGGATGATGTCAAATTACCGATCTGCGCAAACATTGTTTCTGATAATTGTGCATGTTATCTATAAGGACAAAAGCAACATCTATTTCAACAACTATTATAGTTTGATGTACACGAGAGGAGAGGAAGAAAATCTGAAATTATAAATTGAAATAGACAAAAAAAATCGAGTTTCTGCTTCCGTAATTCGTTTGTCAATAGTTGTTTGTATACTGTGTGGATGCCGGTTGACATTCATTCTTCTCTGTTGCTCTTCCATCAGCCACAAAGAGCAGGAGTTTCATCAGGTATCGCTTAATAGTCAAGGTACCAACAATCAAATCGTCGTTCTTTAATCTGCCAAATCAACTTGCCCTATTGAAGCTAATCAGTCATAGAGTGACATATAAACAGAGCAGTGTGCGAAGCCGAAATTGAAAATAAACACTTTCGAAGAATAGCGTTAAATCGGCTAATCTCGTTTGCATCTTATTGACAAAGTAAACCAATATAATGTAAACACATATTTTAATCCATTCCCCAGCTTCTCCCTGAATTTCTTCTGTGTCAGTCCGTAGATATACGTGTTGGTGCAAGTGCAGAGAAACTCCAGCATATAGCCCACCTGTTGTAGGATATATCTTGGGCTGGTGTAGTTTCTGTCTGTGTAGGTATAATTTTCCACTTGCCAGTTTATAAAATATACAACACTGGGTGTCCACAGTAAAATGAAGTTGGTTGATATAGCGAACAATAAAACTATTGACTTTCTCCGGTTCTCTACCTCTGCATCCTTCTGATTTTCGCTAATATTCCGAAGTGCCCGGCGGACTTTGTTTGCCGCCATAATATGCCTGGCGGTTAAGATGTTAAACAGCAGCATTAAGCAGATTGGGACCACTGCAGTCAGAATATTGTCACAGAACTGGTATGCTCTCCAGAAGGGTGATGTTAAGTACGCCGCTGTGGCGACACAGCGTTTAGGATGCACAGCGAAGTAAAATGGCAGAGCTTTAGCGCAACACGCTGCGCACACAGTTACGACGATCGTAATCGCTGTTTTCTCGGTGCAGTATCTTTTCCGCAGCTTCTGACAGCAGATGGCGATGTAGCGATCGAAGGTAAAGGCGACCGTCAACCAAACTGAACCGTTTGAACTTGCGAGCCGCAGAATAATTACCATAGTACACACCGGAGTTTGGAACAGGAAATTAGCAAATAAATAGATAAAACTAATTTGGTCGAATATTACAGCCACGACAATGACCATCAAATCTGCTAGTGCCATGGACATCAGGTAGCGGGTGATGCATTTGGAAAGGCCACATTTCCCCCGGGATAGGATCACAATCGCCGTTAAATTAACTGAAAGAAATAGTGAAATATGTCACACCATGTTACTAAAGCACACAGAGTTACACCACTTCAGTAACACGATTTATATAGTAGAATATAATATTTCCGTTTTCCTATCATACAGTTCCCATTTTCTGAAATAATATACTAAAGTGATCATCTCTGTGGCAATATAAAGCGAATGTCGATACCACTGAGTGGAATGCATTAGACGGAAGCACAAAAACACCAGCCAGCCAAGCACCTTACCGGGAATGCCTACAGCTGCGAGTACAGGATAGTAAACTCTCACGATGTTGTAAATTGCTGGGTATCCCATTTTGTATCTGAATTACCGATGAGCTTTAGAAGGTGTTCACACACCTCTCAGTCTCTTTCTTCACAGAGTTCCTTTCCAAAAGGAGTAGCGTCATTGTCCACGATTCCCTCTTAAATCATTTTGTCTACAGACCACTGAACAAACACTTAGTTTGAACTATTTTTATCATGATGAAATTGTGTACTATATTTAACTCTTTAGGTGATAGTACCTGAATGTTCTTTAACAATATCTTCCATAGAGAACGCCTCATATTCTATTATACATCACGATGCCTGCACAGTCGTCCCAAGGTATTTTTATCCATTGATCCCACATTGATTTTAATAAAAAAATTAACTCATTATGTTCCCGGTCACTTACACCACTGGGAACAGTATTAAGTGAGTTTAACGTTGCATGTGTTACAAAATCCATGTAAGGGAATAACTTAACTGGCGTTTTATCTCTTTGATAGAGTTAGCTCTGGAAGAGACAGTTAGATGTTGATATTACATAAAGAGAAATGTTTAGCTTATCCTCGCATGCTCGTAACATCAGTAAGTACTGTAAACCTGAACGGCCTGAGATGCTCCTCACAGACAGCTGCGTGAAGGAAAGTTGTGACAGACCCTGGTTCTGCACTATACCAATTTGAACGAGCAAGCACCATGTATGCGCGATGTGCTTGTCAGAATGTCCCTGTTCGAAGATGCGATTGAAATAAATCAGTAATAGCAATTTTGTGTTTAAAGTTTAGTGAGAAACTGTTGTCACCTTGACAACTGTTTCCACAACACTGTTTCATGCTGTCACAGTTATTATCAAAATAATTTGATTCTCTCTCACATACATGGTTTGGAGCAATTTGTAAAATTTCTAAACTACACTGACTTGTTGTGAACGTCTTCCAATATCTGATGAAACATTGGTGTAATATTGTTACATATCGATTAAAAAGGAAAAAGGAAAATGATTGTCATCACAACTAACCAAGACAGCTTGCATTATGACAGTCCAAAATATCCTTCCAATTGAGAAATGTGTGTGCTTGGCTATGACTGTATTTTTTGATTTATAAGCTTTATCTGAAAAAAAGGTAAACATAATATTATAAATAAAGTAAAATGTCACCCGTGTTCCAGAACGGAAGGAAATCAATATACGGATATACTCTGATCGGCCTGTGTTCTGGACAGCATCCGTTCTCCATGTTGTGGACGGCTGCAACTAAAAACTTGACGAAGCCTTAAATTTTCCATCACTCTAGAAATGCAGAGGTGTCCACCTGTTGGGTTTGTACCGCCATTGCCTTCGGTTCTCTGGAGCTGGCTCGGAGCAAACACTGGTACAGATACCGGTATCAGGGGACGTAAGCAAAACGTTAGTGCTGCACTGCACTGCTGAATATACATGCTCGCACCGGAAAACTCGAAAAAGATACAGCTGACCACAAATACAGCTAAATACACATCAGGCAACGTCTGCTGTTTCTCAGGGCAGCAGTCCAGCTAAAACTGAGTCCAACTTGAGTGGATTCCCGTATATTGGACACTAGAAGTAAATCCACTCACATTGCGTGCATATTATCGAGTAGCGGAACTTGAATGTGACATGAGAGCATATAGGGCAAACTTCATCAGCGGGTTGTGGTCCAACATGTGGTCATGCCAGTAGAACACCAGAACAATTACAGAATCCCTATTGACATACTAAACAAAGTCATGCATGATCTTGCACAAGAGCTGGAAAGAAACCAGCCTAAAGGCCTCAATAATACTAAGCAAGAGCAAGAGGAAGGGGTCACCAGTCGAAGTGCTGATGAAAATAGTAATATATTAAGAGCAGCTCCAGAACCTGACGGTAGTAGCAAGAACACAGATTGAAAGCCTCCACAGAATGATTAGGAAGACGCTAAGCTTACAGACAAATTTATTCTGACATTCAAAACCACACGAATAGGACATATCGGCAGGGACCAATCATATTGACATTACGTGCCAAAATATAATACATCTTCAAAATCTTCAAAAAATGTTCATATTCTCAACAATATTATATTACCACAATAGTTAGAAAAACGAAACATTTGAAGATCAAAACATAATAGCATACTGCGTAGTATTATCAAGAGTGCAGTGCAGTGCAATGACTCTAAAATAGAGACATCATTGAGATAAACTTAAAACTGAGTAATGAAATCAATACATCGAAATAGCAGAAGAGATGAAGAAACAAAATTGAAGCCTTACGAGCAGAAAGAGCCGGCCTATTGGAGAATAAAATGGATAATCCGAGCAAGAGAGTTAAGAGAAAAGACACGGAAATACCAAGAAAATATAAGGATCATACAAGCTAAGGTGACCATTACAAAAACATTGTAGAATTCAGAGATACACTAAAATTTGGAGCATACAACGCCAGATGAAATTGATACATGAAATGCGTCAGTCATAATTATGAAAACCTAATTACCAATTGAGAAACAATGAACACCGTTTATACAGGGCATTAAAACTAAATTCAACGCACAAAGTGTTACCAACCCAAGCACAAAATTAGCCCTAACAAAGACATAATGAACTATAGGTCTAATATGTGGTAATAAGAAGGACAAAGTACAATCAAGAAGCAGACATAATTCGGGAGGAAAACAAAAACACCCACAAACATGAATACATGAAAACACCGAAGGTTACAAAGTATTATGCTAAAAGCAGTTATAAAAAATACTCACATCTGGAAAGTACAGTCAGTAAAAATATCGATACTTATTAGTATAAAAAAGTTACTTGCTAATCTCTACTTATTAATGCATGTCAACATTTTCCTTAAAAATCTTGAAAAAGTGCCGAATATTTGACGGATAGAATTCATATCTATTAACTGAAGTAAAAATCACAAATAACCCAGCAAAATATCGTCCTATTACTTGTTTACTAACAATTTATACAAGTCTTACGTTATGCATCTCTCAGCTAATCCACACAAATTTAGATTACCGCAATGTATTACAGAGTTGAAAAAAGGATGCCGTGACTGTGTGGAAGGATGTAAAGAACAACTGATAAAATCTGCAATTCTAAATCAGCGCCGACTGAAAAGCAGAGAGATTTCATGTTACCATACTGACGACCAAAAAGCTCTTGATTCTGTCCCAAAGACATGGTTTGTTGATGGTCTTAATATCTATATAAATTACACCCAATTTTTGTGAAATTCATGCAACAATGTATTGCGCTCTTGGCGTACGCTATTCATGCTATCTATTAACAACATGAAAAAAGAAATTCACCGTTTTCAAAACAAACCGACACATTTTGCAGGGCTGCTCTCGAAGTTTACAACAATTTTGTCTAGCTTTAAGCCAGCCCTCTCATTTACAGAATCGAGAGAGAAGAGAGTATCAAATCGCAAACGCCGAACTATTGGACGATTTGTATTATAAGCATCTTCATCAGTCAAACTACAACAGTTTTTCGAAATGCTAAACTAGTTTCTGAAGATATCAGAATGTACTTTGGACCAGATAAATGTGGAACACTAAACATAAAGAAAATCGCAATAGAGATAGTGGAACATAAAATAGATCTGCAGCACGATGAATGGTTATGAAACACATGAGAATCTGGGATATCAACAAGCAGAGGAAATAGGTCATAGTGCTTTATAGGGAAAACGTCCGACAGAATTTACCACATGGCTTAAGAAAATCCCACGAACAGAGCTCAATAATAAACATAAAACAAGGGCAATTAACAATTGCGCTACAACGGTACTAACGTATTCTTTTGGTATAATATTTGCTCTGAAACTGATCTGGAACGTTTACAAAGAGAAATAAGACAGCAATTCGCAAATTGAAAAAAAAACAGAATGAACACTCGAAAACGCTTAGAATAACACTACCCAGAACAGAAAGAGGAAGAGGAATAACAGAGGTAAAACATTTACACAACACAGTTCACACTTCTACGTATATATTTTCATAAATGAAACACGATTCAGGACTCCATGAGAGCACATATAATTCCGATGAGAAGTATGCACCACTAGACTTAAATGAAAACACAACCCAGAAAAATGAAGTTCTCATCTTAGAAGAAGCAGTTAACCAATAGAAGGGAATGTCACTCATTGAAGACCATGCACGATATAGTTGGATGTTTCTTCCCAAAATCAGAATGTTTCTTTGTGGCAATACATATCTATGTGGTTGACATAAAAAAAAATCATCAAGAATACATCAGAGAATACCAAAAAAAAAAAAAAAATCAAGACGTTAAATGCAGGAAACGCCGAGAGAAACCAGAAACAATTCAATACATTACAGGATCATGCAGAAATTTAACGCATCAGATTACTTCACAGGCACAATCAATTGGCAAACATCATGCACCTAAATCTTACTTCAACATACATACTTACAAAATAAGCCATAACTGATCATAAATACAAGCCTGATCCTGGTTTAGAGTCAGATTCCGCAAATTATATGACCATCGCTCAGTTAGCAATCCATAATAACCGTCCCGATATAATACTGCAGGACAAACAAGCAAGAACAACTGCTTGCACAGAGCAGCTAAACAGCTGAAATAAATTAAGGTTGAATTAAAACAGTAAATTGAAAAGCAATGGAACATGAGGAGGGTATATTTTGCCTCCATAGTAATATCTAAACCTGGGAACATCCCAAAGTCATTACACAGTACCAGTAAACAATCAGGGATACGCAGCGATATCGAAGTGAATCTCCTGAAAGCCATTTTACTAAACACCGGTACAATGGTCTGAATGTTCCTAAAAATTGAGATATGAGTGTGCTTGGCTATGCCCGTACTTCAGTGATTACAAGATTGAGATGAGTATATCCATTTTAAAATAATAAGAAGAGTTCTGTCCCCAATTGGGCGCGTCCCCAGGTAGTGATTTCGGTATGGTACTGTAGTAATGTAGAGCAGGCGGGGAATAAAATATCACCCACAGTCCAAAACAGAAACAAGTCCAGGCACGCCTGTACCCAGATTGAGCGGTGTTATGGTCAGCGTGTGTTCGTCGTGATAAGGGCGGCTGAAACCACAATCTGGTTGAAAGTATCGCAAGCAATGCACATTTACTTCAGAAATGAGTGATGTTGACGAAATACGGCCTCTGCCTGGGTATTTTCTGGAGCTAACGCTGGGCGTTACTTTAGGCGAGCCGCTAGTGGTGTCCTGCTGAATAGGTGGGCAGGCACTGGGATCGGTAAAAATATGCAACCAGCATTCAAGTTAGCCCGCCAACACCCGAGGCTGCAACTGCTGCAGTTGTTTCTCAGGCAAACAGTCCACTGACGACTGAGGTCACCCAAGTAGCTAAGAGAAGAACGAAACGGGTTAAATAGTCATTACAAGTAATCCCAATAATTACCGATTACTTTGAACTGGCATAGCAGCGTACAGTGACAAACTGCGTTAACAGTTTATAGCAAAATACCACACCATGGAAGTAAATGCGCAAAGTATAGCAGATAAATGTGGAGTGATAGAAAAGAAAAATAATTTAGGTCCAGCCGCTTGTTAAAACAAATAAATCATGAGCGAAAACAAACAAAGAAACTGTCCAAAATTCATTCCGAGGAAGTAATGAAGATCCACCCCAGCGAGGCGCTCATGAAATTACAGTCACTTCAACTGTTCCACACCTGGCGGCAACGCGACAACACAGATGCAGAGCCTCCGCAAAATGCCAAATACGAAGCTGAGCTTACAAACAAAATTATCCTGATATTTAACATCACGCTAACAGAACATATGGGCAGCGACACAACGAAAGGATCCTATTTACCAAATCAGAGCAGGTCATCAACATTTGCAAAATGTGTTAATATGCCGAATGATAATATATTATCACAGTATTTAGGAAAACGTAAAGCATTTGAAGCATTAAACAGAAGAGCATACAGTGCAGCATTAACAGTAGTGGAGTACAATGGCTCCAAAACAGAGGCACTGATAAATAGAAACCCAAAACCGAGCGATGAAATGACATAAATGGTTACGAAACCTTTTTGAAATCTTCAAAGCAGAAGTATCCCGGCTCTAGGAGTATAAAATTGATAATCCAAGGAATGAAGTTAAGAAAAAAAGCTAATAGAATTCTAAGGAAACGTGAGGTCCATACAAGATACGATCACCGTAAGAAAAACATTGTCTCATCTGCAGATACAATAAAACAAAACCTTGGTGTATACAAAACCAGACTAAATACATACATGAAAGGTGCCAGACGAAGAGAACAGAAATAGCAGCTCATAAACAATGAAAAAAGTAATTGACGTTGAAATTAAATTTGCTTCGGGAAAATATCTCGAAAACTTTCACAGAATTAGCAACAGATACAGAGATAACGAAACTTTGGTCTAATACCTGGTCAAGCAGAGTGATGCGCAATGAAGAAGCAAGCTGGATTAGGAAGGAAAAGAAAACACTAACACATGTTACAACATATCTCCTTCCGGAACATGACATTAGAAATGATCCAGCAAATTACGTCCGATTTCGTGTTGACAATATACATAAAATTATAACATCCTGCATCTCTCAACTAATCGCCACTCACATAGACAATAACAATATAATTACAAAATAGCAGAAATAATGCCGAAAGGATTTGAAAGGATTGAAGGATCAACTATTATTAAATTCTGTAATTCTAAATCAGGTCCGTGGGAAAAGCAAAGATGTTGCTTGTTTTCTATTAACCACCAAAAACACATTTGATTCTGTCCCACAATCATGGTCAATAGAAGTTTATAATATATACAAACTACAGAAGTCTTTCAATATCCGATGTAGCATTGCTGTACTATGATCAGCATATCTCTAACGCCTAAAAAAAGAGCAATCAAAATTATCAAAATAAATGGAAGCCTGTCTCTAAGCTACTATGGTATTGTCCTGTTCTCTGATTTACTGAATCCGACAAAAATAGTCTGTATTAAATCAAAAAGAACGAAACCTTTTAACCTTGACACAAAGGTATATAGATTTATATATTATATACATACTGCACACAGAAAATACTGGAAGAACTCAGCAGGCCAGGTAACATATATGGGAAAGAGTACAGTTAATGTTTCAGGCCGAAACCCTTCGGCAGGCGGGGTAGTACATGCATGGACGTGTTGGGAATTTATATGATCCTTCATGGTTAAAGATAAAACAATTAATTCAAATAGTAGAACTAATTTCTAAAGATATTAACGTGACCTTTACAGACAATAAACAATAGGTGCAGGAGCAGGCCATTCGGCCCTTCGAGCCAGCACCGCCATTCACTGTGATCATGGCTGATCATCCACAATCAGTATCCAGTTCCTGCCTTATCCCCATAACCTTTCATCCCGCTATCTTTAAGAGCTCTATCCATCTCTTTCTTGAAAGCATCCAGAGACTTGGCCTCCACTGCCTTCTGGGGCAGAGCATTCCACATATCCATCACTCTCCGGGTGAAAAAGTTTTTCCTCAACTCCGTTCTAAATGGCCTACCCCTTATTCTTAAACTGTGGCCTCTGGTTCTGGACTCACCCATCAGCAGGAACATGCTTCCTGCCTCCAGTGTGTCCTATCCCGTAATAATCTTACATGTTTCAACCAGATCCCCTCTCATCCTTCTAAATTCCAGTGTGCACAAGCCCAGTCTCTCCAATCTATCAACATATGACAGTGCCGCCATCCCGGGAATTAACCTTGTGAACCTACGCTGCACTCCCTCAATAGCAAGAACGTCCTTTCTCAAATTTGGAGCACAAAACTGCACACGGTACTCCAGGTGTGGTCTCACCAGGGCCCTGTACAGCTGCAGAAGGACATCTTTGCTCCTACACTCAATTCCTCTCGTTATGAAGGCCAGCATGCCATTAGCTTTCTTCACTGCCTGCTGTACCTGCATGCTTGCTTTCAGTGACTGATGTACAAGAACACCTAGATCTCGTTGTACTTCCACTTCTCCTAACTTGACTCCACTTAAATAATAATCCGCCTTCCCGTTCTTACCACCAAAGTGGATAACATCACATTTATCCACATTAAACTGCATCTGCCATGCATCTACCCACTCACCCAGCCTGTCCAAGTCACCCTCCATTCTCATAACATCTTCCTCACATTTCACACTGCTACCCAGCTTTGTGTCATCTGCAAATTTGCTAATGTTACTTTTAATCCCTTCATATAAATCATTAATGTATATTGTAACCAGTTGTGGTCCCAGCACTGAACCCTGCGGTACCCCACTGGTCACCGCCTGCCATTCCAAAAGAGACCCGTTAATCCCTACTCTTTGTTTCCTGTCAGCCAGCCAATTTTTAATCCATGTCAGTTCGCTGCTTATACTAGGTAAGTGCAGAGAAACATAAAGTGAAATAGAGCTTATAGAATATAAAATCGAGCAGCAGGATTCTGTACAAATAATGGGTGAATATGACAGATCTGCATCAGGGATATCAACAACCAAATAAAATAGGTAGTGCGATAAAGTGAAAACTTTCGGTAGAAGTTACTTCAAGGCTCTGGAAAGTCTACCAAACAGAGCTCAATAGTAAAAATATAACAAAGGCCTCAAATTCTTTCGCTATACTCATATTAACGTATAATTTTAACGAATTATCTTGGTGCGAATTCTATCTGGATAACTTGCAACAGAAAAAAAAACTGAAATAACAGATTTTATAAAACACTGGAACGTATTTAGTTTAAAACTATTTAGGACAAAGGAGGAAGGTGAATCACAGCATGAAACTGATACGATAAAACTTGTAAGGATGTAATTGTACCAAGGAAAACATAATACAGCATTCCACCCCACCATTCAAAATTGTGTGAAAAGTGCACACCACGAAGCTTAAATGAAAACGCCTGACAAAAGAAAATGATTAAATCGTAAATTTCAGCGAATCGATTAACACGTGGAAGAGCGTGAACTGCACTGCATGGCCCAGACGGCCTGAATCCTAGATGAAGGATGCTGTTCTCCTGAGACGGCACTCAGTGCTGATGTGGATGGCTTTACCAGTGAGAGATTTGGTACTATTCACTATGTGTAGAGCCGTTGAAATGCAGCAGTTGTAAGGCGAAAAGGTTCTCTAATGGCGAAACAAAGTCAGTTATGTCAAGAAAATTCTGTTCAAAGTACTGGTCGTAACGCATTAGGTCAAGGACTGAACTGCAGATTTAAATCCTCTTTCTTGATAACTCCAAGCAATCTCTGCATATCGTCCTTCGTCACCTTGTTCTGCAGGTAATTACTTGTTATAGAGAGCAACTGCGCGCGTTGCAGGGTGGGAAATTAACGATGAAAGTGTCCGCATGGAGAGCTCAAGATCTAAAGAAGGGTAGAAGGAGAGAAATAGTCGGAAGGAGATTTCGAGTGAGCTGAAATTAAATGTAAGACTGTGTGTGTGTGTGTGTGTGTGTGTGTGTGTGAGAGAGAGAGAGAGAGAGAGAGAGAGAGAGAGAGGGAGAGGAGGCGTGTGCGGCGTGAAGGCAGAAATGTTTGGCGGAATGTGATATCTCTGTCATATTTAATGTTACAAAACCAAAAGACAGGGATAGGAATGACACGGGGCGTGCGTTAGTAATAAGAGAATGAGATACACTGAAGGGAACGAATGAGAAAATTGAAATGCTGACGTGTTGAGGGAAGGGTGCGGATTTTGTGTGAGAATTGACTGGGAAAGACGCAATCGGAATAAATGTGGGAAACGATAAAACTCGCTGCGGAAAGTAAAACTGTATCAATGTCGCGTCATGATTACCAATGAGGAGAAAATCAAATTTGGTTTCAACCTGCTGGGAGAGAGGTTGTGTGTTCTCTGGGCTTAGGAAATATGTCTTAGACGTCAAAACTAAGGGCGCGGCTCGGATCTGCTGCATAGAGCTGCTTTAGATTTACGCTTGAAATGCATTTGGGACAGTGTAGGAAGTTTTAAAAAAAATTATTGCTGTCATATTACAATTTTAACAATAAATTTTGACAGGCATTGCACCGTTTTCTATAACTCCATTCGGTATTTGCACGGTGACATGCCGCAAGGGCATGGGTTGTTCTTTTTTCAGGCAACGAAATTCTACAGCATTCCTGCTGCCTGTTCTTTGATATAACAGTGACGTATGACAGAATAAACGGCGACGCATGACAGAATATTCATAAACCTTTGAAACTAGTTGATATATGTAAACACCATCAGTACTAACAACAACAACATGAAATAACTGGTTGGACTGCAAAATATAAAGATAGATTTTCTTCAGTTCTCAATCTTGGTGCGCCACGGTATAATAGCGGTTTGCCTGACGCTGTTACAGCTCTGGGTATTAGAGTTTGGAGTTCAATACAGACGTCCTTTTTACGGAGTTTTTCTGACCTCCCCGTGGATTGTGTGGGTTTCCCCAGAGAGCCCCAGTTTCCAAAGGCATCCAAAGACGTACCGTTTCGCAAGTTAATTGGTCATTGTCCCGTGATAAGTTTAGAAAGTCGGCGTTTGCTGGCGGTGCGGCTGGAAGAGCCAAAAGCAGCCTATCCCGTGATTTATCTCGAAATAAAACTCGTTCTTGATAATTTCTGCTTTGCTGTGTTCCAGGAGCTCTCAGCGGTTACAAATCCACCCGACCGTCAGAACTTTCAAGGTCAAAAGCAGAAATCACTCATGATAACAAACATTTTATTTTTGCAACCTTCCAAAATCCGTCTGCTGGTTTCTTATTTTGCTATGAGGTGTCTACTTAATATTGCCAATTGAGCGATTGCACCCTTCGGGTTTCTGGTTTCCACCCATGACCTCCGGCATTGAAACAAGTAGTTTATAATACGGTTGAACTCCATACTCAAGTGCTGGCCACACGGGGGTATATTTAGAACACACATAATGCTAGAAGAAATCAGCAGATCAGGTACCATCGATAGAAAGGAATTAAGGTTTATTCGAGGTTTAGGGCCAAGACCTATTGAATTCATTGGAGGCTCGAAACGTCGTCTCGTTAAAAGCTCCGTTTAAAGTTCAAAACACATTTCTAATCGAAGTATGTATACAGTCTACAGACTTGACGTTGGTATTCTTGAAGATCGCACAAAACAACATAAAAAAGAGAAGACATTCAAACGTGCGAAAAGAAAGCAAGTCGTGAAAACAACAAAAGCCGACCAAGTGACCCACAGAAAATGAAACATCAAAACAGCAGAATCGCCTGAAGTGAGTCCACATTCACGAGCCTTCAAGGCGAAACAAGCCGGTCCTGAGGTCGTTCGCTGCCACCACAGGCATCGAGTCACTTAGAATGAGGGGAGATTTAAAAGTGATATACACAATTATGAGGGGTGTAGATAACATAAGTGCTATCAGGGCTCTCCGTTGACGTTGTCTGAGTCTGGAACTAGAGTAATAGTGCAAGGATGAAAGTTGAAATGTTGAATAGGAACATGCACACAGAAGGTGGTAAGAGTGTGGAACGAACTAACAGCGGACATGCCAAGTTTGATTTCAGAGCTTAAAGGCATTTGATGGATACACGGATGGAAGGAGTGTGGAGTGTCAGTACAAGGTGCAGGTCATTGGGACTAGGAAGACTGACAGATCGGCACGGATTCGGTCAACCGAAGGGCTTGTTTCTGTGTTGTATTATCCTATAAGTGAAAGTCATCATCCTTAGCAATCCCCTCAGCATCTTATCTATTTCTTTCCAAATTCTTCTTATATTGAGGAGACAACAATTCTTCAGAATTCTTCAATGCACACAATGTCCAGACTATCCTAGAAATGCAATATTACCTCATAGTTCATAAATTCAATCCTTTAACTAATGAAAGCCGGGACACATTGCACCTTCTTAACCACTCCATGATTGGTAAATCTGATGGATTCGCGGGCTTTCACCTCAGGATTCCTCTGCCCCACAATACTGCCGAGAGTCCTCCTGTTAAACCTACATTCTTCCTTCACTTCGAATTCCCAATGCACGCCTTTTTGCATTTAACTCCGACCCAAGTCTTCATCATATACTTTCGTAACACTCGACAACCTTCAACAGTATCAAGAATACCACCACCCTTCGTGTCATCAGCAAATTTCTGAACACGCTCTTCGATTTAATCATATAAATAATTTATGAACATTTGAAAAAGTAGGAATCACAGTGGATATTGGTAATAGACTACTGGTCATAGAACACTCGGCAGACGACGCTAGATCTGTGCCTTCTTTGACCAATCTAATCAGGAGTACAGCCAACCAAATTTCTATAAATCACGTGAATCTAACATCTAAATGAGACGATCATGGTGACCCTTGTCGAACGCCTTACGAAAATCCATGGACACAATATCCATTTCATTTCATCAATTTGTGTTCCTTACTTCCTTGCAGAATTCAGTCAGATTCGGAAAAGACGACCTGTCTATCACGAAACCATTGCGACTGTCACGAACGTTGCTTCTAGAAATGCTTGTAAGACTTGTCTCTAGGAATCCTATCTAATTGTTTGCCGAACATTGATGTAAAACGTACTGGTCTTTAATTCCAAGGTAGCATGCAGAGACTGAAAAACATTGTCCCGAAAAACAAGATTTTTCTTAGTTCCTTTGTTCTACAACAGCCTCCAGTGTATCCAGTTTGAATCATATAAATAGACAGCTTTTCTTCCCAGTTTATTGAGCCTGTTGGTGTCATCCGTGTTGATGCCATTGCCGCAGGACACCGCCGCATAGAAGATTGTACTGGCGACATCAGACAGGTAGAAAATGTGAAGAAGAGAGCTGCATACACTAATGGATCTCAGACTCCTCAGGAAGTAGAGGCGACTGTGCCCCTTCCTGTACACAGCCTCTGTGTTGGTGATCCACTCAAATCTGTCATACATGTGCACTCGCAGGTGTTTGTAGGTAGTCTGCACATCCACGTCCTCACCATCAATACTAACAGGGAGCAGTGCTGGCTTAGTATTCTTAAAGTCGATCACCACCTCCTTTGTCGTACTGACGTCGAGCTGCAGATGATTCAGCTTGCACCATTTGACAAAGTGTTCCACCAGTTATGCACCCAACAATTTGTAAGTCGTCAGAGAATTTCTGCAAATGCAATTGTGGTCAGTGGCACCTGGACAAAATCTGTCACCTGACCGGATCCGTTGTCTAGTGCTATTTACAGTATGGCTTCGCCTCGTTTCAGCCTATGTACATATTGTGTCAGACATCGTTCCTGAACAAACCAAATATATTTTGCCACTTCTAAGTCTTTTGCTCGGAGAAGATGCTAAACAATGTTAGGGAATTTGATGTCAACAGAGGCAACAAAGATTTTATTTTAACAACATACATCAAAGTTGCTGGTGAACGCAGCAGGCCAAGCAGCATCTATAGGAAGAGGTGCAGTCGACGTTTCAGGCCGAGACCCTTCGTCAGGACTAACTGAAAGAAGAGTGAGTAAGGGATTTGAAAGCTGGAGGGGGAGGGATTTTATTTTTGCAGCTTTCCAAAACCTGTATCCTTATCTGTTTTTCGGTGCTTCTATTGCTATTGAGGGGTCAATATAATACTCCAAATTGAGCGATTGCTCTCTTCCTATTTCTGACTTCACCCATGGCGTCCGCTATTCATACAGCTTCGATACTATTCCTGGTTAGCAATGGCATTCCCCCACATCTTCGTATCAGTCCTTTTCCCTTCTGAAACATCCATTCCAGAAAATCCAGTAGCCATTCCTAATTTAACTGAGCCAAGTTAATATAATGGTCTCCAAGTGGTTATCCATATTCTAAGTGCTTATAGTTGTCGCATTATGTTGACCACGTTTCAACACATCTACTTGATTTTATTGACTGCCCGTCCTTTCTAATAGCTTTCCTAGACATTACAGTGCAGTACCTTGAACTCAACTACTCCAAGATATGACCCGCCACTCTGGCTTCCAAGTCCTTGTCAAATTCCTTTGTCCTGTGATGGATAAGTCGTCATGGAAATGTCAGACTTTTCCCAATTAAAAACCCTTCCACCTCGTCATATGGAGAACAGCATGTATGCAGAAGAGACATGAAAATCTATATTGTTGACGGTTCACACGTAGCCTCCAGGGAGAAAAAACATACATATATAGAAAATGAAACATTTAGAAGAAAGTCAAAGTCGGTTTTTAAATCATATGCAAAACTACATGTATTTGCACATCTGGCATGAATACGGATGAACACACAGCAGAAGCACAGAACAAAAATACCAAACATTCACAAGAAAAAATATTCAGCCTCAGCTGGATGATCCCAGGTTATTAATATGCAGGAATATTGTTCCTGATCAGTCTGCCTACATGACGCATGTGATCATATGGACTAAAACAACAACTATTTCGACAGCTATTAATGCCTGAAGAAATTCAGAGGATGGAAATCTGGAAAAAAAATTAAATGGACAAGCGGCAGTGCTTAATCGAACTGTGAAAGGTTTAAACTGGTGCTTATTTGTGTTTCTGCATTCGTGGCTCATTAGTCAAAATTCGTCTTTTAGCTATATGAAAATCTGATGCATTCTGGTTGACATTTATTGTTCTGTGTTACCCTTTCATCAGCCACTATGAGGAGGAGTTTCATGATGTATTTGGTCAATAGTCCAGTTTTGAGGATAAACAATCAAATCGCCGTATATTGATTTGCCCAAACAATCTGGCGTTTTGAAGCTAATCAGTCATACAATGAGATACTGTGTATAGAAACAGTTGTGTGCCGTGCCGCAAATTTAAAACGAACTCATCCGAAAGATTAGGCTAAAATAAACGAATCTGGTTTCCATTTTATTTACAAGTTATGTCACTTAATGTAAAAGTTCCTCCCTGAATTTCTTCTGTGTTAGACCGTAAATATACGTGTTAGTGCAAGTAATGAGAACTCAAGTGAAAGCCAGACTGTTGTAGGATATATTTTGGGTTGGTGTGGTATCTGTCTATGTAGTTATAATTTTGCAATTGCCAGTTCATAAGATATACAACGTTAGGTGACCACAGTAAAATGAAGTTGGTTGATATAGCGGCCAACAAAACAACTGACTTTCTCCGGTTCCCCACCCCTGCATCCTTCTGATTCTCGCTTAGATTCCGAAGTGTCCGGCATACTTTATTTGCCGCTATAATATGTCTGGCTGTTAGTGTGTTAAGCAGCAGCATTAAGCGGATTGGTATTATCGGAGTCCGAATACAGTCACCAAACTGGCATGCTCTCCACAATGGTGACATTAAGGATGCCGTTGTGACGACACAGCGTTTAGGATACACAGCAAAGTAAACTTGCATAACTGCAGCGTAACATGCTATGCACACAGTTACTACAACCACGATCGCTGTTTTCTCGCTGCACTATCGTTTTCGCAGCTTCTGACAGCAGATGGCAATGTAACAGTCGAAAGTGAAGGCGACCGTAAACGAAACGGAACCGTTTGAGTTTGCTTCCCGCAGAACAATTATCACAACGCATACCGGAGTTCTGAACAAGAAGTTAGTAAACAAGAAGATAAACTTAATTTGCTCGTATAGAACAGCCAGGACGACGACATTAAAATCTGCTACTGCCACGGCCACTAGATAGCAGGTGATGCATTTGGAAAGGCCACATTTTCCTCGGGATAGGATTACAATCACCGTAAAATTCACTGGAAGAAATGATAAGGAATGTTATCAATTCCCCCAGCACCTATGTTGGTGACTATCAATTGAGTTTCTCAGATAAAATACTATTCTGGGTCGGCCCAGTGTCTGGAGATGCGTTATGTTGGAAGAGCACTTGCGCAGATGCTTTGGTGAGGAGGTGGCCGATAAGACTGATAGTGCACTAACAGGTGCAGCAGATATCTAGGGTATTTATATTCTGAACTAAAAGACAAGAAAGAAACCTAGGTGCCGAGTAGACTTTTAAATAAGAGCCGAGGGCCTTCCCTTGTTCTGTCAACCAGGGTACCTGTTGCACCTAGTTCCAGCGCAGGGCATATCAATCGCATTTCCATCGTTTAAGGGTGCTGGTGAGTTTCGAGGAACAAAACATGCATTGGGGTGATTTATTTATATTTCCGTTATTTAGTGTTACGGTGTTGCTTTAAATCGACTACAGCAGTTGGAATAAATAAATATTAAGTTGTATCTGTAACTTAACTGGAATATATTGCATCTCCTGTTTACAAGAGCCGTCGCTCTTTAGCTCTTCCCTCTAGTGGTACGGAGATAGCAGCAAACCCTGCAAGACTGTGGCTCCTGACGCTGCTTACGGGACAAAGGTATGCTTGTTGAAGAAACACCAGACAAATGAAGATACACCTTTAAATAGAAACGAAAGCATATCAACTGAGTAAGGACACACATCTCTTAACAGGTTCCAGCAAGTACTTATCAGAATAACACAGAAGTATAATTCGAAATAAATATACTTCAGAACTATTTTATCATTATGAAATTGTGCAATATATTTAAATCTTCAAGTGATAGTAATTGACCGTTGATGGGAAGAGCTGCCACGGAGGTGCTTCATGTTCCATTCTTCATCACTAGCTCTTCACCGTTTGACCAAGGTCGTTTTCTCCATTGGTTCCTTATTTATTTTAATAACAAGTTACAACTTATTCAATTCCGGTCATCTTCACCATTGGAAATATCATATCTACTGATAGTATTAAGTGTTTAATGTCACATGTGACAACATCTACCTGGAAGTCGACAGCTTAGCTGTCATTTTATCTCTCCGGTTGGTTTAGTCTTGGAAGCGATAGTTAGATGCTGTTATAATATAATATAAACTGTTAAGCTTATCAGCAAGTATATTCAACCTGTGAACGACCTGAGATGTTCCTCATAATCAACCGGTTGTAGATAAGATGTGACAGACCCTGGTTCTCTACGCTGTCACAGTTACTCTACAGACACCATGTAAGTGCCGTGTGCTTGTCGGAATTCCCCTGTTCGACGATGCCATTGGAATAACAGTAATAGCAATTTTGTGCAGAATGTTGAGTGAGAATCTGTTGTCACCTTGTTAACCACAACGTTGTTTCATGTTGTCAGATTGATAAAGAAAATGAATTTGATTCTGTCCCACACTCATGGCTAAGAGAAGTTATTAAAATATCTACTGCGCTGGTGCTGCATTGTTGAATATGCAAGCATGCAGCGGAAAACCCAAAAAATTCAAAGCAGAATTCAAATCCGGCCAACGACACAGCAGGCTAGGACTGCTGTTAGTGTTTCTCGAGGTAGCAGTCCAGTAAGAAGTGAGTTCTACGCAAGTAGTTAACAGAAGGAAGACACGTGTTTTGCACTTTAGAAGTAAATTATTCATAATGCGTCAAGCAGAACTTGAGTCTGATATAAGAATCTGGGTGACGCTAAGCCACTATGGTTTTGTCTAGCTTTCTAATTTACTGAAATAGTTGAACATAGCATATCTAATCAGAAAGAACTAAGTGAATTATCTCTTGCCACACCATTGTGTACATTCGCATTTTATATGCTGGATGATTCGAAATTATATGGTCTTTCGTGAGAAAATCTAAAAAAATATTTGAAATAGTAGAAGTAATTTATGAAGACATACACATGAACTTTGTACTAGATAAGTGCAGAGGATTAAACGTAAAGGAAAGTGCAGGAGAGCTCATTAAATATAAAATCGGGAAGCGGGGTAGTACAACTGATGGATGAATATGAGACACTGGTATCTGGGATATCAACAAGGAAATAAAATAGATCACAGTGTGTAAAAGGGAAAATGTTTAAGCTAATTTACTTCAAGGCTCCGGAAAATATACCAAACCGAGCTCAACACTGAAAATAAAAGAATTACCATGTTAACGAATTATTTTGACATAATACCTTGGTGCGAATTCGATCCGCAAAACCTACAGCTTCTTCCCCTCTGCCATCCGATTCCTGAATGGACTTTGAAGCTTCGGAGACTAACTCACGATTTTCATATACAGCATTTCTGTTTTTTGACATTTTTAAAAAATCTATTCAATATACGTAATTAATTTACTTGTTTAATTATTATTATGTTTTTTCCCTGTATCTACTAGATTATGTATTGCATTGAACCGCTGCTGCTAAGTTAACAAATTTCACGTCATATGCCGGTGATAATAAACCTGATTCTGATTCTGAAGCTTCAAAGGATATATTAGTGTCAGGAAAACATAATTCAGCATTCCACCCGAGCATACGAAACTGTGATTAAAAAGTATATACCACAAAACTTAAATTAAAAGCACATGTCAGAAAAAAAGAATGAATTATAACTTTCGGGGATAATCAAGTGACCAATAGAACAGCATGACCCTGTATGGACGACATCCTCACGATCTGGACATAATAGATATCGACAATAAAGGATCGAAAGCTTGATGTAGTGTTAAAAGCTTCTCTCCAGAAAGAGAGTTTTCCTTGTGGCAATACAATACCAGGTGGTTAACACAAAAATGAAGGCAATATACAACAAGAGAGAAGCAAGACGTTGAAAGCCACAATATTAAAAGCTAATAAAATAGCCCAGAAGTTCCTAACAATTGACAGATGAGTGTGCTTGGCTGTACCGGTACCTCAGGTTTTCCCAGCCTCAGAAGAGAAATACATAAAGTTATAATCAAGTAAACAAAAACATCAAGAACATAGGATGGCGTGATTTTGAAGATGTATCCATAGATTGACATAACAGTTCAGTGAAGATGCGAGTGAAGTTGAGTGGAGTTATCCCCTGTGGTTAAATAGCCTGACGTTTGAGGGGTAATGATTATTCCTGAAACTGATGGTGTCGATTCAGAGGCTCCAATATTTTCTTCCTGTTGGCAGCAGGGAGAGCGTTGCATGACCCGAATGGTGTGGGTCCTTCGCGATAGATGCTGCTCTCCTGAGACAGCACTCAGTGGAGATGGGCTTAGTGGTGTCATGGTTTTACCTGTGACGTATTGGGCCGTGTTCACTACGTTTAGCGCCAATGAATGGCTGGTTATAAGGAGAAGAGCTATGTTTTTCACTAATGGAGAAACAATGTTAGGGATGTCAAGACACTTCTGTGCAAAGCACTGGCCGTAACGCATTTGTAGAAGAACTGATCTGCAGACGTTAGGATGACCGCTCGCTTTGTTTGTCTTCACCACTAATTTACACTCTTTTCCTTCATATCTGCAAGCACTTTCACCACATCGTGCTCCGTCTCCTGGTTCTCCAGTTTATTATGTGCAGCAGAACAGTGAACATTTCAAAGAGAGCAGCCATACACTGCACGCGTTGGAAGGTGGGGGATGAACGAACATAAAGGTATGTACATGGAGTGCTGGAAATCTAAAGAGGGGTAGAGGGAACGAACTATTCGGAAGGAGATTTCTACTGAGCTGATAGTGAGTGAGTGAGAGAGAGAGAGAGAGAGAGAGAGAATCTTATCATGATACAAGTACAAAGGACTACCGATCTGCTACTACGTGTTTATTTGCTTTGAGGGATCTACAGGTTACTCACAATAGAGCCATTGATCCCTTCCTTTTTCTAACTTTCACCCAAGACTTCCGCCCTTTATACAAGAAGCTTAAAATTCGATGGCACTCCTAACTACTCTATAACACAGAAAATGCTGGAGGAACTCGGCAGATAAGGCACCATCTATTGGGCCAGATCTGATGAAATCAGTCTCGGCTTGAAACGCCGACTCCCTGAAAGCAGAATTCACGAAAATGTCTCACCAGACCCATTCGTCGAAGCGAAAGAAACCGGTCCTGGGTTCGTTGGCTGGCGCCAGAACCACCCAGCAACTCAGAATGTGGGGAGATTGAATATTGGTATAAAACATTACGAGGCTTATAGATGGTGTAAAGGCAAACAGTCTGTTTCCTTTGACGTTGGGTGAGACTGGAACTACAGTAATGAATTAAGCGTGAAAGGTGAGATGTTTAATTGGTACATGAGAGGTAAGCCCTTCCACACTATTGTGAATCTGCTATTAACCTTGCACTCTCAGTTGACCTCCCAATACATGCTTTTACCCTATTGAACTACAACTATTCATCATATCATTCGTAACCCTTGACACACTTCTACAGTACCCAGTACACTACCTCCCTTCGTGGGATCTACTAATTTCTGAACACACCATTTGAGTTGCTCATTTTAATCATTTATGAAACTCTCAAAGAGTAGGGATCGCAGAGGAGATTACCAATGAACCACGAGTCACGGACGTCTCGGTAGAATACGCTCCATCTGTTGCCGCACTCTACCTTCTTTCGCCAACCTAATCAGGAATACAGGCAACCAGGTTTTATTGGGAAACATTTTAACTCTGTTTTCTAAGTGTTTATTTTAAAGTGTGCTTTCATTGCGTATCAGGTGTTTATACAGATGTTGACCATGCCTTCACGATGCATTAAGTCTCTGTTACTGAGTGCGTGGGATTACTGTGGTATTTGGGATGTAACCATTGAATGAAACCTATGTACTTTTAACCCCTTGAGAAAAACGAATGTAGCCAAGTAAGAGAGATAAGAGTGATTGTTTTATTAGTTAGAGTAAAAAACTTACAGAGGTATGCTAACCCAGAAGGGCTATAAAGAACGCTGTGTGAAAACGACAAATGGGCAGTCAGTGACAGACTTGCACAGCCTAGTCCACCGTCTGTCTCAGCTTTACTTTGCAAATTAAAGTTTAAACATTTCTTGAAGAATCTTCGGCGCTTCCTTGTCATTTGTTAAACCACGACAGTTTCTGTAGTTCACATGCCTTTAACATTTCAAATGAGACGATCATGGCGAACCGTGTGGAACGCCTTACGGAAATCCATGGACACAATGTCCATTTCATTTTATCAACTTGTTTTCCCGACCTCCTTGCAGAATTCAGTCAGATTCATAAGACATGGTCTGTCTATCACAAAAGCATTGCGACTATCACTGACCAGAAAAAAGCTTCTCGAAATGCTATGCCAGTTTATTTCTTACTTCTTATGTCTTATTTCTTTATTTCTCAGAAAGTCTTATTTCTAACAATCGTCTCCCTCTGTTTGCCCAGCGTTAATGTAAATCGTACAGTCGCTACCTTTCTTGAACAAACGAGAAATAATATCTGCGGCCCTTCCCGCCATAGGTGCTGCTCTTGTGGCCAGTGATAATTCGGAGAAGGAGGTCTGAGAATCGGAGCAGGAGTGCGGAGGAAGCCATTTTTGAATTTTTTGTTTCTTTTTCCATCGGCGTTCAGAGAGGCGGGACTGCGCAGGCGTGTGACGTCGCGGAGGAAATCGCGGAAGATTTAAAAAGAACACAGCCTTATACAGCGGGTAGCGTAGTTTGCGGGCTGCGGAGTGAGCCGGGAGCAGCGTGAAGGCTTAAGGGCTTCGGCTCAAAGGTCTTAGGCGGAAACGGGCGAGGCGAAGAGGGATTGGTTTTCGTTTTTTTGTTATTTGAGGAGAGGGGAAGTATGAGTCTGAGGGCAGCTTGTTCTTCTCGGTGCCAGATGTGGGAGGCCCTGGAGTCTCCAAGTCGCCAGCTCCTAAGAGACCACGTTAGGAAACTGGAGCTGCAGCTCGATGACCTTCGTCTAGTCAAGGAGAGTGAGGAGTTGATAGAGAGGAGTTACAGGCAGGTGGTCACACCGGGGTCACGGGAGGCAGACAAGCGGGTCACGGCGAGGAGGGGGAAGAGGAAGAGTCAGGTAATAGACAGTACCCCAGTGGCTGTGCCCCTTGACAATATGTACGCCTGTTTGAGTACTGCTCGGGGGTGGGGGGATGGGGGGAACAGCTTCCCTGGGGGAAGCGACAGTGGCCGTGCCTCCGGCACCGAGTCCGGCCCTGCAGCTCAGAAGGGTAGGGAAAGGAAGAGTAGGGCAGTAGTAATTGGGGAATCGATAGTAAGGGGGTCAGATAGGCGATTCTATGGACGCAGTCCGGAGACCCGGATAGTAGATTGCCTCCCTGGTGCTAGGGTCCGGGATATTTCTGATCACGTCCAAGAGATCCTGAAGTGGGAGGGAGAGAAGCCAGAGGTCGTGGTACATGTAGGTACCAATGACATAGGCAAGAAAAAGGGAGAGGTCCTGAAAGGACCATATAGGCAGTTAGGAAGGGAGTTGAGAAAAAGGACCGCAAAGGTAGTAATCTCGGGATTACTGCCTGTGCCACGCGACAGTGAGAGTAGGAATGCAATGAGATGGAGGATAAGTGCGTGGCTGAGGGGTTGGATCAGGGGGGAGGCATTCAAAATTTTGGATCATTGGGACCTCTTTTGGCGCAGGTATGACCTGTACACAAAGGACGGGTTACACTTGAATCCTACGGGGACCAATATCCTGGCGGTGAGATTTGCGAGGGCTACTGTTGTGACTTTAAACTAGAATGGTTAGGGGGTGGGATTAAAATTGAGGAGACTAGGAGTGAGGTGGTTAGTTCACAAATAGAGAAAGCTAGTAGACAGTGTGTGAGGGAGGATAGGCAGGGGCCAGAGATCGGGAGCACTCAGACCAAAGATTTAGGGGACAAGTAAGTAAAAGATAACGAAGTTGCTTGCTCCATTAAGGATAAAAAGAGAGTAAGAAGTGGAGAGTTTCTTAAATGCATCTATTTTAATGCTAGGGGCATTGTAAGAAAGGTGGAGAGCTTAGAGCATGGATCGATACCTGGAAATGTGATGTTGTAGCTATTAGTGAAACGTGGTTGCAGGAAGGGTGTGATTGGCAACTAAATATTCCAGGACTTCGTTGCTTCAGGTGTGATAGAATAGGAGGGGAAAGAGGGGGAGGTGTTGCATTGCCTGTCAGAGAAAATATAAGAGCTGTCCTCTGGCAGGACAGATTAGTAGACTCCTCCAGGGAGGCTATTTGGGTGGAATTGAGGAATGGGAAAGGTGTAGTGACGCTTATAGGGGTGTATTATAGACCACCTAATGGGGACCGAGAACTGGAGGAGCAAATTGGTAAGGAGTTAGCAGATATTTGCGATATTTGTAGTAAGCACAAGGTTGTGATTCTGGGAGATTTTAATTTTCCACACATAGACTGGGAAGCCCATTCTGTAAAAGGGCTGGATGGTTTGGAGTTTGTCAAATGTGCGCAACCTAGTTTTTTTTGCAGCAATACATAGAGGTACCAACTAGAGAAGGGGCAGTGTTGGATCTCCTGTTAGGGAATGAGATAGGGCAGGTGACGGAGGTATGTGATGGGGAGCACTTCAGGTCCAGTGATCACAATACCATTAGGTTCAATATAATTATGGAAAAGGATAGGACTGAACCTAGGGTTGAGATTTTTGATTGGAGAAAGACTACCTTTGAGGAGAGCGAAAAGATTTAGAAGGAGTGCATTGGGACAATTTGTTTTATGGGAAGGATGTAATAGAGAAATGGAGGTCATTTAAATGTGAACTTTTGAGGGTATAGGATCTTTATGTTCCTGTTAGGTTGAAAGGAAAGGTTAAAAGTTTGAGAGAGCCATGGTTTTCAAGGGATATTGGAAACTTGGTTCGGAAAAAGAGAGATATCTAAAATATATATAGGCAGGATGGAGTAAATGACGTGCTCGAGGAATATAAAATATGTAAAAAGAATCTTAAGAAAGACATTAGAAAAGCTAAAAGAAGATACGAGGCAGCTTTAGCAAAAGGATAGTCAGGGATAAAATTGGTCCCTTGGAGAATCAGAGAAGACGGCTATGTGCGGAGCCAAAAGAGATGAGGGAGATTTTGAACAATTTCTTTTCTTCGGTATTCACTAAGGAGAAGGATATTGAATTGTGTAAGGTTGGAAACAAGAAGGGTAGTTATGGAAAGTATGACGATTAAAGAAGTGGAAGTACTGGCGCTTTGAAGGAATATGAAAGTGGATACGTCTCCGGGTTCCGGACAAGATATTCCCTAGGACCTTGATGAAAGTTAGTGTGGAAATAGCAGGGGCTCTGACAGAAATATTTCAAATGTCATAAGAAACGCGGATGGTGCTGGAGGATTGGCGTATTTCTCATGTAGTTCCATTGTTTAAAAAGGGTTCTAAGAGTAAACCTAGCAATTATTGGCTTGGTAGTTTGACGTCAGTGCTGGGTAAATTGATGGAAGGTATTCTTAGAGAAGGTATATATAATTATCTGGATAGACAGGTCTGATTAGGAGCAATCAACCTGGATTTGTGCGTGGAAGGTCATGTTTGACAAATATTATTGAATTTTTGATGAGGTTTCTAGGAAAGTTGAAGTTGGCTAAAACGGTGGATGTTGTCTATATGGACTTCAGTATGGCCTTTGACAAGCTTCCACACGGTAGGTTAGTTAGGAAGGTTCAATCGTTAGGCATTAATATGGAAGTAGTAAAATGGATTCAGCAGTGGCTGGATGGGAGACGCCAGAGAGTAGTGGTGGATAACTGTGTGTCAGATTGGAGGACGGTGTGCATCAGTGTGCCTCAGGGATCTGTACTGGGTCCAATGTCGTTTGTAATATATATTAATGATCTGGATGATGGGGTGGTAAATTGGATTTGTAGTATGCAGATGATACTAAGATAGGTGGTGTTGTGGGTGATGAAGTAGGCTTTCAAAGCTTGCAGAGAGATTTAGGCCAGTTAGAAGAATGGGCTGAAAGATGGCAGATGGAGCTTAATGCTGAAAAATGTAAGGTGCTGCATTTTGGTAGGACTAATCAAAATAGGACATACATGGTAAATGGTAGAGCATTGAAGAATGCTGCAGAACAGAGGGATCTAGGAATAATGCTGCATTGTTCCCTGAAGGTGGAATCTCATGTAGATAGGGTGGTGACGAAAGTTTTCGGTATGCTGGCCTTTATTAATCAGAGCATTGAGTATAGGAGTTGGGATGTAATGTTGAAATTGTATAAGGCATTGGTAAGGCCAAATTTGGAGTATTGTGTACAGTTCTTGTCACCGAATTATAGAAAAGATGTCAATAAAATTGAGAGAGTCATGAGGAGGTTTACTAAAATGTTCCCTGGGTTTCATCTCCTAAGTTACAGAGAAAGGTTGAACAAGTTAGATCTTCATTCTTTGGAGCGTAGAAGGTTCAGAGGGGACTTGATAGAGGTATTTAAAATTATGAGGGCGATTGATAGAGTTGACGTGGATAGGGTTGTTCCATTGAGAGTGGGGAGATTCAAACAAGAGGACATGAGTTGAGAGTTAAAGGGCAAACGTTTTGGGGTAATATGAGGGGGAACTTCTTTACTCAGAGAGTGGTAGCTGTGTGGAACGAGCATCCAACAGAAGTCGTTGAGGCAGGTTCGATGTCGTCGTTTGAAGTTAATTTGGATAGATATATGGACAGGAAGGGAACGAAGGGTTATGGACAGAGTGCAGGTCGGTAGGACTAGCTGAGAGTAGGAGTTCGGTACGGACTAGAATGGCCGAGATGGCCTGTTTCCGTGCTGTAATTGTTATATGGTTATATGGTTATATAGTTATATGTTATAAGAATCATCGTAAAACACAGATAAGTCGTTCTTAGTTACCGCAGTAACTGCGAGAACATCCCATCCGGCTCCGGGGATGTAAGTGAATTATTATATTTGTTTCTTCCAGAACATCATCTGTATCAGCTTCAATACGTTGCAGTTTATTGGTATTCGCCACTGAACGCACATCCCACCGTCCGGTAAAGTCGTGGTGGAGCAATTCTTTAAAGACACCAGCCCTGCCAGCTACTCGACTCGAGGCATAAATTTCCCTTGATTATTCTTTATCAGTTACACTCTCACTACAGTCATACTCCTGTTCTTCACGCACGCAGAGAATGCATTTTTAACCCTACTCGCATGTTTCATTTCATGCCTCCATTTAGCTGTCCCTTCATGATCTCATCCTTGAATAGTTTATAACTCCTGTGCTGACTCATTGATACATGCGTGTATGCTTTTTCTTCCTCTTGACTAAATGCTCCACCTCTATTTGTTAACTACTGTTCGGTTACCACCCGTTTATTCCCTGTCTTAATGTGGCAATGTTTCCGTGTATCCATAAGCATCCTCCACATTACCATGAATATATCCTTTCTCAATTTATGCCCGCATGTCCTGACTAGGAACAACATAATTCGCGGACTCCAATAAAAAAATGTTTCCATGCGGTCTGCTTCTATCCCTCTCCAAGTGTATAGTGAAGATCTCAGAATTAATAGATTGATACGTAGTAACTTTATTGATTCCAAACGAAAGTACAGTGTCACAGTGGCATTACAAGAGCACAGATATAGAAACCATAGAAACCCATAGAAAAACTACAGCACAGATACAGGCCTTTTGGCCCTTCTTGGCTGTGCCGAACCATTTTCTGCCTAGTCCCACTGACCTGCACAGACCATATCCCTCCATACACCTCCCATCCATGTATCTATCCGATTTATTCTTGAATATTAAAAGAGAACCCGCATTTACCACCTCGTCTGGCAGCTCATTCCACACTCCCACCACTATCTGTCTGAAGAAGCCCCCCCCCCACCTAATGTTCCCTTTAAACTTTCCCCCCTTCACCCTTAACCCATGTCCTCTGGTTTTTTTCTCCCCTTGCCTCAGTGGAAAAAGCCTGCTTGCATTCACTCTATCTATACCCAACATAATTTTAATATAAATATTAGTAGAGTCGTTGAAGGATTAAAAAATGAGATACCTCCAACTGTCTAACAGGAGGGGCCATCAATTCCGCGGCTGTTGGCTGACTCATTATAGAGCCCACCAGACGAGGGTAAGAATAACCTCATAGATGGAATACGTAACTTTGTGACAGAGCCAGGTTAACACAATGGCCAAAATGTCGGAGCTCCAAGCAGTGATTCATATTCTTGCTTCAGCGCCGTTCTTTCGCATAGTTGTCGCATTAAATTAAACACATTTCAACACATCCACCTGATTCTCTTTACACCCTATCCACACCCCGTACTTTCTCCTAATTTCACTATATTGTGCATCCACAGTACCTTCACCACAGCTACTCCTAGATCTGACCCGCCATCCTGGGTCCGAACCGTCTGCCAAATTCATTTATCCTATGATGGACACTTCATCGTCGAGATGATAGAAGGCTCCCAATGAAAGGTCCTTCCACCTTGTTCAAAATAGAATGTCATGCTAAAAGTCGAGCTTATTGTCATATGCACAGATAAATGCATGCAGAGGTGGAATGAAAAAGATTCTTGCTGAAGATTCACATGTATATAGGAAGCCTTCAGAAAAAAAAACATATATACAAGAAATAAAGCATACAGAAGAATGTCAAAATTTTATCATATTCTCAATTACATATATGCACAACTGGAAACGCACAATACAGCAAACGCGTAGCACTCATAAGAAAAAAAAATCGAACCTCAGCTGGATGATGTCAAATTACCGATATGAAGGAACATTGTTTTTGATGAGTGTGCCTACAACACGCATGTTATCATAAGGACTAATGCAACAGCTATTTCTGCAACTATTAAAGCCGAATGAACTCCCGTGGAAGGAAATCTGAAATAATAAAATTAAATAGACAAACAATCGTGTTTCTGATTCCTTAGCTCAATAGTCAATAGTTGTTTGTATACTATATGGATTCTGGTTGACATTCATTCTTCTCTGTTGCTCTTCCATCAGCCACAATGAGCAGGGGTTTCATTAGATATCGGTTAATAGTCCAGGTACCAACAATCAAATCGTCGTTGTTTAATCTGCCAAATCAACTTGCTCTATTGAAGCTAATCAGTCATACAGTGACGTATAAACACAGGAGTGTGCGAAGCCGAAATTGAAAATAAACACGAACAACAGGAATTCTGCAGATGCTGGAAATTCACGCAACACACATCAAAGTTGCTGGTGAACGCAGCAGGCCAAGCAGCATCTGTAGGAAGAGGCTGCTTGGCCTGCTGCGTTCACCAGCAACTTTGATGTGTGTTGATTGAAAATAAACACTTTCGAAGAATAGCATTAAATCGGCTAATCTCGTTTGCATTTTATTGACAAAATAAACCAACATAATGTAAACACGTATTTTATTCCATTCCCCAGCTTCTCCCTGAATTTCTTCTGTGTCAGTCCGTAGATATACGTGTTAGTGCAAGTGCAGAGAAACTCCAGCATATAGCCAACCTGTTGTAGGATATATCTTGGGCTGGTGTGGTATCTGTCTGTGTAGGTATAATTTTCCACTTGCCAGTTTATAAAATGTACAACACTGGGTGTCCACAGTAAAATGAAATTGGTTGATATAGCGAACAATAAAACAATTGATTTTCTCCTGTTCTCCAACTCTGCATCCTTCTGATTCTCGCTAATATTCCGAAGTGCCCGGCGGACTTTGTTAGCCGCTATAATATGCCTGGCAGTTAATGAGTTAAACAGCAACATTAAGCAGATAGGAGCCATTGCAGTCAGAATCCCGTCACATAACTGGTATGCTCTCCAGAAGGGTGACGTTAAGAATGCCGTTGTGGCGACACAGCGTTTAGAATGCACAGCAAAGTAAAATGGCAGAGCTTTTGCGTAGCACGCTATACAGACAGATACCACCATCATAATCGCAGTTTCTTCTGTGCAGTATCGTTTTCGCAGCTTCTGACAGCAGATGGCGATGTAGCGATCAAAAGTAAAGGCGACCGTCAACCAAACGGAACAGTTTGAGTTGGCGTTGCGCAGAACAATTATCACAGCACACACCGGAGTTCTGAACAAGAAATTAGCAAACATGTAGATAAAATTAATTTGTTCGAAAATAACAGCCACGATGACGACCGTCAAATCTGCTACTGCCATGGCCACCAAGTAGCGAGTGATGCATTTGGAAAGGCCAAATTTTCCCCGGGATAGGATCACAATCGCCGTTAAATTAACTGAAAAAAATATGAAGCATATTAATATATCTCCTGGTACCCACGTTGGTGACTGTGAATTGAGATCATCAGTAAAAATAAGAGACTGGAGCCGATAAGACTGATAGTACTCCAGCATCTTTCATCAGATATCGCGGCAGATTTACGTTCTGAAGTAAAAAGACCCAGAAAGAAACCTGGGTACAGTGTAGTGTTTTAAATAACAGCCGAAAACCTTCCGTTTGTTCTGTCAACTGTGGTACCTGTTGTACCCAGCAAGGGGCAGATCGAACGCATTCCCATTGTTTAAAGGTGTTGGTGACTTACAAGGAACAGAACATACACTGTGTGACTTATTTGAAATTCACATTATTTAACTTCACGGCGTGCTTTAAATTAACTACTGAAATGGGAATATATATATAAAGTTGTCTCTGTAGACTCACTGGAACATATTGCAGCTGTCAGCGGAGCTATTTCGAGTTGTCAGAGGGAAGACTTTGATCTCACTAGATGCTAAACGGCTGTGAAGGCTGCCCGGAACGGGATATCATATAATTCTCGTTCACAAGAGCCTATATTCTTCAGCTGTTCGCCCTTGCGGTACGGAGATAGCAGCAAACGCTAGAAGCCTGTGGCTCCTCTCACTGCTTACGGGACAAAAGTATGCTTGTTTGAAGAAATACAGAGAAATTTATTTTAAAGTTTCTCTTTAAAAAAAAAGAAACGAAAGCAAATCAACTCAGTAAGGACTGACGAAGGGTCTCGGCCTGAAACGTCGACTGCGCCTCTTCCTATAGATGCTGCTTGGCCTGCTGCGTTCACCAGCAACTTTGATGTATGTTTCCAGTAAGGACACATATTTGTTTATAGATTTCCCGCAAGTTCTTATCAGAATAACACAGAAGCAAACTTCGAAATGAATATACTTCAGAGTGACGATAACATTGATATGTTAATGTGAGGAATCCGAAAACGTTGATGAAAAAACATCACAATTGGGATTTTCTTTAATTCTATGGAAAACTTGCATGTGGCGAATTCTGCAAGACGGTACATGTCTTCATCCCGGACACTTCAATGACAAGTGCTTGCATTGTGAGTGTATAATCGTATCTGCGTTTGAAAAGGCAACCCACTGAAAACTCCATTCACATGGCGAGGGAGTAACCGATTAAATCAAACACTGCCTTCTTGTCCGCTCCCTTAGCTGTCCTTGCCGACATTTTGAATACAATCATGTTGGGACTGCCCAGGGGTAGCTGGATATACAGAATTATATTGAAAACTATACTCAATTTCCCACAGAGTTTCACACCAGTTAGGTATCATTAATTATATTGTAGAACATAATATTTGCAGTTTCTTCTCATACAATTCCCATTTTCTGAAATAATACAATAGAGTTATCATCACGGTGGTAAGGTTAAGCGAATGTTGAAAGCCGTCAGTGAAGTGCATTCGGCAGAAGCACAAAAATACCAGTCAGTTCCAGCACCTTACCAGGAATACCGACAGCTGCGAGTACAGGATAGTAAATTCTGACGATGTTGTAAATTGCTGCATATCCCATTCTGTATCTGAATCACCGATGAGCTGTATAATCTGCACACACACCTCTCAGTTCCTTTCTTCTATGAATTCTTGGATGCAACGTGTAGCGTCAATTTATGCGAGTACCTATTCAACCATTCTACCTACGGACCACTGAACAAACACTTATTCTGAACTATGTTTATCATTACGAAATTGTACAATAAATTTAACTCTTCAGGTGATTGTACGTGAATGTTGTTTGGGAAAAGTTTCCATGGAGAACGCTGCATGTTGTATTCTGCATCACCAGGTTCGCACCGACTGACCAGGGTTGTCTTCCCCATTGATCCCTTAATAATTTTAATAACATGTTACAACCCATTAAATATCCTTTCACTTACACCACTTGGAATTGCATTAAGTAAGTTTAATGTCGCATCTGATAAAAAAAAAACAACTCCCTGCAAGCGGGTAATTTATGTGGCGTTTTATCTCTTCAATCGGATTCGCTCTGGAAGCGATAGTCAAAAGCTGATATGTTTAGCTTATCCCCGCATGCTCGTAATATCAAAAACTGCAGTTAACCTGTCAACGACCTGAGAAGCCCCTCACAGACAACCGTGTGAAGGAAAGTTGTGTTAGACCCTGGTTCTGTACAATGCACAATGAGTCCGCAAACACCGTGTATGCGCTGTGTGTTTCTCGGAATTCCCCTGTTCGACGAAGCGATTGGAATAAACCAGTAATACCAATTTTGTGTATAATGTTTAGCGAGAAACTGTGGTAACCTTGTTATCCAAAACGTTGTTTCATGTTGTTAAATTTATTACAAAAATAATTTGATTCTCTCTCACACTCATGGTTAAGAACAGTTCATAAAATATCTAAACTAGACCAATTTTGTGAAATTTCTACTGTATCTGATGAAACATTAGTATACTGATGTCACATATCGATTAAAAACAAAAAAAAGAATACGGTTGTTATCAAAATTAACCGAGACAGTTTCCAGTAGAATAGTCTGAAATCTCCTTGCAATTCAGAAATGAATGTGCTTGCCCTTATATCTATTTTAGCAACTTTAGCTGAGCTAAGATAAACATAATATCATAAATAAAATAAAATGCCACCCGTATACCAAAACGGAAACAAATGGATCTCCGTATGTACCCTGGTCGGGCTGTGCTCTGGACATCATCCGTTCTCCGTGCTGGGAGCGGCTGCAGCCAAAACCTGCCGAAGGTGTAAATTTGCTGTTTGAAATACAAAGATGTCTACCGGTTCGGTTTGCGCCGCCATTGTCTTGGGCTCGCCAGAGCTCGCCCAGAGCAAGCGCTGGTGCAGATACCTGTATCGGATATTGTAAGCATAACGCAAGTGTTGCACTGCTGAACACTTCCACTCAAGCAGTTTACAGAAGTAGGATACACGTGTATTGGACATGAGAAGCAAACGCATTCATATTGCGTGTATATTATCGAGTCGTGTAGTTTGAATCTGACATGAGAGCATATAGGGGCAAACTTCATATAAGTTGTGACACAACATCCGGTCATGCCAGTAGAACGACAAAACAATTACGAAATCCCAAAAGAGATATTAAACAAGGAGGTGAAGATGGCGGGGTGACGGCAGCGCGCGCGGCCTTTCCGGTGATGAATATCTGTAATCTGTCAAGTAGGGGACATTGCACAATCCTGATTTGATGGAGCCAGACGTGAGATTACGGAGGAACTTCTGGAAAACTTCTGAAATGCCCGCTTCGCTGCCGCTGCTACTGTGTGGTAACCGGAATCTCCAGAGCAGAAGGTCACGAAATCCTCTGCTTTCAGCGGCCAGAGCGAGGTCGAAGGCGCTCGGCAGAGGATGGCGCTCGGGAAGCTGTACCGGAGAGGCTGGTAGAAAGCTCGAAGTTTTCGGACGGATGGATTCAGTGTCGGCTGTGATCGGCTGCTTCCAAGGCATCGGCAAGTCGACGGTGCCTGCAGGTTTATAACTGGGAGCTTCTCCCTTTTGTCGCCGCTGTCGGGGACTCGGGAGTTGATCGACTCGGGGACTTTTCAGACTTTTTTTTTTACCGTGCCCATGCTTTGTTCTTCATCAAATTATAGTATTGCTTTGCATTGCTGTAACTGTATGATATAATTATGTGGTTCTGTCAGTTTTAGTCTTTGGTTTGTCCTGTTTTCTATGATATCACTCCGGCGAAACATTTGATAATTTTTTAATGCATGTATGCATTTCTAAATGGCAATAAAAGAGGACTGAGTGTTCTCATAATCTACTCTAATCTAAACAAAATAATTCATGAATTTCCACAAGAGCAAGAAAGAAACCAACCTAAAGACCACAATCATACTATGCAAGGCAATAAGGAAGGCTTCACCACCTGATGTGTAGATGAAAATAAAATTATGGAAAAGAGCAGTTCCAGAACCTGACAGTAAATCCTCAGAATGATTAGGAAGACGCTAAGCTTGCAGAAAAAAATCTCCTAACATTGATCACAACACGAACAGGATCTATTGGCAGGGACCAATCAAATTGACTTTACATGCCAAAACAGAATGCGTCACCAAAATTTTTAAAGTTTTTTCATATTCTCAACAATATCATACTGCCACACCACTTAGGGAAAATAAAATATTTGAAGAACTAAACATAAAAAACAGGCTGCGCAGCATCATCAACAGTGTCGTGCAATGACTCTAAAATGGGGGCATCATCAATGGAAACCAAATGAAATGAGTACATCGAAATAGCAGAAGACACGAGGAAATAAAATTGAAGCCTCAAGAGCAGAAAGAGCTCGCCTATTCGAGAATAAAATGAGCATTGCAAAAATATGGTAGAACATTCAGGGATATTCAATATTCAGGAGGAATAGACATGAAAGAAAAGGAGGTGGGGTGGCGTTGCTGGTCAGAGAGGAGATTAACGCAATATAAAGGAAGGACATAAGCCGGGAGGATTTGGAATCGATATGAGTAGAGCTGCATAACACTAAGTGGCAGAAAACGCTGGTGGGAGTTGTGTACAGGCCACCTAACAGTAGCAGTGAGGTTGGGGATGGTATTAAACAGGAAATTACAAATGTGTGCAATAAAGGAACAGCATTTATAATGGGTGACTTCAATCTACATGTAGATTGGGTGAACCAAATTGGTAAGGGTGCTGAGGAAGAGGATTTCTTGGAATGTATGCGGGATGGTCTTCTGAACCAACATGTCGAGGAACCAACTAGAGAGCAGGCTATTCTAGGCTGGGTATTGAGCAATGAAGAAGTGTTAATTAGCAATCTTGTCCTGAGAGGCCCCTTGGGTAAGAGTGACCATAATATGGTGGAATTCTTCATTAAGATGGAGAGTGACATAGTTAATTCTGAAACAAAGGTTCTGAACTTAAAGAAGGGTAACTTTGAAGGTATGAGACGTGAATTAGCTAAGATAGACTGGCAAATGACACTTAAAGGGTTGACGGTGGATATGCAATGGCAAGCATTTAAAGATCGCATGGATGAACTACAACAATTGTTCATCCCAGTTTGGCAAAAGAATAAATCAAGGAAGGTAGTGAACCCGTGGCTGACAAGGGAAATTAGGGATAGTATCAAATCCAAAGAAGAAGCATACAAATTAGCCAGAAAAAGTGGCTCCCCTGAGGACTGGGAGAAATTCAGAGTTCAGCAGAGGAGGACAAAGGGCTTAATTAGGAAGGGGAAAAAATTATGAGAGAAAACTGGCAGGAAACATAAAAACTGACTGTAAAAGCTTTTATCGATATGTGAAAAGAAAAAGATTGGTTAAGACAAATTTAGGTCCCCTACGGACAGAAACAGGTGAATTGATTATGGGGAGCAAGGACATGGCAGACCAATTGAATAATTACTTTGGTTCTGTCTTCACTAAGGAGGACATAAATAATCTTCCGGAAATAGTAGGGGACAGAGGGTCCAGTGAGATGGAGGAACTGATGGAAATACATGTTAGTAGGGAAGTGGTGTTAGGTAAATTGAAGGGAATAAAGGCGGATAAATCCCCAGGACCAGATGGTCTGCATCCCAGAGTGCTTAAGGAAGTAGCCCAAGAAATAATGGATGCATTAGCGATAATTTTTCAGAACTCTTTAGATTCTGGACTAGTCCCTGAGGATTGGAGGGTGGTTAATGTAACCCCACTTTTTAAAAAAGGAGGGAGAGAGAAACCAGGGAATTACAGAGCGGTTAGCCTAACGTCGGTGGTGGGGAAACTGCTAGAGTCAGTTATCAAAGATGTGATAACAGCACATTTGGAAAGCGGTGAAATCATCGGACAAAGTCAGCATGGATTTGTGAAAGTAAAGTCATGTCTGATGAATCTCATAGAATTTTTTGAGGATGTAACTACTAGAGTGGATAGGGAGACCCAGTGAATGTGGTATATTTGGATTTTCAAAAGCCTTTTGACAAGGTCCCACACAGGAGATAAGTGTGCAAACTTAAAGCACACGGTATTGGGGGTAAGGTATTGATGTGGATAGAGAATTGGTTGGCAGACAGGAAGCAAACAGTGGGAATAAACGGGACCTTTTCAGAATGGCAGGCAGTGACTAGTGGGGTGCAGCAAGGCTCAGTGCTGGGACCCCAGTTGTTTACAATATATATTAATGACTTGGATGAGGGAATTAAATGCAGCATCTCCAAGTTTGCGGATGACACGAAGCTGGGCGGCAGTGTTAGCTGTGAGGAGGATGCAGGGCCACTTGGATAGGCTAGGTGAGTGGGCAAATTCATGGCAGATGCAATTTAATGTGGATAAATGTGAAGTTATCCACTTTGGTGGCAAAAACAGGAAAACAGATTATTATCTGAATGGTGGCCGATTAGGAAAAGGGGAGGTGCAACGAGACCTGGGTGTCATTATACACCAGTCATTGAAAGTGGGCATGCAGGTACAGCAGGTGGTGAAAAAGACGAACGGTATGCTGGCATTTATAGCAAGAGGATTCGAGTACAGGAGCAGGGAGGTACTACTGCAGTTGTACAAGGCCTTGGTGAGAGCACACTTGGATTACTGTGTGCAGTTTTGGTCCCCTAACCTGAGGAAAGACATCCTTGCCATAGAGGGAGTACAAAGAAGGTTGATTCCTGGAATAGCAGGTCTTTCATATGATGAAAGACTGGATGAACTCGGCTTATACTCGTTGGAATTTAGAAAATTGAGGGGGGATCTGATTGAAACGTATAAAATCCTAAAGGGATTGGACAGGTTAGATGCAGGAAGATTGTTCCCGATGTTGGGGAAGTCCAGAACGAGGGGTCACAGTTTGAGGATAAAGGGGAAGCCTTTTAGGACAGAGATTAGGAAAAAATTCTTCACACAGGGAGTGGTGAATCTGTGGAATTCTCTGCCGCAGTAAACGTTTGAGGGCAGTTCATTGTCTGTATTTAAGAGGGAGTTAGATATGGCCCTTGTGGCTAAAGGGATCAGGGGGTATGGAGGGGAGGTTGGTACAGGGTTCTGAGTTGGATGATCAACCATGAACATACTGAATGGGCGTGTAGGCTCGAAAGGCCGAATGGCCTACTCCTGCATCTATTTTCTATGTTTCTATGTTTCTATGTAATTTATAGATAGAATAAAACGTGGTGCATATGAGGAGAGATTGATAAGTTCCTGGACAGCTGATTGGCAAAGGGGATATGAGAGGATCATGGGACAGGCGGTCCGGGGAGAAAGACGGCGTGGGGGGGGGGTGCGGGTAACCAGAGGATGGGCAAGGGGTGTAGTCAGAGGGACAGAGGGATAAAAATGAGAGTGAGAGAAAGAATGTGTGTATAAAAATAAAAAAACGGATGGGGTACGAGGGGGAGGTGGGGCATTAGTGGAAGTTAGAGAAGTCGATGTTCATGTCATCAGGTTGGAGGCTACCTAGACGGAATATAAGGTGTTGTTCCTCCACCCTGAGTGTGGCTTCATCTTTACAGTAGAGGAGGCCGTGGATAGACACGTCAGAATGGGAATGGGATGTGGAATTAAATGTGTGGCCACTGGGAGATCCTGCTTTCTCTGGTGGACAGTGCGTACGTGTTCAGCAAAGGGGTTTCCCAATCTGCGTCGGGTCTCGCCAATATATAGAAGGCCACGTCGGGAGCACCGGACGCAGTATATCACCCAGTTTACGATCTGCCGGGATATTAGCAAGCAGATGTATAGGTCAAAGTGCGATAAAAGTAAAATTTCCGACGGTATATACTACAAGGCTTAAGAAACTCCCCTGAACAGAGCTCAATAATAAAGATTTAACAAGGGTAATAAGGACTTTCGTTACAACGATATTAAAGTATCTGGAACATTTACAAAGGAAAACAGGAAATGAAATTGGAAATTAAGTAAGCAGAATGAACACTCGAACGCGCTCAGAATGACAAGACGTTTGACAAAAGGAAGAATGAGGAACATTGATAAAACAGCTACACAACAGTCAGTTCACACTTCTGAGTATATTATTTCATAAACGAAACACGATTCAGTGCTACAGGAGGCCAGATAAAATTATGATGAGAAGGATGCACCACTAGACTTAAGTGAAAGCACAAGCCAGAAAAATTAAGAAGTTATCACCTTGGAAGAAGGACTTAACAAATAGAAGGGCATGTCACCCATAGAAGAATATGCACGATATAGAAACGTAGTTGGAAGCCTCCGCACGATATAGTTGAACAGCTCTTCCCAGAAACAGAATGGTTCCTTGTGGCAATACATGACCACGTGGTTGACACAAAAAAATCAGAAAAAAGCACAATACAATACCAACAAATTTGTAGACGCTAGTTGTAGAAAACGCCTAGAAAGACCAGAAACAATTCAATACGTGAGAGGATCATGCAGCAATTTAACGCAATCTGATTTTTTCACTGGCACAATCAAGTGGCAAACATCATGGACTAATATCTTGCTTCAACATATGAAATCAGAAAAAGAAAACTGACTATAAATACAGTCCTGATCCTGGTTTGGAGTCAGAGTGCTCAAATGATATGATCACCGATCAGTTATCAATACTCAAGGATATAATACGACATGATAAACAAACAAGAACAATTGCTTGTAAACGGCAGATTAAAAAAAACAGAACTAGACTCAAAGAGAACAGGAAATTGAAAGGCCATGGAACGTGAAGAGGGTATACATTGCCCTACCAGTAATATCTACAATTGGGACATCCAAAAGTCACTACACAGTACCATTAAGCTATTCGTGATACACAGTAATATCGATGTAAATGTCCTAAAAGCCACTCAAATAAACACCGGTACAATAGGCTGAAAGTTCTAATCAATCGGAAAAGGGGTGGCCTTAGCTATGCCCGTACTTCAGGTTTTCCAGGATTGAGCTGAGAATATATACTTTAAAATAATAATAATAATAATAATTCTGTCCCCAATCCGGCGCGACCCCAGGTGGCGGATTCAGGAATGCAATGTAGTCATTTAGGGCAGGTGGGAAATAAAATATCACCCGATGAACCAAGTCCAGGCACTTGTACCCAGATTGAGCGGTGCTGTTGTCAGCGTCTTTCCGTCATGTTACGGGCGGATGAAACCGCAGTCTGGTTGAAAGTACAATTAGTAATGCACGTTCACGTCAGTAATTAATGATGTTGACGAAATACGTTCACTTTCTGGGGAGCGAAAGGGCATGGCCTGGAGCCAACGTTGGGCGTGATCTGAGACGAGCCGCGAGTGGTGCCCTGCTGATTAGGCGAGCAGGCACCGGGATCGGGAGGAATATACAACCAGTATTCTATTATCCCACCAACACCAGTAGCTGCGACTGCTGCAGTTCTTTCTCAGGCTAACAGTCCAGTTACGAATGAGGTCTATCAAGTAGTTAAGAGACTACTCTAAACGGATGAAATAGTCGTTACAAGTAAACACGTTCATGATGCGTGCATATTATCGAGTACATTAAACTGGCATAGCAGCATCCAAAACAGAGGCACTGTTAAACAGAAACCCAAAGCCGAGCAATGGAATGAGAATAACGAAATGACAGAAATGATTAGGAAACCATTTTAAAATCTTCACAGTGGAAGTATCCGGGCTATAAGGGTATACAATTGATAGTCCGACGAAGGAAGTTAAGAGAAAAGCTAAGGGAATGCTAAGGAAACATGACGTCCATACAATATAAGATCACCCGCAAAAAAAAAACAAACAAAAAACATTGTCTCATCAGTAGATACGACAGAACAGAAGCTTGGTGCATGCAAAACCAGACTAAATGCACACATGATAAGCGCCAGACGAAGAAAACAGAAATACCCACGCAGGAACAATGAAAAAGATCATTGACATTGAAACTAAACGATGTGACAAAGTATCTCGAACACATTCACTATATTACCAACGAATGCAGAGATATTAAACTTCTCGTCTAATATCTCGTCAAGCTTGGGAACGCGCAATAAAGCAGCAAGCTGGATTATGGAGGAAAAAGAGTACACTAACACAATTGAAGAAACGCAAATATCTAAAGTTGCATTGGGTGTGCAAAAATGGTTATCAAAATACCCACAGTTCTCGAAGTGCAGACAGTGCTAATATTGATAAATAACAATGTAAGAATACTGCCTACCTTCCTTGTATCTGATAATACATATCAACACATTTTCTTACAAATCCAGAAAAATTGCCGAATGTTTCACAGAATTTAAAACGTATCTGCTTCCATCAGTTGAATTGGTAAAATGAACAATCCACATATTTCTTTTATACAAACTATATATAAAAATCTGACACCATGCCTCTCGCAACTAATCGCCACATACTTAAAATTACCAGAAATTCTGCCGAAACGATTTAAAAGAATGTAAGTTACAACTATTATTAAATTCTGCATTTCGAAATCAGGTCCATGGGAAAAGCAAAGAACTTCCATGTCTTACATTGTGACGTTCTGGTTGGGGGCGAGGTCGACAGCCTGCCCCTGCATTTCTAATGACTAGTACTGTTTACTGTTCTTGTTTTAAAATGCTCTTTTGGGATCATGGTTGGAGTTCCGGTTCGAGAAAAGCAAAGATCTTCTATGTTTTATGCTAACTACCAAAAGACATTTGGTGCTGTCCCACAATCATGGTCCATAAAAGTGTAGAATAATTAAAAACTACACACAAATTTCTTTTAACATCGGATGAAGCATTGGTGGAGCATAATCAACCAGTCAAATAACAGCCAAAAAAAATCAACCATAGTTGCCAAAATAAACGGAAGCTGAGTGACTCCCTAAGCCACTCATATACTCATATGAACGTATTAATTTGACATAATATCTTGGTGCAAACCTTATCTGGAAAACCTGCAACAAAACATAAAAGCTGGACCAACACGTTTTATAAAACATTCGAACGCACTTAGTTTCAAACTATTTAGGACAAAGGAGGAAGTTGAATCACAATTCAGCACTCCACCTGACCATAAGAAATTGTGACAAGTAGTACACACCACGAAACTTAAAGGAAACCACATGCCAGAGACATGACTAAATCATAACTTTCGGGGAATAAGTTAAACAATGGAAGAGCACGACCTGCATGTCCTGGACGGTCTGGATCCTTGATGATAGATGCTGCTCCCCTGAGACAGCTCACGGTGGAGATGTGCTAAATTGCGCAGATGGTTTTACCAGTGATGGATTGGGCCGTAATCTCTAAGTGTAGCGCCATTGAAAAATAGGAGTTGTAAGGAGAAGAGGTTTGTTTCTCTCGTGGCGAAACAAAGTTAGTGATGTCAAGACACTGCTGTCTAAAACACTGGTCCTAACTCATTAGTAGAAGGACTGATTTACAGACATTAGGATGAACTTTCCCCTTATTAAACTTAACCTTATTTAGACCCTCTCTTTTGATATCTGCAGATCGTCCTGTGTCTACTTGGTATTATGCGTAGCAGAGCACTGAACATGTTAAGGAGAGCAACTCCGCGCTCGTTGGTGGGTGGGAGATGAAAGGACGGAGGTTCGTACATGGAGAGCTCGAGATCTACAGAGAGGAGGTAGGAGAGCATTAGTCGGAAGGAGATTTCCATTGAGCTGATGTTAAGTGAGACAGAATGTATGTCGGAGTGGATCGTGTGTGAAAATGGACTGGGAAAGACGGAATTGGAATAAAAGTAGACAATGCCAGAAGTCGCCCACACCTGACAAATCCCCCCGCAGAAAGCGAAAGTGTATAGGTATCTAGTCAGGAGTGACAATGAGCAGAAAATCAAATTAATTTTCAGAGTGCTGGGAGAGAGGGTGTGGGTTCTCTGGGCTTAGGAAATATGTTTTAGACGATAAAACTAAGGGTCTACTGCAGTTTTAGATTGCCGCTTGAAATGAATTTGGGACAGTTTAAGACCTGTTATTTTTAAACTTATTGCTCCGTATTACAGATTTAACAGTAAAATTCTGTCGGTATTGCACTGCTTTCTTTAGCTTCATTCGTAATTTGCAAAGTTCATGCCGCCAGCACACGTGTTTTTTTTAATGAGTCAATGAGATCCCACAGCATTCCTTCGTGCTGTCCATTGATATAACGGTGACGCATGACAGAATAATCATGGAACTTTGAAATTGATTGTTACATACAAACATCATCTGTGTTAACAACAAGAATATGAAACCACCGGTTGGACTGCAGAGTTTGAAGTTAGATCTCCTTCAGTTCGCAATCTCGGGGCTCTACCGTCTGGTAGCGGTTGGTCCGACTCTATTACAGTTCTGCGTATTAGAGTTTGGAGTTCAATCCAAACGCCCTTCGTCTGGAGTTTGTACGTCCTACTCGTGGATTGCGTGGATTCCCCAGAGTGCCCCAGATTCCAAAGACGTCCAAGACCTACCGGTTAGCAAGTTAAGTTGTCATGGTCCCGTGATAAGTTAAGAAATAGATCGGTGCTTGCTGGCGGTGCGGCTGGAAGGGCCAAAATGAGCCTATTCCGTGCTTTATCTCGAAATAAAATTCGTTCTTGTTATTTTCTGCATTGCTGCATTCCCAGAGCCTTCTGTAGTCACTGATCCATCCAACCTACAGAACGCACAACAGCGAAAGCAGAAATCACTCGTTACCAAAAAAAAATTGCAACTTCACAAAATCTGACTCGATCTGCTTCTGGATGTTTATTTTGCTATGAGGAGTCTGCATAATCATTCCAAAAGAGCTATGGATCCCTTCCTGTTTCTTATTAAGGGAGAGGAGGTTTTGGAGTTGTTAAAATAGATTAGGACGGATAAGTCCCCGGGGCCTGACGGAATATTCCCCAGGCTGCTACATGAGGGGAGGGAAGAGATTGCTGAGTCTCTGGCTAGGATCTTCATGTCCTCGTTGTCCACGGGAATGGTACCGGAGGAATGGAGGGAGGTGAATGCTGTCCCCTTGGTCGAGAAAACTTCGTAGGGATAGTCCGGGTAATTATAGACCAGTGAGCCTTACGTCTGTGGTGGGAAAGCTGTTGGAAAAGATTCTTGGAAATAGGATCTATGGGCATTTGGAGAATCATGGTCTGATAAGGGACAGTCAGCATGGCTTTGTGAAGAGCAGATCGTGTCTAACAAGCCTGACAGAGTTCTTTGAGGAAGTGAACAGGCATATAGATGAGGGTACTGCTGTGGATGCGATCTAAATAGATTTTAGTAAGGCACTTGACAAGGTTCCACACGGTAGGCCTATTCAGAAAGTCAGAATGCATGGGATCCAGGGAGGTTGGGCTAGGTGGATTCAGAATTGGCTCGCCTGCAGAAAGCAGAGGGTCGTGGTGGAGGGAGTACATTCGGAATGGAGAGATGTGACATCTGTTCTGGGACCTCTGCTTTTCGTGATTTTTTATTAACGAAATGGATGAGAGTAGAAGGGTGGGTTGGCAAGCTTGCAGACGACACAAAGGTTGGTGGGGTTGTGGCTAGTGTAGAGGATTGTCGAAGATGGCAGAGAGACATTGATAGGATGCAGAAGAGGGCTGAGAAGTGGCAGATTGAGTTCAACCCGGAGCAGTGTGAGGTGGTACACTTTGGAAGGACAAAGTCCAAGGGAGTCTACAAAGTAAATTAGATTACATTATGAGGACACAGAGTTCTCTTTTATTGTCATTTCGTAATGCATGCATTAAGAAATAATGCAATGTTTCTCCAGAATGATATCACAGAAACACATGACAAGCCGACTGAAAAACTGACAAAAACGACATAATTATAATATATCGTTACAACAGTGCAAAACAATACAGTAACATGATAAAGAACAGACCATGGGCACGGTAAAAAGTCTCAAAGTCTCTCTAAAGTCCCATCATCTCACCCAGACGGTGAATCTCCAGCGCCGCAAACTTGCCGATGCAGCATCCTGGAAGCATCCGACCACAGTCTGACTCCGAGTCCGTCCGAAAACTCCGAGCCTCCGACCAGCTCTCCGACACCGAGCACCAAGCACCATCTCTGCCGAGCGCTTTGACCCCGGCCCCGGCAACAGGCAATAGGCAAATTCGAGGATCTGGGGCCTTGCCCTCCGGAGATTCTCGATCGCACAGCAGCAGTGGCAGAGAAACGGGCATTTCAGAAGTTTCTCCAGGTGTTCCTCCGTGTTTCTCACGTCTCTCTCCATCAAATCAGGATTGTGCAGGGCCCCCAAGTTAACACATAGGATATCATTCGGAACGGCCGCGCTCGCTGCGTCGCGTCGCCATCTTATCCTCCCTCCTCGTTGCCCTCGTTCTGCAGGATACTTGGTAGTGTGGAGGAGCAGAGGGATCTGGGAGTACATGTCCATATATCCCTGAAAGTTGTGTCACAGGTAGATAGGGTGGTTAAGAAAGCTTATGAGGTGTTAGCTTTCGTTGGTCGAGGGATAGAGTTTAAAAGTCGTGATGTAATGATGCAGCTCTATACAACTCTGGTTAGGCCACACTTGGAGTACTGTGTCCAGTTCTGGTCACCTCACTATAGGAAGGATGTGGAAGCATTGGAAAGGGTACAGAGGTGATTTACCAGGATGCTGCCTGGTTTAGAAAGTATGGATTATGATCAGAGATTAAGGGAGCTAGGGCTTTACTCTTTGGAGAGAAGGAGGATGAGAGGAGACATGATAGAAGTATACAAGATATTAAGAGGAATAGATGGAGTGGACAGCCAGCGCCTCTTCCCCAGGGCACCACTGCTCAATACAAGAGGACATGGCTATAAGGTAATTGGTGACGTTCAAGGGGGATATTAGAGGAAGTTTTTTAACTCAGAGAGTGGTTGGTGCGTGGAATGCACTGCCTGATTCATGGTGGAGGCAGATACACAAGTGAAATTTAAGAGTTACCAGACAGGTATATGGAGAAATTTAAGATTGAGGATTGATGGGACGTGGGGTTGAAAGGTTAGCACAACATTGTGAGCCGAAGGGCCTGTACTGTGCTGTACTATTCTATGTTCCATGTTCAATGTCTAATACAAGCCATCTTTTTTGATATCTGCAAAGCAGCCTCTGCACATCGTCCTTCGCCTCCTTGTTGTTATACACGGCAGAAGGGTGAACATTTTAAGGAAGCGTTGGAGAGTGGGGTTGAACGGATGGAGGTCTGTACATGGAAAGCTTTAAATCTAATGAAGGGAGGAAGGAGAGAAATAGTCGGAAGGAGATTTCCAGTGAGCTGAAATTAAATTAGAGACAGCATGAGAGAGAGAGAGAGAGAGAGAGAGAGAGAGAGAGAGAGAGAGAGAGAGAGAGAGAGAGAGAGAGAGAGAGCGCGTTAGTAACAAGAGAGGGAGATGCACCGAAGGAAAAAAAATCAGATAACTGAGATGTTGATGTGTCGAGGGAAGGGAGTGGACCATGCGTGAGAATGGACTGGGAAAGACGTAACTGGAATAAAAGTAGAAAACGCCAGAAGTCGCCCACAGCTGGAGAATCTCCACGCCCCGCAGAAAGCGAAATATCTCGTCAAGACTGTCAATGAGCAGAAAAACAAATTTAGTATCAGGCTGCTGGGAGAGAGGAAGTGGGTTCACTGCGCTTAGGAAATATGTGTTATTCGACATTCAGCAGAAAAGAGGGATGTCGATGAAATACGGCCGCTGTCTGGGGATCGCAGGGGTATGGCCTGGAGCTAACGCTGGGTGTGACATTAGGCGAGCCGCGAGGTGTGCCCGGCTGAATAGGCGGGGAGCCACCGAGTTCCGGAGAAGTATACTGCCAGCAGACAGACTACGAACACCAGAGGCCGAGACTGCAGCTGTTGTTTGTTAGGCGAACAGTCCACTTAATACTGAGGTCACTCAGGTAGTAAAGAGAAGAAAGAAACGGATGAAGTAGTCATTGTAAGTAAACACATTCATAATGCGTGTATATTATCCGGTATATTGAGCTGGCATAGCAGCATACTGGGACAAACAGCATTAACAGTTTCAAGCAAACCATCCCTTCATGAAAGCAAATGCACAATGAATAGCAGATCAATATTTAGTAATCGGAAAGAAAAATAACTTAGTCACGATATCCTTATTAAACCAAATAAATCATGGTTTTGTCCAAGAGTTAAAACGAACAATAGAAAGTTCTAGAATGCGATTCAAGAAAATAATGAAGATACATCCCAGTCAAGCCCAAATGAAAATAAAGTTACTTTAACCAGTCCACACCTGGCGGCAACGCAGCGGCACGGATGCAGTGCCTCAGCAAAATGCTGAACACAAAGACTATTATCCTCATAGTTACCATCCCACCAACAGAATATGTGGACAGCGACACAAGCCAAGGATCCTATATATCAAAACAAATCATGCTATCAAAATATGAAAAATGTGTTAATATTCCCAATGAAATTATAACATCACAATATTTACGAAAACCTAAAACATTTGAGCAATTACCCACAATAGCATATTGTGCAGCATTAGCACAGTGGAGTACAATGACCTTAAATTAGAAGCACTGTTAAATAGAATCTCAAAATGGAGCGATAAAATGAGATTAGTGAAATGACAAAATGAAGAAAGAACCCATATTGAAATCTTGAGAGCAGAAGTATCCCGCCTGCTGGAGAATAAAATTAAAAATCCGAGGAAGGAAGTTAGGAGTAAAGCCAACGGAATATTAAGGAAACGTAAGGTCCATAGGAGATATGATCACCCTAACAGAAACATTGTCTTATCTGTAGATACTACAAAACAAGGTTGGTGCATACAAATCCCAGACTAAATACATACATGAAAGGCGCCAGACGAAGAAAACAGAAATATCAGCTCACAAACAATGAAAAAGTCTTATGATGTTGAAACTAAAATTTCTCGAACAGTTTCACAGAATTACCAACAAATACAGAGATCATGAGCTTTTGCTCTAATATCTGGTCAAGCAGGATGACGCACGATGAAGATGCAAGCTGGATTATAACAGAAAAAGAATAAACGAACACATCTGAAGAACTGCAAGTATCTGAAGATACAATGAATATGCTAAAAATGGTTATAAAAATGCCCACAGCTCCGGAAGTCCAGGTAGTATTATTAAAATAAAATACTACATATATTTATTGTACCTGTTAACACCTATCAAAACATTTTCTTATAAATCCTGAAAAACTGAGCGAATGTTTGACAGATTTTAAAACATAATTGCTTCCGTGAAATGAAATTGCAAATGATCCATCAAAATATCGTCTTATATCTTGTTTACAAACTCAGTATAAAAGTCTGGCAGCATGCATCTCGCAGCTAATCGCCACTAGCTTAGGTAATTACAATATGTTTACAAAATAGCAGAAAAGATGAGGAAAGTTTCTGAAAGGATTTAAGGAATAACTACTATTACATTTTGCAATTCCATATCAGTTCCTTGGGAAAGGCTAACGTGTTCCATGTATTATATTAACTCCAAAGAACATTTGATTCTGTCCCACATTCATGATAAATAGAAGTTGATAATATATGCAAACTACTCACAAAATTCTTTCAACATCAGATGAAGTATTGACGTACTATAATCAACCTATCTACTGTAATCGAAATAAAGAACAGTCAGTGTTGTCAAAATAAACAGAAGCCTGGGTGACTCTCTAAGCCACAATGGTATTTTCCAGCTTTCTAATTTACTGCATCGGACAAAAATAGTGTGTATCAAATCAAAACGAATCGAACGAATTATACCTTGACATATCGGTATATAGATACACATATGATATACATGCCACACACAAAATATGCTGGAGGATCTCGGCAGGCCATGCAGCATCAGTGGTACTCTTTTCGGGCCGAACCCCTTCGGCAGGACTGCATTATACACATGGAAGATTAGAAATTATATTGTCCTTCTTGGTTAACCCTAAAACAAATAATTGAAAGAGCAAAACTAATTTCTAAAGACATTAACGTGAACCTGATACGTGCAGAGCATTAAACACGAAGGAACGTGCAATAGCGCATATAGAATATAAAATCGAGCAGCAGAGAACTGTGCAACTGATAGATGACGGACATGAAGGTATATACATAGAGATCCAAAGTGTGGTAGTGTGAGAGAGAGAGGGAGAGAGGGAGAGAGGGAGAGAGGGAGGGAGAGAGAGAGAGAGAGAGAGAGAGAGAGAGAGAGAGAGAGAGACAGAGAGAGAGAGAGAGAGAGAGAGAGAGAGAGGGAGGGAGTAAAAGGCAGTATTGTAAGGCTGAATGTGATATCTCTGTCAGAGTTAATGATACAAAGATAAAAGGCAGTAATAGGACAGGGGTTTCTGTGTTTGTGAAAATGGAGGAATATGCACCAAAGCGACAGAATGCGAACATTAAATTCTCGAATTGTCGATGGAATGGAACGAATAATGCACGAGAATGCACCGGGAAAGACGCAATTGGAATAAAAGTAAAAAACGCCAGACGTTGTCCAAAGCTGACAAATCCCCTGCAGAAACAGAACGGCCTTAATATCTCGCCAAGACTGCCAATGTGCAGAAAAAACAAAATTAGTTTCAAGCTGCTGGTTGAGAGAGATTGCGTTCTCTGGGCTTCGGAAGTATGTATTAGACGATTAGACTAAGGACACTGCTGTAGAAAGCTGTTTTAGATTTACACTTAAAATGAATTTGGCGGAGTGTAGGAACTGTTTGCTTTCCAAAGGTACATTTAATGTCAGAGAAATGTATACAATATACATCCTGAAATGTTTTTCTTTGCAACCATCCACGAAAACAGACGAGTGCCCCCCAAAGGATGAGCAGCAAACAACTCTCCGGTATACGATCTAAAAAGTCCGTTATATCGCTTTTTTCGAGTTCTGTGCCCAAAGATCTCAAGTCTCTGAGATCACAGCCGCACATTGTCCGACTCCCCCGACGACGCATGTATCTCCTGCCGGAACACAAACCTTCGATCCGCCCGCCTCCAGATCCCCGAGATCCTTGGCCTCCAGCGGAGAGCCGGATTCTTAGGCCGAGCATGCGGCGTGCCAAACAACGGCCAGTTTTGAAACCCCGACAGCGGATCCCAATCCTGCAAAGAACCGGAGTCAGCGTGTAACTCCAGCTCAATTCGTCGAAAGAACCCAGTAAGAGAAACGTAGAGATGCTAAAGAGGGAAATAGAGCTGTTTCCGAAGATGCAAGCAAAGGATTGGCCGTTTAGCGCCATCATCACTCCGCTCCGCCTCCAGAGTATCTTATTGCGAGCATATTACAGTGTTACCGATGCCAATACATCGGCTTTAGCTCCACTCGGAATTTCAACAGTGGCATGACGCCAGTGAACGTGTTTTTTTTTCAGGTAACGTGATTCTATAACATCCCTGTAAGCTATACTTTGATATAACGGTGACTCATGAGAGAATTATTCGAAACCATTGAAACCAGTTGATGCACAGAGACACCATCAACGAAACCATTAACAACATCAATATGAAACCACCAGTTGGACTGCACAGTATAAAGATAGATTTTCTCCAGGTCTCAATTTCGGGCGCCACGGTTTGATAGACTTTAGTCCGACAGAGTTTTGAGTGTTAGAGTTTAGAGTTCAATCCCGAAGTCTTTTAATGGAGTTTGTACGTCTACCCCATCGTAGGTTTCCTCTGAATGCCTCAGTCTCCAGAGACACCCAAAGAGGTACCGGTTAGTATGTTAATTGGTCGTTGTCCCGTGTTAAGTTTGGAAATAAGTCAGAGTGTGCTGGCGGTACGGCGGCAAGGACCAGAACAGCTTTTTCCGTGCTTTATCTCGAAATAAATCTCGTTCTTGTCACTTTCTGCATTGCTGCGTTCATGGAGCCCACTCGGTTACTATTTCTTCTGAACGTCGGAACGTCAACAGAAAAAGCAAAAATCAGCAATTATAACAAACATTTTATTTTTCCTGCTTTTAACAATCTTTCCCGATCTGCTGCTGCGTGTTTATTTTGCTCTGAGGGTTCTACGGATTACTCCCAATAGAGCGATTGCTCCTTTCCTGTTTCTGGCTTCCAGCCAATGCTTCTTCCCTTTATACAAGAAGTTTAAAATACGGTGGAACTCCCAGCTACTCATGTGCTGGCCACACGCTGATCACAGCAACTGAGGCAGCATCTTTAGAAAGGAATAAGTAATCTAGGTTTTGGGCGGAAATCTGATGAAATCAGTCTCGGCTCGAAATGTCGACTCTTTAAAGGCAGCATCCCCAAAAATGAGTCCACCTCAACGAGCCGTCGAGGCGGAAGAAGCGCTGGGTTCGCTGGCTGCCGCCATAGCCAACGAGTCACTTAGAATGCGGGCAGATTTAATGGTGGTGTAGAAAGTTATAAGGATTATAGATGGTATAAATGCATGCAGGCTTCTTCCGTTGAGGTTGGGTGAGACTGGAACTGGAGTAATGAGTTAAGGGTGAAAGGTGAAATGTTTAATAGGAACATTATAGGTAAGCTATGGACACAGAGGTGGTAACCGTGTGGAAAGAGCTGCCAGCGGACGTGCCAGGTTTGATTTCAGAACTAAAGAGACATTTGATAGGAACAGGGATAAAAAGAGTGTGGAGTGTCAGTTCAGGGTGCAGGCGATTGGGACTAGGAAGACTGACAGATCGGCACTGAATAGATGACACGAAGAACATATTTGTGTGTTGTAGTACTCTACAGCTTTATGCCATTCTCTCTAATTAGGAAGCATCCTGGTCAATCCCTCTGCGTCTTTTCTAACTTCCCCATATTCTTCCTCTACTGAGGAGGCCAAGACTGATCACAATACTTCAATGCACACATAGTCCAGACTATTCTCGAACTGCAAGATTCCCACCTGGCTCATAAAGCCAATCCCGTTATTAATGAAGGCAGGCGCACATTACACCTTCTCAGCAACCCTATGAACTTTCCAATAAATTAGGTGGATCTGCAGACCTGAACCACAGCCTCCCCATGCCCGTCCACACTGCTGAGAACCCTGATTTTAACCTTGCAGTCTCCCTTCACTTTTGAACTCCCAATCCAAGTTGTTTCCGCATTGAACGATACATTTTCATCATATCCTTTCATAACCTGACACTAACTTCTACACTACCAACAACACCACCACCCTTCGTGGTATTTGCAAATTTCTCAACACAGGATTTCAATTGCACAATTAAATCATTTATGAAACTCTTAAGGAGTAGGGATCGCTGAGGAGATTACCAATGAAACAACAGTCACGGAATACGCTCCATCTGTCACCACACTCTGCCTTCTTTCGCTAATCTAATCCTGAATGTCGAACAGCATACTAAAATCCATGGGCATAAATCCACTTCATTTCATCAATTTGTTTTTCCTACTTTTGGCAGAATTCAGTCAGGTTCGTAAGACACGAACTCTCCATCACAAAACCTTTATGACTATCACTAACCAGACGAAGCTTCTCGAAATGCTGTTAAGTCTTGTCTCGAACAATCTTCTCCTATTTTATGGCTAATGTTAACATTAGTCGTGCTGGTCTGCAATTCCCAGTATTGTTCGTATTAACTTTCTTGAACCAAAGAGAACTGACATTTGCCGCACTTCACTCCATAGCTCCTGCTCCTGTGTCCGGGGGAATATAAGGATCATCGCAAAGGCACTGAAATATCGTCCTTAATTCCGGCAGCAACCGGGGGAAAATCCAATCCGGCTCTGAGGTTATACTAAGCGAAATGTTATATTTTGCTTGTTTCAGAACATCTTCTTTATTACCATCAATATGTTGCAGCTTATTAGTCTGTTCGATGCTGACATCACATCCCGCCGTCTGTAAATTCTCAGGCGAGAATTTCTTTAAAACACCCCACCGTTTGTAAAACAGCCAGCTCTTCCGACTCCAGGCACACGTTTCCCTGGGTTATCCTTTATCGCTTCCAGCCTCACTGCAGTCATCCTCCTGATCTTCATATACGCATAGAATGCCTTGATAATCCTCCGCGCAAGCTTTTTTCATGGCCCTTTTTAGCTCTCCTTAGACCGTTCATAATCTAATCACTGAATACCTTATAACTCCTGTGAGCACCCATTGATACACGCTTCGTATGTTTTTCCTTCCGTTTGACTCAATGCTCCACTTCTGTTTGTTATCTACGATCGGTTACCACCCCATCCTTAACCTGCCTCAACGTGGCAATGTCTTCGTGTATCCATAAGCAACTTCCACATTGCCATCAATATATTTGTTCTCAATTTACGCCCACATGTCCTGAATACTAACAACATAATTCGCGGACCACAATAAAAAACGTTTCCATGCGGTCCGCTCTAATCCCTTTCCAAGTGTGTAGTGAAGATCTCAGAGTTGATAGATTGATATGTGGACACTTTAGTGATTCCAATGAAAATTACAGTGTCACAGTGGCATTGTATGGGCACAGATATAAATATTAGAAGGGTGAGTCGTAAAGGGAATAAAAATGAAATTACCTAAAACTGTCTAACAGGAGGGGCAATCACTTCCACGCCTATTGGATGACTCAGTATCGAACCTACTGGTCGAGGGTAAGAATAACAACATGGAGTGCAGTTGTCTTAGTCTATCACTAAAAGTGCTCCTTTATTCGACCAATGCGGCATGCAGAAGGTGAAAAACAATCTCCAGAATTCACAGGAATTACGGCAGTGTCTTTTATTGTATCACAGCCTCAGGAGTGTCCAGTTCGAATGGGTACTAATCTGTTCATTGAACCTGTTGGCATCACCCGTATTGATGCCATTGCCGCAGCACACCACAGCAAAGAAGATTTTACCGCCGTCAACAGAGTGGTAGAACATGTGAAGGAGAGGCCTGCATACTCCATAGGACTCCAGTCTCTTCAGGAAGCAGAAGAGACTTTGACTATTAGTTTACAAAGCCTCTGTGTTTGTCTTTCACTCAAGTCTGCATTCAGGTGCAACCCCAAGCCCTTGTAGGTTCTCACCATCAATAGCAAAACGGAACAGTGCAGGCTTAGTCTTCGTAAAGTCCATCAGTGCATCCTTTGTCTTACTAACGCTGAGCTGCTGATGATTTAGGTTGCACCATTTGATTGCATCAGTGCCTTGTTTTCATACTACCGAGCACTCTTTATACAGCCAACTATTGCTGAGTCTTTAAAGAATTTCTGCAGCTGCAATTGTGGTCAATGTCTGGGAAATGCTCAATCGCCGAGGAAATTGTCACATGACCAGGCCTATTGTTCTGTACCATTTCCAGTCTGGCTTCTCCTCTTCTGGGCCTACCTACGTATAGTGTCAGGTACCGTTCTTGGACACACCAAGCAAATCTTGCACTTTCTAAGCCTTTGCTCTGAGAAGGAGCTAATTAATGTTCAGGAAATTATTAATGTTGCAGCTTTCCATAACCTGACTCCCTATCTGCTCCTCGGAATTTCAGTTTCTCCTGAGGGATTGGTTTAATGCTGCAAAAAGAGCGACAGCTCCCTGCCTCTTTCTAACTTCCACCCATGATGCCCACCGTTTTTACAGCTTCGATACTATCCCCGGTGAGCAATGTCCTTCGCCCACATATATTATCTCCCTCATTTTCCGTTTTGAAGCATCTATTCCCAAACATTCACCAGCCCTGTCTACTTTTGTGGCAGAACCAGGTTAACATAATGGCCACAATATCGAAGCTCCAATTGGTTTGCCGTACACTAAGTTCATCGCCTTTGTTTCTCACAGTTGTCGCATAAGTCACATTCATTCCAAACCACCTACCCGATTTTATTTACGCCATATCTACTGCCCGTCTTTTTTCATAGTCTCCCTATACTTTGCACCCACAGTTCCTTCACCACAGCTGCACAAAGATCTGACCTGCCACCCTGCTTCCGAGCCGCCTGCATATATTTTAGGCTCTGATGGATACGTCGTTGTGGAGACTTCAGAACGTTCCCACTGAAAGGCCCTTCCCCCTCTTTAAAATAGAAGGTCAAGCAAAAGGTCGAGTTTATTCTCATATGCACAAATACATGTATGCAGTGGTGGAATGAAAAACATACTTGCTGAAGATTTACACGTATGTACGAAGCCTTCAGAAAAAAAAAACATATATACAAGAAATAAAGCATGCAGTGAATGTCAAAACCGAGTATTTTATCATATTCTCAATTACATATATGCACAACTGGAAACGCACATAACAACAAATGTGTAGAACTCACAAGCAAAAAAAATATCTAGCCCCACCTGGATGATGTCAAATAACAGATATACAGGAATATTGTTCTGCTGAATGTGCCTATAATATGTTATCGTAAGGACTAGGGCAACCGCTATTTCAAAGATTATTAAAACTTAATGAACTCCAGTGGAAAGAAATCTGCAATAATAATATTAAATAGACAAATAATCGTGTTTCTGATTCCATAACTCATTAGTCTACATTTCTTTGTATAATATATGGATTCTGGTTGACATTCATTCTTTTGTGTTGCTCTTCCATCAGCCACAACGAACAGGGTCTTCGTGATGTATGAGTCAATGGTCCTGGTCCGAACAATCAAATCGTCGTTGCTTATGTGCCGAATCAACTTGCTCTATTGAAGCAAATCAGTCATACAGTGAGATATAAACACAGCAATGTACGAAGCCGACATTGAAAATAAACACTTTCGAAGAATAACGTTAAATCGGCGAATCTCGTTTATGTTTTATTGACAAACTAAAACAATTTAATATAAAGATATATTTTAATCCATTCCTCAGCTTCTCCCTGAACTTCTGCTGTGTTAGTCCGTAGATATACGTGTTGGTGCAAGTGCAGAGAAATTCCAGCATAAATCCAACCTGCTGTAGGATATATCTTGGGTTGGTGTGGCATCTGTCTGTGTAGGTATAATTTTCCACTTGCCAGGTCATAGAATATACAACTCTGGGTGTCCACAGTAAAATGAAATTGGTTGATATAGCGAACAATAAAACAATCAACTTTCTCCGGCTTTCCACCTCTGCATCCTTCTGATTGTCGCTAATATTCCGCAGTGCCCGGCGGACTTTATTTGCCGCGATAATATGCCTGGCGGTTAATGTGTTAAACAGAAGCATTAAGCAGATTGGAGCCACTGCAGTCAGAATACCGTCACATAACTGATATGCTCTCCAGAAGGGTGACGTTAAGAATGCTGTTGTGACGAGACAGCGTTTAGAATGCACAGCAAAGTAAAATGGCAGAGCTTTTGCGTAACACGCCGCACACACAGTTACCACCATCATAATCGCTGTTTTCTCGGTGCAGTATCGTTTTCGCAGCTTCTGACAGCAGACGGCCATGTAGCGATCAAAAGTAAAGGCGACCGTAAACCAAACGGAACAGTCAGAGTTTGCGGCCCCCAGAACAATTATTACAGCACACACCGGAGTTCTGAACAGGAAATTAGCAAAGACATAGATAAAATTAACTTGTTCCAAAATAACAGCCACGATGACGACCATCAAATCTGCTACTGCCATGGCCACCAAGTAGCGGGTGATGCATTTGGAAAGGCCACATTTTCCCCGGAATAGGATCACAATCGCCGTTAAATTAACTGAAAAAAAGTATAAAGCATGTTAACATATCTCCTAGTACCCACGTTGGTGACTGCGAATTGAGTTCCTCAGTAAAAATAATAGACTGGAGCTGATAACACTGATAGTGTACAATCAGCTTTCAGCAGACATCTCTGCTGATTTATGTTCTGAAGTGAAAAGACCACAAAGCAACTGGATGCCTTGTTGTGTTTTAAATAACAGCCGAAAACCTTCCGTGAGTTATGTTAAATATGGTACCTGTTGCACGCAGAGCAGGGCATATCGAGCACATTCCCATTGTTTAAACGTGTTGGTGACTTATGAGGAACAGAACATACTGAGTGACTTATTTGAAATTTACATTATTTAACTTCATGGCGTGCTTTAAATTGACTACGGAAAATGGAATAAATATATTTTAAGTGGTATCTGTAAACTCAGTGGAACGTATTGCAGCTGTCAGCGGAGGTTGTTCGAGTTGGCAGAGGAAAGCTTCTGATCTCAAGAGATGCTAAACGGCTGTCAAGGCTGCCTGGGCCAGGATATCATATCATTCCCGTTTATAAGAGCCGGTATTCTTCTGCTGTTCCCCCTTGCGGTACGGAGATAGCAGCAAACCCTCCAAGCCTAGGGCTCGTGTCACTGATTACGGGACAAAAGTATGCTTGTTTGAAGAAACACAGAGAAATTGTTTTAAGGTTTCTTTTTTAAAAAAAGAAACGAAAGCAAATCAACTCAGTAAGGCCACAAATTTGTTTATAGATTTCCAGCAAGTTCTTATCAGAATAACACAGAAGCAAACTTCGAAATAAATGCATTTCAGAGTGACGATAACATTGATAAGTTAATGTGGGGAATTCGAAAACGTGATGAAAAGACATGACAATTTGGATTTTCATTACTTCTATGGAAAAGGTGGATTTGGCGAATCCTGCAAGACAGTACATGCCTTTATCCCAGACACTTCAGTGGCAATTGCTTGCGTTGTGAGTTTATAATCGTATTTACGATTGAAAAGGCAACCTACGGAAAACTCCATTCATATGGCGAGGCAGTGCCCGATTAAATCAGGCACTGCCTTCTTGTCAGCTCTCTTAGCTGTCCTGTCCGATATTTTGAATACAATCGTGTTGAGACTGCCCAGGGTTAGCTTGAAATACAGAATTGAATTGAAAACTGTACTGAATTTCCAACACAGATTTACACTATAGGTATCAATAATTATATTGTAGAACGTAATATTTGCATTTTCATTTTACACAGTTCTCATTTTCTGAAATAATACCATAGACTAAACATCGCGGCAGTAAGATAAAGCGAATGACGAAAGCCATCAATGGAGTGCATTCGGCGGAAGCACAAAAATACCAGTTTGTTCCAGCTCCTTACCAGGAATACCGACAGCTGCGAGTACAGGATAGTAAATTCTGACGATGTTGTAAATTGCTGGATATCCCATTCTGTATCTGAATCACCGATGAGCTCTATAATCTGCTCACACGCCTCTCAGTTCCTTTCTTCCAGGAATTCTTGTCCGCAACGAGTAGCGTCAATTTAAGCGAGTACCCCTTGAATCATTACATTTACAGACCACTGAACAAACACTTAGTCTGATCTATTTTTATCATTATGAAATTGTGCAATAGATTTAACTCTTCAGGTGATAGTACTTGAATGTTGTTTGGGAAGAGCTTCCATGGAGAACGCTGTATGCTGTATTCTGCATCACCACGTTCGCACCGACTGACCAAGGTAGTTTTTCCCATTGATCCCTTAATAATTTTAATAACAAGTTTCAACGCATTAAATTCCCGGTCACTTACACCACTTGAAATTGAATTAAGTAAGTGTATTGTCGCAGGTGATTAAAAACTCCCTGCAAGCGGGTAACTTATGTGGTGTTTTATATTTTCAGTAGGATTTGCTCTGGAAACGATAGTCAAAAGCTGATATTATATAAAATGAAATGCTTAGTTTATCACTGCATGCTCGTAAGATCAAAAACTGCAGTTAACCTGACAACGACCTGAGAGGCCTCACACAGTCAACCGTGTGAAGGAAAGTTGTGACAGACCCTGGTTCTGTAAAATGCACAATGACTCCGCAAACACCATGTATGCGCTGTGTGCTTTTCAGAATTCACCTGTTCGACGATGCGATTGGAATAAACCAGTAATACCAATTTTGTGCATAATGTTTATCGAGAAACTGTGGTCACCTTGTTACATGGAACGTTGTTTCATGTTGTTACATTGATTACAATAATAATTTGATTCTCTCTCACACTAATGGTTAAGAACAGTTTTTAAAATATCTAAACTGTACCAATTTTGTGAAATTCTTACAATAACTGATGAAGCATTGGTGTACTATTGTCACACATCGATTAAAAACAAACAAAAAAAATACCGTTGTTATTAAAATTAACCGAGACAGTTTTCATCAGAATAGTCCGAAATCTCCTTGCAATTGAGAAATGAGTGTACTTGGCAATGCCCTTATCTCTAGTTTTACCAGCTTTAGCTGAGAAAAGGGAAGCATAATATCATCAATAAAATAGAATTAGAAGCAAACACATTCATATTGCGTGTATATCATTGAGTAGTGCAGCGTGAGACTGACATGAGAGCATATAGGGACAAACTTCATATAGGTTGTGACACAACATCCGGTCATGCCAGTAGAACGACAGAACAATTACAGAATCCCAAAAGACGTATTAAACAAAGTAATTCATGTAGTTGCACAAGAGCGAGAAAAAAACAACCTAAAGACCACAATCATACTATGCAAGACAATAAGGAAGGTTTCATCAGCTGATGTGTTGATGAAAATAAAATTATGAAAAAGAGCAGCTCCAGAATCTGATAGTAAATCCTCAGAATGATTAGGAAGACACTAAGCTTACAGACAAAATTATGCTAACATTGAGCACAACACGAACACGATCTATTAGCAGGGACCATTCAAACTGACCTTACATACCAAAACAGGATACGTATCAAAATTAACAAAAAATGTTCATATTCTCAACAATGTTATACTTCAAGTTCTGCTTTCGGTAGACTGCGCTCCACTGTATGGGACCGTCGAGGAATCAGTCCAGCAACCAACCTGAAGGTCTACAGAGCCGTGGTACTCACTACCCTCTTGTATGCCTGTGAAACGTGGACTGTGTATCGAAGACATGCAAGACAGCTCAACCACTTCCACATGACTAGGCATCAGATGGCAAGATAAGGTACAGACACTATAGGTCTCTCTAGAGCAAGTTTGCTATCAGTCCACACACGGCTGATGAGAGCACAAACTGTGGGCAGGTCATGTCATCCGCATGCCGGACGAGCGCATACCCAAGTAGCTCCTTTTTGGGGAAACTCTCTGCTGGAAGACGCTCGCTTGAAGTGCAAAAGAAACGTTACAAGGACACACTAAAGACCTCGCTGAGGTCATTTGACATAGACACAACCTCCTGGGAAATGCTGGCTCAAAAACGCCCTACCTGGCGCCGACCCATCTACAAGGACTGTCAAGCTTACGAAGCAAGGCGCGTTGCTGACGCACAAAATAAGCGCGAGCTGTGCAAGTCCAGACCCACCAGGGCAACAACTGCAGTGCCTACACATGTCTGCCCAACATGTGCCAGGGCATTCCGTGCCCGAAATGGCCTGACCAGTCATCTTCGGACACACCGCATCCAGTCGCAAAGTGAGAAATGGTGTCCAGGTCTTCATCGACGACTATGGACGAGCCAGAAAAAAAATACTGCAACAAACTTAGGAAAACGAAGTATTTGAAGAACTAAATATAAAAATATACTGCACAGCATCGTAAACAGTGTCGTGCAATAACTCTAAAATAGAGGCATCATCAATGGAAACCAAAATCTGGGTAATGAAATGAAGACGTCGAAATAGCAGAAGACATGAAGAAACAAGATTGAAGCTTAAAGAGCAGAAAGAGCCCACCTTTTGGAGAATAAAACGAACATTACAAAAAACATAGTACAATTTATAGATACAATAAAACTTGATGCAGACAAAGCCAGGCGAAGTTAACACATCGAATGCTTTAGTCATAATTATAAAAAACATAATTTTCAATTGAGAAACGATGTAAATCGTTTATACAGGGCACTGAAATTTAGAGAAAAACAAACAAGTGTTACCAACCCAAGCACAGAATTATGACAAACATGAAAATAATGAACTATAGGTCTAATATCTGTTAAAACACGATGCATATCTCTATAATCAAGAAACAAACAAAATTCGGGATGAAAATGAAAGCACCCGCAAAAACGAAGACATGCGAACACCCGAGTATGCAAAGTATATGCTAAAAGCAGGTATAAAACTACTAACATCCGGAAAAGTACCGTCAGCAATAACATTGATACGTATCGGTATAAAAAAGTTACTTGCTACATCTTTACGCATTAATGCATATCAATGTTTTTAATAAAAATTCTGCAATGTATCCAATCTGACGGAAACGAAATAATATCTACTACTTCAAGTAAAAATGACAAATAACCCTTCAAAATATGTCCTATTGCATGTTTACTAACTAATTATAACATTGTTACTCTATGCATCTCGCAGCTAATCCACACTAACCTGGATTAACGCAATATACTTTCAGAGGAGCAAGAAGTGTGCTGTGAATGTGTGGAAGGATGTAAAAAACTGATAAATTCTGCCATTCTAAATCAAGCCCAGATGAAAATCAGAGATATTACATGTTTCCAAATAGACAATCAAAAAACTATTGATTCTGTCCCCCAATAATGGCTGACTGATGTTCTTACCATCCATATAAGCTATAGCCTATTTTTGTGAATTTCATACAACATTTGAATTATTGGCGCCTGATAATCACGCTAATCAACTAGAAGAATAGTACCACCCTTTGCTAAACAAACCGAGACATTTTGCAGGGCTACTCTCTAAGCCTACTATAATTTTGATTAGCTTTAAACCAGTCCTCTCATATACTGAATCGGGCGAGAATAGGATATCAAATCGCAAACACCAAATTATTGGACGATTTGATCTTATATGCATCGTTATCCGTCAAACTACAGCAAAATAGTCTCTAAAGATATAATAATGATCTGTAGACCAGATAAGTGTCGAAAACGAAACGTAACTAAAGTCACAATAGAGATAGCAGAACAGAAAACAGATCTGCAGGATGTAATGCAAGCGATGAATGATTACGATCTGCTGGGATTTCAACAAGCGGAGGTATAGGTCGTAGTGCGAGAACAGGAAAACTTCCGACAGAATTTACTGCGAGGCTTAAGAAACTTCCCCGAACAGAGCTTTATAATGAAGATATAACGAGGGCAACAAAGACTTTCGTTGCAACGATATTAACGATATTAAACGATATTAAAGTATCTGCAACATTTACAAAGGAAAACAGGAAATCAAATTCGAAATTAAATAAGCAGAATGAAGGCGCTTAGAATAATACTACCTTGGACAGAAGGAAGAAGGAGGAACATAGTTAAAACACCTACGCAACAGTCAGTTTACACTTTTGAGTATATTATTTTCATAAACGAAACACGATTCAGTACTCTACTGAGGCCATATACATATCTGATGAGAAGTATGCAACACCAAACTTAAATGAAAGCACAACCTGGAAAAATGAAGAAGTTATCACCTTAGAAGAAGGAATTAATCAATAGAAGGGCATGCCGCCCAGAGAAGACTATGTACGATGTAGTTGGAGGGCGCCGCACGGTATAGATGAAGGCCTCTTTCCAGAAACAGTATGGTTCCTTGTGATAACACATGACGACGTGCTTGACACAAAGGAAATCTGAAACGCTCAATGTAATACCAACAAATTCCAGACGATAATTTCAGAAAACGCCTAACGAAACCAGAAACAATTCAATACATGAGAGGATCATGTAGCAATTTAAAGCAATCTGATTATTTAACTGGTACAATGAAGTGGCAAACATGATGGACCAAAATCTTGCATCAAAATATAAACTCAGAAAAAAACTGATCATAAATACAGGCCTGATCCTGGTTTGGAATCAGAGTCCTCAAATGAGATGATCAGCGATCAGTTATCAATCCATAATAACTGTCGGGATTTAATACTACAATATAAACAAGCAAGAACAATTGTTTGTAAACGGCAGATAAACAGCAGAAATAGGTTCAAATACAACAGGAAATTGAAAGGTTATGGAGCGTGAAGAGGGTCTACATGATCCCAGCAGTAATATCTTCAATTGGGACATCGCAAAGTCACTGCACAGTACCATTAAATTATTTGGGATACACAGCAATATCGATGTAAATGTCCGAAAAGCCAGTCTATTAAACGCCGGTACAATCGTTTGAAAGTTCTAATCAATCAGAAAATGGGTGGACTGGGCTATTCCTGTACTTCAAGGTTTACAGGATTGAGCTGAGAATATATACTTTAAAAAAATAATAATATTAATAATAATAATTCTGTCCGCAATCCAGCGCGACCCGAGGTGGCGGATTCAGGAAATAAAATATCACCTGAAGAAACAAGTCCAGGCACTTCTGTACCCAGATTGAGCGGTGTTATTGTCAGCGTCTGTTCCTCATGAGACGGGCGGGTGAAACCGCAGTCTGGTTGAAAGTACAAATAGTAATGCACATTCACTTCAGAAATGAACGATGTTGACGAAATACGGCCGCTGTCTGGGGAGTGTAAGGACATGGACTGGAGCTAACGCTGGGCGTGATGTGAGGCGAGCTGCGAGTGGTGCCCTGCTGATTAGGCGAGCAGGCACCGGGATCCGGTAAAATATACGACCAGTATTCTATTATCCCACCAACAGCAGAAGCTGCGACTACTGCAGTTCTTTCTCAGGCTAACAGTCCACTTACGACTGAGGTCACTCAAGTGGTAAAGAGATTAAATAAACAGATGAAGTAGTCGTTACAAGTAAACACATTCATAATGCGTGCGTATTATCGAGTACATTAAACCGGCATGGCAGCATACTGGGACAAACTGCATTAACAGTTTATAGCCAAATACAATGGATCCAAAACAGAGGCACTGTTAAACAGACACCCAAATATGAACAATGGAATGAGGTTAACGAAATGACAGAGATGATTAGGAAACCATTTTGAAATCTTCAGGGTGGAACTATCCCGCATATAAGTGTGTAAAATTGATATCCGAGGATGGAAGTTAAGAGAAAAGCTAAGGGAATTCTAAGGAAACATAACGTACATACAAGATAAGATCACCCAAAAAAAACATTGTCTTCCTGTAGATACTACAGAACAGAAGCCTGGTGCATGCAAAACCAGACTAAATGCATACATGATAAACGCCGGACGAAGAGAACAGAAGCACCCACCCAGAAACAATGAAAAAGATCATTGGCATTGAAACTAAACTTGCTGTGGCAAAGTATCTTGAACACATTCACAGAATTAGCAACGAATACAGAGATAATGAACTTTTGGTCTAATATCTGGTCAAGCAGGGTAACGTGCAATGAAGAAGCAAGCTGGATTAGGGAGGAAAAAGAGTACACCAACACAATTGAAGAAACGCAAATATCTAAAGTTGCATTGGGCGTGCTAAAATGATTATCAAAATACCCACAGCTCCAGAAGTGCAGATAGTGACAATATTGATAAATAACATTGTAAGAATGCTGCCTACCGTCCTTGTACCTGATGACACATATCAACGCATTTTCTTACAAATCCAGAAAAATTGCCGAACGTTTGACAGAATTTAAAACATATCTGCTTCCATTAGATGAATTGGTAAAATGACCCATCCAAATATCGTCCTATTTCTTGTTTACACACTATATATAAAAATCTGACACCATGCCTCTCGCAACTAATCGCCACTCACATAAATAATCACAACATACTTAAAAATTTCAGAAATTCTGCCGAAACGATTTGAAAGAATATAAGTTATAACTACTATTAAATTTTGCAGTTCGAAATCAGAACCGTGGGAAAAGCAAAGATCTTCCATGTCTTATATTGTGACGTTCTGGCCGGGGGCGTGGTCGTCAGTCCGCCCCTGCATTTCTAATGACTAGTACTGTTTACTGCTCTTGTGTTAAAATGCTCTTGTGGGATCATGGTGGGGAGTTCCGGTTCGAGAAAAGAAAAGAACTTCTAAGTTTTATGTTAACTACCAAAAGACATTTGATGCTGTCCTACAATCATGGTGCATAAAAGTGTATAATAATTAAAATCTACGCACAAAATGTCTTTTAACATCTGATGAAGCATTGGTGCACCATAATCAACCTATCAACCAACAGCCAAAAAAAAAGAACAACCATAGTTGCCAAAATAAACGGAAGCTGGTTGACTCCCTAAACCACTATGGTATTATCCAACTACCCAATTTACTGAATTGGAAAAAAATAGTGTGTATCAAATTAAAAAATAACACAACACGAAGTATAACTTGACACATCGGTATACAGATACACATATTATGTACATGCCACATATGCAAAATGCTGGAGGAACTAAGCAGGCCAGGTAGAATCTATGAAAAAATGTACAGATGATTTTTCGGGCCGAAATCATTCAGAAGGACTGTACGGTGTACAGGGACGGTTTGAAATTATATGGTCTTTCATGGTTAAAAGTAAAGCAATTAATTTAAATCGTAGAACAAATTTCTGAAGATATTAACATGAACATTGGACTAGATAAATGCAGAGCATTAAACATAAAGGAAAGTGCAATCGAACTTAGAGAATAAAATCGAGCAGCAGATACTGTAGAACTGACAGATGAAGATGAAACGTATGTATTTGGGGTATCAACAAGCAAGTGTAGATAGTACGATAAATGGAAAAATTTCGATGAATTTTACCCCAAGCTCCTGAAAATCTAACAAACAGAGCTCGACAGTGAAAACTTATCAAAGGCCATAAATTCTTTCGCTATACTCATATGAACGTATGATATTGACATAATATATTTGTACGAACCCTATCTGGAAAACCTGCAACAAAACATAAAAGCTGAACCAACAAATTTTATGAAACAGTCGAACGCTATTAATTTAAAACTAATTAGGACAAAGGAGGAAGATGAATCACAATTCAGCATTCCACCTCACCATAAGAAATTGTGACAAATAGTACACACCACGAAACTTAAAGGAAAACACATGCCAGAGACATGACTAAACCATAACTTTCAGGGAATAAGTTTTAACAGTGGAGGAGGGTGACCTGCATGGCCTGGCCGGTCTGGATCCTTGATAATAGATGCTGCTCCCCTGAGACGGCACTCTGTGGAGATGTGCGAAATGGTGTAGACGGCTGTAGCAGTGATGGACTGGACCGTATACACTACCTGTAGCACCATTGAAAGGTAGCAGTTAGTGATGTCAAGACATTGTTGTCTAAAGGGCTGGTCGTAACGCATTAGTAGAAGGACTGATCATCAGACGTCAGGATGAACGGTCGCCTTATTAATCTTAAGCCCTTTTTAAACGCTATTTTTTTTTTTTTGAAATCTCCAACCGGTCTCTACACATCGCATGCGTCTCCTTGTCATTATGCGTAGCAGAACAGTAAATATATTTAAGAGAGCAACTGTGCACTCAGCGCACGGGGGTGAGTGGGAGATGAACGGACGGAGGTGTGTACACTGAGAGCTCAGCAACTAAAGAGGGGAGGTAGGAACGTTATAGTCGGAAGGAGATTTCCATTGCGCTGAAATTAAATGAGACAGAATGTGTGTGTGTGTGTGTGTGTGTGTGTGTGTGGTAGAGAGAGAGACACACAGAGAGAAAGAGAGACTGTGTGGGAGATGTTGGAGTGCCGTGTGAAGGCAGAAATTTAAGGCTGTATGTGATATCTCTGAAATATTTAATGATATAAAGGCAAAAGACAGGGGTAGGGATGACTCTCTCTCTCTCTCTCTCTCTGTGTTAGTAATAGGAGAGAGAGAGATGCTCTGAAGCGAAAGAATGAGAATATTGAAATGCTGACGTGTCGAGGGATGGGAGCGGATCGTGTGTGAAAATGGACTGGAAAAGACGCAATTGAAATAAAAGTAGACAACGCCAGCAGTCGCCCACAGCTGATGAATCCCCCCGCAGAAAGCGAAACTGTATAAATATCTAGTCAGGACTGCCAATGAGCAGAAAATCTAATTTAGTTTAATGCTGCTGGGAGAGAGGGAGTGCGTTCTCTGGGCTTAGGACAAATGTATTAAACGATAAATCTAAGGATCTACTGCAGACAGCTGTTTTACGTTTCCGCTTGCAATGAATTTGAGACAGTGTAAATCCTGAGCTTTTTAACTTATTGCTATCGTATTAAAGTTTTAGCAATAAAATTATGTCAGCAATGCACTGCCTTCTTTCTCTTCAATCGGAATTTGCAAAGTGCCGCCAGTGCACATGAGTTTTTTGTGAGGCAATGAGATCCTACAGTATTCCTGCGGGCTGTTCATTGATATAACGGTAACGCATGACAGAATAATCACGAGACTTTCAAATTGATTGGTAAATACAACTATCATCTGTGTTAACAACAAGAATATGAAACCACCGGTTGAACTGCAGAGTATGAAGTTAGATTTCCTTCAGTTCGCAGTCTCCGGGCTCTACCGTCTAGTAGCGGTTAGTCCGATTCTATTACTGCTCTGGGTATTAGAGTTTGGAGTTCAATCCCTACGCCCTTTGACTGGTGTTTGTACGTCCTACTGGTGGATTGCGTGGATTTCCCCAGAGTGCCCCAGTTTCCAAATATGTCTAAGAACTACCGGTTAGCAAGTTAATCGGACATTGTTCCGTGATAAGTTAAGAAATAGGTCGGTGTTTGCTGGCGGTGCCGCTGAAAGGGGCAAAAAGAGCCTATTCCGTGATTTATCTCGAAATAAAATTCGTTCTTGTTATTTTCTGCATTGCTGCATCCCCGAGCCTTCTGAGGTCAGTGATCCATCCAACCTACAGACCAGTCAACAGCAAAAGCAGAGATCACTCGTTGCGACAAATATCTTATTTTTGCAACTTTACAAAATGCGACTCGAACTGCTGCTATAGTGTTTATTTGGTTATGAGGAGTCCACATAATACTTCCAATAGAACAATTGCTCCCTTCTTGTTTTTGACTCCCAACCATGAGCTGCTGTCTTTATACATTAAGTTTTTAATACGGTTGAACTCCTAACTGCTCAAGTGGTGCCTTCAAGGGGGAATGTTCATTAACAAAGAACATGCTGGAGGAACTCAGCCTGTATACTTCAGGCTGTATCTATGCAAAGGAATAAGTAGTGGAGGTTTTATCCGTGACTTGATGAAGTCAGTATCGTCTCAAAACGTTGACTCTTTAAAAACTCCGTTCAAAGTTTAAAACATATTTATTTTCAAATAATGTATACAGTATGCAGCTTTGAGGTTTGTATTCTTGCAGATAGCCACAAACCAAGAGAACACCATGGAACTTGTTCCTGAAAACGAACTCCTACAAGATGACCATCAAACGTGCGAAGACAAAAACAGAACATGCAAGCAGCAAATACCAAGCAGGAAAACGAAACATCAAACCGCAGAATCTCCAAAAGTAACTCCACCATCTACGAGCCGTCGAGACGAAAGAAGCCGGTCCTGGAGCTGTATGCTGCCACAGCCACTGACTCACTCAGAATGACGGGAGGTTTAATAGCGGTGTGGAAAATTATGACGGGTACAGATAGTATAAATGCAATCAGGCCTTTTCAGTTGACGTTGCGTGAGACTAGCTTTAGAGTATTGAGTTATGGGGGAAAGATGATATTTTTAATAGAAAGATGAGTTGTAAGCTCTGTATAGAGAAGGTGGTAAGTGTGTAGAATGAGCTACCAGCGGACGTGCCTGGTTGGATTTCAAAACTGAAGAGAAATTTGATAGGGACATAGATGGAAGGAGTGTGGAATGTCGGTTCATGGTGCAGGTCCTTGGGTCTAGGGACACTGACAGATCGGCAGAGATAGATGACCTGAAGGCCTTGCTTCTGTGCTGTAGTGCTCCATAACTTTATGACATTTACTCAAATTAGGCATTATCCTGATCAATAATCACAGCATTTTTTCAATTTTTCCACATTTTCCCATTTTGAGCAGACCAGAACTAATTGTTTTTGATGAGTGTGCCTACAAAATGCATGTTACCGTAAGGACGAAGGCAACAGCTATTTCAAAGACTATTAAAGCCTAATGAACTCCAGTGGAAGGAAATCTCAAATAATAATATTAAACAGACAAGCAATCGTGTTTCTGATTCCGTATATCATTAGTCTACATCTATTTGCATAATATATGGATTCTGGTTGACATTCATTCTTTTGTGTTGCTCTTCCATCAGCCACAATGAGCAGGAGTTTCATGATGTATGAGTAAACGGTCCAGGTTCGAAGAATCAAATCGTCGTTGTTTAATCTGCCAAATCAACTTGCTCTATTGAAGCAAATCAGTCATACAGTGAGATATAAACACAGCAGTGTACGAAGCCGACATTGAAAATAAACACTTTCTAAGAATAACGTTAAATCGGCGAATCTCGTTTGCGTTTTATTGACGAAGTAAACCAATTTAATGTAAACACATATTTTAATCCATTCCTCAGCTTCTCCCTGAACTTCTGCTGTGTTAGTCCGTAGATATACGTGTTGGTGCAAGTGCAGAGAAATTCCAGCATAAAACCTACCTGCTGTAGGATATATCTTGGGTTGGTGTGGTATCTGTCTGTGTAGGTATAATTTTCTATTTGCCAGTTCATAGAGTATACAACACTGGGTGTCCACAGTAAAATGAAATTGCTTGATATAGCGAACAATAAAACTATTGACTTTCTCCGGCTTTCCACTTCTGCATCCTGCTGATTCTCGCTAATATTCCGCAGTGCCCGGCGGACTTTATTGGCCGCGATAATATGCCTGGCAGTTAATGTGTTAAACAAAAGCATTAAGCAGATTGGAGCCACTGCAGTCAGAATACCGTCACATAACTGGTATGCTCTCCAGAAGGGTGACGTTAAGAATGCTGTTGTGACGAGACAGCGTTTAGAATGCACAGCAAAGTAAAATGGCAGAGCTTTTGCGTAACACGTCGCACACAGAGTTACCACCATCATAATCGCTGTTTTCTCGGTGCAGTATCGTTTTCGCAGCTTCTGACAGCAGACGGCGATGTAGCGATCAAAAGTAAATGCGACCGTAAACCAAACGGAACAGTCAGAGTTTGCGACACGCAGAACAATTATTACAGCACACACCGGAGTTCTGAACAGGAAATTAGCAAAGACATAGATATAATTAACTTGTTCGAAAATAACAGCCACGATGACGACCATCAAATCTGCTACTGCCATGGCCACCATGTAGCGGGTGATGCATTTGGAAAGGCCGCATTTTCCCCGTGATAGGATCACAATTGCTGTTAAATTAACTGAAAAAAAAAATACATGTTACTATATCTCCTAGTCCCCACGTTGGTGACTGTGAATTGAGTTCCTCAGTAAGACTGTAATATACTGGGGACGGTAAGACTCATAGTGCACCGGCATCTTTCAGCAGATATCTCTGCAGATTTATGTTCTGAAGCAAAATGACCCAGAAGAAACCTGGATGCAGTGTTGTGTTTTAAATAACAGCCGAAAACCTTCCGTTTTGTTCTGTCAAATGTGGTACCTGTTGCACCCAGCTAGAGCCAGATCGAGCGCATTCGCATTGTTTAAAGGTGTTGGTGACTTACAAGGAACAGAACATACACTGGGCGACTTATTTGCAATTCACATTATTTATCTTTATGGCGTGCTTTAAATTAACTACCGAAGATGGAATAAATATATTTTAAATGGTCTCTGTCGACTCACTGGAACATATTGCAGTTACCAGCGGAGCTATTTCTCGTTGTCAGAGGAAAGACTTTGATCTCACGAGATGCTAAACGGCTGTCTCGGCTGCCCGGAACGGGATACCATATAATTCTCGTTCACAAGAGCCTTTATTCTTCAGCTGTTCGCCCTTCCGGTACCGAGATACTAGCAAACTCTAGAAGACCGTGGTTCCTCTCACTGCTTACGGGACAAAAGTATGCTTGTTTGAAGAAACACAGAGAAATGTGTCTTAAATTTCCTTTTGTTTAAAAAAGAAACGAAAGCAAATCAACTCAGTAAGGAAACAGATTTGTTTATAGATTTCCAGCAAGCGCTTATCAGAATAACACAGAAGCAAACTTCGAAATAAATATACTTCAGAGTGAAGATAACATTGATATGTTAATGTGAGGAATTCGAAAACGTGATGAAAAGACATCACAATTTGGATTTTATTTAATTCTATGGAAAACTTGCATGTGGCGAATTCTGCAAGACAGTACATGCCTTCGTCCCGGAAACTTCAATGACAAGTGCTTGCTTTGTGAGTGTATAATCGTATCTACGTTTGAAAAGGCAACCCACTGAAAACTCCATTCACATGGCGAGGGAGTAACCGATTAAATCAAACACTGCCTTCCTGTCCGCTCCCTTAGTTGTCCTTGACGACATTTTGAATACAATCATGATGGGACTGCCCAGGTGTAGCTGGATGTACGGAGTTGTATTGAAAACCGTACTCAATTTCCCACGCATTTTCACACCTGTTCGGTATCATTAATTATATCGTAGAACATAATATTTGCATTTTCTTCTTATATCGTTCCCATTTTCTGGAATAATACAATAGAGTAAACATCTCGGGGGTCAGATAAAGCGAATGTCGAAAGCCGTCAGTGAAGTGCATTAGGCGCAAACACAAAAATACCAATCAGTTCCAGCTCCTTACCAGGAATACCGACAGCGGCGAGTACAGGATAGTAAATTCTGACGATGTCGTAAATTGCTGGATATCCCATTCTGTATCTGAATCACCGATGAGCTGTATAATCTGCGCACACACCTTCTTCAAGTAATTCTTGGACACAACTAGTAGCGTCAATTTATACGAGTACCCCTTAAATCATTGTATCTACAGACCACTGAACAAACACTTAGTCTGAACTATTTTTATCATTATGAAATTGTGCAATAGGTTTAACTCTTCAGGTGATTGTACTTGAATGTTTTTTTGGGAAAAGCTTCCATGGAGAACGCTGCATGTGTATTCTGCATCACCAGGTTCCCACCGACTGACCAGGGTAGTTTTCCCCATTGATCCCTTAATAATTTTTTTTAACAAGTTACAACGCATTAAATATCTTTTCAGTTACACCACTAGGAATTGTATTAAGAAAGTTTAATGTCGCATGTGATTAAAAACTCCCTGCAAGCGGTTAACTTATGTGGCGTTTTATCTCTTCAGTAGGATTCGTTCTGGAAGCGATAGTCAAAAGCTGATCTGTTTTGCTTATGTCCGCATGCTCGCAAAATGAAAAACTGCAGTTAACCTGATAACGACCTGATATGCCCCTCACAGACAACAGTGTGAAGGGAAGTTGTGATAGACCCTGGTTCTGTACAATGCACAATGAGTCCGCAAACACCATGTATGCGCTGTGTGCTTGTCGGAATTCCCCCGCTCGAAATTGCGATTGGAATAAACCAGTAATACCAATTTTGTGTATAATGTTTAGCGAGAAACTGTGGTCTCTTTGTTATCCAGAACGTTGTTTCATGTTCTTACATTGATTACAGAAATAATTTGATTCTCTCTCACACTTACGTTTAAGAACAGTTCTTAAAATATCTAAACTATACCAATTTTGTGAAATTCCTACAATATCTGATGATGCATTGGTGTACTATTGTCAAATATCGATTAAAACTGAAAAGAAGAATACGGTTGTTATCAAAGTTAACCGGGACAGCTTCCATTAGAATACGTCCGAAATCTCCTTACAATTGAGAAATGAGTGTGCTTGCCCTTAACTCTAGTTTTACCAACTTTAGTTGAGCTAAGATAAATATGTTGTTTGAAATACAAAGATGTCTACCGGTTCGGTTTGCGCCGTCATTGTCTTGGACTCGCCAGAGCTCGCCCAGAGCAAGCACTAGTACAGATACCTGTATCAGATAGTGTAAGCATAACGCAAGTGTTGCACTGCTGAACACTTCCACTCAAGCAGTTTACACAAGTAGGACTCGCGTGATTTGTACTTGAGAAGCAAACACATTCATATTGCGTGTATATCATTGAGTAGTGCAGTTTGAGTCTGACACGAGAGCATACAGGGGCAAACTTCGTATAGGATGTGACATAACATCCGGTCATGCCAGTAGAACCACAGAACAATTACAGAATCCCAAAAGATATATTAAACAAAGTAATTCATGAACTTGCAAAAGAGCAAGAAAGAAACCAACCTAAAGACGACAATCATACTATGCAAGACAATAAGGAAGGTTTCACCACCTCATGTGTTGGTGAAATTAAAATTATGAAAATGAGTAGCTCCAGAACCTGATAGTAAATCCTCAGAATGAGTAGGAAGACGCTAGGCTTACAGACAGAGTTCTCCTAACGTTGACAATCTGTTGGCAGGGACCAATCAAATTGACCCTATATGCCAAAACAGAAAACGTCATCAAAATTTTCAAAATTGTTTCATATTCTCAACAATATTATACTGCCACACTACTGAGGAATACGAAATATTTGAAGAACTAAACATAAAAACATTCTGCACAGCATCATCAACAGTATCGTGCAATGACTCTAAAATGGGGACATCATCAATGGAAACCAAAATCTGACGAATGAAATGAGTACATCGAAATAGCAGAAGACATGAGGAAATAAAATTGAAGCCTGAAGAGCAGAAAGAACTCGCCTATTGGAGAATAAAATGAGCATTACAAAAACATGGTAGAATCTATAGATACAATAAAACTTGGTGTACACTAGGGGTGATTGATAAGTTCGTGGCCTAACGTAGAAGGAGATGAGTTATTAACTTCAAACTTTCTGCATAATCACTCAAAGAGTTGACCTGCATGTGCAGGTGACGAGAGCTGTATAACTCATCTCCTTCTACCTTATCAGTCACCCATTTGTGGTCACTTTCTGGAGGTCCACTATCTGTATGCTCCGCGATCGTTGGACCAAGTGTGTAAATGTAGGAGGGGACCATGTTGAATAATAAATGTGCTACGTTTTCTAAAATTGACTCCTTCTACCTTAGGCCACGAACATATCAATTACCCGTCGTATAAAGCCAGACGAAGTAGACACATCAAATGCGTCAGTCAGAATTATGAAAACATAATTATCAGTTGAGAAACGATGTACATCGTTTATAAAGGACACTGACACCTAATGAAACGCACACAAGTGGTACCAACCCAAACACAGAATTATGACAAACATGGAAATTATGAACTATAGGTCTAATATCTGTTAAACACAGTGAAGTACAGTCGAAAAACAAGCGTAATTCGGGAGGAAAATGAAAGCACCGCAAAAACGAGGACATTCGAACACCCAAGTATGCAAAGAATATGATAAAAGCGAGTATAAAACTATTAGCATCTGGAAAGGTACCGTCAGTAATAATGTTGATACATCTTGATATAAAAAAGTTACTTGCTACATCTTTACGCATTAATGCATTTCAATATTATTCATAAAAATCGTGAAAAAGTGCCGAAATCGACGGAAAGGAAATAATATCTACTAAGTAAAGTAAAAATGACAAATAACCCATCAAAATATGTCATATTGCATGTTTCCGAACTAGTTATACCATCGTTACTCTATGCATCTCGCAGCTAATCCACACTAGTTTAGATTAGCGCAATATACTTTCAGAGGAGCAAAAAGTATGCTGTGATTGTGCGGAAGGATGTTAAAAACAACCGATAAACTCTGCCATTCTCAATCAAGCCCAAATGAAAAGCAACTATGTTTCACGTTTCCACAAGTACGACCAAAATTTTGTTAATTCTGTCCCACACTTATGGTTTACTGTTGTTCTTACTACCGATATAAACTATAGCCAGTTCTTGTGAAATTCATACAACAACATTTGAATTATTGGCATCTGATAATCACGCTACCATCAACCACAAAATTAATACCACTGTTTTCTAAACAAACCGAGACATTTTGCAGGGCTACTCTCTAAGCCCATTATAATTTTGGCTAGCTTTAAATCAGTCCTGTCATATACTAAATCGGGCGAGAATAGGATATGAAATACCTAACACCAAATACCAAACTATTCGATGATTTGATCTTATATTCATCGTCGTCCGTCAAACTAATGCAGTTTATCGACACGGTAAAGTAGTCTCTAAAGATATAATAATGAACTTTGGAGGAGATAAGTGCCGAAACCTAAACGTAACTGGAGTCACAATAGAGATAGTAGAACAGAAAACAGATCTATCGACTTTTGAAACATCATCGCTAATCCGTCCGCAATCTCCACAGCTACTTCTTCAGAACACGAGGGTGCATTCCATCTGGTCCGGGAGATTTATCTACCGTTAGACTATTCAGCTTCCTGAGTGCTTTCTCTGTCGTAATTCTGACTCCACGCACTTCTGTTCCCTGCCACCCTTCAGTGTCCGGTATACTGCTGATGTTTTCCTCAGTGAAGACTGATGCAAAATTCTCGTTCAGTTCCTCCGCCATCTCCTTATCTCTCATTACAATTTCTCCAGCATCATTTTCTATCGGTCCTATATCTACTCTCACCTGCCTTTTAGTCTTTATATACTTGAAGAAGCCTTTCGTATCCTCTTTGATATTATTTGCTAGCTTCCTTTCATAGTTAATCTTTTCCCTCTTAATGACCGTCTTAGTTTCCTTTTATAAGCTTTTAAAAACTTCCCAATCCTCTGTCTTCCCACTAATTTTTGCTTCCTTGTATGCCCTCTCCTTTGTTTTAACTTTGGCTTTGACTTCTCTTGTCAGCCACTACTGCATCCTTTTTCCATTCGAACATGTCTTCTTTTTTTGGAATATACCTGTCTTGCACCTTCCTCACTTCTCGCATAAACTCCAGCCACTGCTGCTCTGCCGTCCTTCCCGCCAGTGTCCCGTTCCAGTCAACTTTGGTCAGTTCCTCTCTGATGCCACTGTAATTTCCTTGACTCCTCTGAAATACCGGCACATCAGATTCCGGCTTCTCTTTTTCAAATTTCACAGTGAACTCAGTAATGTTATGATCTCTGCCTCCTAAGGGTTACTTCACCTCAATCTCTCTAATCACCTCCGGTTCATTACACAATACCCAATCCAGTACAGCCGATCCCCTAATTGAAGGGTACATACAAACATCATCTGTGTTAACAACAAGAATATGAAACCACAGGTTGAACTGCAGAGTATGAAGTTAGATTTCCTTCAGTTCGCAATCTTGGGGCTCTACCGTCTGGTAAGGGTTAGACCGACTCTATTACAGCTCTGGGTATTAGAGTTTGGAGTTCAATCCAGACGCCCTTTGTCTGGAGTTTGTACGCCGTACTCGTGGATTGCGTGGATTTCCCCAGAGTGCCCCAGTTTCCAAGCACGACCAAGACCTACCAGTTAGCAAGTTAATTGGTCATTGTTCCGTGATAAATTTAGAAATAAGTCGGTGTTTGCTGGCGGTACGGCTGGAAGGGCCAAAAGAGCCCATTCTGTGCTTTATCTTGAAATACAATTCGTTGTTGTTATTTTCTTCATTGCTGCATTCTCGGGGTCTTCTGAGGTCACCGATCTATCCAACTTACAGACCGTTCAACAGCAAAAGCAGAAATCACTCGTTACAACAAAACTTCTTATTTTTGCAACTTTACAAAATCTGACTGGATCTGCTGCCAGGTGTTTATTTTGCTATGACGAGTCAACAAAATACTTCCAATAGAGCAATTGCTCCCTTCTTTTTATCTGGCTTCCACCCATGAGCTCCTGCCTTTATACAAGAAGTTGAAAACTGTTGAACTCCTAACTACTCAAGTGCTGGCCGCAAGGGGGAATGTTCATAACACACAACATGCTGGAGGAACTCAGCACATCAGGCAGCATCTATGGAAAGGAATATGTAGTCAAGGGTTTGGTCCGTGACACGACGACGACAGTATCGTCTCAAAACGTCGACTCTTTAAAAACTCCGTTCAAAGTTTAAAGCATATTCATTTTCAAAGAATGCTTACAGTATGCAGCCTTGAGGTTTGTATTCTTACAGATAGCCACAAAACAACAGAACACCATGGAACATGTTTATAAAAACAAACCCACAGAACAAGACCATCAAACGTGCGAAGACAGAAACAAAACATTCCAGCAACAAATACCGAGCAGGAAAACGAAACATCAAACCGCAGAATCTCAAAACGTAACTCCACCATCTACGAGCCGTCGAGACGAAATAACCCGTCCTGGAGTTGTGTGTTGCCACAGGCACCGACTCACTCTGAATGACTGGAGTTTTAACAGCTGTGTAGAAAATTATGAGGGGTACAGATAGTATAAATGCAAGCAACATAAACAGAAAATAATCTGCATATGCTGTGATCAAAGTAACACTTTCAGCACGCTGGATGAACTCAGCAAGTCGGGCAGCATCAGTCAGAAACGATAAATGCAAGCAGGTCTTTTCAGTTGACATTGCTTAAGACTGGCTTTAGAGTAATGAGTTAAGGGCGAAAGATGAAATGTTCAATAGAAAGATGAGTTGTAAGCTCTGCACAGAGAAGGTGGTGAGTGTGTGGAATGAGCTACCAGTGGAGTGCCAGGTTGGATTTCAAAACTGAAGAGAAATTTGATAGGCACATGGAAGGAAGGAATGTAATGGTGCAGGTCCTTGGGTCGAGGGACACTGACAGATCGGCCGAGATAGATGTCCTGAAGGCCCTGTCTCTGTGCTGTAGTGTTCCATAACGTTATGACTTTCACTCAACTTAGGCATTATCCTGGTGAAAACTCGCAGCATCTTTTCTATTTTTTCCATATTTTTCCATTTTCGGGATACCAGAACCAATTGTTTTTAATGAGTGTGCCTAGAAAATGTATGTTACCGTACGGACGAAGGCAACAGCTATTTCTTTTTTTAAAAATTTGTATTTTTATTTGGATAAGGAATTTACAAGTATCACGAACTTTTTTCACATGTATAACCTTTTCCTTTTTTTATATTTGTATAAAACTATAATTATTTATACATTCCTAAGTACACATTAAGATGATTAAAAAGAAATTAGACACTTAAATAAATAATTATGTGCAGTTGAAATTCTACTCTATTAGGCTGAATAATGAGTTGTTAAGAAAAATAGTCACAATAGTGGATTAATAATAATTTCCATATATCTATTCTGGACCATTTCTTTCTGGTCCAAATTGTTGTATATAAGCCTATGTAACTACCATTGTAGGTGTTTATATCCTAACTTGTTCATGTTTGCTCCTACCCCCAAACATAATTATCCAATCCTTATGTACTTATTCACTTAATTTTTATCATTTTTTATCCGTTTCCCAAATCTTTTCCTTTACTTGTGTTAATTCTCCATTTTCCAAAAAAAAAACAAAAACAAAAACAGTGAACATTTAGACCAGGGGTGCTTACGTTAGCAATATTACTGTGTTGATGAGAAGAGCAATATAAATCATAAGGAGAGTCATCTAAAGTCTGCTCGCTTTGGGGTTATATATTCAATTCATTTATTCCAAATTTGATAAAATTTTTCTGTTTGAATTGTCAGAGAGTAAGTAATCTTTTTTATTTTAAATATTTCCAAGATAATTTCGTGCCAATCTTCTAATGTAGGTGGTATTGGATTTAGCCACTTTCTAGTGATTGATTTCTTACTTGCTGCTAAAAGGGCCTGCAGCAACTTTATATCTTTCTTCTGTTCAAGAAACAAAACATGCCCCAAATAGAGCGTCTCAAAGTTCAGCGGTATCTGGGTCTTAAGTACCTTAACTAATATTCTATGAATACCTTTCCAATATAAACTTAATTTAGGACAATCCCAGAAAATATGGAAATGATTTGCCTCCTTGGAGCCGCACCTTCTCCAACACGTCACGTTTGTGTCTTTATATGTTTCCTGATATGGGGTCTTGAAGTATCTCATAATATTTTTCCAACAATGTTCTTTCCAAGTCAAAGAGTTAGTCGAAGACCACTGAAAGCTGCATATTTTCCCCCAAGCCTCCTCTGAAAGTACCAACCCCTCTTCTTTCTCCCACTTCCCTTTAATATACAATGTGTTTACATTTTTAGCATGAGAGAGTGCATTATATAATCGAGAAACTGATTTACTTGGTATTGAATTGTAGGCCGAATTCAGAATTTTGAAAAATTCTAATTCTACTGTTGATAAGTCTGTATATCTACAACTCTGGTTAACATAGTGTCGTACTTGAGGGTACCTAAAAAAGTCATTGTGTTCTAGGCCATGTTTGTCCTGCAGGATTTGGAAACTTTGTAATACTCTTTTATGTATAAATGAAAGGTAGGTTGTAAGACCTTTCTTTATCCATGGCTCAAATATTTTATCTCCTCTGTTGGGAAGGAATTCAGTATCATATGCACACCATCTGAAAAGTTTTAACATGTTATTGATTCCACATAAATTAACCACCTTCTGCCATACTTTTAATGTAAGATTTATCCAACTGTTTTCAAACTTTTCCAATTGGGCCATCAATCCTTTGTCTGCTATTGAGGCCTGCAGAGGAAAACTGTCAACCAATGCAAATTCTATTTCCTTCCATCTAGCCGTATATTCCCTGTTGCATCAAAACAACAGAGAGGTTATCAGTGAAGCATAAAAATAATTTCTCAAGCAAGGAAGTACCATACCTCCTCCTTCCTTCCCTAACTGTCTGGTATTATATCGAATTCTGGGTTTCTTTCCTTGCCAGATAAAGCGGGAAATCCATTTGTCCCATTCCCTGAATTGATTATCATCCACTTCCAAAGGTAAAGTCCGGAAAAGATAGAGTAACCGAGGAAGAATATTCATTTTATGGTTGTATCCTTGAATTTAAACTTAAAAAGGAGAATAGATTCCATCTATGCATATCTGCTCTTATCTCTGAAATTAATTGCCCATTATTTACATGTGACAGCGTTGAAAGATCCTTCGGCAGAGTTATTCCTAAATATTTTTAATGATTTAGCTTCCCACTATGTATCCTGCAGTTTTTTGGATGGTGTATAATTTAGGGACATAAACTGCGTTTTCTTTACATTTATTTTATAACCTGATATTTTCCCAAAGTCATCCAACAGTGTAAACAATGTTATAAATGATTTTTCTGGTTCAGTCAGATAGACTAAACAGCATCTGCGAATAACGCCACTTTCTGTTCAATCCCTGCCACCTTGATACCCTTTACAATTTCCCTCTGTCTTATTAGTTGGGCAAGCGATTCAATGTATAGCGCAAAAGGAGAGGAGAAATTGGGCATCCCTGTCTAATTCCTCTCTCTAAAATAAAGGAGCCAGAGAGGTCACCATTTATCTTAATTCGAGCTGTAGGGCTGTCATATAAAGTCTGGATTACTTTAATAAACTTTTCTTGAAAGCCGAATCTTCCTAACGCTCTGTATAGGGATGCCCAATTAACTGATTAAAAGCTTTCTCAGCGTCTAATCCCACTACCTTTGTCTCTGTCCCGTTCTTAATAACCTGTTCTAGTATGTGTAGAGTTCTCCTTATGTTGTCCTGTGTTTGACTTTGTTGAATAAATCCAGTCTGGTCTCAATGGATTAGGCCAGGTAAAAGCTTTTCCAATCTGCGCGCTAATATATATGTAAATAATTTGTAATCTAAATTAAGAACGCTAACTGGCCGATAATTACCACATTCTAGTTTATCTTTACCCTCTTTAGGAATAACTGAAATAATCGCTTCTCTCCGGGAAGGTGGAGTTTCTGCTCTCTGCAAAATCCAATTAAAGGTGTTAAGTAGTAATGGGGCTAACTGTCACTTCAGTGATTTGTAAAACTCTGAGGTAAACCCATCAGAACGTGGAGACTTTCCAGCCATTAATCCAGAGATGACCACATTCCGTTCTTTGACAGTTACTAGTTCTAATAGGCATTCATTTCGTAATTCTGTAAATTTGGGTAGATCTAAAGAATTCAATAAAATGTCTATATAGGGCTCATTGGAGGCCCGGGGTTGGGAGTACAGCTGTCGATAATATGTTTCAAAGCTCTCTTGAATTTTCCCTATGGGACTCTCCACAAGCTTTGTCTTTGGATTCTTTATTTTATGAATTGTATTGTCTGCTTGTTGTTTTCGTAATTTATATGCTAACAATCTAGCTGATTTACCTCCTACTTCATAATTCTTTTGTCTCAGGTAAAGAAAATTTCTTTGAGTTTCAAATGTATCAATATCATCAACTTCACTTTGCAATTTCTTAATTTCCTGTTTTAAATTAGAATTACTTTTGTTGCTCTCTACCACTTGAAGTTGTTTTAAAATTTTCCTTGAAGGTCTGCTAATTTTTGTGCATTGATTTTTTTTTCATGTGAGTAGTAATGGAAATAATTTTTCCTCTCAGTACAGCTTTCAATGTATCGCATAAGATCACTGGTGATGTTTCTCCCGTGTCATTAAGGTCTAGGTGTTCTTTGATTTCTCCCCTTAATCTCTCCATTACTTTCAGGTTATTGAGTATATGTGAGTTTAGCCTCCATAGTGTTTTCCTCGTTTTCCTTTCCCGGATTAGAGACATAGAGACTGGGCTATGATCTGACAGATCAATTGTTGCAATATTACAGTTTTTTTATCCTGAGTCTATCTGTATTAAAGATAAAGACATAGTCTATCCTTGAACAGGCTGAATGAGGGAAAGAGTAATGTGTATAATCTTTACTAGTTTGGTGTAATTCCCTCCACACATCTATAACTCCCAACTCCTCCATCAATAAATTCATTTTCCGAGTCAAAGGTTTATTCTGAGTAACTATTCTTGAAGAATCTAATGCAGGATTTAACCTAATATTAAAATCCCCTCCACGGATTACTACCCCTTGAGAACTGACCATTAGGTCAAAAATGTGTCTATAAAATGACCATTCACAACCTGTTGGAGCATAAACATTCAGCAATGTTATTTCTGTACCTTCTATTCTTCCTGTAATTTTTACAAATCGTCCATCTTTATCTTTAGTCTCTGAAATATGTTCATAATTAAGAGTACTTGATATTAAAGTAGCTACCCCTCTTTTGCGGCTCAATTTATATTATGAATAAAATGCATGCTTAAAGCCCATTCTTTTTAATATTTCATGTTCGGATTGGCTCATATGTGTTTCCTGCAGGAAAGCTATTTGTGCCCTCTCTTTTTTCAATTTAGACATAATGTTATTGCTTTTAATTGGATTCAAAATCCCATTAACATTATAGGAAATTATTTTTACCAGTTCAATTTGCATTTTTCTCTAGGAGAAAAAAAAACACTGTCCTTTTCTGACCAAACAGTAAGCAATCCCTTCTCAACAGTAAACCAAGACATATAACCACACCCTAGACATTTTTAAACGTATAACATCTGAAAAATTTCCCCGACTTTCAACAGTGAGGCCTGAGTACCGACCCGCCTCAGTTCAGAGGGATAACCTCTATCTTGACCCTGTGTCAGAGGGCCCTCCGCAGTGCGAATAATCATAGAGAAATCTCTCCTATTTATGTCTCGACCATATTGCTATCTTTCAAGTTATTCTGTCTAGTTTATTTTCAGTTAGCAGCTTTCACTTTACCTTTAAGTCCGATTTATTCTTTTCAGTCATTTCTCTTAACTAATCTGTACTCTCTGCACATTCGCGTCTGAATATTTGCAGCTTTTCCTTGTAGTTTGACACTCAGGTTTGTGTGGAGCGTCCTCGCCACACTGGCTGCCACGACTTCTGACGAATCCTCTCCAGTAGCGACTCCGGTTGGGTGATAACTTTAATAGGTAGTCCCCGGTCCGCCAGGATCGACGTTGCCTCCTCCGCCGTAGCGTAAATATTGTCCCTTCGTCGTAAGAGACTCTCAGCCGAGCTGGATACAGGGTCTGGAATCTGATATTGTTTTCCTTCAGAATCCTCCGTGTTTCCACATATTCCTTACGTCTGGCAAGGACACCCGGTGCGCAATCGTGGTCTAAACTTATTTTAGTTACTCCACATGAAACCTTTCTTTTGCCATGCCCGTTTAAGCACCTCTTCCTTCCTTCTGTAACTGAGAAATCCGACTCGAATCGATCTGGCCTGGGCGCCTGCCGGAGGCTGTGGTGCCAACGCGCGGTGAGCCCTTTCTATCTGTAGGTCTTTTGCGTCCGGTATATCAAGAGGGGGCGTCACGTGATGATGTGGGATTGAGACGTGTAAATCCAGCTCTCCCGCTACAAATCAGTAAAGTACCGTTTAAATAAAACAAAGTTGGTAAATATTTTCTGAAAACTATTTATAAACTTTGTAAGACTACTTTACGATATGCCTCCTAAACCGCAACAAAAGAAGTCTGCTGTTGCGAAGCAGCCGCGAGACGGGAAGAAAAAAGGGCCTACTGCAACGATGGAGCCTCGGACTCAGGTTGGATCTCCTTCGGTAGAACAGGGAGCAATGGCGGTGGCAACGGTTTCGCCGAAGAAGATACCGGAAATGCACATGCGCAAGGAAGAGCGCATGCGCAAATCGACAACGCAAACTACAAGAACCGACATCCACTGCAATTGAAAATGACTCAGAGTCAGAACTGGATTCTGCAGAGAACACAGATGAAGAAGAGGAGGAAGAATTGGAAGCGAGTGGAAGTAAAGGAGATGATAGAGACATAAGAGAGGCTATATTTCAATCAAAGGCTGAATTAAGAAAAGTAAGAGAAGAGCTTAGAGATACGAAGAGGTGCTATAATAAAATTATGGAAAGACAGGACAAAATGGAAAAGAAGCTTCAGAAGATGGAAAGAGAAATGGGGCTTATGAATGATAGAGTGGAAAAAACAGAAAATGATTTGCTTGTCTGGAACTCGGAAAGAAACCGACTCTTGGAGAAAGTGGACATGTTGGAAAATTTCAGTAGACGTAATAATATTAAAATTGTTGGTCTTACAGAAGGTATGGAGGGAGAAAAGCCAATAGAATTTTTTCAAAGATGGATCCCAGATGTTTTGCAAATGGGAGAGGAGGTTCGACCAATTGAAAATGAGCAGGCACATAGAGCTCTAAGACCAAAGCCAAAAGATGACCAATATCCACGATCGATTTTAATAAAATTCTTAAGATTTCAAGACAAGGAAAGGATTTTACAGGCAGCTGCTCGAGCTGCCAAAGATAGAAAAGGGCCATTGATAATTAAAGGGAACAAAGTGTTTTTCTACCCTGATATAAGTTACGAACTTTTGAAGAAAAGGAAGTTTAATCCAGTGAAAAAAACCCTATGGGATCATGGTTATCAATTTATACTGCGTTATCCTGCAACTTTGAAGATTTTTTTGCCTGGTGGAGAAAAAAGATTTTTTTATGACTACCAGAAAGCAGAGCAGTTTGTGCGAGATTCTCTGAATATTCACCAGATACAAGAACAAACTCAGGAGAGCGAGATAGATTGAAGATGAAGATTGGGTTAAAGAATGGACTTTTTGGATTTTTGAAGCTGGATGAATGTATAAATATATTATTAATTATATGAGGGGGTAAGAAAGGTTAATACTGGAGGAAATTAGTTGGGGATAGTAATACTAATTTTATCTATATATATATATAATTTTTTTTTGTTGCGGGGGAGCTGGAAGAAGCACTGATCGATTGCTACGTTAATCATGTGTGCAAGCGTTGCTGTTCCCGCGACCCGTAAAATGGAGGGGGGTAGTGTTGTGTATCCTTTCATTCACAACATTAGTGGGGGGGGGGTATTTTGTTTTTTCTTTTTTTTCTATCTTTTTTCTTTTTGCCTGGAAGGTTGGGAGGGGAACACATGGAAACGTGGTGAAGTTTAAAGAAATTCCCCAAGGAACTATGAGAGTTGAGAAGATAAGTAATGTTTTAGATTGGAGTAACTTTGTTAAGAATAATGACTAATTTATTGAATTTTTTGAGTTTTAATGTTAATGGGCTTAATGGACCGGTGAAAAGAAAAAGAATCTTAACATATATTAAAAAAATGAAGATAGATTTAGCTTTTTTACAGGAAGCGCACCTAACAGAAACAGAACATCAGAAACTAAAGAGAGATTGGGTGGGTAGCGTTGTTGCGGCTTCATTTAATTCAAAAGCGAGGGGAGGAACAATTTTGATCAATAAAACGTTACCAATTAGAATACAAAATGTAATAACTGATTCTGCGGGGAGATATGTGATTATACATTGTCAACTTTTTTCCGAACTATGGACTTTTATGAATATTTATGCACCAAACGAAAATCATACAAAATTCATACAAGAAGCTTTTTTGAATTTAGCGGATGCACATGAAAAAAATATTAATTGGAGGAGACTTTAATTTTTGCTTGGACCCAGTCTTAGATAGATTAACCAAGGCTGTTATAAAATCGAAGGTAGTAAATTTAACTTTATCATTGATGAAAGATTTAAATTTGATTGATATATGGAGAAGAATCAATCCTAAAGAAAGAGACTATTCGTTCTATTCCCATAGACATAAAACTTACTCAAGGATAGATTTTTTTTCTATTATCAATGCATATTCAACACAGAGTGAAAAATATGGAATATAAAGCAAGAATATTATCAGATCATTCTCCTTTATTATTGACAATAATAATGGCTGATAAGGAAGAAGTGGCTTATAGATGGAGATTTAATTCAACATTATTAAAACGTCAAGATTTTTGTGATTTTATGAAAAAGCAGATTCAATTTTTTTTGGATACAAATTTTCATTCAGTGGAGGATAAATTTATATTATGGGATGCGATGAAAGCATATCTTAGGGGCCAGATAATAAGTTATACGTCTAAAATTAAGAAAGAATATATGGCAGAACTAGATCAATTGGAAAAAGAGATTACAAGAATAGAAAAAGAATCTCTAAGATATATGTCAGAAGAAATACGAAGACAACTTGTCAATAAGAAGTTACAATATAATACGCTTCAGACATATAGAACGGAAAAAGCAATTATAAGAACTAAACAAAGGTAGTATGAGTTAGGTGAGAGAGCACATAAAATTCTTGCCTGGCAGTTGAAAACAGAACAAGTATAATTGGTACCAAAAAGGGATTAAATTTATAGGAGATTGTTTTGAGCGAGGTATATTGATGTCATTTGAACAATTAAAGGATAAATATAAAATATCTAATAATACTTTTTTTGTTACTTTCAGTTAAGGGCTTACTTAATAGGTAAGCTGGGTCAATCAATGTTTTTGCCAAAGCCTAATGAAATTCAAATTTTAATTCAAAAAGGGAAAATTTAAAAATGTATTTCTTGTATGTATAATTTGATTCAAGAACAGACAATTAAACAAGGAACCCATAAGTCAAAGCAAAAATGGGAAACAGATCTGAATATTAATATTGATGAAACAAATTGGTCAAGACTTTGTCTTGACAGTATGACAAAATACAATAAATGTTCGACTTAGATTAGTACAATATACTTTTTACACCAATTATATATTACACCACAAAAAATAAATAGATTAAATTCAAATCTATCTGATAAATGTTTTCGGTGTAATCAAGAAATTGGTACTTTTTTACATTCTACTTGGTCTTGTTTTAAAATTCATCCCTTTTGGATAAATTTAAGAGTCTTATTGGAACAAATTACTGGAATTCAACCTCCACATAACCCTGCATTATTTCTATTAGGTGATATTGAAGGGATAAAACCGAAACTTAAATTGAATAAATATCAGAAAGAATTTATAAAAATTGCATTGGCAGTAGCTAAGAAGACTATAGCAGTTACTTGGAAATCTGATTCGTATTTAAGTATGGATCGTTAGAATAATGAAATGGCTAGTTCTATTCCACTTGAAAAAATTACTTATAATTTAAGAGATAAATATGTAACATTTTTGAATATTTGACGCCCTTATTTACAAAAGATAGGATGGCATATTTAAGTGCTCCGATAAAGATTTTGGTTACTTGGGGAAAGTAACGAATAATTATACCAAATTTATTTTGAATCCCATGGAGCATGTGGAAACCTTCCAATACCCAGGCGGCTCTTTTTTTTTTCCTCTTTCTTTCTTTTTAGGTAGGACTATATATGGGGAGGGGGGGGAGATTTTATCTTTTCTTGTATTCTTTTTGAAAATTTAATAAAAATTATATTTAAAAAAAAGGTTCTCTCTAAGCAGCTTCTCCACGAAGGGAATCATCAATCCGGGTTTACCTTCAGTTCCTTCGGGAACTCCGTAGATCCTCACATTTTCCCTTCCTGAGCGGCCTTCTTGGTGTATTAGCTTCCACTGGAGCTTCTCTTGTAGCTTTAGCATTAGTTTTTACTATTTCTCCTTTAATATCTTCCAGCTGTTTGTTGTTGTCGGAACTCGCGAATGTCTCTGAGAATCAAAGACAGATTCACAGAGTCTTCTTCATTATCTCCGCCCTGGCTTGCCGTGGGAGAGCTAGGCCCGTCGCCTTGCTGCGTCTCTTTGTGTTTATCGCCTTCTGAGCGGACTTTTTAATCTTGTTCTTAGACATCATCCTTGCCCCTTTTATTAATATAGTTATACAATATTAAGTATTTGTCTAATTTCGATTTGGGGGCAGTTTACCTTCTTTTTTGTCGAGAGACCTTTTCCTTACGCCGCCATCCCCTTGATGACCCGGAAGTCCCCTCCGGCAACGGCTATTTCAAAGACTATTAAAGCCTTATGAACTCCAGAGGAAAGAAATCTGAAATAATAATATTAAATAGACAAACAACCGTGTTTCAGTTTCTGTAACTCATTAGTTAACATTTATTTGTATAATATATCAATTCTGGTTGACATTCATTCTTTTGTATTGCTTTTCCATCAACCACAATGAGCAGGGGTTTCGTGATGTATGGGTCAATTCTCCAGGTCCGAACAATCAAATCGTCGTTGCTTATTCTGCCGAATCAGCTTGCTCTATTGACGCTAATCAATCATACGGTGAGATATAAACACAGCAATGTACGAAGCCGAAATTGAAAATAAACACTTTCGAAAAATAACGCTAACTCGGCGAATCTCGTTTGCTTTTTATTGACAATGTAAACCAATTTAATGTAAGCACATATTTTAATCCATTCCTCAGCTTCTCCCTGAACTTCTGCTGTGTTAGTCCGTAGATATACGTGTTGGTGCATGTGCAGAGAAACTCCAGCATAAAGCCAACCTGTTGTAGGATATATCTTGGGTTGGTGTGGCATCTGTCTGTGTAGGTATAATTTTCCACTTGCCAGGTCATAGAATATACAACTCTGGGTGTCCACAGTAAAATGAAATTGGTTGATATAGCGAACAATAAAACAATCGACTTTCTCCGGCTTTCCACCTCTGCATCCTTCTGATTGTCGCTAATATTCCGCAGTGCCCGGCGGACTTTATTTGCCGCTAGAATATGTCTGGCAGTTAATGTGTTGAACAGAAGCATTAAGCAGATTGGAGCCACTGCAGTCAGAATACCGTCACATAACTGGTATGCTCTCCAGAAGGGTGACGTTAAGAATGCTGCTGTGACGAGACAGCGTTTAGAATGCACTGCAAAGTAAAATGGCAGAGCTTTTGCGTAACACTCCACGCACACAGTTACCACCATCATCATCGCTGTTTTCTCGGTGCAGTATCGTTTTCGCAGCTTCTGACAGCAGATGGCGATGTAGCGATCAAAAGTAAAGGCGACCGTAAACCAAACGGAACAGTCAGAGTTTGCGGCCCGCAGAACAATTATTACAGCACAACCTGGAGTTCTGAACAGGAAATTAGCAAAGACATAGATAAAATTAACTTGTTCCAAAATAACAGCCACGATGACGACCATCAAATCTGCTGCTGCCATGGCCACCAAGTAGCGAGTGATGCATTTGGAAAGGCCACATTTTCCCCGGGATAGGATCACAATCGCCGTTAAATTAACTGAAAAAAATATAAAACATGTTAACATATCTCCTAGTACCCACGTTGGTGACTGCGAATTGAGTTCCTCAGTAAAAATAATAGACTGGAGCTGATAAGACTGAAAGTGCAAAAGCAACTTTCAGCAGATACCTCCGCTGATTTATGTTCTGAAGTAAAGAGACCACAAAGCAACTGGGTGCGTTGTTATGTTTTAAATAACAGCCGAAAACCCTCCGTTTGTTCTGTTAACTATGGTACCTGTTGCACGCAGCACAGGACATATCGAGCACATTCCCATTGTTTAAAGGTATTGGTGACTTATGAGGAACAGAACATACTGGGTGACTTATTTGAAATTCACAGTATTTAACTTTAAGACGTGCGTTAAATTGACTACCGAAAATGGAATAAATATATATTTTAAGTTGTATCTGTAAACTCAGTGGAATGTATTGCAGCTGTCAGCAGAGGTTGTTCGAGTTGGCAGAAGAAAGCTTCTGATCTCACGAGGTGCTAAACGGCTGTCAAGGCTGCCTGGGCCAGGATATCACATCATTCCCGTTTATAAGAGCCTTTATTCTTCTGCTGTTCCCCCTTGCTGTACGGAGATAGCAACAAACCCTCCAAGCCTGGGGCTCGTGTCACTGCTTACGGGACAAAAGTATGCTTGTTTGAAGAAACATTAAAAAATTTGTTTTGAAGTTTCTTTTGTAAAAAAAGAAACGAAAGTAAATCAACTCAGTAAGGACACAAATTTGTTTGTAGATTTCCAGCAAGTTCTTATCAGAATAGCACAGAAGCAAACTTCGAAATAGCTGTATTTCACAGTGATGATAACATTGATAAGTTGATGTGGGGAAGTCGAAAACGTGATGAAAATACATGACAATTTGGATTTTCATTACTTCTATAGAAAAGGTGGATTTGGTGAATTCTGCAATACAGTACATGCCTTTATCCCGGACACTTCAATGGCAAGTGCTTGCGTTGTGACTGTATAATCGTATTTACGTTTGAAAAGGTAACCCAGGGAAAACTCCATTCCTATGGCGAGGGAATGACCGATTAAATCAAACACTGCCTTCTTGTCAGCTCTCTTAGCTGTCCTGTCCAACATTTTGAATACAATCGTGTTGGGACTGCCCAGTGGTGGCTGGATATACAGAATTGAATTGTAAACTGTACTCAATTTCCAACACAGATTTAAACCAGTTAGGTATCAATAATTATATTGTAGAACACAGTATTTGTATTTTCTTCTCACACAGTTCCCATTTTTCTGAAATAATACAATAGAGTAAACATCTCGGTGGTAAGATAAAGAGAATGTCGAAAGCCGTCAATGGAGTGCATTCGGCAGAAGCACAAAAATACCAGTTTGTTCCAGCACCTTACCAGGAATACCGACAGCTGCGAGTATAGGATAGTAAATTCTGACGATGTTGTAAATTGCTGGATATCCCATTCTGTATCTGAATCACCGATAAGTTGTATAATCTGCTTACACGCCTCCGAGTTCCTTTCTTCTAAGAATTCTTGTACGCAACGAGTAGCGTCAATTTATGCGAGTACCTCTTCAATCATTATATCTACAGATCGCTGAACAAACACTTAGTCTGATCTATTTTTATCAATATGAAATTGTGCAATAGAATTAACTCTTCAGGTGATAATACTTGAATGTTTTTTAGGAAGAGTTTCCATGGAGAACGCTGCATGTTTTATTTTGCATCACCAGGTAGTTTTCCCCATTGATCCCTGAATAAATTTAATAACAAGTTTAAACGCATTAAATCCCCAGTCACTTACACCACTTGGAATTGGATTAAGTAAGTTTATTGTCGCATGTGATAAAAACTCCCTGCAAGCGGGTTGTTTATGTGATGTTTTATCTCTTCAGTAGGATTTACTCTGGAAACGATAGTCAAAAGTTGATATTATATAAAATGAAATGTTTAGTTTATCCCTGCATGCTCAAAAACTGCAGTTAACCTGACAACGACCTGAGATGCCCCTCACAGTCAACCGTGTAAAGGAAAGTTGTGACAGACCCTGCTTATGTACAATGCACAATGACTCTGCATACGCCATGTATGCGCTGTGTGCTTTTCAGAATTCAGCTGTTCGACGATGCGATTGGAATGAACCAGTAATACTAATTTTGTGTCTAATGTTTAGCGAGAAACTATGGTCACTTTGTTATCCAGAACGTTGTTTCATGTTGTTGCATTGATTACAAAAATAATTTGATTCTCTCTCACACTCATTGTTAAGAACAGTTCTTAAAATATCTAAACTATACCAATTTTGTTTAATTTCTACACTATCTGATGAAGCATCGGTGTACTATTGTTACATATCGATTAAAAACTAAACTAAAGAATACCGTTGTTATTAAAATTAACCGAGACAGTTTTCATCAGAATAGTCCGAAATATCCTTGCAATTGAGAAATGAGTGTACTTGGCAATGCCCTTATCTCTAGTTTTAGCTGAGAAAAGGGAAACATAATATCATCAATAAAATAAAATGCCACCGGTATTCCAAAACGGATGTCTGTATGTACCCTGGTCGGTCTGTGCTCTGGACAGTATCTGTTCTCCATGCTGGAAGCGGCTGCAGCCAAAACTTGCCGAAGGTGTAAATTTGCTATTGGAAATGCAGAGGTGTCTACCGGTTCGGTTTACGCCGCCATTGCCTTGGGCTCGCCAGAGCTCGTCCGGACTAAGCGCTGCTACAAGTACCTGTATCAGATACAGTCAGCAAAACGCTAGTGTTGCACTGCTGAATATACACGCACGCACTGGAAGACCTGAAAATGATACAGCAGAATTAAAATTCGCCTAAATACACAGTAGGCAGCGGCTGCTGAAAATGTTTCCCGGGGTAGCAGTCCAGTGAAAACTGAGTTCCACTCAAGCAGTTTATAGAAGTAGGATGAGCGTGTATTGGACATTCGAAGCAAACACATTCATATTGCGTGTATATCATTGAGTAGTGCAGTTTGAGTCTGACATGAGAGCATATGGGGCCAAACTTCATCCAGGTTGTGACACAACATCCGGTCATGCCAGTAGAACGAGAGAACAATTACAGAATCCCAAAAGACATATTAAACAAAGTAATTCATGAACTTGCACAAGATCTTGAAAGAAACCAACCTAAAGTCCATAATCATTCAATGCAAGACAATTAGGATGGTGTCACCAACCTATGTGTTGCTGAAAATAAAATTATGGAAAAGAGAAGTTCCAGAACATGACAGTAAATCCACTAAATGATTAGGAAGGCGCAAAGCTTACAGGCAAAACTACCCAAACTTTGAGCACAACACGAACAGGATCCAATGCCAGGGACATATCACATTGGCCTTACATGGCAAAACAGAATAAATCACCAAAATTTTCAAAAATTGCTAATATTGTCAATGATATTACCACAATACTTAGGAAAACTAAACATTTGAAGAACTAAACATAATAACATAGCGCGCAGTACTATCATCCGAGTAGTGTAATGGCTCTAAAATAGAGGCATCATCAATAAAAACATTGAAACTGCGTAATAAAACGGAATGCATCGAAACAGCAGAAGGGATGAAAAAAAAAACAAACTTGAAGCTTTAAGAGCAGATAGAGCCCGCCTATTGGAGAATAAAATGAACATTAGATAAACATGGTAGAATTTATAGATAGAATAACACTTGGTGCATACAAAGCCAGACGAAGTTTACACATGAAATGTGTCAGTCATAATTATGAAAACATAATTATCAGTTGAGAAACGATGAAGACCGTTTATGTCGGGCACTGAAATTTCATGCAGTGCTCATAAGTGTTATCAACCCAAGCACAGATTTATGACAGACATGGAAATAATGAACCATAGGTATAATATCTAGTAAAACACGATGAAGTACTATCAAGAAACAATCATAATTCGGGAGGAAAATGAAAGCACACGCAATAACGAAGACATGTGAACACCCGAGGTTGCAAAGTATATGCTGAGAGTGGGTATAAAACTAGGAACATCTGGAAAAGTACCGTCAGTAATAATATTGATACGTATGGTACAACAAAGTTACTATCTACATCTTTATGCATTAATGCATATGAATATTTTTCATAAAAATCGCGAAGTGTCGAATTATTGACGGAAAGGAAATACTATCCATTACGTAAAGTAAAAATGACAAATAACTCATCAAAATATAGCCTATTTCATGTTTACTAACTGCGAGTGGTGAGTGGTACGTTCGTGGCCTAAGGTAGAACGACGTGAGTTTTACGGCTCTCTTTACATGCACATGCAAGTCAACTCTTTGAGTGATTATGCAGAAAGTTTGAAGTCTATGACTCATCAGTTAATAACTCATCGTGGTGATGGATAAGTTCGTTGCCTACGTTATAAGGAGATGAGTTATTAATTTCAAACTTTCTGCATAATCACTCAAAGAGTTGTCCTACATGTGCATGTAAAGAGATCTGTATAACTGATCTCCTTCTACCTCAGGCCACGAACTTATCAATCACCCATCTGTGGACACTTACTGGAGGTCCAATATCTGTATTCTCCATGACAGCTGGACTAAGTGTGTAAATGTAAGAGGGGACTATGTTGAAAAATAAAAGTACTAGGTTTTCTAAAATTGACTCCTGGTACCTTCGGCCACGAACTTCCCAATCACCCCTCGTATTTATACCATTGTTACTCTATGCATCTCGCAGCTAATCGACACTAACTTAGATTAGCGGAATATACTTTCAGAGGAGCATGAAACATGCTGTGATTGTGTGGAAGCATGTGAAAAACAACTGATAATTCTGCCATTCTAAATCGAGACAAGCTGAAAAGCAGAGATCTTCTATGTTTCCACATGGACGATCAAAAAGCTGTTGTTTCTGTCCCACAGATGGCTTACTGACGTTCTTACTATCCATATAAGCGACACCCAATTCCTGTGAAATTCATACAACAACATTTGAATTATTGGCGTATCATAATCACGCTAATCAACCACACAAAATAAAAACACTCACCATTTTCTAAACAAATCTAGACATTTTGCAGGGCTACCCTCTAAGCCCACTATAATTTTAGCTTGCTTTAAACCAGCTCTCCCATATACTGAATTTGGGGAGAATAGGATATCAAATCGCAAGCACCAAATTATTGGACGTTTTGATCTTATACGCATCTTCAGATGTTAAACTACAGCAGTTTATCGAAACGGTAAAATAGGTTCTAAAGATATAATAATGAAGTTTGGACCAGATAAGTGCCGAAACTGAAACGTAACTAGAGTCACAATCGAGATAGTAGAACAAAAAACAGATCTGAAGGATGCAATGCAAATGCTGAATGATTATGATCTGTTGGGATATCAACAATCAGATATATAGGTCATAGTGAGATAAAAGGAAAACTTCCGACAGAATTTACTACGAGGCTTAAGAAGCTCCCCCGAACAGAGCTTAATAATAAAGATATAACAAGGGCAATAAAGAATTTCGTTATAACGATATTAAAGCGTCTGGAACTTTTACAAAGGAAAACAGGAAACCAAATTGGAAACTAAATAAGGAGAATGAACCGTCGAACGCGCTTAGAATAACACTACCTCGGACAGAAGGAAGGAGGACCAGAGATAAAACATCTGCACAACAGTCAGTTCACACTTCTGAGTATATTATTTTCATAAACTAAACACGATTCAGTACTCCGTGAGGCCATATAAAATTCTGATGGGAAGTATGCACTACTAAACTTAAATGAAAGCACAACCCAGAAAAATGAAGAAGTTACCACCATAGAAGAAGAATTTAACCAAGAGAAGGGCATCACTCCCAAAGAAGACCCTATAAATGACATAGTTGGAAGCCTCCACACGATATAGTTGAAGGGTTCTTCCCAGAAACAGAATGGTTCCTTGTGGCAATACATGATCAAGTGGTTGACACAAAAAAAATTGCAGCAGTACACAATAGAATATCAACAAATTCAATACGATAATTGTAGAAAACGCCTGGAGAAACCAGAAACAATTCAATACGTGAGAGCATCATGCAGCAATGTAACGCAATCTGATTATTCCACTGGCACAATCAAGTGGCAAACTCATAAAAACTAACTGACCATAAGTACACGCCTGATCCTGGTTTGGAGTCAGAGTCCTCAAATGATATGATCACTGATCAGTTATCAATCCATAATAACCGTCGGGATTTAATACTACAGTATAAACAAGTAAGAACAATTGCTTGTAAACGGCAGATAGGCAGCAGAAATAGGCTCAATTGAAACAGGAAATTGAAAGGCTATACATTGCTATACATTGTCCCAAAGGTAATATCTACAATTGAGACATCGCAAAGTCACTACAGAGTGCCATTAAAGTATTCGGGATACACAGCAATATCGATGTAAATGTCCGAAAAGCCATTCGACTAAACACCGGTACAATAGGCTGAAAGATCTAAGCAATCCTCTGGATTCTGGACTGAGGGCCTCTGGCCCTGAGTCTGACCCTGCAGTGCATAAGGGTGGGACGGAGAAGGACATCCGCATGGTTTGTTGCTTCCCGGGTGCCAGGGTCCGCGATGTCTCTGACCGGGTGCACGACAACCTGATACGAGAGGGAAAACAACCAGAAGTCGTGATACATGTTGGCACCAACGACATAGGCAGGAAGAGGGATGAGGTCCTGAAGTATGAGTTTCGGGAACTAGGCAGAAGGCTGAAGAACAGGACCTCAAGGGTGGCGTTCTCAATTTGCTGCCAGTGCTACGTGATAGTGATGGTAAGAATTGGAGGAGATGACAGTTAAATGCGTGGCTGAGGAATTGGTACAGGGGGCATTGTTTTAGATTTTTGGATCATTGGGAATTGGGATCTCGTCTGTGGAAGGTGGAACCTGTACAGATTTGATGGGTTGCACCTGAACTCGAGAGGGAGCAATATCCTTGCAGGTTGGTTTACTAGCATGGTTCGGGAGGGTTTAAACTAACTTCCAAGGGGGATGGGACCCGGAGCGATAGGGCAGTGAAAGAAGTGCATGGAGTAAAGCCAGATCTAACATATAGAGAGGCTTTGACGAAAGGGCAGCAGAATAAAGGGTGTAAACGTAGTAAGGTAGAAGGGTTAAAGTGTGTGTACCTTTATGCAGGAAGCATCGGGACAAAGGTGATGAGCTGAGAGCTTGGATAAATACATGGGATTATGATGTAGTGGCCATTACAGAGACTTGGCTGGCACCAGGGCAGGAATGGATTCTCAATATTCCTGGATTTCATTGCTTTAAAATGGATAGAGAAGGGGAAAAGGGGAGGAGGGATGGCATTACTGGTCAGGGCTACTAATGTAGCAGGATCCTCCTTTGAGTCAGTATGGGTGGAAGTCAGGATCAGGAAGGGAGCAGTTACTCTATTGGGAGTATTCTATAGCCCCCATGGGAGCAGCAGAGATACCGAGGAGCAGATTGGGGAGCAGATTTTAGAAAGATGGAAAAGTAACAGGGTTGTTATCATGGGTGACTTTAATTTCCAGAATATTGTTGGCACCTGATTAGTTCCAGCGGTTTAGACGGGGCATAGTTTGTTAAGTGTGTCCAGGACGGATTCCTGTCACATTATGTTGACAGGTGGATTGGGGGAATACCATGCTAGATCTAGTATTAGGTAACGAACCTGGTCAGGACACAGATCTCTCAGTGGGTGAGCATCTGGGGGGCAATGACCACAGCTCCCTGGCCTTTAACATAATCATGGAAAAAGATAGAATCAGTGAGGACAGGTTTTTTTTTAATTGGGGTAGGGCAAATTATGAAGCTATATGGCTAGAACATGCGGGTCTGAATTGGGATGATGTTTTTGCAGGGAAATGTACTCTGGACATATGGACGATGTTTAGCGATCTCTTGCAGAATCTTAGGGATAAATTTGTCCCGGTGAGGAAGATAAAGAATGGTAGGGTGAAGGAACCATGGGTGACAAGTGAGGTGGAAAATCTAGTCAGGTGGAAGAAGGAAGCATACATGAGGTTTAGGAAGCAAGGATGAAGTGGGTCTACTGAAGAATATAGGGTAGCAAGAAAAGAACTTAAGAAGGGGCTGAGAAGAGCGAAATGGGGGCATGAGAAGGCCTAGGAGAGTAGGGTAAAGGATAACCCCGAGGCATTCTTCAATTATGTGAAGAACAGAAGGGTGACTGGAATGAAGGTAGGACCGATTAAAGATAAAGGTTGGAAGATGTGCCTGGAGGCTGTGGAAGTGAGCGAGGTCCTCAATGAATACATCTTTTCAGTATTCACCAATGAGAGGGAACTTGATGATGGTGAGGACAATATGAGTGCGGTTGATGTTCTGGAACATGTTGATATTAAGGGAGAGGAGGTGTTGGAGTTATTAAAATACATTAGGACGGAGAAGTCCCCGGGGCCTGACGGAATATTCCCCAGGCTGCTCCACGAGGCCAGAGAAGAGATTGCTGAGCCTCTGGATGGGATCTTTACGTCCTCGTTGTCCACGGGTGTGTTACCGGAGGATTGGAGGAGGCGGATGTTGTCCCCTTGTTCAGAAAAGGTAATATGGATGGTCCGGGTAATTATAGACCAGTGAGTCTTACGTCTGTGGTGGGAAAGCTGTTGGAAAAGGTTCTTACACATAGGATTTATGGGCATTTAGGGATTCATGGTCTGATCAGGGCAGACAGCATGGCTTTGTGAAGGGCAGTTCGTGTCTAACAAGCCTGATAAAGTTCTTTGAGGAGGTGACCAGGCATATAGATGAGGGTAGTGCAGTGGATATGATCTACATGGATTTTCGTAAGGTATTTGACAAGGTTCCGCACGGTAGGCTTATTCAGAAAGTCAGAAGGCATGGGGTCCAGGGAAGTTTGGCCAGGTGGATTCAGAATTGGCTTGCCCGCGGAAGGCAGAGGGTCGTGGTAGAGGGAGTACATTCTGGTTGGATGGTTGTGACTAGTGGTGTCCCACAGGGATCGGTTCTCGGACCTCTACTTTTCGTGATTTTTATTAACGAGCTGGATGTGGGGGTAGAATGGTGGGTTGGCAAGTTTTCAGACGTCTGGTGGTCTTGTAGATAGTGTAGAGGATTGTCGAAGCTTGCAGAGAGATATTGATAGGTTGCAGAAGTGGGCGGACAAGTGGCAGATGGAGTTCAATCTGGAGAAGTGTGAGGTGATACCCTGAGGAAGAACAAACTCCAAGGCAGAGTACAAAGTAAATGGCAGGATACTTGGTAGTGTTGAGGAGCAGAGGGATCTGGGGGTACATAGGGTAGTTAAGAAAGCTTATGGGGTGTTAGCTTTCATAAGTCGAGGGATCGAGTTTAAGAGTCACGAGGTAATGATGCAGATCTATAGTACCCTAGTTAGGCCACACTTGGAGTACTGTGTCCATTTCCGGTCACCTCACTATAGGAAGGATGTGGAAACATTGGAAAAGGTACAGAGGAGATTTACCTGGATGCTGCCTTGTTTCGAGAGTATGGATTCTGATCAGAGATTAAGGGAGCTAGTGCTTTGCTCTTTGGAGAGAAGGAGGATGAGAGGACACTTGATAGAGTTATACACGATATTAAGAGGAATAGATAGAGTTGATAGCCAGCGCCTCAACCCCAGAGCACCACTGCTCAATACAAAGGGACATGGCTTTAAAGTAAGGGGTGGGAAGTTCAAGGGGTTATTAGAGGAAGGTTTTTTCACTCAGAGAGTGGTTGGTGCGTGGAATACACTGCCTGAGTCGGTGGTGGAGGCAGATACATTAGTGAAATTTAAGGGAACTGCTGGACAGGTATATGGAGGAATTTAACCTGAGAGATTATATGGGAGGCAGGGTTTGAGTGTCGGCACAGCATTGTAGGCCGAATGGTCTGTACTGTTCTGTACTATTCTATATGTTCTATACGTTCAGTCGAAAAAGGGGTGGCCTTGGGTATGCCAGTACTTCAGGTTTCACAGGATTGAGCTGAGAATATATACTTAAAAGAAATAATAATAATAATAATAATAATAATAATAATAATAATAATAATAAGAAGAAGAATTCTGTCCCCATTCGCGCGCGACCTCAGGGTCGGATTCAGGAAAGCACTGCAGTAACTTAGGGCAGGTGGGAAGTAGAATGTCACCCGAAAAAACTAGTCCAGGCACTTCTGTACCCAGATTGAGGTGTGTTGTTTTCAGCGTCTGTTCTTCATGATACTGGCGTGTGAAAGAGCAATCTGATTGAAAGTGCAAATAGAAAGGCACATTGACTTCAGAAATTAATGAAGTTGACGAAAGACGGCCGCTGTCTGGAGAGCGTAAGGCATGGCTTGGAGCTAATGCTGGGCGTGATATGAGGCGAGCAGCGAGTGGTGCCCTGCTGAATAGGCGAGCGGGCAGCGGGATCGGGAAGAATATACAACCAGTATTCTATTATCCCACCAACACCAGAAGCTACGACTACTGCAGTTGTTTCTCAGTCTAACAGTCCACTTACGACTGAGATCAGTCAAGTAGTTAATAGGCTAAAGAAACGGAATAATTAGTCATTACAAGTAAACACACTCATAATGCGTGTATATTATCAAATTTCTTAAACCGGCATGGCAGCATACTGGGACAAACTGCATCAACAGTTTACAGCCAAATACAATTGATCCCAAACAGAGACACTGTTAAACAGAAACCCAAAACTGAGCAATGGATTGTATTAATGTTTATATGGCTTACCTTTTTTGTATACTTACTCAATAAAAAGATTTAAAAAGAAAGAAAACTGAGCAATGGAATGAGATTAACGAAATGACAGAGATAATTACCAAACCATTTTGAAATCTTCATAGTGGAAGTATCCCGCCTATAAGAGTATAAAATTGATAATCGGAGGAAGGAAGTTAAGAGAAAAGCTAAGGGAATTCTAAGGGAAGGTCACGTCCGCACAAGATAAGATCACCTGAAAACAAAAAACATTGTCTCATCTGTAGATATTATAGAACAGAAGCTTGGTACGTGCAAAACTAGACTAAATGCATACATGATAAACGCCAGAAAAAAGAAAACAGGAATATCCATCCAGAGACAATGAAAAAGGTCATTGGCTTTGAAACTAAATTTGTTGTGGCAAAGTATCTCCAGCACATTCACAGAATTACCAACAAATACAGCGACAATGAACTTTTGGTCTAATATCTGGTCAAGCAGCGTGACGAGCAATGAAGAAGCAAGCTGGATCAGAGGGGAAAGAGAATGCACTAACACAATTGAAGAAACGCAAATATCTAAAGTTGCAATGAATATGCTAAAATAGTTATAAAAATACCCATAGCTTTAGATGTGCAGATAGTGACAATATTGATAAATAACATTATTAGAATACTGCCTACCTTCCTTCTACCTGTTAATACATATCAACACATTTTCATAAAAACTGCCGAATGTTTGACAGAATTTAAAACATGTCGGCTGAAAACGTGGACTCTTTAAAAGCTCCATTCAAAGTTTAAAGCATATTGATTTTCAAAGAATGCTTACAGTATGCAGCCTTGAGGTTTGTATTCCTGCAGATAGCCACGAAACAACAGAACACCATGGAACTTGTTTTAAAAAAGAAACCCACATAAGATGACCATCAAACGTGCGAAGGCAAAAAGAAAACGTGCAAGCAACAAATACCGAGCGGGAAAACTAAACATCAAACCGCAGAATCTCCAAAAGTGAGTCCACATCCACGAGCCGACGAGACGAAAGAAGCCGGTCCCGGAGATGCTTGCTGCCACAGCCACCAACACACTCAGAATGACGGGAGTTTTAATAGTGGTGTACGAAATTATGAGGGGTATAGATGGTATAAATGCAAGCAGGCTTTTCAATTGACGTTGCGTGCGCCTGGCTTTAGAGTAATGAGTTAAGGGCGAAAGATGAAATGTTTAATAGAAGGAGGAGTTGTAAACCCTACGCAGAGAAGGTGTGAGTGTGTGGAACGAGCTGCCAGCGGATATTTGTTGGATTTCAAAACTGAAGAAAAATTTTATAGGGACATGGATGGAAGGAGTGTGGAGTGTCAGTTCATGGTGCAGGTCCTTGGGTCTAGGGACACTGGCAGATCGGCACTGATAAATGACCTGAATGGGTCTTGAGGAAGGGTATCGGCCTAAAACGTCGACTGTACCTCTTCCTAGAGATGCTGCCTGGCCTGCTGCGTTCACCAGCAACTTTGATGTGTGTTGCTTGAACTTCCAGCATCTGCAGAATTCCTCGTGTTTGAGATGACCTGAATGGCCTGTTTCTTTGCTGTAGTGTTCTAAAACTTTATGGCATTCACACAAATTAGGCATTATCCAGGTCAATACTCTTAGCAAATTTTCTATTTTTCCATATTTTCCCATATTGAGGAGACCAGAACTAATTAGAAAACTGCAATCCTCACAATGTCCAGGCGAGTCTAGAACTGCAACATTACTTCATGGTTCATAATGTTAATACCGAAACCAATGAAGGCCAGACCGCTTTACACCTTTTAACTGCACTATGAGCGTTCACGCTAAATTTGATGGCTCTGCGGGCTTGCGCCTCCGGATTTCCCTGCTTCCTAGCACTGCAGAGAAATCTGCTGTTAACCTTGCACTCTACCTTCACTTTCGAACTCCCGATCCACGCTTTTTTATTTAACTCCATCTTCCGCTCCTTACTGCAAGTCTTTCGAAATCCTCGATACACTATCCGGAATACTAGCTCCCTTCGTGTCATCTGCAAATTTCTGAACACAACATTCTATTTGCTCATTTAAGTCATTTAAGAACATCTCAAAGATCAGGGATCGGAGAGGAGGTTGCTAATGAACAACTGGTCATGTAACTCTCGCAGAATACACACCATGTTTTACCAGCTCAACATTCTTTGGCCAATCGAATCAGGAGTACCAGCAACCAAGTTTCTAGAAATCACATGGCAATAACATTCTGAATGAGACGATCGCGTTGCACATTGCGGAACGCGTCACTAGAATCCATGAATACAATACCATTTCCTTTCATCAATTTGTGTTCCTTAATTCTTTTCAGAATTCTGTCACGTACGTAAGACACGACCTGTCCATCAGAAAGCCATTGCGACTATGACTCACCAGACGACGTTTCTGGAAATGGTTTTAAGTCCTGTCTCTTTGAATCCTCTAGAATTGATTGCCTAACATTAATGTAAAACGGACTGGACTTTAATTCCCAGTATTATTCATATTATCTTTCCAGAACAAAAGAGAAATAACATTTCCCACCCTTTACACCATAGTTGCTGCTCCAGTGGCCGGAGATTTTACCAAAGGATAACATGTATTACGGTTACCATGCAGACGCATATGAGTCTTATTAAACAAATTGTCCTCCAGGCTTAATACTGCACAGGTAGTTATGATAGTGAAAAGTCCAGTAATAGTCTTTAGTTCACCTGCGGAGCCCATCGTTTGCAATCACTTAGGTGGATCCAGCGGTTGTGCCCTCGAACCTTAACGGCCGTTGAGGTTTGCAGTAGTATCTGGAATGGCCCTTTCCACCGGGGTCCAAGCTTGGGACGCTCCCAATCCCGGATCAGTACTGAATCTCCAATTTTCAACTCTGGCCACTCCTTTTCCTGGCCTCCAGGTTCCTTAAGGGTATTCTGCATCTGGGAGTGAAGGGGCTTAAGAGAGGATGTTAGCTGGCGAAAGTAATTCTGCAATTCGTCCCCCATAACATTTAGATCAATTTGGGTGGGAGGCTGCATGTCAGCGTCCCACTGGATCCTTCCAGGGCGCCCATAAACAATTTCAGCTGCAGATACCCCTGTGGTGGAATTGTCATAGTCATACTTTATTGATCCCAGGGGAAATTGTTTTTGTTACAGTTGTACCATAAATAATAAATAGTAATAGAACCATAAATAGTTAAATAGTAATGTGGGGTAATTCTCACATGGTATAAGGCCAGCGGGAGGACCTTCAGCCAACTCAGTCCGGTTTCGGACATTAACTTAGACAGTTTATTTATCAGGGTGCCGTTGGCCCGTTCCACTATTCCTGCAGCCTTCGGGTGGTGAGCGCAATGAAACTGCGGTTCGATACGCAGCACCTCACAGAGCTGTTTATTTACATTTCCTACAAAGTGAGGACTATTATCCGAAATTATTTGTCTGGGTACTCCGAATCTCAGTATAATTTCTGTAAGCAACAAACTTACCACCACAGAAGCTTTATTATTGGTGGTCGGAAAGGCTTCAATCCATTTACTGAACACATCTACAATCACTAAACAATACTTATAGTATGTACGTGCGGTAGCTCAATAAAATCAAGCTGAATGCATTCAAAAGGACCACTTGGCAAGGGGGTTTTCCTTGGGGCACACTTTACTCCCTTTCTTGCGTTTATCTTTTGGTATATCAAACAGGCTTTTATTTTCGCCGCACAGCTTCCTCCAGCCTGGGGTGCCACCATGTACGGAGCAAAATATTACTCATTCCCCCCTTACCAAGGTGGGTATCCGTATGCATGCAATCGAGCAACATAGGTAGCAACGAATTAGGAGTACAAACTTGGCCAACTGGAGTATGCCAGAGGCCTGTGGGCACCGAATGCGCACATCCGTGTGTCTTCCAAAGTTGTTTTTTTCTGAATCAGGGGCGTCCCCCTGCAGTTTTTGAACTGTAGCCCTGTCTGGAGTGCCCGGTGTGCGTGATGTTTGAGTCTGGGTGACGGCCCATCGTTCGGCAGTTAAAATTATGGAAGTCTCTTCTTGCGCAGCCTGCTTGGCTGCCAAATCGGCCCTGTTATTTCCTTTAGTCACTGCAGATTCGCCTTTTAGATGAGCCGAGCATTTAATAATGGCTAATTTTTCGGGGAGGAGTATGGCCTGTAGGAGGATTAACAGGGATATGCCATACCTCCTCCTCCTCAGTCTCATTATCATTAAAGAGCATTGGCAGTCCAGGCAGGTCAAGCGGTACCTCAGTTTTACTTTCGCCTGCTTCGTCATCATTCTTTCGTCTATCCTTAGCCCACCTATCTCTTTTTCCCCATCCTGTTTTTCCTTATTCTTATCGTGATCCTCACACAATCCTTTTAATATTTCTCACGGTTTCGAATTTCCTTCATTGTCGCATACACTAATCCCTCTGCGACGTGCGTTATGCACCCAACTATTTTGCCTAGATCTCTTGTTTAATTCTTCGGCCGTTTTTCTCCGATTGGACATTAAAACCTTCCATTTTTGTCCGGTGATACGCTTTCAAATTACTTCTTCTGCCTTTAGACATTTATCTAAATCCCATGTCCCACCAAGAGACAAAATTTCACTCCCCAATTTCTTATTCAGGCATGCTGATAACCTTCGGTAATCATTCTCTCTCTCTGGGTCATCTTTCCAAAGTTTAAACAATGGGGTGTTATTTATAGACTTATGTAACGTTTTCCCGACGCTTTCTAATCGGGTGGGTCAGCCGCCTCCTTTTCTCACTCCCACTTCAGGGTCCCGACCTTTGCGTGGGGGATTTCCCCTCTTAACAACCGGTCTAAGGCTGCATGCTGATACTCCAGAGTGCGGCTTTACCACCTTATAATCTATAACCACTACTCCCCGTTAATCTTGTGCCGTGTCTCTCTGCTCCCACTTCAGGGTCCTGACCTTCGCGTGGGGGATTTCCCCTCTTAACAACCGGTGTAAGGCAGGGTGCTGAGACAGGCAAATTGTCACAAGTATACCCCAAAACGTATTTATAGCATCCGGATAGATTGCAGAGGAGAGCCACTTCCCCTATGTTTGGCCAAACGTCTGCTCTGCCCTGCGCTGGTCAATTCACTGTACTACACGCCCCGCTCCCCACCCACACCAATGGAATGGTCACCAGCTCCAAATGTATTAGGTTACTGCCACTAACCCGCTGACCAATTTGCTGATACTCACTCAAAGACAAATGTAATAGACCACGAGCAGTGATCCACTGCCGAATTTGTTTAGCACCAGCAGGCTTTGAGATTCTCAATATCTCATTGGGGACTCCTGCTCCTTACCTTAGCTTTGTCGGGGACTCTAACCCCTTACCTTTGTCGGGGACTCTAACTCCTCTTTTAAACCGTGGTACTCGGGTGATACTTAACTCAGGTTTCGAAGGTAGTCCGTCAGAGGACTACCCGCCAGACGAGTGGATCGTCAAGGTGGACAATTAATGACAGAGGTTCAAGGTGACTCTTACCTTGTGGGCCTACCTGCCTCAGTTCACCACCACCGATTCGACCTCTGACACCGTCTGATGAGACTCTGGTTTTGGACCTCCGGGATCGGCTCGCCAAATTGTCGTACTCGATCGGACCCGATGAAACAGCAATTGTACCACAAATACACTGACACACGTAATCCTTTTCAAAAGTTTATTCTCTACTCATAGCTTGCTGTGGCGGAAGTCACGGACTGATCTCCCAGAAGAGCCAGTCCAGAGACTGCCCCCGAATTACACAATTCTCCCCAATTTATAACATTGATCAGGTAGCAGGAAATCCTACGATTACAAGTTTAGACAATATTAGAATCATTTCAATCACATGCTAAGATACAATTAGATGTAAGATAGTCATTGATCAGTTAGTTATAATTATTTTAAGCCAAAGCTAGCCCATCAGTTCCTCATTCGGACCCCTTCCCCTTTTCTCCCGAACATTCTAGCCGTTACCTAATGCGTCCCATATTTTTAGCTATACCTTGAGCTGCTTCTGCAAGATCAGTTAGTTCCTTATTTGAGCCTTTGCCTATCTCTAGAGAACAATGACCAGTACATCACCAGTTACTGGGTAAAGCTTCTTTCTGACTTGTCCAAACTTGTCCAACGCAGTAAGCTAAGGCGCTTACAAGGTGATTCAATACAAGTTAATCATTGTCCTCTGTTTTTCCCCCATTTACCTATCCTTTCAGTCCATCACTGTGACGGACACGTCGTCGTGGAAATGTCAGACTTTTCCCAAAGAAAGGCCCTTCCACCTCTTCTAAAGTAGAATGTCAAGCCAAAAATCATGTTTACTGTCATATGGAGAACTACATGCATGCAGAGAGCAACGAAAAACTATATAGCTGAACCTTCAGGAAAAAAAATTGCATATACAAGAAATAAAACATTTAGAAGAAAGTCAACGTCGAATTGTTAATCCTATGTACAAATAAATATATGCACAGCTGGAATGAATACGAATGAATACGCAAGAAACGCACAAAACAAAAAAATGTGTAGCATTCACAAGGAAAAAAATATCGAGCATCAAATGGATGAAATCAGATCTGATATGGTTTACATTTCGTTGAGAAAGTAACCCATTTAATGTAAATATATATTGCAAACCATTCTTCAGCTCTTCCCTGAATTTCTTCTGTGTTAGGCCGTAGATACACGTGTTAGTTCAAGTACTGAGAATTTTTTCCTGATGAGTCTACCGACAAGCGAATATGATCACAAAGGCTAAAGCAACAGCTATCTAGACACCTATTAAAACCAGAAGAACTTCAAATTTTGGAAATCAGAAATAATAAAATTAAATGGAAAAACAATAGTGATACGTTTAGACTGGTGCTTGGTTTTGTTTCGACTTACGTGGCTCATTCTTCAACGTTGTTTTTTAAACAAAATGACATTTGTTCTTCTGATTTACACTTTCATCAGCCACAAACAGCATGAGATTCATGATGTATGGGTCAGTAGTCCAGTTTTCAAGATAAGCAATCAAACGTCCGTAGATTAATCTGCCGAATAAACCTGCCGTTTTGAAGCAAATCTTACATGCAGTGAGATATATAGAAACAGTAGTGTGCGATGCCGCAAATTAAAAATGAAAGTCCGAAGGATTGTGTTAAATTAAACGAATCTGGTTTACATTTCGTTGAGAAAATAACCCATTTAATGTAAATATACATTGCAAACCATTCTTCAGCTCTTCCCTGAATTTCTTCAGTGTTAGACCGTAGATACACGTGTTAGTGCAAGTACTGAGAAACTCCAGCATAAAGCCAACCTGTTGTAGGATATATCTTGGGGTGGTGTGGTATCTGTCTGTGTAGGCATAATTTTCCACTTGCCAATTCATAAAATGTACAACATTGGGTGTCCACAGTAAAATAAAATTGGTTGATATAGCGAACAACAAAACAATTGACTTTCTCCGGTTCTCCACCTCTGCATCATTCTGTTTCTTACTATTATTCCGAAATGCTCGGCGGACTTTATTTGCCGCTAGAATATGCCTGACGATTAAGGTGTTAAACAATAGCATTAAGCAGATTGGTACAACCGGAGACAAAATGCTGTCACATAACTGGTATGCTCTCCACGATGGTGACGTTAAGTACGCCGTTGTGGCGACACAGCGTTGAGGATGTACAGCAAAGTAAAATGGCAGAGCTTTAACGCAACACGCTATGCATACAGTTACTACAACAGTAATCGCTATTTTCTCGGTGCAGTATCGCTTCTGTAGCTTCTGACAGCAGATGGCGATGTAGCGGTCGAAAGTGAAGGCGACCGTCAACCAAACAGAACAGTTTGAGTTTGCTTCCCGCAGAACAATTATCAGAGCACACATCGGAGTTCTGAACAGGAAATTAGCAAACAAATAGATGAAATTAATTTGTTCAAATATAATAACCACGACGACGACGTTCAAATCTGCTAGTGCCATGGCCATTAGATAGCGGGTGATGCATTTGGAGAGGCCACATTTTCCCCGGGATAGGATGATAATCGCCGGTAAATTAACTGAAATAAATAATTAAGCATCTTATTACTTCCGAAAGCACCCATGTTGGTGACTAAGAATTGAGTTGCTCAGTAAAAATAATGTTCTGGATTGGCCCAGTGGCTGGAGCCGCGTTACGTTATACGAGCTCTTGCGCATACGCGTTGAGAAGCGGGTGGCCGATAGTACTGAGAGTGCTCCTGCAACTTTCAACAGATATCTCGACAGATATTATTTTTTCTGTAGTCAAAAGTAGCATTTTAAATAGGGGCTGAGAGCCTTCAATTTGTTCTGTCAACCAGGGTACCTGTTGCACCCAGCTCCAGCGGAGAGCATGGAGCGCATTTCCATCGTTTAAAGGCGTTAGTCAGTTATGAGGAATGGAACATACAGAGGGGTGATTTATTTTAAATTTATATTGTTTATCGTTATATTGTTGCCTTCCTGGACTACCGCAGCTGAAATAATAATATTTTAAATTATATCTGTAAACTCACTTCTATATATTGCATCTGTCACGGAGATAGTTCGACTCGACAGAGAAAAGCCTCTGGTCATACCAGATGCTAAACGGCTGTCATGGCTGCCTGGGACAGGAAATCATATCATTCCCCATCACAAGAGACATTGCTCTTTAGCTTTTCCGCCTAGCTGTACATAGATAGGAGCAACCCCTACAAGTTTGTGGCTACTGACACCGCTTCCAGCACAAAGGTATGCTTGTTTGAAGAAACACAAACAAATGAAGATATACCTTTAAAAAGAAACGAAAGCAAATCAATTCACGAAGGACACATATTTCTACATAGATTTAGGAAGTGTACAATCCTATCTACGTTTGGATAGAGAAACGAGGGAAAACTTCATTCACATGACGAGGGATCACATTGAGCACTGCCTGGAATTGTGTGCCTGTATTCTCTCCGCTCTCTGATCGATTCTTCCTGGCAATGTGAATACAATCGTGTTGGGTCTGCTCGAGGGTAGCTTGATATTCGCAATTCTATTGAAAACTTTACTCAATGCCCCACGCTGAGTTACAGTAGTTAAGTAACACTAATTATGTTGTGGGACGTAATATGATCATTTTCTTTTCATACAATTCCCATTTTCCGAAACAATAAAATTGACAGGGCATCTCGGTGGCATATTAAAGCATATTACAAAAGCCGGAAGGGGAATGCATCAGATGGGAGCACAAATATACCAGTCAGTTCTAGCACCTTACCCGGAATACCGACAGCTGCGAGTACGGGATAGTAAATTCTGACGATGTTATAAATTGCTGGATATCCCATATTGTATCTGAAGCAGCGATGAGCTCTATAAGGTGCTCAGACAACTCTTCGACCCTTTCTTCAAGGAATTCTGGTACGCAAAGAGTAGCGTCATTTTCCACGAGTACTTCTTAAATCATTTTATCCAGAAACTACTGAACAAACACTTCATGTAAACTATTTTTATCAAGATGAAGTTGTGCAATATCTTTAACACTTCAGGTGATCGTAATTAGTTGTTTGGAAAGAATTTCCATGGGGAACGCTGCATGTTTATTCAGCATCACGAGGTCTGCACCGCTTGGCCAAGGTGGTTTTGTCGATTGGTTCCTTATTTATTTTAACAACAAGTTAGAAGTCATTAAATTCCGGGTCACTTACATCTACCCTGTACTGATCATATGAAAAGTTTAATGCCGCATGTGATTGAAAAAAAACTCCCTGGAAACCGATAGCTGAGCGCTGATATGATATAAAATAAAATGTGTAGCTCATCTCTGCACACTCGTATCATCAACAAATGCAGTCAGCCTGAGAAAAAAAGCGTATGCTCCTCATAAGCTGTCGTAGATAAGATGTGACAGACGTTAGTTCAGTACCATGCCACAGTGACTCTACGGACACCATGTATGCACTGTGTACTTGTCAGTTTTCCCCTCTTTGACGATGAGATTGGAATAAATTAGTTATCCCACTTTTGTGGATAATGCTTAGTGAGAAACTGTTGTCGACTTATTATTTCACAACGTTGTTTCATGTTGTCATATTGATTACCAAAATGAATTTGATTCTGTCTAACACTCATGGTTAAAAAAGTTCTTAAAATATCTAAACTACACTCAATAATTATGAAATTCCTACAATATCTGATGTAGGATTGGCGTACTATTGTTACATGCGATTACAAATTTAAAAAAGAACACCATCATCATCAAAATTACCGAGACAACTTCCAGAATAACAATTGGTATAGTCCGAAATCTCCTTGCAATTGATAAATGAGTATGCTTGGCTATGCCCGTATCTTTAGTTTTACCCGGTTTAGCTGAGAAAAGGGAAACTCATATAATGAATAAAATAAAATGCCAACTGTGTTCCAAAACGAAAACAAATCCCTGCACGTAGGTACCCAAATTGGGCTGTGCTCTGAAAAAAACATCTGTTCTTCATGTTCGGGGCAGCTGCAAACAAAACCTTGCTGTAGGTGTAAAATTCAATATCCCATCGCTTCGAAAATGCAGAGGTGTATAGAAATTGGGCTTACGCAGCCATTGCCGAAGGTTTCCCAGAGATCGCCCGGAGCAAGCGCTTGCAGACACCATATCAGATAAAGTAAGGAAAAGGCTAGTTTCGCGCTGCCGAACGCGCACGCATACACTAGAACACACCTGAAAAAGCTACAACAGAATTCAAATTCGCCTAACGGCTCAACAGGCTACCATTGCTGTGTTTCTCATGTTAGCAGTCCAATTACGACTGCATTCCACTCAAGCAGTTAACAGAAGGAAGAAATGTGTGTATTGGACATTACAAGGAAACACATTCATAACGCTTGTATATTATCGAGTAGTAGAACTTGAATCGGACATGAGAGTCTGGGTGACTGTCTAAACCACTATGAACATCGTAATTTACTGAATCAAATGAAAATAGTGTCGCAAATCAGAAAGAACGAAAAGAATTATGCCCTGAGACTCCATCATGCACATACGCATATTGTATAGATGGGCGATTTGCCGGTATATAGTCCTCCGTGAGCAAAGCTAAAGCAATTAATTCAAATAGTGGAGGTAATTTCTAAAGACAAACGTCAACTTTACAAAGGTAAGTGCAGAACATTGAACCTAAAGGGAAGTGCAATAGGGCTCATTGAATATAAAATCAAGCAGCAGGGTACTGTGCAACTGATAGATGAATAAGAAACAAATGCAACTGTGATATCAACAAGCAAAAAAAAAGAGCTGAGTGCGAAAAAGAGAAAACATTGGGAAGAGCTTAATAGTAAAAATGTAACAAAGTCATACATTCTTTCGCTATGCTCATATTAGCTGATTATTTTGCCATAGTATCTTTGTGCAAATCTGATAGGGAAACCATACAACGAAAAATAAGAACGAAAATAACAAATTTTATAAAATTCTAGAAGGCACTTAGTTTAAAACTAATTAGGACAGAAAGAGGAAGAAGAAAGCAGACATAAAATACACAGCAGTTAGATAAAGATTCTCAGGATATATATTTGTGTCAAGGAAGGCATAATTCAGCATTTCACCCGAGCATACGAAATTGTGATGTGAAGTACACACTAGGAAACGTAAATGAAAGCACATGTCGGAAAATTGATTAAATTACAACTTTCAGGGATTCAGTTGACCAGTGGGAGTGCAGGAACCCCCAGTGGCAGACATCCTGACGGTCTGAACAGAACAGATATCGGCAATGAAGCGTTGAACATTTGACATTGGTTTAGAAACCTCGTTCCAGAAAGCGAGGAACCCTTGTGACAATACAGGACCAGGTGGTTACAGCAAAAAGGAGACAATATACAATAAAAAACCAACAAGATGCTGAAAGCGACACTATTAAACGCTAATAGAATAGTTTGCAAGTTCCGAACAATTAAGAGATGAGTGTGCTTGGCCGTACCCGTACCTCAGGTTTTATCAGCCTGAGTAGAAAATTAAATAAAATAATAATAAATTTCGCAAGAAATATCGAGAACATGAGATGGCATGGTTTTGAAAGTCGATCTGTAGCCTGGGACTACAGTTCAGAGAAGATGCGAGTGAAGTTGAGTGAAGTTATCACGCCTAACTAAATAGCCTGATGTTTGAGAGATAATAACTATTCCTGAACCTGGTGGTGTCGATCCTTGGGACACGGTGTCCTCTTGCTGGTGGCAGAAGCGCAAGCGATCCATTGCCTGGATGGTGCGGATACTTGTTGATAGATACTGCTCTCCCGAGACAGCACTTGGTGGGGATGGGCTTAATGGTGCAGATAGCTTTATCACTGATGTTTTGGGTCGTATTCACTAGGTTTAGCACTATTTAAAGGTGGAAGTTGTAAGGCGATGAGGTTTCTCTAATAGCTAAACAATGTCAGGGATGTCAAGACATTTCTGTCCAAAGCACTGGTCCCAACGCAGGCGTAGAAGGACTGCTCTGCAGACGTTAGGATGAACGTTCGCCTTATTTGTCTTATGCCCTAATTTAAATACTCTTTCTTTATGTCTCCAAGCAGTCTTTGCACATCGTCCTCATGTCCTTGTTCTGCAGGTTGTTTTGTACAGCAGTACAGAGAGCACGTTAAAGAGAGCAACTATGCGCGCGTTGGAGGCTGGGAATGAATGGATTTGGAGCTATGTACATGGTGAGCTCGACATCTAAAGAGGGGTAGAAGGAGAGAAATAGTCGGAAGGAGATTTCCAGTAAGCTGAAAGGAAATGAGAGACAGAGTGAATATGTGAATGGACGCGCGTGCGTGTGTGTGTGTGGCTTTCAGAGAGAGAGAGAGAGAGAGATCGGGAGAAGAAAGAGAGAGTGGGGTGGGCAGATAGATACCTCGCTCGATAGCTAGCTTGATAGATAGATAGACAGAGAAAGAAACGGGATAAATGCAGAAATATAAAGCGGAAGGTTATATCTCTGTCACAGTTAATGATACAATACCAAAAGACTAAGGATAGGAATAGCACGCGGTATTCATGTTAGTAAAGAGAGAGGGAGATGCACCGAAGGGAGAGAATGATAAAAATTGAAATGCCCTCGTGTTTGGTCGGGAGCATGTCATGGGTGAAAATGGACTGGGAAAGACGCAATTATAATAAAAGTAGAAAACACCAGAAATCGCCCACAGCTGAAGAATCCCTGCAGAAACCGAAAGTGTATTAATATCTCGTCATTACTGCCAATGAGCAGAAAGAAACATGCTGTTCGGAAACAGCGATTGCATTTTCTGTGCTTAGGAAGTATGTATTAGACATTAAGATTGAGGGACCGCCTAAGATCGACTGTAGACAGCTGTTTTAGATTTACACTTGAAATGAATTTCAGAGAGTGCAGGAACTTTTTTTATCGAAAAATATTGCGTCTTATTACAGTTTAATGATGCAGCTCGGCTGGCTTTGCACCGCGTTCTTTATCTGAACTCAGAATTTACACAGTGACATGACGCAGTGCAGGTGTTTTTCTTTTTATCTGGCAATGAGATTCTGCAGCTTTCCTGCCGCCTGTCCTTTGAGATAAAAGTGACGGGTGACAGAATAATTGTAGAGCTTTGAAAGTCGTGATATATACAAAGACCATTAATGTTAACAACAACAATACGAAAGCACGGGCTGTACTGTAGGGTATACTTTGGAGACATTGAGTTCTAAATCTCGGGCCGCCACTTTGTGGTGTCAGTTAGCCCGATGCTATTGAAGCTCTGGGTATTAGAGTTTCGAATTAGCGTGGTTTCTCAGTGTATCCGCGTTTCCAAAGACGTCCAAAGATGTATCCGTTAGCAGAAAGTTAATTGTCATTGTCCCATGTTAAGGTGAGAAATAAATCCTTGCCTTATCTAGAAATACAGCTCCCTTTTGTTATATTCCGTATTGCCACATTCCTGTAGACCTATGCCGTCACTAAGCCACACGATCGTCAGAACGTTCAACAGAAAAAGCAGAAAACACCCACGACAACAAACATTTCATTTTTGCAACTTTCCAAAATTTAACTCCCGACCTGCTGCTAAGTGTTTATGTTGCTATTGAGTGGGCAGCATAATACTACCAATAGAGCGATTGTTCCCTTCCTATTTCTGACTTCCACCCATGAAGTCCTCTCTTTATGGAAGGAGGATCAGTACGGTGGAACTCCTAAGTAGTCAATGGCTGGCCACACGGGGGTATGTTTATAACACACAACATGCTGGAGGTGCTTAGCAGATGAGGCAGCATCTATGGAAAGGAATAAAGAGTCGAGGGTTGGGGCTGAGAACTAAGGTTATTTCAACCGTCGAATCGTTAAAAGCTCCGTTTCTAGTTCAAATCACATTTATTAACAAAAGATGTATAAAGTATGCAGCCTTGAGATTCGTATTCTTGCAAGTCGCCACAGAAAAACAGTATACCGTGGAGCTCGATTGAAGAAAAAAAATTACAGACTACAAAATATCAAAAGGGCGCTGAAACGAACAAACCATGCGCAAAAACCAAAGCCGAACAAGTAGCACAATTAACATAAACATCAAACCGCAGAAGCCACACCCCAGAGTCTTGGAGGCGAAAGAAGCCAGTCCAGAGTCGCTGGGTGCCGCCACAGCCATGGAGTCAATCAGAATGAGCAGGGATTAACAGTGGAATATGAAGGCGGTAACTACAAGCAGTTTTTTTTTTCCATTGAGGTTGCCTGAGTCCAGAACTAGCGGTAATGGGTGAAGGGAGAAAGGTGAAGTGTTTAAAAGGAACATGAGCGACAAGCTCTGGACTCAGAAGGCGCTGAAATTGTAGAACGAACTTTCAGCCGGTGTTCCAGGTTTGTTTTAAGAAATTAAGGGAAAAGTCGATATATACATCTGAAATGTCTATTTCATAACTTAAGAAAGATCCCGTCTCGTCGACAGGAGTTCAGTGAAACCATCTGTCACCGCTCCCCATCTATAATTTCTTCAGCCCTTCAACTTACCGACCACATTTTGACTCAGACTCGCTATCACAGCCATATATCCTGTCTTCGAATGTGTCTCCGCCGCCAACTTACTCCAGTTGGCTTTAGGATTCGTTTTCGAGCCTCTCAATTTGGACCTTCTGAGAATCCCAGGTACACACATTTTATTGACTCTGCCTCGCGTCGCTTCTCCCGTCAATCTCTGAAGGCGACCCTGTCCGCCATGAGGAGGTACTAGGCGACCCTATCACAGACCCTTCCACACCTTCGGGACACTTTCTTCGCCGTCTGTAATGTAATACCTGAAATCGCCGTTTTTTTTTTTTTTTGACTTTGTCATGTTAGGCAAGGATCGCAAGATCTTACATCTGCAGACGCCAGAGCCTGCTGGCCCCGACGCTAGCAGGCATGAACTTCAAATTGCGGCCCGTGCCACTGATCTCGCCCGCTCCAGCACCCGAGGGCATATTCAAAATCCGGACTCCAACAACGATCATGAACACCTTCAAAGCGATTGCGCAACCTCCAACTGCTACGCCAGCCTTGAACTCCAGGCCGGGTCTTTATGTGCTGCTATTGTGACTCCCGTCTCCCCTTCCCCCACCTCACTCTGCAACCCTGTCTCCCTCAGATCCCACCGTCAGCTCCTGGGCCCTCAGAGGCTACATCTTCCTCTCACCCCAACCCTCCCCTCTCCACGGACACCCCCAACCTCCCCCTCCCCCCTCTGATCCTAGCTCTCAAGATTCCAGCCTTGAACTCCAGGCCGGGTCTTCACGTGTTGCTATTGTGACTCCCGTCTCCCCTTCCCCCACCACCACTCGGCAACCCCGTCTCCCTCACATTCCATCAGCTATTCCCGGGCCCTCGGAGGCTCCTTCTTCCTCTCACCCCAACCCTCCCCTCTCCACTGACATCACCAGCCTCCCTCCCCTTACCCCCTCTGATACCACTTCTCATCCATGTCGGGTCTTTACCATCCCCTCCTACCTTCAATTGTCTGAGGCAGAGCGCTCTGTCCTCAGTAAGGGTCCGACCTTTGTCCCTCGTCGCCCACATCTCAGCGAGTTCCGCGTTCGCCATGACGCTGAACTCTTCTTCGAGGCTACTTCTTCGGCAAGGACTCTCCCACCCCCACCGATGACCCCTCCTCCCGTCTCCAAACCTCCTCCTCTTCATGGACACCCCGCTCTGGTCTTCTTCCTGCTGTGGATCTCCTTATTCCTAACTGCCGACAGGACATAAACCGTATCGACTTCATCGCACCTTGTTCCCATTCCAACCTCTCTCCTTCCGAACACTTTGCTCTCCACTCCCTCCGCATGAATCCCAACCTTACTATAAAACCCGCCGATAAGGGAGGTGCTGTTGTAGTCTGGTTTACTGACCTTTACCTTGCCTCTCCCATCCACTGCTACCAACCTTATAGTTCCCACACCTCGCACTTCCCGTTTCTAGCTCCTACCCAAGATCCACAAACCTGCCTGTCCTGGCCGACCTGTTGTCTCAGCTTGCTCCTGCCCCACCGAACTCGTTTCTGCATACCTCGACCCGGTTTTATCCCCCCCTTGTTCAATCCCTTCCTACGTATGTTCGTGACACTTCTCACGCTCTGTAATTTTGCGATGTTTTTAAATTCCCTGGCCCCCACTGCTTTATTTTCACCATGGAAGTCCAGTTCCTATATAATTCCATTCCCCACCAGGAAGGTATCAAAGCTTTCCGCTTCTTTTTCGATTCCAGACCTAACCAGTTTCCCTCTACCACTACTCTGCTCCGTCTAGCGGAATTAGACCTTACTGTTAATAATTTCTCCTTTTGCTTCTCCCACTTCCTCCAAGCTAAAGGTATAGCCATGGGCACCCGTATGGGTCCCAGCTATGCCCGCCTTTTTGTTGTCTTTGTGGAACAATCCATGTTCCAAACCTATACGAGAATCTGTCCCCGACTATTCCTTCGCTACATCGACGGCTGCATTGGCGCTGCTTCCTGCACCTATGCTGAGCTCGTTGACTTCATTAACTTTGCCTCTAACTTTCACCCTGCCCTCAAGTTTACCTGCTCATTTCCGTCACCGCTCTCCCCTTTCTGGATCTTTCTGTCTCTATGTCTGGTGACAGCTTATCTACTGATCTCTACCATAAGCCTACGGACTATCACACCTACCCGGACTATTCCTCTTCTTGCTCTGGCTCTTGCAAAAATGCCATCCCCTTCTCGCAATTCCTCCGTCTCCGCCGCATCTGCTCTCAGGATGAGGCTTTTCATTCCAGGACGAAGGAGATGTCCTCCTTTTTTAAAGAAGGCGGGTTCCCTTCTTCCACCATCAACTCTGCTCTCGAACACATCTCTCCCATTTCACGCACATCTGCTCTCACCACATCCTCCCGCCACCCCGCGGGGAATAAGGTTCCGCTTGCCCTCGCCTACTACCCCACCAGCCTGTAGGTCCAACATATAATTCTCCGTAACTTCCGCCACCTCCAAAGGGATCCCACCCTAAGCACATCTTTCCCTCCCACCTCTCTCTGCTTTCCGCGTGGATCGCTCCCTAAATGACTCCTTTGTCCATTCATCCCCCCCCCCACCCCCATCCCTCCCCACGGATCTCCCTCCCGGCATTTATCCTTGTGAGCGGAACCAGTGCTACACATGCCCTTACACATTCTCTCTCACCACCATTCAGGGCCCCAGACAGTCCTTCCAGGTGAGGTAACACTTCACCTGTGAGTCGTCTGGGGTGATATACTGCGTCCGGTGCTCCCGATGCGGCCTTCCATATCTTGGTGAGACCTAACGCAGGCTGGGAGACCGTTTTGCGGAACGCCTACGCTCTGTCCGCCAAAGAAAGCAGGATCTCCCAGTGGCCACACATTTTAATTCCACGTCCCATTCCCATTCTGATATATCTATCCACGGCCTCCTATACTGTAAAGATGAAGCCACACTCAGGATGGAGGAACAACACCTTATATTACGTCTGGGTGGCCTCCAACCTGATGGTATGAACTTTGACTTCTCTAACTTCCGTTAATCCCCCACCTCCCCTTCGTACCCCATTCGTTATTTATATATATATATTCTTTTTCTCTCTGTCCTTTTTCTCCCTCTGTCCCTCTCACTATACCCCTTGCCCATCCTCTGGACTTCCCCCCTCCTCCTTTCTTTCTCCCTTGGCCTCCCGTCGCATGACCCTCTCATATCCCCTTTGCCAATCAACTTTCCAGCTCTTGGCTCCATCCCTCCCCCTCCAGTCTTCTCCTATCATTTCGGATCTCCCCCTCCCCCTCCCACTTTCAAATCTCTAACTAGCTCTTCTTTCAGTTAGTCCTGACGAAGGGCCTCGGCCCGAAAAGTCGACTGTACCTCTTTCTAGAGTTGCTGCCTGGCCTGCTGCTTTCACCAGCAACATTTATGTGTGTTGTTAAGAAACATTTGATAGTTCATGGTTGGAAGGGGTGTGGAGTGCCAGTTCACGGTGCAGGTCACTGGACTGCGACGACCGACAGATCGGCACGAATAGATGACCCGAAGGTCCTAATTCTGTGCTGTAGTATTGCATAACTTTATGACATTCTCTCCAATTAGGCAGTATCCTGGTGAATACGCTCTGCATCTTTTCTATTTGTCTATATTCTTTCTGTATTAAGGAGACCAAAACTGATCACAATACTCCAATGCACACAATGGCCAGACTACTCCAGCAATGCAACATTACCTCGTCATTCATAAAGTCAATTCTGTGACCAATGAAAGCCAGCACACATTATGCCTTCTTAAGCACTCTGTGAGCGTTCACGGTAAATTTGATTGATCTGCGGTCCGTCACCACATGATTCCCCTGCTCTTCCACACTGCTGAGAATCCTGCTATTAACCTTGCACTCTACCTTCACTTTCAACCTCCAAATTTACCCTCTTCCGTATTGTAATCCAAGTCTTCATCAAATCCTTTCGTAACTAGCAACGCAATCCTGCACTACCCATAACGCCACCACCTTTTGTGTCATCTGCAGATTTCTGAATTCACCATTTGACGTGCTCATTTAAAACTTTTATGAAACACTCAAAGAGTAGGGATTGCAGAGGAGATTAGCAATGAACCGCTAGTCGCGGACCTGTCGGCAAAATGCGCTCCTTCTGTTACAACCTTCAACGGGCAATCTAATCAGGAATACAGAAAAACACGTTCTATAGAATAGGTGATTCTAGCATTCTCAATGAGACGATCATGGAGAAGCTTTTCGAACGCTTTACTAAATAATGGACACAATATCCATTTCATCTCTTCAGATTGTTTTCCTCACATCATTGCAGATTTCACTCAGGTATGTCAGTCACGACTTGTCCATCAGAAAACCATTGCGACTACGACTAACCAGACGATCCATATGAAAACGCTCGTAGGTCATGTCTCTAACAATCCTCTCCAATTTTTTTGACTAACATTGATGTAAGACGTTATGGCCTTTAATTCCCGATATTCCTCGTATTAACTTTCTTGAACAAATGGGAAATAACAATTGCCACACTTTATCACAAATTCTCAAAGATCTGACCCGCAACCCTGGTTCCGAACCGCCTACCAAATTCTTTTATCCTGTGAATACTACGTCGTCGTGGAGACATCAGAATTTTCCCAATAAAAACCCCTTCCCCCTCGTTTTAACAAGAATGTCAAGCAAAAAGTCGAGTTTATTGTCAAACGCACAAATACATGTATGCAGTCGTGTAATGAAAAACATCCTTGCTGAAGATTCACACGTATATACGTAGCCTTCAGAAGAAAAACATACATACGCAAGAAATAAACGCATATAGAAGAATATCAATGTCGAGTATTTTATATTATTCACAGTGACATATATGCACAGCTGGAAAAGCGCATAAAAGCAAATGCGTGGCATTCACACGAAAAAAAAACGGGCCCCAACTAGATGATCTCAAATTACCGATATGAAGGAACATTATTTTTGATGAGCGTACCCACAATGTGCATGTTATACTAAGGACTTATGCAACAGCTATTTCTACAACTATTAAAGCCCGATGAAGAAAATCTAAAATAATAAATTTAAATAGACAGACAATCGTGTTTCTACTTCCGTAACTAATTAGTCAATATTTCGTGAGGACTGGAGTCCTGACGAAGGCTTCCGGCCCGAAACGTTGACTGATCGTTTCCACGGATGCTGCCCGACCTGCCGTGTTCCTTCAACTTGTTGTGAGTGTTGCTTTGACCCCAGCATCTGCAGAGTATTTTGTGTTTAGTCAATATTTGTTTTGTCTACTATATGGATTCTGGTTAAAATTCACTCTTCTCAGTTACTCTTCCATCAGGCACACTGAACAGCAGTTTCATGACATATGGGTCAATAGCCCAGTTTCGAAAAATCAAATCGCTATGTCTTAATTGGCCGAATCAACTTACCCTATTGCTGTTAGTCAGTCATACGGTGAAATATCGAAACAGCAGCATATGAAGCCGCAAATTGAACATAAATTTTGTAAAATTGTGCTTAAATTAGCGAATACGGTTTGTCTCTTATTGTCAAAGTAGCCTATATAGTGTAAGCACATACTTCAATCCATTTCTCAGCTTTTCCCTGAATTTCTTCTGTGTTAGACCGTAGATGCACGTGTTGGTACATGTGCAGAGAAACTCCAGCATAAATCCAACCTGCTGTAGGATATATTTTGTGTTGGTGTGGTATCTGTCTGTGTAGGTATAATTTTCCACTTGCCAGTTCATAGAATATGCAACTCTGGGTATCCACAGTAAAATGAAATTGGTTGATATAGCGAACAACAAAACAATTGACTTTCTCCGGTTCTCCAACTCTGCATCATTCTGGTTCTCGCTGCTCTTTCGGAGTGCCCGGCGGGCTTTATTTGCCGCTATAATATCCCTGACGAGTAATGTGTTAAATAGCAGCAGTAAGCAGATTGGTAACAGCGGAGTCAGAATACCGTCATATAACTGGTACGCTCTCCATGGTGGTGATGTTAAGTATGCTGTTGTGGCGACACAGCGTTTAGAATGCACAGCAAAGTAAAATGGCAGAGCTTTAGCACAACACGCTATACACACAGCTACTACAACCACCTTCGCTGTTTTCTCGGTGCAGTATCGTTTTCGCAGCTTCTGACAGCAGATGGCGATGTAGCGATCGAAAGAGAAGGCGACCGTCAGCCAAACGGAACAGTCAGTGTTTGCGACACGTAGAACAATTATCACAGCACACACCGGAGTTCTGAACAAGAAGTTAGCAAACATGTAGATAAAATTAATTTGTTCAAATATAACAGCCACGATGACGACCATCAAATCTGCTGCTGCCATGGCCACCAAGTAGCGGGTGATGCACTTGGAAAGGCCACATTTTCCACGGGATAGGATCACAATCGCCGTTAAATTAACTGAAAGAAAATATAAAGCACGTTATTAATGCCTGAAGCACCCACGTTGGAGACTGTGAATTGAGTTGCTGAATAAAAAGAATATTCTGGTTCGGCCCAGTAACTGGAGTCAGAAGAGAGCTTGGGCTGTTGCCTTAAGGCGCGAGTGACCAATAAGACCTTCGCGAGAAACGTTCACCAGATTTTTAGGCCGAGTTATGTTCTGAAGTCAAAGAACGAGAAAGAAACATGGGTGCCTTGCTGTGTTTTGAATAAGAGCCGAAAGTCTTCCGTTGCTTGTGTCAACCAGGGCACCTGATATACCCAGATAGAGCGCAGAGCATATCGAGCGCATTCCCATTGTTTAAAGGTGTTGGTGACTTACGAGGAACGGAAATTGCACTAGGGTGGCTTATTTTAAATTCACGTTATTTAACCTTATGATATTGATTTACGGGGACCACCACAGCTGCTTACGGTACAAAGTAAAGCTTGCTTGAAGATACACAAACAAATGAAAATATAACTTTAAAAAATAAAGGAAAGCAAATCAACTCAGTAAGGACACATGCTTGTTCATAGTTTTCCAGTCGGTTCTTATCAGAATAACACAGAAGTAAAATTCGAAATAAATATACTTCAGAGTGAAGATCAGATTGGTATGTAATTGTGATGAAAAGACATGTCCATTGATTGTCTTTACTTTTATGGGCAGGGTGCATGTGTTAAATGCTGCCATACAGTATAGGCCTTCATCCCTGACTCTTCAATGGCAAATACATGTGTATTAAGAGTACAATTGTGTCTATGTTTGGAAAGACAACCGAAGGAAAACACTATTCACATGAACGAGGGTGTAAATTCTGTCAATCGCTCCCGATAACATCGAACAGGGCCAGGAATTGTGTCCCTGCATTCTCTCCGCAGTCTTTGCGAACCTTTACGGCAATGTGAAAGCAATCTGCTCGGTCTGCCCGAGGGTAGTTCGATACACGTAATTGCATTGAGAACGCTACTAAGTTTCCCAGTTAAGAAACACTAATTATATTGTAGAAGATAATATGAACATTTTCCTCTTGTACAGTTCCCACTTTCTGAAATGAAGAATAGAGGAAGCACCTCAGTGGCAAGATAAAGCGAATGTCGAAAGCCGTAAGTGAAATGAATTGGACGGAAACACAAAAATACCAGTTCGTTCTAGCGACTTACCCGGAATACCGACAGCTGCCAGTACAGGATAGTAAATTCTGACGATGTTGTAAATTACTGGATATACCATTTTGTATCTGAACCACCGATGAGCTGTAGAATAGTTTCACACACCTCACAGTCCCTTTCTTCAAGGAGTTCTTATACACAAGGAGTTGCGTCATTTTCTACGAATACCCCTTACGTCATTTAACTACAAACCCCTGAGGACTAAGTCTGAGCTATTTTTATCATGATGAAATTGTGCAATATATTTAACTCTTCAAGTCATCGTAATTGAATGTTTACTTTGGGAAGAGCTTTCATGGAAAACATCGCATCTTGTATTGTGCGTCACGAAGTCCGTACAAAAGTCCGTCAGGACGAAGGGTCTCGGCTTGAAGCGTCGACTGCGCCTCTTCCTATAGATGCTGCTTGGCCTGCTGCGTTCCCCAGCAACTTTGATGTATGTTGCTTGAATTTCCAGCATCTGCAGAATTCCTGTTGTTTTAGTTTTTAAAAACCCGACCATGACGTCCATCTACTGAAAGGCACAGGATCAAGGCAAGACCGGTAACGCTGCCGTTGATCATACTCTCGGTTATTTATCCGTTTGTGGACGGAATAATCAATACAAACAACATATGTCACTGTACCGAAGAAAGATGACACTCTCGGACACTAGTTATCCGTGAGAAATGCCTTCACTATAAAGACACAATCTCTTCGTTTCCGACATCCTCATAACAAAGGGACCAGACTGACAGCGACATGCTTTCAAATCCATCCCCTGAGCTCGTCTTTGACTGTCCTTCCAGGCCTCAATGCATATGACAGGCATTTTCATCAAATCCGACAATTCCCTTTTGCTGTGTTAAATGACGTTAGTTAAAGGATACCGTCGTTAATCCAAAAATTTCATTTTGCTCGGTTAAATGATATTAGTTAAAAGATGCAGTCGTTTTCATAATCCTTACAAACGCGATGTGAATGTTATTCAGTCACAGATTTACTTCTGAATTTGCTATTATTACTAAAGTTGGCATTCGGTTCTCAGCATTGATTACGATTTCTAGTCTTACAGGAAATACAACATAGAACAATACTATATAGTAGAAGGCTTCAACCAAGAATGTTCTGCCGAACGAAATAAACTAGTAATTCTAAACACGAAGAAATTTGCAGATGCTGGAGAGTCAAAGCAGCACACACAAAATGATGAAAGAACCTAACAAGCCAGATATCATCAATGGGAAAGAGCAAACAGTCAAAGTTTCAGACCGAGACTCTTCTTCAGGACTGAAAGTGAAGGGAAGAAAACCTTTTGATCTCTTCTGTGCTGACTAGTTGCAAGATGCATGAGGTTACAATGAAATATATAATTTGCAAGCAGGTAATAAAGGGGAACATATTGATGTTTCATTTGTGATTTCACCTTTTGCTAAGAAAAATGTATTACCTTCTATCAAAAATGGGCAAGTTTGCAGAGTTGTTAAGAAAATTATTGTTATATTTTAATAGGTATGGATGAAGGCAACAAATTGTTTATTACAATAACTATGAATATTATCACTGCTGGTACGCTTCAAGTCCTGGGGATTTAATATAACAGCTTTTTAGCATATCTATTGTAATTTCAAGTGTTTGCATGTCTTCAATTGTGCGTTCTCTTTTCTTCGTAATCTGAATAGCGTTAGGATTGTACGTCATCTTGTATTGGGGACATTCCACTGCACTCCTGTTAAAGCGGCGCAGTATGTAATTGTGTTCATTTATGGTAATATAATATTGTTGAGAGTTAACAGTTAATAGCATTTGCAAATTTTGATGACGTGTTTCATTTTCATATGTGAGGACTATTCTATTGGGGTTGGTGTTGTGGCTTTCTGAGGATTTACATAAATTTGCCGTGAAGGCCGAATTGTTTATTGCTATTGTGTCGTGACTTCGGTACGATAGAGTTATAGATAGTATTAGCACAATGTATACTCAGTTAATATCCCATAGTCTTTCAATTTCTACCTTTAATTCAGCATGTTTCTGGTGTATTCACTTGTTTATTTTTATATGCTACGTGCGTTTGGAGTGGCTATATCTATGCAGGATTTTGGTCTTGTTTGCTAATCCTGTCTTATTATATCTGGACAGTTATTGTCGATTGTCTTATCTGCAAGAATGTATCGGTCGTCATATAACTTGTGCTATTCTGACTCTAAAACTGAATCAGGCTTGTATTTGCAGTAAGATATGCTGGCTTTTCTGAGTTGATATTGTTGTTGTGAGTGTTTCCCAATTGACTGCGCCTGTGCAAGTAATCAGACTGAGTGACACTGCTGCAGAATCTTCTAAAGTGTTGGAATGCTTCTGGAATTTCTATTAATTCTTGGACGTTTTTGGCAGGTTTATCGGATTATTTACTGAATAGAGCATTTGGTAAGATAAATGTGTTTCCTGCATTTGTCCTCATAGATTTTTGCCTAAATTATGTATCTTTGATAATTCATCTGTGTTAACAATTTCTTCTTGTATTGCCACAAAGAACCACTCCTTTTCTGGAAAAAGTTCTCCATCCCTGACTCAGGGGTTTGACGTTGCCTTGTTGGCATCTAGACTGCTCAGATCTTTGGAATGTCTTTCATAGAAGCCCATGCCCTTCTATTGTTAAACTGCTACTTCTCTATTCACAATTTTTTTATTTTTTCCAAGTTGTTCATTCATTTAAGTTTAGTTGTGTGCACGTTTTTTATTCCTAGTCTTCCAATTTAAACGTTTAATTTAACACATTTCTGGTGCGTCCTACTCAATTATTAATGCAAAGTATGCTTGTTTGGAATGGCTATACCTGCTAAGTAATTTATTCTTGCTTGGTTGTCCTTTGTTATTATACCTGGAAAATTATTATGCAATAATAGATTGTGCAATATAATTTGTGGGATACTGACATTACACCTGTCTTATGCTTGTATTTATGGCAAGGTATGATGTGTTTTATGAGTTTGTATTTCAACACAGGACTTTGCTGAACTTTGCTTGCTTGTGCCTGGGTAACTAATTAGATTGTTATACGGCAGCAGGATGCAGTAATGTGCTGGATTGCATTTCGTTTCTCTTGGGATTTTCTTTATTTATCGTCCTGTCTTTCTTGGCAGTTCCTATTTATTTCTGGTATGTTTTTCGTGTTGTCCCCTGTTCGTATATTGCCACAAGGAACCCTGCTTTGGCTCGAGAAACTTCGGAGAGCAGAGGCTGAGGACGAGCTTGTTCCCAGTGAGGTAAGGCCGGGTAAGTTCCTTTAATTACCCCATTTAACTTAGGAATAGGTAATGGCGGCAGCAGTTAGGGCAGTCGAGTGCTCCGTTTGCAGTATGTGGGAAGTCAGGACGAGCACAATTGTCCCTGATGTCTACGCCTGTAAAAGGTGCACCCGTCTGCATCTCCTTTCAAACCGACTTAGGGAACTGGAGCTGCCGATGGATGAACTTAGGTTCATTCGTGAGGCAGAGGCAGAAATATTCAGGAGTTATAGGTAGATAGTCACCCCTGAAAGTCAAGAGGCAGGTAGCTGGGTGACTGTGAGGAGAGGGAAGGGGAGTAGACAGACTGAAAAGAGCACCCCTGTCGCCGTTCCCATGAACAATAAGTATAACGTTTTGGATACTGTTGGCGGGGACGACCTGCCAGGGACAAATTGCAGTGGTCGCGTCTCTGGCACCGAGACTGGACCCTCAACTCAGAAGGGAAGGAGGGAACAGAGGAGATCAGTAGTGACAGGGGATTCGATAGTTAGGGGGACAGATAGGTGGATCTGTGGGAGAGATCGAGAATCCCAGATGGTCTGTTGCCTCCCTGGTGCCAGGGTCCGCGATATCTTGGATCGAGTTCTCGGTATTCTCAGGAGGGAGGGTGAGCAGCCAGATGTTGTGGTCCATGTAGAACTAATGACGTGGATTGGAAGAAGGAGGAGGTCCTGCAAAGACAGTTCAGGGAGTTAGGTGCAAAGTTGAAGAACAGGAATTCCAGGGTTGTAATCTCAGGATTGTTACCCGTGCCACGTGCTAGTGAGGCTAGAAGTAGGAAGATAATGCAACTAAATACGTGGCTAAAGAGTTGGTGCAGGAGTGAGGGGCTCGTGTTTCTGGACAATTAGGCCTTGTTCCAGGGAAGGTGGGACCTGTTCCGACGGGACGGGTTGCACCTGAACTGGAGGGGTATGAAAATCCTTGCGGGATTGTTTGCTTGTGCTGCTCCAGGCGGGTTAAACTAGATTTGCAGGGGCAGGGAACCAGAGTGTCAGAGCAGATAGTGAGGTGAAGGTGGATAAAGGTCATGTGAGATCTGCAAGTATAGTGCATGGAGTAAGGCCAGATACGACATATAAAGAGGCTTTGAAGAAAGAGAAGCAGAATAAACGGTGCAAAGACAGTAAGGTAGAAAGCTAAAATGCGTGTACTTCAATGCAAGAAGCATCAGGAACGAAGGTGATGAACTGAGAGCTTAGACACATACATGGAATTATGATGTACTGGTCATTACAGAGACTCGGCTAGCACCAGGGCAGGAATGGATTCTCAATATTCCTTGATTTCAGTGCTTTAAGAGGGATGGGGGGGGGGGGAGGGGAGGAGAGGTGGCATTACTGGTCAGGGATACTATTACTGCTACAAAAAGGGTGTGTAATGTAGCAGGATCCTCTTTTGAGTCAGTATGAGTAGAAGTCAGAAACAGAAAGTGAACGGTTACTCTATAGGCAGTATTCTATAGGCCCCCTGGTAGCAGTAGAGATACAGAGGAGCAGATTGGGAGGCAGATTTTGGAAAGGTGTAAAAATAACAGGGTTGTTATCATGGGTGACTATAACTTCCCTAATAATGATTGGCACCTGATTAGTTCCAATGGTTTAGACGGGGCAGAGTTTGTTAAGATTATCCAGGACGGATTGTTGTCACAATGGTTTGACAGGCCGACTCGGGAGAATGCCATACTTGATCTAGTATTAGGTCTGAACCGGGTCAGGTCACAGATCTCTCAGTGGGTGAATATCTGGGGAACAGTGACCACCGCTCCCTGGCCTTTACAATTATCATGGAAAAGGATAGAATCAGAGAGGACAGGAACATTTTTATTTGGGGAAAGGCAAATTATGAGGCTATAAGGCTCGAACTTGCGGGTGTGAATTGGGATGTTGTTTTCGCACGGAAATGTACTATGGACATGTGGTCGATGTTTAGGGATCTCTTGCTGTATGTTAGGGATGAATTTGTCCCAGTGAGGAAGATAAAGAATGGTAGGGTGAAGGAACCATGATGGCTAGAGAGTTGGAAAATCTGGTCAGGTAGAAGAAGGCAGCCTACATGAGGTTTACGAAGCAAGGATCAGAGTGTAGCAATAAAGGACCTTAAGCAGGGGCCGAGGAGAGCAGCAAGAGGGCATGAGGTGGCCTTGTCGAGTAGGGTAAAGGAAAACCCCAAGGCATTCTTCAATTATGTGAAGAACAAAATAATGACAAGATTGAAGCTAGGACCGATTAGAGATAAAGGTGGGAGGATGTGCCTGGGGTCCGTGGAAGTGAGCGAGGTCCTCAATGAATACTTCTTCTCAGTATTCACCAATGAGAGGGAACTTGATGAAGGAGCGTGCAATATGAGTGAGGGTAATGTTCCGGAGTATGTTATTATTAAGGGAGAGGAGGTGTTGGAGTTTCTAACATACATTGGGACGGATAAGTCCCTGGGCCTGACGGAATTTTCTCCAGACTGCTCCACGGGGCAAGGGAAGAGATTGTTGAGCCTCTGACTAGGAACTTCATGTCCTCGTTGCCCACGGGTTGGAGATAGGCGAATGTTGTCCCCTCGTTCAAAAAATGTAGTCGGGACAGTTATAGAGCAGTGAGCCTTACGTCTGTGGTGGAAAAACTGTTGGAAAAGCTTCTTAGAGATAGTATCTATGGGCAATTAGAGAATCATGGTCTGATCAGAGACAGTCAGCGTGGCTTTGTGAAGGGTAGATTCTGTCTAACAACACTGATAGAGTTCTTGGAGGTGGTGACCAGGCATATAGATGAGTGTAGTGCAGTAGATGTGATCTGCATGGGTTTTAGTAAGACATTTGACAAGGTTCCACACGGTAGGCTTATTCGGAAAGTCAGAAGGTATGGGATCCAGGGACGTTTGGCCAGGTATATTCAGAATTGGCTCGCCTGCAGAAAGCAGGGGGTCGTGATGGAGAGAGTACATTCAGATTGGAGGGTTGTGACCAGTGGTGTACCACAAGGATCGGTACTGGGAACTCTACTTTTCGTGATCCTGAATGTGGGGGTAGAATGGTGGGTTGGCAAGTTTGCAGACGACACAAAGGCTGGCGGAATTGTGGGTAGTGTAGTGGATCTTCGAAGAATGCAGTGAAACGTTGTTAGGCAGCAGAAGTGGGGTGGGATGTGGCAGATGGAGTTCAACCCGGAGAAGTGTGAGGTGGTACAGTTTGGAAGGACAAACTCCAAGGCAGAGTACAAAGTAAATGGCAGGATACTTGGTAGTGTGGAGGAGCAGAGGGATCTGTGGGTCCATGTCCACAGATCGCTGAAAGTTGCCTCACAGGTAGATAGGGTAGTTAAGAAAACTTATAGGGTGTTAACTTTCATAAGTCGAGGGACAGAGTTTGAGAGTCGCGCTGTAATGATGCAGCTCTATAAAACTCTGGTTAGGCCACACTTGGAGTAGTGTGCCCAGTTCTGGTCGTCTCACTATAAGAAGGATGTGGAAGCATTAGAAAGGGTACTGAAGAGATTTAGCAGGATGCTGCCTGGTTTAGAGAGTATGCATTATGATCAGAGATTAAATTCCTCCTGATCTTGGTTGTACAGCGATGTTATTTTTCTCTCAGGCCGTACGCTCGAGTCTCTGACCAGCCAAGAAATGAAACATCCTGTCACGTGCAATCAACCCGGTATATTCTTTTAGTTGCTCAGAAATTTCTCTGTGTTTGAAAATCCTTTGTAGTTGTTTACTCTTTTTTACTTCAGAAATCTTTCACAAATCAGAAATACCCTGTGAGTTTTAAATCTATGCGAAAAACGTCTTCTCTGAATTTAAATATGCATCATTGTTAATAAAATACTTCGTTCGCTGGAAGTATATCTCTTTCATTAGCCAGAGGGGACGCACAAGTCAAATAGTGCGTATAGGCAGCTCTTTCCCGCCACAGAGACGAGACGAGGATGTAGTCCAAGAAGAGTAGCGTGAACAGTATGAACTCTTAATAGTGTGGTTCCCGTAGATCCCCTATGAGAGATGGGTTAAGTCACCTTTGTATTTAGGACTTTGAGAAAATTGTAATAATAATATGTACCTACATAAGAATCAGCTGATTTGGGTTGCAAAACATTTGGAAAGTAATGCGTTTGCTCCTGAAGATAATCTACAGCCAGTACAGCCTAATTTGGGCAATACGTGTCCCTACGTTTCTTTTCAATCCAAGAAAGAATAGCAGAAACGCCAGAGACAAGTCTTCGAATATATGGTGATACTAGAAAGAAGTGAGAAGATGTTTGGGTGCGCGCTGCATAACGTGGGGATTCGTCAATTGCACTGGCATTAATAGAAACGCTTTCGTTAATAGAAATTGTTTGAAGAAAGGGGTATTTGGAGAAGTCGTGAGGAGACGATGGCGGCGCGACGCAGCGCGCGCAGCCTCTCTGGTGAAGTGATATCGTATTTGTGATAGGGTACCGTGCACAATTCTGATTTGATGGAGACAGCCGTGAGAAGCACAGAGAAGCCTCTGGAGAAACTTCTGAAATGCCCGGTTCGCTGCCGCTGCTACTGTGCATTCCAGAATCTCCGGAGGGAAGTCCCCAAATCCACGGCTTTGCCTGCTGCTGGCCCCGGCCGGGAACGGGGTCGAAGCGCTCGGCAGAGATGGTGCTCGGTGCTCGGTGTCGGAGGGCTGGTCGGAGGCTCGAAGTCTTCGGATGACTCAGAGTCGGACTGTGGTCGGGCATGGCAGGGGGAGATTTCTTCCTTCTCCCGTCTGCGTGAGATGTAGGGCTTTCGAGAGACTTTGAACTTTTTTTTTTACCATGCCCATGGCCTGTCCTTCATCAAGTTACGGTATTGCTTGCACTGTTGTAACCATATGATATAATTATGTGGTGTTTGTCAGTTTTCCGGTCTTGATCTGTCCTGTGTTTCTGTGTTATCACACCGGAGGAATATTGTATCATTTCTTAATGCATGCATTACTAAATGACAATAAAAGATTACTGCTTGTCCTCATAACCTAATCTAATCTAATCTAATTTGATAAAACTGGGGCACAAGGGATGGTGGATGATTGCATCTGCAAAAAAAAAGAGCAACACAGCGGGTCAAAAACCACGCGGAGAGGCAAATTGATGATCGAAGTGTCTGTCCCAGGCTTTGCATCAAGACTCGTCAACGTCCGTTTAGAACTCATAGAAGAGTAAAGAATCAACAGATTATAGCTACATGATTCACAGGCTGACTGATGACACTAGAACTTCATCAGGATTCGCACGTATGAATGGGTGCATATTACAATTATGAGAGCATTGATATAATTAGAAAAGGAAATGGGCAACCATTAGGTTTTATTAGGAAATCTTAAAAAAAAATTAAACCGATTAACTTGGTAAAACGTAGAAGAAAACTCTCACCGGAAATGAAACAACCTGCCAGTGATACTGACGGGCAGAGGAGCTGGAGCCACGAGAACATACGAAGATTGTCCATTACATTTGGAGGATCCTTCAAATAGGGGGAAGGAAAACTGGTGGAGATCGGACAAAAAGTGTGAAGGCACAAACTGATGCAAGTAAATGAAGCAGTTTTTTTTTCGAAAATAACATATGCAAGTCGTAGCTCAAAAGTCGGCAATGTGTATTCGGCAAGTCATTGTTTCAGTGCTTCCAGCGGAACGGTTTATTTGTACACTGGAAAGAATGGTGCTACGATATGTGTACAGATTCCATAAGACCAGTATACTATCTGACATAGAAGCAGGATCAGACCATTCGGCCTCGTGAGTCTGAGTCGCCATTCCATCATGCTTGATGTATTATCCACTTCAACCACATTCCCCTCCCTTCTCCCCTAAACCTATGACGCCGTTACTAATTAAGTCCCTACTAACCTCCGTTTTAAATATACCCATTGACGGCCTCCACAGCCGTCTGTGGCAAAAATTCGACAGATTGACCACACTCCAGCTATTTGCAACATCGTTCATGTCGGACTGGTGTCGTTGGAAAAAAATGCCTTCAGCAACTATCTGTTTATTTCTAATCTGGTCTGCCACAGCAAATCCGTCTGAATGAGAAGAGGACGACAGTGGCGTTGCTCCGCAAAGTGATCGCTTCTCTCGTTTTGTTGGTCACATTAAATCAGGCTCCTACATTGCACGATCCCATCTGTTGCTCCTGCTGTCATAATCATGATTATTTGGAGTGATTTCCAATATTCTACTTAATGCTGATGCCAAGTGTGGTTCCATGGAAGCCACTCGAGCCTATTGTCGAAAAGATGAAAGTTGCAACATGTTACTAAGAATCTGTAAATAAAAAACAAGTGTAAAATCCGTCGAGGACTGAAATGAATTGCATAATGGCAGAGTGAGTAAAATTAGTTCACTGTCATGCTTGTTCAAGGAGATGTTTCTAACATGACCTTGTAATTGTTCCATTATTTGTCCCTGTGGATCTCTCCTGTCTTATATAATTGCTTCGTAGACTCATTGCGAGTACATGCAGTAGGTGGAACATTTACAGCAACTGGTCTATTCTCACAATCGAAAATGGGATATCCAACAACTTACTCCATCGTGAGCATTTACTACCCTATACTTGCAGCAGTTGGCATTCCGGGTAAGACCCTATTCCTCTTTATACTTAAGTGGCTCCACGTTTATTAAGTTTCGTGCAATTTGTTATGTCTCTTCTGTACATCTCTAACCGGCTATAGTTTCACTTGAATATAATTTAATTTGATTTCCAATCTGACTTACATTTCTGAGCATCGCAGATGTGAGATACATATGACTAAATTCGTATTTGCGACGTTATTTTTAATACTCCGTTCCAATCTCTCACTGAGCATATCTGTGTAGATCATCCTGTCCTATTTTTCCGATGTCAATGCAATCTCAGGCAACAGCGCAATACCTTCGATAACTGCATATCGGTCTACTGGTCTTGTTTGGGACCACGAGCTCAACAAGTATCTTGTGCACCGGAATTGGCCTATTCTGCTGCAACTTATCAATCTGTAATGTCAGCTCGGTGTTTCTCTTCCTCGTTCCGTTAGCACAAAGTAAGGCACAGGGTGAGTGCGTCAGTTGCACTTTTGGTACTTTTTTGTTCCTTTATGATCCCTCTCACTTCATTGAATAAAGCATCATGATTCTATAAATGTAATTCAGTTCATCTGATGGCGCAGTTCATTCACATGGCAACGGAGACCACACCAAATCAGAGACTCTTATTTATTATATTTTTCGGAACCCACCCATTCTTCAATGCAGAACTATCTACCTTTCTACCTTCCCATGCTTTGATGCATATTAACGGCTTGAAAGACTAACTCGATTACTTGTTTCAGAGATACTGTCAGAGCAACCGGGTGTTTTCAGTCTTTTCGGTTACTTTGCTTCCTGTGGTCGCTGAATGTCCGTGTGTAGTTCCTCGACAATGAACCTCACGGGTACTCACCCGGACGGCGCATTAAAGCAAACAAAAAAGACATTGAGGCTTTTGTAGAACAGAAAAAGATGTTAGCCAGAATTTTGCTGAATTGGAGATGATGAGCCATAAGAATTTGGACAATTTGAATTGTCTATCTTCGGAGAGTCAAATAATGAGACCAGACCTGATAGAAGTGTACAAAATCCTGAAAGGAATAGACAGGGATCTCGACGGAGATTTCTGTTCCCCAGCTGTAACAGAGTAAAAGTCACACACTGCAGTGCGTGGATTTCTGGAGACAGGGAGGAAAGGAAACGAGAATGACCAACTTTCTTTTACACAGAGAGTACAAAATATCGGGAACACACTGTCGGCGTAGTTATAATAACAGTTACAATAGCAATACATATATCACATAGAATTAAACAGGTAGGGAAACATAGGATATAGACCAGTTGTATGCAGAACGAAATGGCTTTATTTGGTCACAATGGAGGTTGGCAGATATATCATGGAGAGAACGATGTGTTTAGTGTTCTATGTTCATGCTTTATATTGTCCGTCTGTATTCTATTCTGTATTCTGTACGTTCTATGATCTTATCTGATTATGCAGAATTAATTATAATCACCATTTTTATGTGCAGCTGAACTATCACGGAAGGCAGGAATCTCAGATGACCATTATGTGCAAAAGTCTCAAAGCTATCTTCCCATCCATATCAAGTGAATTTCATTTTTACACGTTCATTTTAATTAATTTTCTTTGTTTTCCCTTCCTACTGCCAGTCAACTTGATTGCGATTGTGATCCTGTCTCGAGGAAGGTGCGGTCTATCCAAATGCATCACCTTTTATCTGGTAGGAATGGCAGCGGCCGATTTCATGGTGGTTGTTATTGCCATTGTTGCGGAGAAGATAAATAACCTCTATTTCTACGCCAGCTTTCTGCTCATTACTCCGGTGTGTGCCCTGATGCTTGTCGTTAAAATTGCATGCATGGACTGCTCTGTTTGGCTAACTGTTGCTTTCACGTTCGACAGATACGTTGCGATTTGCTGCCAGCATCTTCGAAAGAAATATTGCACAGAGCGAATCGCGACAATAGTTATTGGATCAGTGGGAGTGGTGAGCTCTGTGAGGTCTGTCCCTCTGTACTTTGTTGTGGAGCCTTTTGAAATAATCGGCAATGTGCCCTGGCGCTACAGCATAGTACCCGAATAGTTTACTTCATCTTTATGGAAAGCATACGAGATTTTTGACAGTGTCACAGCTCCAATATTACCTATTTGTTTAATTCTTCTGTTTAATTGTTTGACAGTTAGACACATAATTGCGGCCAATAGAGTCCGCAGGGTACTTCGGAAAAACAGCGAAAATCAAAAGGATTCAGAAGTGGAGAACCGGAAGAAGTCAATGATTCTATTGTTCGCTCTATCAGCCAATTTCATATTACTCTGGATGCCCTATGTTATACACTCTATGAAATGGCAGACTGTGAACTATTCCTATACAGACAAATATTTGAATACTCCTCCCTATATCCTGCAACAATGTGGATTTATGTTACAGTTTCTCAGCACCTGCACAAACACGTGCGCCTACGGACTGACGCAAAGGAAATTCAGGGAAGAACTGAAGAATGGTGTGAAGTTTGTGCTTACCCTAAATGGGAGACTTCGTAAGTGACGAAAATGAAGCTGAATGCAAAATGGTTTCGTTTTGAAAGAAATATTCAAAATAATTTATATATTACAGTCAGGAATTTGTTGTTGTAGCTTAAATTAGTGAGGTAAAATTCGGACAAGAATTGGAGGAAGTCTTGCACAGTCGACGTGATACGTCCATTGAAAAGCTTGCTTTCAAAGATAGCGTTCATATCAAGTGGGATCAGAACGAGAAAGACAAATATGTTGCTGAAATCAATGTTCGCCTCTCAGCACGGAATGAGTTATTCCGCTTGTATATAGTGGGGTAGTTGTTGGGTAGTGATCGATGTGTTGTCTCCTTTGAATTACTGTGCGTAGAAACAAAGGTACAACGTTTACTTTTATGAAAGTTTCAAAATTTCTCTGGCTCATTGTTTACTCTTGCTCATTACTTCCGAAAGATATGTTAATTTTAAACAAGCCTTTGAATAAAATTTCTGTAAAATCAAAATTAAAGATACTTACTGAATTTCCTCATATTCTTGGTCACAAGTTTAGCTGCTCGGGTCGATAGACCAATTTCATAATTTTAACAACACAACTCTGTTCTTATTTTAAGTCACCATTGCACTCCTGCTTAGACCTCTGTCTATGAAGGACTACACGTTTGAAACGAGACACAATGTAGCGGGGGAGCAGCGCCTTATTTGTTCATGTTAGAGACAACTGGATTTCTTGTTATCACACACAGCAGGCCAGGCAGCATCTATGGAAAAGAGTACACTCGACGTTTCTGGCCGAAACCCTTCAGAGTGACCTGCCTGGCGTGCTCTCTCATGTTTGTGATTGCATATCTTGTTCGTTCTTTCTCACTGCAAACAGCTCTTTGCAAATGACATTCCTATCTCCTCTTTTTCACGTTCTACAATAGACTCGTATCTGATTTGTCTGAGTAAGATAGAGAAAGATGTTGACAATCTTCCTGCGACATTTGCTCTGACTTCATCTGGAAAGTTTATGTTTCTTTGTGTCTTCCTGTATTTTTCGCATAAGATTTGCAGATGCTCTATCGATGCCATACCAAACAGGTTTGGAAGATATCAATCTCAACATTTTTGAGGAAAGAAACAAATACAACTATACCGAAATATCGGACAGACTGACCTTGGAGACATTGTAGTTTAGAACAGCTTAAGGCAACCTGATTGAAATCTGTAAGGTCAAATTGTCTCAAATTTTTCAGGGTGAGTACAGGTGTGAATGCGCCTTTGGAAAAATCTTCAATCGGAGAATGGTGGTTGTTCAATATTATCGTTATTGTGGGAAATGCATTAAACGGTTGGATAAGGTTAATGTATTAAAATGTCTTGTACACCTTCACGCAGAGAGTGGTTGATATAAAAGGCACTGACAGAGGCGGGAGTGGGTTCTCATCACATTACTTCGATAAAGAGACATTAATTGGGTATTGAAGGAAACCTCTTGCAGGAAAAAAAAACTGATGAACTGATAGGGGGGGAATTAGTGGATTTTTTCGGTGACCAAGGATGTTGGTATATATGTACGTCTAATGCCAAGGGAACGCAGTGTTGTAAATGCGGACTTTCTTCAAAGACAGTAAAATGACCAGATTTGGTCTCTGCAGTATCTAAGCAGACCATATCTACTCAGGCATTGAGTGTCAATTACAAAATTAAATAATTGAGTGTAAGATTCAATTAAACAGAGAAAAGACCAAAAAAAAAACAAGTAACTGACCGCAGTGGGCAGAGCAGAACATGTCATGACATGGAACATGGCGAGACTTGAAAGGTAAAATGCATTTACTTTATGCAGAGAGACATACGGTATTAATCACCGTCGATCGTCGATCAATGTGAAAGAGTACTCTGTTGTCTTGTTTTATGTAACAGAGTACTGGTTAGAAGAAAGACAGGAGTGATAAATTAACATTCTAGTATATTGATGTTGAAGACGTGAAGCGTACCTATGCTAAGTATGTTACATTAGAACAGTAGAACCTGAGAAAGATTTAAACCAGAGTCGGCCATTTGACCCAATAAATAATGCCAAATTCTTATTCACAAAAGGTGTTGAAATAACTTTCAAGTTTAGATTTGAAAGTCTCTATGGTACTACTCTCAATTGCAAAACTAGGTAGTTATTTTTCCATGTGTACACAGTTCGCTATGTAAATAAATGCTCCCCGATGTTATTCTGAAATCTTCTTTCGGCACTCTCTACAAATGGCATGGTTGTTGATGTAGATTAATTTTGAAGTAGCAGCTACTATCCACATTACTTATAACCTGAATGATTTTGGACACGTCTCCCCTCATTCTACGTCTACAGAGACGAAACGGTTTTAATTATTTCAATCTTTCTTTGTAGAACACACTCCGCAGATATGGAATGAGTCTCGTCGCCCTTCTTTGGAATCTCCCCAGTGCTTTCACATCTCCAACACAATATGGTGACCAACTTTATACACAGTATTCAAGGTCTGGCCTCACAAGCGCATTATACAGCTTAAGGAGAACATCTCTTGACTTGAACTCTACTGAGAACATTATATAACTCATAATTCTAATGGCATTCCTTATCGTTTTTGTGCATAGTCTAAATGCTGATAGTGATGAGTCTATCAAGACGCCCGTCTGTGTTCTATTCTCAGGTGGTGTGCAAGACAAATCCGAGATATAATAAGCTGATGAAGACGGGCTGATGGGCAAGTGTAAGCATGTGGACAGCGGCAAAAAAAAAAAATAGAGAAAAAGTGAACAAATGTAGACAAATGTAGATGATTCGGAGAGTGCCGAGGAGGAGAGTACCGCAGGTGGGCACCTAGTATCAAATTGCACATTGCTGGTTCAATTGCGTTATACGCCTCGGAAGTGGCATAAATATTTTCTTTTGTTTTCGTTTGTGATTGGCCTCTAATTAACACTGATGAAGGCTAAGGTGGATAGGAAGGAGAGAATAAAATAACGTCCAACATGTTGTACTTTCCAGATCGCTATTGAAGAAGGCAAAATACACAGTCGTCGCCCAGTCGATGTTTGCTTTTTTTTTTGTAATGTAGAGCGGGTACACTGTATGCACCAAATCCAATCGATCAGATTAGACGAGCTGTAGGCGAATCTTCACCTCACCTGTTAAGACTGCTCAGGTACCTTGATAATGGTGAAGGAGGTGTGTTGAATGTTTTCTTATGCAGAAATCGATGTTACAGGTATTCGCAAAACCTGGGAAGCTGAGGATGATGTATTCTATTAAAAATATAACACACGAACTACTGAATGACAACGAATTATAGCCCTTTTCAAATTACTTCCTTACTCTATTGATAGATCACCATAGTGCAGAGGGGTAAGTAACACATGGGACAAATGTTTTAAGTGTCATCGGGAGAGTAATTCCGCGACCAGTAACCAATATTCCCTTAGTATTTCAATATTTATGGAGAAATATCGGACTTGCCCACAGTTTAAGGAGTTAAACTAGCGGTGAGGCAATTTGGGAGTTATTGGGTGAGATCTTGCAAAGGTAGACTGAGTGAGATGTTCACAGATAAAGGAACGAGGTAAATTTCTACATGTGTCAGCACACGTCTAAGAAGAGCGAGCATTGCATTTAAAACATGAAAATGTACTGGCCACGCCGTATGGCTCACGATGATCGTCATTTAATACCTCAATTAACTAACATTTCAGGTACACTATGTCTACATAACTTTATTCCTAGCGCATTCATGTGCCCTTCTAATCCTCTAAAACACCTGTAGAATATAAGTGGTGACACTTGAAGTGGGTGTAGAGAGCTGTGCTGAGTCATTTCCGTTTTACTTTGCAATGGAAACATACCGTTCCCTTCCTCAAACCATGAGGACGGCTTACGTGACAATTGACAGCATCGTGAACAACACTTTAACTAATCTTTTTAATTCTGCCGTTCAATGCATTGACCATCAGATATATGAGAGCAGCGAATTGAGTCCGTCGGGGACTTCAATACAGCAGGGAGAATCAGAATGATCGTGAGGTGGAGAACAGGAGAAAAACAACAGCGATTTCATTCTTGGCACTCTCTCCCAATTTCATGTAATTGTGGATACCCAGCTTTGCGCATGCTCTGACATGGGAAGCAGATAATTATACCTATATAGAGAAATACAACAGCACTGCGAGATTTAAAGCACAAAAAAATTTGGCTTTATGTTGCAGTAGCTCATTTCCTGCACCAATAGTGAATCTACGGATTGACAACTAGAAAGTTCTAGAGAGAGGAACTAAAAATAGGGTAAAATATGTGCTTAAATAAAATAGGGGACTTTGTAAATAAAATACAAATCTGATTATACCTTTGTTTTATCAATTCACATAGTTAGAATATGTTGCTTTCATTTTGAAGCTCTGTTAGTTGCCAGCTATCACGCTACAATTCATAGGGTTCTGTATGCGAACTGACTCATCAAATCTGGAAGTAGCGACATTATCCCCCTGTTTCAAGCGCTTGATCTTTGAGGAGTAATGACTGTTACTGAAAGTGCTTTTGTGACTCCGGAGGTTCCTGTACCTACTTCTTGTCGACAACAGCGAGAAGAGAGCAAGCCCTGGGCCTGGGGATCCTGATGAAGAATGCTGTTTTCCTGTGACTACGCTGTGCTGAATGGCGGAAGAGGAGTTCGTTTAACGTTTTGGCCATCAGACATATTAGAGCAGCGAATTTAGTCTGCTCAGGACCTCGAGAGGCAGCAAAAAACAGAAGGACCCAGAGATAGAGAACCGGAGAGAGTCAATGATTTTGCTGTTCACTCTGTTTAACATCAGATAAAGCAATTTGTTTTATTCATGTTGACGGTGGTTCACAGGAAAGTCCATTTTATAGAACTTTACCGAGTCACCTAAGGTTGCATATATTGTTGTAGGTTAGGATTGTTTTGGAAAAGAAAGTTGAATTTTGAGACGGCGAGGAATATTGCAAAATAGAAATGGAATTGGAGGAGCGGGTGCAGGGTTGGTTGAGGAATATGGGGAAATTACAGTAGCTGGTGATAATACAGAGGAACCAATGTGAGGAACACAGGGATTCTGTGTGAGCGCATACTGAGCCATGCTGAATAACTCTGATTAATTCCTCCAGTCTTTGTAACTAGTTATTCTCTCTTTCATACTAGTTTTACTAACAAACTTTCCCACTAGTAACTTTGGTCCGGCAGATAAGTTGATAGGGTTTACCTCTACAGACGCTCTTCAAAATGCAGACTGAACATGTTCCTTTGCTTTCACCCGGCATCTCAACTGCACATGCTGTTTTAATTCTCGGCTGGTACATTTGAATTATCAAACTTTTTCTCCCCTATAATCATCTACAAGATATTTTATCATGCCCCAGTCTGCTGATACATATTATTTTTAAAAAAACATTTAGTACCTCCTCTTTTAGTTTTATAAACACTTAATACACCATCTTATATTCTGTCGACTGGCAGTTAATTAAGTGGGATTTACTTCTGCTGTGGATCTTCGATATTTAAACTGCATTTGTTACTCTCCTGTTACCCATTATCCCAACAGCACCTGGTGTTAAAATGCTAAGGCTGTATCCTTGAGCTCTAACGTTTGTTTCCTTAATCATGTTCAGGTGTTTTGATAACGATTAAGATTAATAACACATTACGTTCTTCTTTTAAGGGGCAATATAATACATTCTGGAATTTTAAAAGCCTCCCCAAGCTCCTCTCTACAATGTCTTTCTTCACTGCAGGATAGAATAACTTATTTTTCCAAGTACCAGTCTAACGTCCATTAGATTTCAAGGCGTATCAGAGGATGGGTAACAACGAAATAATAGATGGTCGGCAAAATGCTTCGAAATCACCCTGAATTCGCAGTAAGTAGATTCATAAAATGTTTCCGACTATACCTAAACGTGTGTCTCCGGGTATTTCGTTGGTTATGTTCCACTTATTACTCATCCGTCAATATGCCTCGACATCAAGGGTATCTTGCTGTTGCCGGCAGGGTTATCTATCCTCACCGCAAAACGTCATAGATATTTACTCGTTGTTTTTTTTACTTTTGAATTACTCGCACGAGTCTGATTTTAACCTGTCTCCAATTCCCTTCTCCAAATCTCGTTGCGTCAGATACACATTTACTATTTTGAACGCCACCTTTGCTCAATCGGCTACCTTAGCTACCTTGAAAGTTTCAGTGTTACCATCACAACTTCCAAATGCTCGCCTACTGACTCTTCAATCACACGCTTATCAAATATCCCAAAGATCATGATCAAGATGTACCTGCTTGACTTAGCGGTCTTCGTGGATGCACTTTAAATTTCGTAACGGATTTATGTATTTCATGCTACAATGATACAAGCTGACAATAGTGAGTTCAGATCACTTAATGGTATCACGTTGTAACTCTTAGCTTTCAATGGCCTAGCCATCGTCCCTCCTCCCAGCATGAACACAGTGATTGTCAATTCTGTCATCGTTGAGCTCAAGTAATTACCTCAGCTATGTGTAGAAACACGAGTTATTATACATTCGATTCGGGTTTATTTGCTAAATCTAGTAGACTTGAGTGAGTAAAGGGACAAAGAGTTTTCACGTTTCGGAGACGCAGTGATAGTAGGTTCTTTATTTAGAAGTGTCGCATGGAGAAGGCAGAAACTGCTGCAAATGACTTGTTTATGGGGATGTAACCATGGTCTCCGTTTCCCTTTGAATGTGTTGTAAAATATTCGCTGTGAGTTTACAATCTTTAGTTCTGATAATTCTCAACGTATGCTCGATTACCACGGCGAGGCCTAAAGGATGAGGCAGAGGAAACCGCAAATTATCGACACATATAGGCACCAAAATGAAACTCTATATAGGTAGAGGAATACGAGCGGAGATCACTGATTCAAAATTTTGAATAGACGAGAAACGATGGGAGATACTGCAAAATATATAACTTCCTGATAATACAGTCTAAAGGATGGAAATGTGTGTAAAGCACAAGAGACTCGATGACGTATCTCGAGCTGGAGATGTTCACGACTTTCGGGGGGATAGGCCTGTTGTTTCGGATAGAGTTGTCCATTTGTGTACTGATAAGGATTGACATTGAATGTTGCCAACGCACAGCCCCTTGCTGCACACCAACTGCTTGTGTGTGTATCACGGGCGCTTCCAACATGAGGTCAGATGCATTGATGTATTGTGAGACATGGAATGTAGCAGATATTCACTACATAAAAAGTTCATTTCGTATACATCTTTCTCTACCAGAGCGCCATATTATGGTAAAATTAAATTCCCTTACCTTACTTTGTGAATTGACGTGCCAGGCAGATAAATTAGATATATTTGAGATGAACGATCACACGATAAATAACATTAATCCCAAGGAAAAAATGCATTCTAATTTCTTGTCACTATAATAGAACTGGCAACAGGGTTTTAGAGTTTGAATAACGTTTATGTCATATCTCTCGAGGATTGAAATGTGTCGCACTGTCTCAAATTGAGTACAAACAGTCCAATGAAGGTATTTGTTCAATAGGCTGTTACTAATGCGACTGAGGACTAATTAGCTCGGACGATCTTCGCTCTATAGTATAAGAGATTCTGGAACCAACATCCAGCCTATTGGACAGTTGGAAATTTGTGTTCACGGAATTGCTTCCGCACTCAGGCAATGGGATATTCGGCAATATTTTATATAGCCAGCGTCTACTATCCCGTACTGGCAGCTGTTGGTATTCCTGGTAAGAAATAAATATGGGTAATATTTCCGTGAAACTTTTTATCCGTTACAATTGTATGCAGTGCACTAATATATTTCCCTCAGAGTACCATGAGCAAATGCATTCATATATATGTATATAGTACTATACTTTCATTCCTATCAATGCAAATAAACAGATTTGCAACGAAGAAGTGAACAATCCTTCAAAAAGGCGCTGCAGTTTATATACAGAATCAACGTATTCATGCCAGCTAACTAATTCTCCGTTCCAACGAGTCTAAAAGCCTGTCATGTCGTTGTATCTATGTCTCTCTCTTTCCCTTCGATTTTCGCAGGGTCTCATTCCCATCTTAATATCAAACCCTGTGATTCACATTTTCTCGTATCTTTCCGTTTGATATTTCTCACGTGATACCTTCAGGAATGCTGCTTTGTACTGACACTTACGGTATTTCATAGATAAACAAGTTCACGTAAGTCATAATATCTGACCAATTATTGCTACCTTCCCCTTATTTATCCCAGTCGCCCATTTAGCGACACTGTTAGCGTGACGCTATTGCAAATCTGGGCATTCCGGGGTTCGGTGTTCAATTCCGTCCGTAGGTTGCTTCTGCATTCTCGTCGTGACCGAGTTTGAATCCTCCGTGTACTCTGGTCTTCTACGATATCCAAAAGCCGTCCTTGCTAGCAGGCGAATTGGTCATTGTAAATCGTCCCCGTGATTAGGCTAGGTTTAAATTGGGGGCTGCAGGATGGTACGGCTCGAAGAGCGGGAAGGGCCGGTTACGTGCTGTATCTCTAAGTAAATAAATAAAATGAGAATAATCTCTGATTTCTTCAGCTGAAATTACTTCATCCTGAAAGATTGTCATGCAACAGTTTGTTTTCACTGCACTATTGCGCTGAATGTGCCACCACGACAAAAAAGTTACCATATTGAACTTATGCAGAACATAACTTCAGCGTGTCCGCTGCACACTTCAATATCTGGTCTTACGGCTCAGGAGCGTCAGTCTGATTGCCCATGCATAATCAGTTAAAGAAACTATAGACAGATCCAGTTTACTAAATTTCAGCGCATCATCTTTAACTTTGCCTATCAAATCTGACCGTGGAGTATGTGCGTGCATGTTGGGAATTAATTCTTTGCATTTCACATCTGCAGTGAATTTAACAGCGATTTTGATCCTGTCTCGCGGAAAATGCGGTCTATCCAAATGCGTGACTCGCTACCTGGAGGCCATGGCAACAGCGGATCTGATGGTGCTCGTTATTTCTATTATCGTGGAGCAGATTAATAACATCTATTTATTTTCTCATTTCCTACACATAACTCCAATATGCGCTGTAATACTTTCCTCAGGACGGTAGCAATGGATTGTTCGGTTTGGTTTACGGTCGCTTTCACTTCTGACCGCGGCATCGCCATCTGCTGTCAAAAGCTGCGGGAGCAGTACTGCACCGAAAGAGTTGCGACTGTGGTAATAGCGACAGTCGGTGCGGTGAGCTGCGTGAGGTGTGTTCCATTTTTCTTCACAGTGGAGCCCTACGTTATCATCAACGGAATTCCTTGGCGTTGTGTCCTAACAGCTGAATACTTTACAGCATCGGTTTGGAAAATATACGAAATATTTGATAGTGTCACAACACCGTTATTGCCAATATGTATAATTGTGTTGTTCAATGCTCTAACCATCAGACATATTATACCGGCAAACAGAGTCCGTCGGGGCCTGCGGAACAGCAGCGAGAATCAGAAGGATCCAGAACTGGAGACCCGGCGAAAATCAATGATATGGCTCTTTGCTCTTTCCGCCAACTTCATCTTACTGTGGATGCCCTACATCGTGCACTCGCTAAACTGGCAAGCGGTGAATTATTTTTACACAGACAGGTATTTCAGTACCCCGATATATATCCTGCAACAATTGGGGTTCATGTGCAGATTTCTCAGCATCTGTACCAACACGTGCATCTACGGACTAACACAGAGGAAATTCAGGGAAGAACTGAAGAATGGAGTGAAGTATCTATTCACATTGAACGGGAGTCTATGCAAATAAAATACACATCCTTAGTGTAGTTTCAAACAAATAAGTTAATATTGCATTTTATGAAGGCGTCTAGCGTCCAAATACACTTGTGTTCTGCAATTCTGATGGCTACTGTCCAGCTGTCATTAAAATTAATTTTTGAGCAGAACGACTATAGAATACGCTGACAATCGCTTTGGTCCATTGTCGTACGTAGATTCCAACTTTAATGCTTAACATACGAATTTCAGTCGCAATGTGGCAGTTGCATGAGCTTACTTTAACATTGAACAAAGAACATAGAATAGTACAGCACAGTACAGGCCCTTCGGCCCACAATGCTGTGCCGAACCTCAAACCCTGCCTCCCATATAAGCCCCCACCTTAGATTCCTCCATATACCTGTCTAGTAGTCTCTTAAACTTCACTAGTGTATCTGCCTCCACCACTGACTCAGGCAGTGCATTCCACGCATCAACCACTCTCTGAGTAAAAAGCCTTCCTCTAATATCCCCCTTGAACTTCCCTCCCCTTACCTTAAGCCATGTCCTCTTGTATTGAGCAGTGGTGCCCTGGGGAAGAGGCGCTGGCTATCCACTCTATCTATTCCTCTTATTATCTTTCACACCTCTATCATGTCTCCTCTCATCCTCCTTCTCTCCAAAGAGTAAAGCCCTAGCTCCCTTAATCTCTGATTGCAACTGTTGTCAGTCGGTACTTAACTCAGGGGTCAGTAGATACACGGTTTGTAAATGCCAGATGGTTGGAGAATTTAAAAAAAACAAATAAACAGAGGTAGAGCAATGTAAATTGAGTTGTATACTTTGACGCATAAAAGTGTACGAGTCTGGATAACACCAGTACAGATCGTATTGAACGGAGAATTAGCTAAAAAGGTGAAAATCAGTTTTTACTGACATTTCTCTAGTGTATTTCACTCTTTAGATCAACCTCAGCCGGAAGATATCGGATTTACACAACAATGGTAATAATGGGAATGATGAACTTAACGACGGTGAGGTGAAAGGTCGTACAACTTCGGCTAATACTATTTTGTAGTAGTAATAATACTGGGAATATCTGATTAGAGACACCATCAGCAGAAACAATGGTTAATTGGTGTCCTTTTAGCAAAATCACCATCCCCTCAGCCCGCATGAAATGTAAAAATAATTTAACTGTCTCGCGACCATCGTCCTACTTTATTTTGTTCACTATACATTAAATGTCAGAAATACCTCGCGCGTCTTAGAAAAGAGAGCTAACCGTGATAGCAAGGTATGCCAACTGATGATTGGGAATAATGATTCATGCCATCCGTCCTGGCTCCGAACGTAACCCGTTGCAGTCCTGTTGTTTGTATACACACTCAGTGTTCCCTTTATTAGGTTTCATTTGTACCTTACAAGCTGGCCTCTCAGTGATGTCTGTAATCTTCTGCTGCCGTAGCTCATTCACTTTAAGATCGCGACGTGTTGAGCGTTCAGATATGATCTACAGAACATCGCTATTGAAACGGCTTGTTATTTGAGTGATTGTCGCCTTCCTGTCGGCTTGAACTGGTCTGATCATTCTCCCTTGCCTTCTCTCGGGAACAATGGAATTTCACCCACAGCAGTGCCCATGACTGGATTTTTTAAATATATATATTTTTTTCGTAACATTCTCCGTAAACTGATCATCTCAGGAGATCAGCAGTTTCTGCGAAATTCAAATCACGCTGCCTGGCACCAACAATCATTCCATGCTCAGGCTAACAGATGACAGTTTTTCCCCATTCTGCTGTTTAGTCTGAACAACAACTGAGTTTCTTCACCATGCTTGTATGCTTCATTCATTGAGTTTCTGCCACATGACTATCCTATTAGACATTTGCATTAAAGAGCAGGTTTACAGGTGCACTTAATAAAGAAGCCGCTGACTGTATATACATGACGTGGATAAGTTTCTTGACAATGAAATCGAGCGAATTAAAGATAACGATAATGTATTACCATGGAGTCAGATGGAAACATTGAGCAAAATGTCGAGGCGGGACGGTGGCAGATTGAATTCAGTTCAGACAAGTGCCAGGTAATAATCTTTGGGGCACTTCAATGCAGGGTTATTCGAAGAATTAAGCCATGAAGGGACCATAAGTCGTAATTCACTGGATCGTCACAAATAACACCATAGGTGAACAGGGTATGCAAGGTCACATTCGCCGTGCTTATGTTCATAGTCTGATGTACAGCGTAAGAGTGCACATTATGTTCCAACTGTGTAAACCTTTTGGTTAGAACACACATGGGATTGTGTAGCAGATCTATTCACCAGACTACAGAATATATGGAGCCGTGTGGCAAGGGTGAAAAGTATGTTCAACAGCACTGGACCTCTGTTATATGGAGACATAGGAAACTCTACATCTTCTAGCATTAGAATGTGAAGCGTGACAGTGAACTCCTGAGATTTTCAAAGTTATGATGTGCATAGTGGGACAGATAGTCTGAGACTTCTTTCTGTAGTGCGGATGGATAAAACTAGTGTATATAATTTTAAGGTGAGGAAGGAATCCTGAAAGTAAATGAGATGGGCATTATATATTAAACACAGTGGTGTGCTTGTGATACCTATTGCCAAAGGAGATGGGAGATGCAGGTAAATTCAGCGTTTGGACGGCAAAAAGGAAGGAAAAGAATGCGAAGACATGAGCAAAATGAAGGAATATGGCATCTGCTTTCAGAGGCATGAAAAACTGCTGCGATAAACGGTCGGGATAAGAAGAATTGCACAAGGCAGAGGTTTTGTGGAATTGCATCGTCACTCTGAGTTTTCTTGCTCCGTTCCTGTCATCCAATATATTAGGCGGATATTTAACATGCTCTATGGCTCAGTAGAAGTAATGCGCTCAGGTAAGCAAGTCGGTAAATACTCACGCTTCAGCGGGATCTCGCAGACACAGATGAATCGCACACTCACATGCAGTATGAGATACTGGCAGGTGAAGAATGAACCCCAGGATCTCAAAATTGTGCGAATCACAGGCAGGTGCATAAAGAATATCAGAATCCTACACTGTAGTAAATAATGGCAGGAACATAATGTATCCCATATTATCACTCTGCACCAGAAGAGTACACGGACTAAACGAATTTCACACCCTTTAAGCTGTTGCACGTTATCAGAGTCTGATATGTTTAATGTTTCATTGGATTATTATTGTCATACGCACTAAGATGCAGTGAAATGATTCATAAAGATCAAGTCATTGTATAATGCACTAAGATAAATTCAAAAACACTGCAGAATAAACTATAACTTCGACATTGAAAGTATCTGCAGGTAGCAAAAACTTATAAGCTCACTACGAATTACAGTGCAAGTAATTAAGGAAGTTCAAGATCATAACGCGGCAAAGAATAAAGTATACGTTCTCACACTGTAACAGAGTCGGGCTGCAACGGAAAGAACAATACGATCTCACACTGGATTAAACCTGACAGGTGCAGAATACATCCCACACTCTCACGTTTTACCACAGTCTGACTCGTCTCTTGGACTGTGGGTGTATTATTGTCAGTTGTACGGACATACAGTGATAACATTGTCTCCATACTGGTTATACAGATTAAATCATGATACAGTGAAACGAAATAGATAAGGTTGAGAAAAGAACTGTCATGGCCCGGTCCGTGAAGTCCATATTGCTGTTCACGGTCCGGTCCGTTGATTCCTTATTCCGGGTTTTCCTGTTTTGCCTTGTTCCATTGAGTGCCTTAATTGAGGCACCTGATTCTCGTTTTGGGCTGGCACATAAATACCTCTCAAACCAAGGATTCTCTGCTGATCTGTTCCTTTCCCTCCCCATCTGAATCCCTAACAGTTTCCTCGGCGGCTACCTCGGCACTCACCTCGGCAAGTATCCTCGGTAGTCATCGCGGCCCTGCGTCCTAGAAAGGGTACCGGCCCTGCGGTCTAGAAAGATTTCCAGCCCAGCCTCCAAGAAAGGGTCCCTGCCCTGCGAAAGCATCCCGGCCCTGCGTGCAAGAAAGGGTCCCGGCCCTGCGTCCTAGAAAGGGTCCCGGCCCTGCGTCCCAGAAAAGGTCGCGGCTCTGCGTCCTAGAAGGGTCCCGGCACTGATTCTCAGGATGGTCCTGGCTTTGCGCTCCAAGAAGGACTCCCGGTTCCGTACACAGGGGCCTAACCGAGCCGAGTCCAAGAGCCGAGTCCTGCCCTGGAGTTCCAGGTCCTGCACTGGAGTTCCACGTTCTGCACTGAAGTTGCTCGTCCTGCCCAGGAGTCCCTTGCCCACCCCAGGAGTACCTCGACCAGCCCAGTGTGTCATATGGTGGGTGTTGAAGGCGGACTGAAATGCAATACACAGACACTGAAATACTAAGAACAGGAATAGGTTTGTCAAGAAAGCAAGGGAAGAAACGATGCTGGACATTGACACGGACGGTAAACACAGCGACACAAAGAGGCAGTTCCAAACTGAACGATAGATAGTTGGCGTAGCAAGACTGCGGTCTCACTCTGGCGGTTGAACTAGACAGCGATACAGGCGAGGACGCAGGCGGGATTGCAGGCAATGCAGCAGACGAAGGTAACAGACGAAGATTACAGAGGAAGATTAGTGCCGAAGTAATTGATGAGAAAAACTGCCAAAGTAACTGCCAGGGATTCAGATGGGGAGGGGAAGCGAACAGTGCAACAGGGAATCCTTGGTTTCAGAGGTATTTATGTGCCAGCCCAAAACGAGAATCAGGTGCCTCAATTAAGGCACCTAATGGATCAAAACTGGAAAACAAAGAAAAAAGAATCGAAGGACTGAACAGTGAACCGGAATGTGGACTTCACGGACCGGACCATGACACAGTGCTGGAGGTTCCTTACCCAGTGCTGGAGATTCCTCGTCCTGTGCTGGATATCCCTCGTCCTGTACTGGAGTTCACTAGTTCAGCTCAGGTGTACCTGGCCCAGCCGAGGAGTACTTAGGCCAGCACGGTGCGGGAGAACCTTCGTCCTGTGCTGGAGATCCCTCGTCCTTTGCTGGAGATACCTCGTCCAATCCAGGAATCTCTCCTCCAGTCCAGCAGTCCCTCGTCTATTCCAAGCCACGACCAAGAACCACGGCCAAGAAGGAGTCCCGGCTCCGTACCCAAAGACTTAACCGAGCCGAGTCCAAGAGCAAAACCCTGCCCTGGCGTTCCTTGTCCTGCCGTGGAGTTCCTCGTCCTGCCCAGGGGTATCTCGCCCAGCCGAGGAGTACCTTGCCCAGCCCAGGAGTACCTCGCCCAACCCGGTTCTGGAGCTTACTCGTCCAGATCTGGAGATTCCTGGTCCTGTACTGGCGTTTCCTCGTCCTGTGCTGGAGATTCCTCGTCTTGTGTTGCAGTTCCCGCGGCCTGTGCTGAAGTACCCTCGTTCTGTACCAGAGTTCCCTTGTCCTGTGCTGGACTTCCCTCGTCCTCTGCTGGAGATCCCTCGTCCTCTGCTGGAGATCCCTCGTCCTGTGCTGGAGATCCCTTCTCCTGTGCTGGAGCTTCCTCGTCCTGTGCAGCATTTCCCTCGTCCAGCCCAGGAGTACCTCGTCCAGCCCGGTGCTGGAGATCCCTCGTACTGTGCTAGAGATCCCTCATCTGAGCTGGAGTTCCCTCATCCAGTCCGCGAGTCTCTTGTCCAGTCCAAGAATCCCTAGTCTAATCCAAGCCATGTCCAAGAACCTCGTCCAGTCCAAGCCAAGACAAACCTTGTCCTGTTCCAAGTATTTCAGTGTCCGTGTCTTGCATCTGGGTCCACTACCAGCGCCCCTTTTTAAATGAACAGGTCAGTCATAAATGGACCCAGCGACGCAGACAGTGTCGTTTAACTCTCTCCATCATGGGTTCCTTCCATTTGAATACTACCCCACCCGCCTGGGTCGTCCATAGTCCGGAAAGCCTGTTAAGTCTCTAGGAAGCTCCCATGGTGGGTGGAGTGTGTGATGCGTACTGACATGTTCCGGTCCGTGAATACCGCATTCCTGTTCACGTTCCTTATTCCGGATTTTCCTGTTTTCCCTTGTTCCATTTGGTGACTTAACTGAGGCACCTGATTCTCGTTTTGAGCTGGCACATAAATACGTCTCAAAGCAAGGATTCTCTGCTGGACTGTTCACTTCTCCTCCCCATCTGAATCCCTGACAGTTTCCTCGGCGAATTCCTCTACAGTCACCTCGGCAAGTATCCTCGGCAGTCATCCCGGCCATACGTCCTAGAAAGTATCCCGGCCTTGCGTCCAAGAAAGGGTCTCGGCCCTAAAAGCATCCAGGCCCTGCGTCCTAGAAAGAATCCCAGCCCTGCGCTCCAAGAAGGAGTCCCGTCTCGGTTCCCAAGGGCCTAACGGAGCCGAGTCCAAGAGCCAAATCCTACCCTGGATTTCCAGGTCCTGTCTGGAGTTCATCGTCCTGCCCTGGAGTTCCTCGACCTGCCCAGGGGTACCTCGGCCAACCCAGGAGTACCTCTCCTTGCCCGGTTCTGGAGGTTCCTCGTCCAGAACTGGAGATTCCTCATCCTGTGCTGGAGTTCCCTCGTCCTGTGCTGGAGCTCTCTCGTTCTGTACTAGAGTTACCCCGTACTGTGCTGCAGTTCCCTCGTTCAGCCCAGGAGGTCCTCGCCCAGCCCGGTGCTGGAGATTGATCGTCCTGTGGTATAGATCCCTCGTCCTGTGCTGGGGTTCACTCGTCCAGTCCAGGAGTTTCGTCCCGTCCAGGAGTCTCTCGTCCAGTCCAGGAATCGTTAGTCTAGCCCAAGCCACGTCTGAGAACCCCTCTAGTCCAAGCCACGTCCAAGAACATCGTTCAGTCCAAGCCATGTCCAAGTATCTCGTCTTGTCCAAGCAAAGTCCTAGAACCTCGTCTTGTCTAAGCCTAGTCCAAGAACCTCATCCTGTCTAAGTCAAGGCTTAGTGTTATCGTCCTGTCCATGTGCCTCGTCCTGTGCAGGAGTTCCACGTCCAGTCCTGTAGCCACGTCTTGTCCTCGCCTAGATCCGGGGATCCGAGCCCGAGTCAAGACCAAGTTCCGGGTCCCTTTCCAGTGTCTGGTTCGGAGTCCTTTCCCAGGCTCCTAGTTCCAAATTCCTTGTCCTGGTCTCGCTTTCCTAGTCTTAGTCCAAGACCAGGCCCGGTGTCCTTGTCTGGTCCAGGGCCTGCGTCTACGTCCAGCGTCGTTTCTTCCCGAATCCCATTGTTTTCTTGATAAACCTTGCCCTCTTATTAGCACCTCAGTGTCTGTGTCTTGCATTTGGGTCCGCTACCAGACCCCCCTTGCAGCAATAACAGAATGCATAATAAAGTGTAACGGCAACGGAGAAAACGCACTGCAGGTAAGTAACCGAAATGCACGATAGTATCTTGTTACACCAACTACCCAGACTCTCACTGCATGAGAAACTGACAGGGAAAGATTCAGAGCAACGCAATCACTCTCAACCCGAGTCCCATCGGTGCAGAATGAAACCCACAATCATACAATGTACTGTAGCCTGGTATTATAGAATGGAACACACACTCTCACAGTGTATTGGAGATTGGTAATACAGGATATACACCACACTCTCACACCAGCCGGCGTGGACCATCTCCCTTTTGTTGAAGCGTCTCTGTGCTACACTTGATTTCACTCTCCAGCCTTGATTATTTTTGGTTAAACTGTCAGGTCCATTCATTTGCAGATTGAATAATTGTCAGTTAAATAAAGGTTCACGTGAATTAACATATCACAGATTTTTGTTTTTACTGCATCTTGGAAAATATCCCAACTTTTCTGGAAATGGGGTTTGTACAATTCACTTCCCAACTCCGCACCCACCCAGATCTGACCTCATTATTCAGCCACGTGACATTACGTCGCTATTTGATTTTCTCGCCGTGGATGTATTTCTGATGTTAGCTATTCGCAACATCTCACATGTACGAATAACATAAAGCACAACAATTTCGGTGAAGAAAGTAGTTAATGTTCTCGCTTCTTGTTTTGCCGTTGTGTTAACGAGATGGTGGCCAAACGATGGAAACGGAACTGATTTCTTCAACAGTTGCGATTCTTTCATTTCTGAGATAAGCTTCCGCAGGTGTCTTTCAATAGAGTTTAATAATTCCTAGGGTTTAACAATTTAATAATTGGAGTATAACTGTCGAATTTAACAGTCAGTTAGTACCTTGGCCCAGCTTTCACATCGATTAATTATAATACGGCTTTCACTGGTAATAAGGGTTCCGAATGGCGAGGCATCGGCCTGCGCAGAATAAACGAATATTTGCTGGCCAGGATTACTTACATATTTCCAATACCTGCTAATCATTTGGAACATTAATTAAATTAGCAGCAAAGCTGGAAATAGAGTGTGCACTGTGTCGTCTACAGAGACGCCTATTTAATTTAAACGCATTTTCAGGGCCTTCTTCAGTGCGTACCTGAGCTTCCTCTGTGCCTGCGTCTTGATACACGTATGCTGCCGGTACTGATATTTTACAGTGGACAGTGACATGCAAAAGTACAGGCACCCCTCGTCAAAATTTCTGTTACCGTGAATAACTAAGCGGGTAACAGATGAACAGTTTTCCAAAGGGCATAAAGATAAAGATGAAACATTTCTTTAATATTTTAAGCAAGAAACCTTTTTTATTTCCATCTTATACAGTTTGAAAATAATAAAAAAGGAAAAGAGCTAGAAACAAACGTTTGGGCACCCCGCATGGTCAGAACTTAGTAACATCCCCTATGGCGAGTATAACAGCTTGTAAATACTTTTTGTAGCCTGTTAAGAGTCTTTCAATTCCTGTTTTGGGGGATTTTTGCCCATTCTTCCTTAAAAAGGCTTCCAGCTCTGTGGGAATCTTGGGCCGTCTTGCATGCACTGTTCTTTTGAGGTCTATCCACAGATTGTTGATGATGTTTCCGTCAGTGGACTGTGAGGGCCATGGCAGCACCTTCAGCTTGCGCCTCTTGAGGTACTCCATTGTGGATTTTGAGTGTGTTTAGGTTCACTATCCTGTTGTAGAAGTCATCCTTTTTTCACCTTCCGCTATTTTTTACAGACAGTGTGATGTTTGCATCCAGTAGTTGCTGGTATTTAATTGGATTCCTTCTTCCCTCCAGCACTAAATGTTCCCCGTGCCACTGGCTGCAGCACCAGCCCAAAGCATGATCGATCCACCCCTATGCTTAACAGTTGGGAGGTGTTCTTTTCATGAAATTCTGCATCCTTTTTTCTCCAAACATACCTTTGCTCATTGCGGCCAAAAAGTTCTAATTAAACTTCATCAATCCACGGGAGTTGTTTCCAAAAATGCATCAGACTTGTTTATATGTTCCTATGAGCCTTTTGAATAGAACCTCAAAATAACTGTGCATGCAAGACGGTCCAGGAATCTCACAGAACTGGAAGCCTTCTGCAAGGAAGAATGGGCGAAAATCCCTCTAACAGGAATTGAAAGACTCTTAGCTGGCTACAAAAAGTGCTTACAACTGCGATACAGGAACATAGATTAGGCATAGCATCCCTCGAAGAATTAATGTAGTACGTCACGAATGAGTGAAAACAGCAGTTGCAAATATAACTGAGGCGTGCACTAATTGGCCTAATCTGCGTCACGGCTGGTATAGAACACCTCCTTAAAACAGTGGCAGCGAGAAGTATCGTATTGATCATCCCCGTTTCAGTTGGAAAACGGGATATCCAGCAATTTTCCACATTGTCCGCATTTATTATCCTGTACTTGCCGCTGTCAGTATTCCTGGTAAGGCACCGGCTCTGCCTCTAATGTAAAATCGCTACATTTGAGAAATGTCTTGTTTCGTTTCCTAGATGACCGGTTCTTCGAACGAGTTCATCTAGGGATCGCAACAAGGAGGAACAAAAAAATCTCTTATTTCGCTTTTGCATATTTTTGTTAATATTATGTTTATATAATGTTTGCGCCGACGCGATCGATCGAGTGATGCTATTCTGCTCTTCTATCTTATGGTCTTGTGGTCTTAGTGTCTTACATCTTTAGACAGTGGGTGGTGAATCGACTTACTAGTTTATTAGTTAAAGTACGAGCAGTGTTTAAAGACTCTGGGTCTGTCCTCCCTGGAGTTTAGAAGAATAAGTTGTGGGATGTGAAAGTGTGCGGAGATTTCACTGAAACCTGTCGAATATCAAAAAGCTCAGATTGAGTGGACGTTGAGATGATGTTCCCTTTTCAGTGGCGACAATCAGAGGGCACAATTTCAGTAGATAAAGACGTCATTTTAGAATAGGAATGAGGAGGAATTCTATAAAGAGGGAAAAATCCGTCCTGATGATGGGCGTCAGCACGAAACTTCGACTATTTACACTTGTCCAGTAATATCATCAGCCAGATAATGTTCCATCTCTGGCACTCTTTGCCACAGACGTCTGTGGAGGTGAAGACAGGTACATATTTGAAGTGGATTTTGATAAGTTCTTGATTAGTAAGAACAACACAAGTCTTTGCTTTATAATGTGTCTCAGAAAGTTCTCTGTACTTCTCTGGAGGTTGATTCCATATCGGAGTTTACGCTCATAGTTATAGATTACTACTCCACAGAAACAAGTCTTCCCAAGCACCTAGTATGTGGATTATACTTTTAATGCGTATTCACTTCAGCTTGTTATCAAAACATGTTTTATAAATTTAACGCTATGTTTAGTGTCGCTAAACCGCAAAAAAAAATATTTTGAATATGCTCCAAGAAAGAAAGAGCACAGCCGGTAGATTCCAGACAAATATCACCTTCTCCCAAATCCGCCCAGGACATTGGATGGGGTCGTAAGGAAGCTTTATCGCATCAAACTTCATAAATCAAGGTACTGAACACGGGAGACGGGATGCGATGTTGACCTTCAGTAAGACGTTGAGGAGGTATAATTTGGAATACGTTATTCACCTTTGTTCACCTCCTGCAGGAAAGATGTAAATAAGCTGAAAATAATTTAAAGAAAATTCATAGGGGTGTTACCGTGACTGGAGGACCTGAGTTTTAAAGAAAGATTGAATAGGTTAGGACTTTATCCCTTGGACCCCAAAAGGACGGAGGGGAGATTTGATATAGGCATAAAAAAATATGAGGAGCATAAATAGCTAGCGTTTTCCCATTCGATTCGGGTAGGACATGCGAGGCCATGGGTTAAGGCAAAAAGGTGAAAAGTTTCTGGGGAACATGAGGGCAAGCTTCTTAAATCAAAGGGTTGTTAGAGTGTCCAGAGTGTGTGGAACGAGCTGCAAGCGCACGCCGTTTATGCGAGCTCGATTGCTACATTCAAAAGCTGTTTGGATAGGTATCCGGATGAGGGGTATGGAGCGATATGTTTCCGCTTCTGTACTTTCTGTGACTCTGTGAGTTTATTATGTCTCTGAGCTGTGTGGCATGCGAACTGAAGCGTGACTAATGCTGAGTCCGCTCTATGCCGTGATATCGGATATTCTCGGTATACGAGCGCCCATTATTTCGTGGATGTTAATAGAAGGAGCTAGGAAAGAGCATGGAATCAATTCCCGCAGTGTCTGATTCAGTCCCAAGGTATCGTCATTTCTCTTTTCTGTCTCTTGATGAGTAGGCTTCTCAGCTGTGGTCGTTCTATACTGACAGTATCGAGTACAACTTCCCATGGACATACAAACATAATTTTGTGACTGTATGTGCTACCATAACTATATGTGATGCGTGCTCTGTGTCCTGCATATACTGTGTGTTGCCCCCGTCCCCGGAGTAACAATGTTTCGTTTAGCTTAGCTTGTGTACGTGTGTATGACAATCAAACTTAAATTTGAACTCGCACTATAGTTGAACTATTTCCACGTGTCCATTTTCGTACACGTGGTAAATATTAATGATCCAAACAAACCTATCCGTCAGTGGAGAGAATAAAGGAGATATTAACGCCCCATAGTCTCCAATTGCCTCCCATTACGGACCTGTGATACTGGAGTTACGAAGTAACTCCATTTTTTTTTAAATGTTCAAAGATGTTTCTTTATGTTATCCCGGTAACTACCAGCTGGTGCTTCATCAGATAAAATAGCCTGCTTCCTGCAGTCCTTTGGACAGTCAGAAAACGCAAACAGGTCAATTAAAAATTAGTCATTATACAAATCTTCCAATTTTGTCTGTCCAATATGTATCTGTCCGTCTCCAAACATGAACAATTCTGTTCCGTAAACATTGTCTGTATCTGTTTCCCCCACCACTGATATTTTCACCTCTGTGCCTCTGAGTGGATCACTATAATTTTTTATTCGTTTCAGTAATCTTATCCCAGTTAATCAAATGCTTACTAATTCTTATCAACGTCCAACCGTTACAAAAAAGATTCGTGTCTTTGTTTTCCAAAAGCGCTTTCCTGAAATTTGTTAACTAAAACTTGTTTAGGTATGTCAAGCAACGTGCCTTTACAAAGCCTTACCTTTACTAGCATATCGGCCGCCCCATTCATGGTACGCTGGATACCTTCACTGAGAGGCTAGATTGGACGACTTATCCGGTCCTCGGCACACTTATAATCATTATCGCTCAAGGACATATTATTTTGTTCAGACAAAAGAAAATTCAGGTTCCTCATTTTTTTCCCTGTTCTTTAGCCTCAGGACGCAATGTTATCAATATTACCCATTCCATATGGCTCGAGGACTATCAGAGTTCATGGGCATAGCCAGTGAACCGATCCCGACCATTTTTTTTAACCATGGAAACGATATGTCGACTGCACTCTGTGTCAAGTATGAAGTAACGCTATATTGTATCATTTTTTTTCCAGTGAATTTAACGGCGATTGTGATCCTATCCCGCGGAAAATGTGGTCTGTCCAAATGCATCACTCGCTACCTGGTGGCCTCAGCAGTAGTAGATCTAACGGTGGTTATCATCTCTGTTATTTTCGAGCAGATTAATTATATCTATGTGTTTGCTGATTTTTTGCTTGTGACTCCGGTGTGCTCGGTGATGATGGTCGTTCGGATCGCAGTCATGGACTGTTCCTTTTGGTTCACGGTTGCGTTCACATTCGATCGCTATATCGCAATCTGCTGTCAAGCGCTGCGGAAACGATATTGCACCGAGAGAACGGCGACTGCGGTGATGTTAACTGTTTGTGCAGTCAGCTGTGCTAGGGCAATCCCGTGTTACTTTGCGGTAGATCCATGGCGCTGCATCGCGAAAGCTGAATACTTTACATCGCCTTTGTGGAAAGCCTATGCGTTGATCGACGCCATCGCAACTCCATTATTACCAATGTGTTTAATCCTGCTGTTCAACGCTTTAACAGTCAGGCACATTGTAGTGGCAAATAAAATCCGTCGGAGGCTATGGAATAGCAGCGTTAAAGAAAAGAATCCGGAGGTGGAGAATCGGAGGAAGTCGATGATGTTATTGGTTTCTCTCTCGGCAAATTTCATATTATTGTGTATACCCAATGTCGTTCACTACATGAACTGTCAAGTTGAAAACTATTCCTACACCGACAGGTACATGAGCACGCCGACATATATCTTTCAACAGTTTGGGTACATGTTGGAGTTTCTAAGTACCTGCACAAACACGTGTATCTACGGACTGACACAGAAGAAGTTCAAGGAGGAGCTGAAGAATGGGGTGAAATATCTGTTTGCGTTTAACGGGCTGCTCGGAGAATAAAATCTGTAAACATGCTGATCATTGAGATATTTGGATGATTTCTTTTTATTTTGTTTTTGTTGGAAGCGACATCCCTTCTATATTACATTGGGTAATCATTAGATTTAAAACCATACATAAGAAACGACGTGCTGTGATTGTGGAGGGTTTTGGTGAGATTCACGAGAGTTATCTCGGGATTTAGAAGTTAAACGTAGCGCTTGACGACTTGGGACATAGTCGTTGTAGATTCAATGCATGAGGTGGGTGAGAGGTGGAATCTCAGTGAAACCTATTGAATATTGAAAACACTAGATATGGAACACATGGGAGAGATGTTTCGTGCAGTGCAGGAGCCCAGGTCCAGAGGGCACAGCCTCAGAATAAAAGGGTCTTGTTTAGTAAGGGCGTCAAAGGTTATGAGGAGTGGCTATGCTGAGTTCTTCCTACACTTTGAGTTTTTTGCTCTGAATTTCCAGGATTTCCAGGATGTGCTGATTCCCTTGCATTTATGTAATATAAGTGTGAACAGCTTCAGATAAGCCCAAGCGCAGAGGCAAAATAACCAGGATTGTGCATGGGATTAGCAATTTCATCCCTTTAAAAAAAAACAGATCTTCCGAAACTCCACCATAAGTTCCAAATACATCATTCCTGGGAGAGGGAGAATGAAATGCCCTACATCTGGGGATAACATGGAAGAGTGGCCTAGCTGCTATCGGCTTCCTATAGCGCAGGGGGAATAACGGACAGGTAAGTACTCACGCTGTCGCAGGACCGGGCAGATACATAGTAAACTCCACATTGTTATACATTAGCAGAGACTGACAGGCAAAGAATGAACCCCACGCTCTTACAGTGTACGACAGATAAGCAGGTGTAAAAAAAATGGCAATCTCACACAGTGCTAGATAATGACAGGGACAGAATGTGTCCCATACGTCTCTCTGAACAAGAAAGGTACTAAATGTACTTCATGCAATTTGCACTCTTCCACGTTACCAAAGTATGATAGGTTTCATGTTCGTTGATTTATTATTGTCATGTACCAGTCTGCAGCGAAATGATTGTCTTGCAGATTATTTTTCAGATCAAATCATTGCATACTGAAAGGTCCAGGATAACTCTACGCTCCCTTCGAACCAGTGCCAGACTGCTAATACATCAAGAACTCAAACACACAATTTATTAAAGATTGGCAGGTATAGAATGCACCCCACACTCTCACATTGTACCACAGTCTGACTGGGCTGTTGGTTTGCAGGATTATTATTGTGACATGTGCCGAGATACAGTGAAAAGCCTATCCTTCATACTGGTCATACAGATCAGATCATCATAAAGCGAGTTGAAGTCGACCATGTTAAGACAAGAACAGAATACAGAATGAAGTGTAAAATCTACGGAGCGGAGTGATGATGACGCTAAACGGCGACTCCTTTGCTTGCAACTTCGGAAACAGCACTATTTCCATCTTTAATATCTTTATTCTTCCCTTTAGGGGTTCGTTTGAAGACCTCAACTTGGTGTTACACGCTGACTACGGTTCTCTAACGGATTGGGATCCCTCTCTCCGGGTTAAATATCTGGTCATTGCTCGACACGCCAAGGGCTCGGCCTAAGTATTAGGCTGGGATTTGGAAGCCTGGGATCTCGGGCCTATGGAGACGGGTGTCGGAGACCCGCGTGTCGTCGGGGGAGTCGGAATATCTGCGGCTGTGTGCCTAGAAACTCGTGATCTTTGGGCTCGATAAAAGCGCCGTGGCGGACTTTTTACACCGTAAATAATTGAATTGCTTGTTATGTCTCCCCGCTCGCTGTGTAAACGGAGATACCCCTTTCTCCCTTACTAACGAGACAGCAAGCCTGTGGTGTGTCGAGTACCAGGTGAAATGCGAAGTCTTTCGGGTGACTGAAAGTCTTTGTCTTTGCTGTTGCTTTGCTCACGCTTCAGCGCTCGGTGGCGGGCGCCCATGATTTTTTATTTTGCCGGTGGGGGAGGGGGATTTGTTATTTGCTGCCCCTTTCGTGCGGGAGGGGGAGATGGGGGGACTTTGGGGTTCTAACATTTCACTGTCGTTCATTCTTTGGGGCACTCCTCTGTTTTCTGTTTTCGTGGATGGCTGCGAAGAAGAAGTATTTTTAGATGTATATTGTATACATTTCTCCGACATTAAAATGTACATTTGAAACGTTTGAAAGTGCACTGCAAGTAAGTAACAAAAAGCAAGATCGTAACTTTTTACGCAATAAACGCACACTATCACTGTACACGGACAGATTGAAACCAACACTATCACAGTGTTCTTAAGCCTGACAGTGCAGATTAAAACCCCACGATCACGCAGTGTACTGTAACCTGGTGTTACATCAGAATAGACCACACCCTCTCACAGTGTACTGGAGATTGGCAATGCAGAGTAATCCCCACACTCTGACACTGTGTCAGCTACTATATGGAATAGAATAAAATTCACTCTTACCGCATCATCTGGCGCCGAACTTCTCCCCTTTAACGACGCCCTCTGAGCAGCTGATTTCTCTCACCTTTTTTTAAAAAGCTTTTTAAAACCGTCTCGTCCATTCATTTTGCTGATTGAGACATTTTATTCGACACTCTCCATTTGCTGTGCGCATCATTCCTATTTTCTTTTTATACAAATTCGTTTGAATTATCTGAAAAATGTCTCGGCTCTGCAGTATGAGCGCACCGCGTACTCTTTATTGCTCGAAGGGTGCCCTGGATAAATATAAATATTCTTTTCAGAAACTGGCTCAGCGAGGCATAGGACAGATGGATAGTCCCGCAAACGATTCAAAACATGCATTGATGTGTGTGTGTGTCTGTGAGTGTGTGTTTGCATCAGTTTCATGGTGTAAAATTACAGAAAATATACTTCATTCCCACTCAGCGCACAGTGCACCCGCTGCAAACATCAAGCTTATTATCAGCAGCATGTCATGAAATATGTAGTGTTAGTTGCAGCAGTGAAATAAAATGCATAACAGTAGACAAAATGCGTCGAATACAGTAGGTATCTATAGGTGTGTGTATATATACACGCACACATTGTAAAATTCGATAAGTAGCGAAAAAATAGAAACCAAAAAAAAAAGTAGTGATTATGGGTTCAATGCCAATTTATAAATCCAATGACCAGGGGAAGAAACTATCCCTGAATCGCTTTATATGTTCCTTTAGGCTTTTGTACCTCCTTCCTGATGGTAGCAATAAAAAAAACGTGACGTGGATGACAGGGGCCCTAACGCCTTTTCGACGCATCGCTCCTTGAAGATGTCATGGATACTACGACGCTTAGTGTCTATGATATAGCGGACTTAGTTTACAACTTTGCAGCTTATTTCGATCTCTTCCAGTAGTACTCCCTCGTCTTTCCCTTGCTGAAGTCCACAGTGTTTACTCTTACTAACTTTGATTTTGTAACAAATTTGTTGCTGCGACACCAGCAAACCAGCTGATTTTATTTTTTCGCTCCATAAACTCTTGCGTCACCATCTGAAATTCTACCAAGTATAGCGTGATCGTCAAGAAACCTTTTGCTGGCAAGTGAGCTGTGTTTAGTCACGCAGTCATCTGTGTAGAATGAGTGTTTGAGTGGGTTCAGTACACATCCCAGGGTACGCCAATGTTGATTATGAGCGAGATGGGGATGTTATTTCTGATCCACACAGATTGTAGTCTGCCAGTTAGGAAGTCGAGGATCCAGCTGTAGAGGGAGATACAGAGTCCCAGATTCTTTATCTTTTCAATGAGGACTGTTGGATTAATGGTTTTAAACGTTGAGCTGTCGTTCATAAACATCATCCTCATATAGGAATAGTATTGTCCAGGTGTTTCAAGGACGCGTATGATCTAAAGAGATCCACCGTAGACCTGGTGTGGTGATTGGCAAAATTTCAGTGGGTCGAATTCCCTGTTGAAACAAGAGTTAGTATGAGCTACAACAAACCTCTCAAAACATTTTATGTGAGTGCTACTGGAGAAGAGTCGTTGAGGCAGCTCACCTCGATCACATCACATTTTAGATGTATCGATCCTGGATGTTAGAGTTCTCGGGGCTCATTCCAACACACCTTGCTGCTGTATTTTCGTTCTGTCTTTGCCCGATGTGTGTTGTCAGTATCGTCCATATTCTGTCATTTATTATTTTCTTTAACAACGAGAATTGTTTGGACATATGTGCTCTATGAACCACTTTAAATTGAATTAGGGAATGTTTAGCACAAATAGAGGAAGTATTAACTAATTGTAAAATCTACCCCCAATCATCCACAGAAATGGTAAGCCCCAATTCCTGTTCCCAATCTACCCTAATCTTATCAAATGGAGCTTTCCTAAGTTTCATAATAATATTATAAATCATAGCCGATGCACCTTTCTGACATGGATTAAGGTTAATTATCGAATCTAAAATATATGTAGGAGGAAGCATTGGAAAGGAAGAAAGTATAGTACTTAGGAAATTTCTAACTTGTAAATATCTTAAAAAATGTATTCTTGGTAAGTTATATTTATTAGATAATTGTTCAAAAGACATAAGGGAACCATCTAAAAATAGATCCAAAAACCGTAAAATACCCTTAGTCTTCCAAGTTTGAAAAGCGCGATCCGTAAAAGAGGGAGGAAAAAATATGTTACCTAAAATAGGAATCGCTAACCCGAATTGATTAAGATCAAAAAATTTTCTGAATTGAAACCAAATGCGCAAAGCATATTTAACTATCGGGTTAGAAACCTGCTTAAGACGTTTTGAATCAAAAGGGAGAGAAGAGCCTAAAATAGAACCAAGTGTATAACCCTGAACAGATTGTAATTCCAATGCTACCCATTTAGGAATAGATAGTATGTCCTGGTCAAGTAACCAAAATTTCATATGTCGAATATTAATAGCCCAATAATAGAATCTAAAGTTAGGTAATGCTAAACCTCCATCTCTCTTAGCTTTCTGTAAATGTATTTTACCCAGTCTCGGATTCTTATTCTGCCAAATAAATGAAGAAATTTTAGAGTCAACTTTATCAAAAAAAGATTTTGGAACGAAAATTGGTAATGCTTGAAACACATATAAAAATTTTGGCAAAAAAAACATCTTAACTGCATTAATACGACCAATCAAAGTTAAATATAAGGGAAACCATTTAGATGAAAGTTGAGTAATATGGTCTATTAATGGTAAAAAGTTAGTCTTAAATAAATCTTTGTATTTACAAGTAATTTTAATCCCAAGATATGAAAAGTAATTATTAATCAATTTAAATGGGAATTTATAATATAAGGGAAGATGTTTATTAATCGGAAAAAGTTCACTCTTACTAAGATTTAATTTATAACCTGAGAAAAGACCAAATTGTACTAATAACTCTAAAACAGCAGGAATGGATTTCTCAGGATTAGAAATATATAAAAGTAAATCATCAGCATAGAGTGATAGTTTATGGGACTTTAATCCCCGAGTTATCCCAGTAATATTTGAAGATTCTCGAATAGCAATTGCAAGAGGTTCTAATGCAATATCAAATAATAGGGGACTAAGAGGACAGCCTTGTCGAGTACCACGAAAGAGAGGAAAAAAAGGTGAGTTTAAAGAGTTAGTACGAACCGAGGCTACAGGGGAATGATATAACAGTTTAATCCGTTAGCGCGTTTTTACTCGCATATTAATCCTTTCTGTGATAGATGTTCGGGGCAGATAGCCTCTTTAACTCATATGTTTTGGTCTTGCCCTACTTTGGAAACTTTTTGGAGAGATATTTTCAATATTATTTCTAAGGTAGTAAATATAGATATCTCTCCTCACCCTATTACTGCTATCTTTGGACTACCTAAAATTTCTAGTAATCTTTCCCCTTCAGCCCGTAGAATGATTGCATTTCTTACTTTAATGGCGAAAAGATGTATTTTACAACATTGGAAAGAGCTTAATGCTCCAACTACCTTTTTTTGGTTTTCTCAGACGATTTTATGTTTGAATTTGGAGAAAATTAGAAGTAACCTTTATGATTCTTCATTTAAATTTGAACAGATTTGGGGACCTTTTATTCGATATTTTCATTTAATGTAATATTTACCCTTGTTTTTTTTTCACTGTTTTTAATGGAGGTCGGGATTGAGGACGTGATTTTAAGTTTAACTCTGTTTGGTTTCAAGTTAGCCCATTGCTTTGCCTTGCTTTTAGTTAGCTGCACGGTGGGTTTTTTTTGGGGTTTTTTTTTCTTTTTTTTTCCATTGATATATATAAAATTTAGTATACTATTATGTTATCTTGGTTTCTTATGTTTAAATTACATTGTTTGTAGTATTTTTTTTTGGTACTGATATCTTTTGGAATTTTATTATACTTTAACATTGTATGAATGTTTATATGGCTTACCTTTTTTGTATACTTACTCAATAAAAAGATTTAAAAAGAAAGAAAGAAAGAAAGAGAATTGTTGTACATCACGCACGTTCCCTTCTTTCCTGCCGTCTTCGTCGATTTTCCCTATATCTTTCCTCCTGCACTCTATCTTCTTTCCTTTTGCTTCTTATTTTCTGGCTCATTCTGAGCTAAGTTCGTTCTACAATGATATCAGTAAGGTCACTGAAAAAGGAGGATGCCTGCATACAGGAGGAGACCAAGGAAATTCTTCCCGGGATAAATTTACTTGCTTGAGTAATTCCACACACACGTTACTGCTGTAGATTCCTTCTCATTCCCTTCCGCTCACAACGGGCATTTGATGGAATATTCATTCCCACAGCCTGGTCTTATACCTCTACCGAGTTTCCAAGTCTGTCCCACACATAACACCATAACACCATAAGACCATCCATTTATCCCATCCATCACCGCCCGCCATTCAAGCAAGTCTGAAGATTTCAACCCCATTGTTCCGGCTTCTAATGATAACCCGTATTCCTCTTCCCAATCAACAAGATTTCAATCTATGCATCAAATGGTCTGACCTTCAGAAGTCGCTTTGGCAACAGATTCCGTAGATCCTTCACTCTCATGCTGAAAAAAAAATCTTTTATTCCTTGGATATACAATCAACATTCAATCCAGCACAATTTGATTGCAATTTGAAAGTTATATTAGTTCTCCACTGGTTTTATTACCTTCTGCGCTTCAGAAAAATAATCCTGGAATTTTGAAACTTTCAGTTGGCTAGTTCCTCTGCCCAAACTGTTTCCACATACTCGCGCCTTTTTCTGCGCATTACTTTATCAGCAAAACGAACAAATTCTCTGCCTAGAACTATTTTATTCAATGGCGCCCTTCCGCTCGAAATTTCCGAGAATGTTAGAATAAGGAAAACATCACAACGCCGTGACGATGATATTAAGCACTCCGAAGGTCGTCCTATTCTCATCCCGTGGAATATCACTTAAAACTCGCTGTGGATTTGCCAACTTTCACTGGCGACATTTTTACCAATATGTTGATTACTGAATAAATCCCTTCTTTGCTTGCCATCACAATCCACGAAGCGCGAATGGATATCCAAAACACGACAGGAGTCTTTTGAAACACATCAAATTCAGAATTACTCATTCCTTTTTAACAAAACATAGTCATATCGATTGAACATCTGTCAACGCAGGCTTCTTTTTTTCACTGGGATGTTGGCTGGTATGAGCTTCCGAGCAACATGAAATGTGTTTTTTTTTATTGTCGCGGAATTCAGTGACCTCCTCAGCGTTGGTTGAAAATAAAAAAATGCTTTGCTCACTTAAAAGCAGAAGAAATCTGAGGAATTGCAGTAAACAAAGAGTAGCAAGAGCCCATCAAGGTAAAAGGGTAAGAGGAGGGCAATAGGGAAATAAAGTTCTTGAATGTTCTTTTTTCAGTGAGCTCTGTTCACATCTTTCTTCAGCAGAACGAGAAAGGAAACTAGTCTCTGTGGATTCAAGCGCAGGGGTCTCTCTACCGAGTATCCGTGATTTCCTCTTTTGATTTGAAAATGTTGTTTTCATGTGAAATATGAACGTAATGTCTCCAGTCAGGTTTTTCAAACACTGTAAATTGAAGGTTTCCACGTTTCAAGGACTAAAACAATGACCGAAGGAGGGATTTTCTGAGAAAATCAAACTACTGAATGACAATAGCGTGAAGCATAAAATGACAAAGCTGCGGGAAGATTCAAATTGTATTGAACGGTGGGAGAAAGATTGGGGTTGGACAAAGTCATCGTTGGGCATTGTGATGACACCATTTTCGAAAGTGCCTCGAGATACGAATTGCATCAAACTGCGCTGACCAGAGCAGTTGCTGGAGTTCAAGTCTTCCACATTCGTAAACGAATGAGTAAATCCGACAAAAAAACTGATGCAAAGCATTTGTGATCGAGCCTTCATCAATCTATTGCAATTATGTTTCTGTGCAGTTGATGTCCTCCAACAACGCAATATCGAGTAATCCAGTCGACATCCCACAGGAGCGAGATTAGACAACTATTTGTCGTTGATGAGCAAACAATAGAGACCTCTGCGCCTTGCATCGGCTCTAAATACATTGATTTATTTTATGTGTTATTTCCAATAACCGAAACAGGTGTAAAATTATGCGCTATGTCCATTCATTTTAAGGGCGAAATGAGTGGCTGAAATCACAAAAAAAGATTACACCGTACGCCCGTCACACAATATATCACAGTATTTATGTGGCTGTTCGTTTGAAATTCCCAGTTATTGTGAACATACCGATTAATAATCTTTAGCGAGTTATCCATTGAAATCAAATTAATGTCAAAGTCATATATACAAGAAATTGTTCAGATTCTGGAAATCCAGACTGACACACACGAACTACTAGAGGAAATCAGCTGGTCAGGCAGTGGCCACAGAGAGAAATAAACAGTCGACTCTTCGAGCCGAGCCCTTCATAGTGACTGTTATGTCAAAGTCAAAGTCATATGGTTAGATGAATGTGGAAGTCAAATGCTCAGATAACCTCTTGCCGGAGATGACCATTTTGAATCACTTCCGCTCAGTATATTCAACCTGTTAAAATTCATGACGGCCCTGAATGTCTTGAAACATTCAGATACTGGATTTTTGATTTTCTGCGGAATTAAAGATGTAATCGATAACGTCGAAATCATCAGTGGACATCCTCACATCTTACATCTTGTTACCTGAAATTAAGTTAAGTTAGGTCATCCTTCTAAGTGTAGTAAATTCAGCGACCCCGAAAGAAAATTAGTGGCATGATTGCTCATCTTCCAGAATTCATAACATGAGATAACAGTGCCTGCAGTCTAATAAGAGACAAATGTAAATTGGACAGCTATTAATATAGACCCATTGACCTATATGGTGCGGAAAATGACCTATCGTCCAACTCGGCCTTCTCTGCCAAGCTACCTTGGTCAGTCTCCATTGCTCGTGTGCTTCTCAGCCTTTCCTGTGCTCAACAAACGCCTCTTAAACGTTATAATTATACCCGGCTGTACCAATTGCACTGACAGCTAATTCCATATTTCCACCACCAACAGTACAGAAAGAGAATAAAAAGAGAGCTATGGAACAGTTAACCTGATATCAGAAGAGTGAACTATGTTAGGATCAATTGTACACAATAAAGGGACGAATAATTGGAGAGTGAAGAAGCTATTGGTGAAATATAGCAGGCAATTATCGAGAAAGGCATAAGTAACACATCGACTGGGGTACATTAGAGAACACGACATTAGACAACGATGAGTTAAAGCGTTCTTAATCTTGGAAGACAGTCGACAATGTTCCTGCTATAGAGAATTAATGGAATCAGTTGGAGCCGCTTCACAGACAGGAACTGTCTGTTCCTGTAATTAAGTCTTAGGTAATGGACCAAAACAATAATCTTTGGTTCCCCATCAGCAGAAGACAGGATCTTTGATACATATTGTTTGTATAGTGCGAGTAATGACTAGCTTCGGTATAGAAAAGCAGGTAAGGGCTAACCTGAGAGTGCATGCAGTTCAACCAATGCCTGTGACGTTATACTCACAACACGCTGGAGGAACTCAGCAGGTCGGGCAGCATCCGTGGAAACGAACAGTCGTCGTTTCGGGCCAGAGCCCTTCGTCAGGTTCCGGCCCGAAACGTTGACTGATCGTTTCCACGGATGCTGCGCGACCTGCTGAGTTCCTCCAGCGTGTTGTGAGTGTTGCTTTGACCCCAGCAACTGCAGAATATTTTGTGCCTGTGACCTTATTAACTTTGTTTTCATCAACCAAAACTATAATTACTATCCAAATGGCATGAGGCAAGATAATCACCGAAGCTGAGACTGATAATGGTCATCCTTGTACACCAGAAGCTGTATGTTCAAATCAGACGTATGTCGCAGCCAGAAAATCAAACATAGTTTGGCCCTGTATGTAAGTTGGCTCAGAACGGGAGTTACTTGGATTTGCTCCAATAGCGCTACGTGTGGAATTATGTGTTTCTGCCCGTGGTTATCTTACCGCATAGTTTATAATAGAAATATTTTACTATAGGGTGTTAGACAATGTGTGGCGTGATATAGTTAAAATTCCCCATTGTCTTTAAACTGCCCTGCCTCTCTGTTCTGCAAATCTGCGGCCAAGAGCGACTGAAATATCTGTCAGTTCCTGAGTAATTTCTATTCAATATGAAATGAACTGATCACAATTAGCAATCTTCATAACGAATTATTGCATACCCGTTTGGAAAATTTAAATGATGTTGAAAATGAAATCATAGTCAATTTGCATACAAGCCTGAAATCATTTACATTGCAAATCCTACCCAGGTATTTGCTGACTTTACTCACGAAGGTTAATGTGGATTCGTTGACGTACTGAACTCCATACATCAAATTTAACATGGTAGTCATAATAATTTATTATTGATTCATGTCCCAAGATACAGAGACTTGCTTCCCTTGCCTAGTTTTCCTTTCAGATTGATCTGTACACTGTACATTCAGACAGAACAAGGTAAGTCAATGACAATGAAGAATAATAAGATCTAAAGACGATAAGGCTTAAGATCCTTCCTTCCTTGCTCCCTTAACTCTTGGTGGAGTCGTCTGGGCGCCGTCATGACAAGCTTTGCACCAGTCTGTTCCATCTGTCGCGGTTGTGTGCCAGAGTTGGGGTCACCGCAAATGTTTTCCCTGTCCCCTCTGTAATGTTGTCCGTCCATCGTTTCCTCTGTCTACTTCTCCTTCTTTTCCCCTCCGCAGTTCCTTGGATGGTCTTGCTGACCTGCTCGTTTGTGATGCGGTCCAAGTATAAGATGCCCAAGATGTTGAGATACCATTTCATTTCCAATGCCCATATCTTCCGCTGTAGTTCTGCTGTGAGGGTTCATATCTCGCATGTGTACAAGAAGATGGAGAACACCAATGCACGCAGATGTTTGATCTTGAACTTCATGGTGATGTTGCTATCCCTCAATATTGTCTTGAGTTTGGATAGTGCAGTCATTGTCTGTACGTTTCTTGCCCGAACTTCTGGTCTTGATCCATCATAACTGATGATTTCCCCCAGGTATTTGAAATGCTGCACTGTCTCAAGTTTCTGACCATGGACTGAGATGTCTGTTGTGATGACACTGTTGGCATTTGCCATAAGCTTGTTTTTCTCGCCACTTATTTCAATTCCAAGCTTTGTGGAGGATCTGTCAAGATGGCTGACCAGGTTAGCTAGTTCGTCCTTTGTTTTCTGAAAGTCCATCAATGTCGTCAGCAAATCTTAGGTTTGTGAAGTTCGACGCTCCGATGCTGACTGTGCCCACATGATTTTCAAGGGCAGCGCTCATGATTCGTTCCAGGACAATGTTGAATAGAGTGGGGGAGAGAAGGCAGCTCTGACGGACTCCTACAGAGGTACGGAAACACTCGCCGATGGTGCCCTGCGCGAGTACTGCACTGGTTGTCTTGGCGTAAAGCTGATAGATTGTATGAATCAGCTTCTGCCCCATGTTGAATTTCTTCATGGTTGCCCATAAGGCATCAGGTCAGACTCTGTCAAACACCTTCTTGAAGTCTATGTAGACGTGATAGAACTCTATCTAGTGCTGAAGGTGTTTCTCACAAAGGATGTGGAGGTTGAAAATCTGCTCAGTGGTGCTTTTGCCCTGAGGGAGGCCTGCTTGTTCCTCGGCAATGATGTCTTCTGCCTGAGGTCTCAGTCTGTTCAAGATGATTCTGAGCATTACTTTGCTTACATGGCTGATCAAACTCATGGTACCATAATTCTGGCAAAGTTGGAGATTGCCTTTCTTGGGAAGCACAATGATCAGTGACTCAGACCAAAGTGTCAGCCAGATCTTTTTGCAGTTGGTGTTAAGCATGTTTATCGTGGCCTCTCCTCCATTCTTCAGCAATTCAGAAGGGATGTTGTCAACTCCTGCTGACTTTCCTCACTTCAGTGATCATATTGCGGCTTCAACTTCTTCACGCATGACTGGATAGTCATCCTCATTCGAAGATTCCTACACTTGCAACACGGATCCCCTTTGCTCTGGGAGTTGTACTGTTCTGAACAGTACTCTGTCCACTTTCCATTATTTCCTTTCCGTTTATGCGACTTTTGCCAATTTTGTCTTGGATGATGTTCACTTTGGCTTGTTTTTCTTTGGTAAGATCTTTCACCAGGGCATAAGATATAGGATCAGAAATAAGCCACTTTTCCCATCGTGTCTGTTCCAGCATTTCACCATGACTGGTCCAATTTACCTCTCAGTCACAATCTCCTACTATCTACCCATTTGCATTAATTCCCTGACCAGTCAGGAATCTAACAACCTCTGCCTTGAATATGCATAAAGACTCCGTCTGCGCAGCTCCTTGTCGCAAAAGGTAAACAAAACAATGAATTGATTCACCACTCTCTGGCTAAAAAAAAATCCTACCAATCTCCAACTAACAGGACGGCCTCTGTTCTCAGGCTGTCCCCTTCAACATAGCAAACATCCTCTCCATATTCACTCCATCATGCCGTTTCAACATTCCACTGGGTTCAATGATGTCAGCTGTCATTCTTCTGATTTTCGTGAAATTAGCTCTAAGCGCTCATCATATGACAAGACTTTCAATTCTGGAAACATTTTTGTGAACCTCTTTTTAAACCTCTCCAGTTTCATCATATCCTTGCTAAGATAAGGAGCCCATAACTGCTCACAATGCTCCGTGAGGCCTCTGTAGAGCTTTATGAAATCTCAGCATTACAACCTTCTAGACCACCTAGGATAAATGCTAACATCCCATTTAGTCTCCTCATCACAGACGTAACCTGCAAGTTAACCTTCAGAGAATCCTGTACAAGCTATCGCAAGTGCTTTCGTATCCCAATATTTTTGTATTTTCTTTCCATTTAGTAAATAGTCAACCCTTTCACTCCTTCTAGTAAACTGCATGACCATACACTTCCTGACACAATGTTTCATCTGCCAATTCTTTGCCTGTTTTTCTAATCTGTCGCAGTCTTCTGTAGACCCTCTGCTTCCTGAAAATTACCTGCCCCTCAACCTATCGTCATATCGTCTGCAAACTTTGCAACAAAACCATCAATTCCGTTATCCAATTCATGGGCATGACGGAAAAAGAATCCGTTCCAACACATACGTCACGTGAACAACACAGTCACCAGCAGCAAACCAGAAACGGCTTCCTTTATCCTAATATATACGTCTTGTCAATCAGCCACTGCGTTGTCCATGCTACAATATTTACAATATTACAGTCTTCCGGAAACATTCCAGAATCTAGTCAATCTTGTGAAGAGGTGGAACAGATCCGAAGCGCATATGGTGGGGAGACCTGATGAGGTTATTATGAATACCGTGGCAGGACTGTGATGGCAATTAAGTTCTTCCTGCTCTATCTATTAATGCTGTAATGATCTGTTTTTTCACTGAGCTCTGTTCACACCTCTCTTCATCAGAACGAGAAAGGAAACTAGTCTCTGAGGAATCAAGTGCAGGGGTCTCTCTACCGAGTATCCGTGATTTCCTCTTTTGATTTGAAAATGTTGTTTTCATGTGAAATATGAACGTAATGTTCCCAGTCAGGTTTTTCAAACACTGTAAATTGAAGGTTTCCGCGTTTCAAGGATTAAAACAACGTTCGAAGTAGGGATTTTCTGAGAAAATCAAACTCCTGAGGGACAATGGCGTCAAGTATTAAATAGCAAAACTGCAGGAGATTCAAATTGTATTGGACGGTCTGACAATGGGAAAAAGATTGGAGTTGGACAAAGTCACTGTTGGGCATTGTCATGACACCATTTTCGAAAGTTCCTCGAGGTACAAAATGCATCAAATGGCGCAGGCCAGAGCAGTTGCTGGAGTTCAAGTCTTCCACATTCGTAAACGAATGAGTAAGTCCGACAAAACAACTGATGCAAAGCATTTGTGATCGAGCCTTCATCATTCTATTGCAATTATGCTTCTGTGCAGTTGATGTCCTCCAACAACGCAATATCGAGTAATCCAGTCGACATCCCACAGAAGCGAGATTGGGCACCTATTGCCGGTGATGACCAAAAAATAGAGTCCTCTGCGCCTTACATCGGCTCTAAATACATTGATTTATTTTAAGTGTTATTTCCAATAATCGAAACAGGGTGTAAAATTATGCGCTATGTCCATTCATTTTAAGGGCGAAATGAGTGGCTGAAATCACAAAAAAAGATTACACCGTACGCCCGTCACACAATATATCACAGTATTTATGTGGCTGTTCGTTTGAAAGTCCCATTTATTGTGAACGTACCGATCATTAATGTTTAGCGTATCCATGGAAATCAAATTAATGTCAAAGTCATATATACAAGTAATTGTTCTGATTCTGGAGATCCAGACTGACACACACGAACGACTGGAGGAAATCAGCTGGTCAGGCAGTGGCCACAGAGAGAAATAAACAGTCGACAGTTCGAGCCGAGCCCTTCATAGTGACTGTTATGTCAAAGTCAGGTTCCGGCCCGAAACGTTGACTGATCGTTTCCACGGATGCTGCGCGACCTGCTGAGTTCCTCCAGCGTGTTGTGAGTGTTGCTTTGACCCCAGCATCCGCAGAACATTTTGTGCCTGTGACGTTATTAACTTTGTTTTCATCAACCGAAACAATAATTTCTATCCGAATGGCTTGAGGCAAGATAATCACAGAAGCTGAGACTGATAATGGTCATCCTTGTACACCAGATGCTGTATGTTCATTTCCGAAGGGTGTCGGAGCCAGGACATCAAATATATTTTGGCCCTGCTTGCAAGTTGGCTGAGAACGGGAGCTACTTGGATTTGCTCCAATAGCGCTACGTGTGGAACTATGTGTTTCTGCCCGTGGTTACCTTACCGCATAGTTTATAATAGAAATGTGTTACTATGGGGTGTTAGACAATGTGTGGCGTGATATAGTTAAAATTCCCCATTATCTTTAAACTGCCCTGCCTCTCTGTTGTGCAAATCTGCGGCCAAGAGCGACTGAAATATCTTGTCAGTTCCTGAGTAATTTCTGTCCAATATCAAATGAATTGTTCACAATGAGCAATCCGCCCAACGAATTATTGCATACCCGTTTGGAAAATTTGAATGATGTTGAAAATGGTATCATAGTCAATTTGCATACGAGCTTGAAATCATTTACCTTGAAAATCCTACCCAGGTATTTGTTGAGTTTACTCACTATGGTTAATGTACATTCTTTGACGTACTAAACTCCATACATCAAGTTTAACATCGTAGTCGTAATAATTTATTATTGACTCATGTCCCAAGATACAGAGACGTGCTTCCCTTGCCTAGTTTTCCTTTCAGATTGATCTGTACACTGTACATTCAGGCAGAACAAGGTAAGTCAATGACAATGCAGAATAATAAGATCTAAAGACGATAAGGCTTAAGATCCTTCCTTCCTTGCGCCCTGAACTCCTGGTGGAGTCGTCTGGGCGCCGTCATGACAAGCTTTCCACCAGTCTGTTCCATCTGTCGCGGTTGTGTGCCAGAGTCGGGGTCACCGCAAATGTTTTCCCTGTCCCCTCTGTAATGTTGTCCGTCCATCGTTTCCTCTGTCTACTTCTCCTTCTTTTCCCGTCCGCAGTTCCTTGGATGGTCTTGCTGACCTGCTCGTTTGTGATGCGGTCCAAGTATGAGATGCCCAAGATGTTGAGACACCATTTCATTTCCAATGCTTCTGTCTTCCTCTGCAGTTCTGCTGTGAGAGTTCATGTCTCGCATGCGTACAGGAAGATGGAAGAAAACCAATGCACGCAGGTGTCTGATCTTGAACTCCATGGTGATGTTGCTATCCCTCAATATTGTCTTGAGTTTGGACAGAGCAGTCATTGTCTGTAGGTTTCTTGCCAGGACTTCTGGTCTTGATCCATTATCACTGATGATTTCCCCCAGGTATTTGAAATGCTGCACTGTCTCAAGTTTCTGACCATGGACTGAGATGTCTGTTGTGATGACACCGTTGGCATTTGCCATGAGGTTGGTTTTCTCGCCACTTATTTCAATTCCAAACTTTGTGGAGGCTGTGTCAAGATAGCTGACCAGGTTAGGTAGTTCGTCCTTTTTTTCGGAAAGTCCATCAATGTCGTCAGCAAATCTTAGGTTTGTGATGTTCCACGCTCCGATGCTGACTGTGCCCACATGATCTTCAAGGGCAACACTCATGATTCGTTCCAGGACGATGTTGAAGAGAGTGGGGGAGAGAAGGCAGCTCTGACGGACTCCTACAGAGGTACGGAAACACTCGCCGATGGTGCCCTGCGCGAGTACTGCACTGGTTGTCTTGGCGTAAAGCTGATAGATTGTATGAATCAGCTTCTGCCCCATGTTGAATTTCTTCATGGTTGCCCATAAGGCATCAGGTCAGACTCTGTCAAACGCCTTCTTGAAGTCTATGTAGATGTGATAGAACTCTCTCTAGTGCTGATGGTGTTTCTCACAAAGGGTGCGGAGGTTGAAAATCTGCTCAGTGGTGCTTTTACCCTGAGGGAGGCCTGCTTGTTCCTCGGCAATGATGTCTTCTGCCTGAGGTCTCAGTCTGTTCAAGATGATTCTGAGCATTACTTTGCTTACATGGCTGATCAAACTCATGGTACCATAATTCTGGCAAAGTTGGAGATTGCCTTTCTTGGGAAGCACAATGATCAGCGACTCAGACCAAAGTGTCAGCCAGATATTATTGTAGTTGGTGTTAAGCATGTTTATCGTGGCCTCTACTCCATGCTTCAGCAGTTCAGAAGGGATGTTGTCAACTCCTGCTGACTTTCCTCACTTCAGTGATCATATTGCGGCTTCAACTTCTTCACGCATGACTGGATAGGCATCCTCATTGGAAGATTCCTGCACTTTCAACGCGGATCCCCTTTGCTCTGGTAGTTGTACTGTTCTGAACAGTACTCTGTCCACTTTCCATTATTTCCTTTCCGTTTATGCGACTTTTGCCAATTTTGTCTTGGATGATGTTCACTTTGGCTTGTTTTTCTTTGGTAAGATTTTTTACCAGGGCATAAGATGTAGGATTAGAAATAAGCCACTTTTCCCATCGTGTCTGTTCCAGCATTTCACCATGACTGGTCCAATTTACCGCTCAGCCACAATCTCCTACTATCTACCCATTTACATTAATTCCCTGACCAGTCAGGTATCTAATAGCCTCTGCTTTGAATATGCATAAAGACCTGGTCTGCGCAGCTGCCTGTGGCAAAAGATAAACAAAACAATGAATTGATTCACCACTCTCTGGCTAAAGAAAATTCCTACCAATCTCCAACTAACAGAACGGCCTCTATTCTCAGGCTGTCCCCTTCAACATAGGAAACATCCTCTCCATATTCACTCCATCTTGCCCTTTCAACATTTCACTGGGTTCAGTGATGTCAGCTGTCATTCTTCTGATTTTAGTGAAATTAGCTCTAAACGCTCTTCATATGACAAGACATTCAATTCTGGAATCATTTTTGTGAACCTCTTTTGAACCCTCTCCAGTTTCATCACATCCATGCGAAGATACGGAGTCCATAACTACTCACAATGCTCCGTGAGGCCTATGTAGGGCTTTATGAAATCCCAGCATTACAACCTTCTCGACCACTTAGCATAAACGCTAACATCCCATTTGGTCTTCTCATCACAGACGTAACCTGCAAGTTAACCTTCAGAGAATCCTGTACAAGCTATCGCAAGTTATTTTGTATCCCAACATTTTTGTACTTTTTTTTATTTAATAAATAGTCAACCTTTTCATTCCTTCTAGCCAACTGCATGACCATACACTTCCTGACACAATGTTTCATCTGCCAATTCTTTGCCTGTTTTTCTAATCTGTCGCAGTCTACTGTAGGCTCTCTGCTTCCTGAGAATTACCTGCGCCTCAACCTATCGTCATATCGACTGCAAACTTTGCAACAAAACCATCAATTCCGTTATCCAATTAATGGGCATAAAACAGAAAAAGAATCCGTTCCAACCCTTACATCAAGTGAACAACACAGTCACCAGCAGCAAACCAGAAACGGCTTCCTTTTTCCCAATATATACGTCTTACCAATCAGCCACTGCGTTATCCATGCTACAATATTTACAATATTACAGTCTTCCGGAAACATTCCAGAATCTACTCATTCTTGTGAAGAGATGGAACAGATCCGAAGAGCATATCGTAGGAAGACCTGATGAGGTCATTATGAATACGGTGGCAGGACTGTGATAGCAGTTAAGTTGTTCCTGCTCTATCTATTAATGCTGTAATGATCTGCTTTATAATTGCAGCTCACCAAACCATTGGTATTTAAGAGGTTTATGTGGTGAAATAATTTATTATTTCGAGACACTTAATAACTTAACTGGACTGTATTAGTTTGATGTGTTAGACACGCGGAACTGTCGCATTTGCATTTGCCCTTGCCTGACGTATCGCGTCATCATTTTCCAGATAAGTGCCTCTACATATTGTGTTGAATGTTCAGGAATTATGAAAATCTACCAAACAGAAGTGTTGTATTTGAATTAAATATGGTACATGCCACACAAAAATATTATTCATGACCTACAAATATCAGCAAAATGGAACTATCGGAGCATGGAGCAAAAATTCAAAGGGCGGGAAACTTGGTGGGGTTTGAAACACAAAATTGCGTCGGTGTTCAACTCATGAAGGTGCATTGTACGGTTTAAACTGGGGTTGGAGGGCGATGGGAAGCAAAGTTTTAAAGTTCAATGTACATTTCACAGACAAGTCCCCATATGCAAATTTGAGATTAACTTTATTGCGGGCATTCATCGTAAATACGAGAAACGTAAATGGCACAATGAAAAACCGCCCAGAATGGCAGTGCAATAAAAGTGCAAAAAAGTCAAACTACCGTATACATATAGAAAGACAAACATAATCATAATAATAAGGCAACACTACCGGATGTACGGGTGGACAGCAACAGCACCGGAACTAAGAGCAGCCAGAAACTTCACTACCGTGGACGGGGTGAGACGAAAACACCGGACACTGGAAGCGGGAGGCAGAGTCAGGAGAGCTCATCGGATGACTCAGCGCCCAGCCACATAGACTCAGAGGAGAGATAGGGAGCCGGGGCTCTGTTTCGGGGACTGCAGGACAGTCTGGTTCTGGAACAGAAAGTGCGGGGAGAAGTCTTCCGAAATCAGCTGCGCCTAAATCACCCACCCGACCCACCACCACACCCTTCAGTCCTCCAAGCACTCCACACGTCCGTACCCAGTTTCGACGTTGCCCTGTTCAAGTCTGTTCTCCGTGGTAGGGGCGGCTGAAACTAAAGCCTAGCTGTAGGTACAACAAATACACTTTTGCTTTAGAAACTGAGAGATGTCTACGGAACAGAGTGATTCCGCCGCTAACTGGGGATCGCCACGACATCCCAGGAGCGAGAGCTACGCAAGTCGTAAGCGAACCTTTAGGGATGTACTGCTGGGCACTCGGGCGGCCACGGGAAATCGGAAAAGAATGGTGAAGGTAGCTAACCATCATCACAGGACGCGACGGTTACAAGTGCTCTCAAGGGCGCTCATCTCTTACAAATGAGATAACTCAAACAGGTAAGAGAAGAAAGACATGCATTAAGCAAGCATTAGAACTAAACACAATCGTAAAGCGTGTATATGATCGAGTAATGTAACTTGGGCCAAATATGATATCAACATTTATGATAACCTTCCATACATGGATGAGTTTAAATTATGCTCTCCTTCATCACCAGAGATAACCCAATCAATTCAAATAGAACTATTTTGGAAAAAAAATATATAAACCAGATCTTTAGACTTGTTAATTTCAGAACATAGAACATTAAACAACAGAGCTAATAATATAATAATAAGAAAAACACAAACAGAGCATCAGGATACAGGGTGAATCACAATCAAGAGGCAAGCTCTATTAGGAAGCAAAAGGAATGCACTCATACAATTGTAAATACCTTAAACTACAATGCAAATGTTAAAAACGGCTATGAAGAAGATGCACTACTGCAGAGTACTGGCAGTAATAATTTTCATAATTATTGATATGAATATCTGCTTGCCTTCCACCAGTAACTTTTAATATATATCAAAAAAAAAAGTTATTTAAAATCCTAGTAAAGTAACTGAATTTTGGATAGGCCCTTCCCTGAGGGATAAATCACAAATTATCCAGCCAAGTGTCGTCCAAATATTGTTTGAAATCTACATATCAATTGTAAAATCATGCATCTTGCAACTAATCAGCATTTACTTTTTATAGATAATAACAAAATACTTAAAGAGCAGGAAGAATGATTTTAGTGTATGAAAGGATGTAACAAGAAAGTGATTGAAATTTTTCATGTTGCTACATTGAATGCCAAAAAGCATTTGATTCCGCCTCACACTTTTGCTTCATAGAAATCCATAATATATATAAAATGCACCCATTAGTTGTGAAATTCCTTCAACATCTGATGAAGCATTAGCGTGCTGTAATCGGTAATCACCATATCTATTATCAATACCGTTATGAAAATAAACCAAGGCATTTTGTCATTTTTCCAGCGAAAATATCTTAGCCGACTATGTTTTGTCTAGTTTAAATCCTTCTGTAAAACTTATGGATTCAGACGAGAATTGAGAATCTGATCATAAACAATCAAATGAATTATATTTTTACACACCTTCACACAATGCGAGTTTTTAAATTACACGCTCCTTCATCACTTAAGTTAAAACAATTAATATAAATAATAGGAGTTTTTCCCCTAAAGATAATAATGAAAATACCTCGGTTTATTCTGTTAATGGTGTTTGTTGTGTTTTTACATTTTTAATTGACAGAGTGATTATCGTACACAGGTGCTTCATCAATTGCTGAATAATTTTTATCTTTAGAAGGAATGAACTTCTCCATAAGTCCGGAATATTAAACTTAAAGAAATGTACACTGGAGCAAATAGAATATTTATAAAACGGGGTACGAGACCGATGGGTGAATATGACACAAGTAAATTACTGGGATATCAATAAGCAAGTAAAGTAGATCACAGTGATATAGGAAAAACCCTCCAGAGAATTTACATCAGCGCACCAAGGTTTAAAAAGAGAAATTTTCAACGGTACTTGTTTCAGTCGAAGCAAGCATCTGAGAAGAAGAGAGTGGAAGAAATCGGATAAAAAAAAAAGTCGTTTTTTTAAAACACTGCTCGGGGAGAAGGGTCTGCACTGCGCAGGCGCGTGACGTAGCGCGCCAAGATTTAAAAGCAGGCCTCCATATACAGCGGCCATCGTTGTAGCGGCCATCGTCGCAGTGGACTGAGTCAGAGTGGGACGGCTTTGGCTCAAACAGGCTTCGGCGAGAACAGGCAGAGTCCAGGTAGGTTCCGGTAAGTTTTTTGTTCAGATTGTTTACTGCAGTGAGAATGCCAGGCAGAATGTTGGAATGCTCCTCTTGCAGGATGTGGGAAGTCAGGGAGCCCTCTGGTGTCCCTGACAACGACACCTGCAAGAAGTGCATCCAGCTGCAGCTCCTAACAAACCGCGTTAGGGAACTGGAGCAGGAGCTGGATGACCTGCGGATCATTCGGGAGAATGAGGAGATTATAGATAGTAGCTACAGGGAGGTAGTTACGCCAAAGGAGCAGAGGACAGGAAAGTGGGTTATTTTCAGGCGAGGGAAGAGGAAAGGGCAGTCAGAGCAGGGTTGCCCTGTGGCCATTCCCCTCAACAAGTATACTGCATTGGATACTGTTGGAGGGGATGACATACCTCTGACAAGCTGCAGTAGCCGGATCTCTGGCACGGGGTCTGGCTCTGCAGTGCAGAAGGGAGGGTGGAAAAAGAGCAGAGCGGTAGTGATACGGGATTTGATAGTTAGAGGTGCAGATAGGAGGTTCTGTGGTCGCGACAGAGAATCCAGGATGCTTCGTTGCCTCCCGGGTGCCAGGGTCAAGGATGTCTCTGATCGATTGCATGACATTCTGAAGTGGGAGGGTGACCAGCCAGATGTCCTGGTGTACATCGGTACCAATAACATAGCAAGGAAGAGTGAGGATGACCTGGTGAGTGAGTAGAGAGCTTAGTAGGAAGTTGAAAAGCAGGACCTCAAGGGTGGTAATCTCAGGATTGCTACCTGTGCTAAGTGCCAGTGAGGGTAGGAATAGGATGCTTTGGAGGATGAACAAGTGGCTGAGGAACTGGTGTACGGGGCAGGGTTTCAGATTTCAGGATCATTGGGACCACTTCTGGGGCAGGTGGGACCTGTACAAGAGAGACGGGATACAGTTGAACTACAGGGGGACCAATATCCTTACAGGGAGGTTTGTTATGCTACTGGGGAGGCTTTCAACTAGATTTGCAGGGGGATGGGAACCAGAGTGCCAGAGCTGACAGTGTGGCTGGGGTGAAAATAAATGATGTTAAAAGTTCAAGCAAATCCGCTGATAGAAAGGTTGCGGGTGGTGGTAAAAATCTTATGAGGTGTATATATTTCAATGCTAGGAGTATTGCGGGGAAGGCAGACGAGTTGAGGGCGTGAATTGACACGTGGAATTATGACGTTATAGCAATTAGTGAAACTTGGCTACAGGAAGGGCAGGACTGGCAGCTTAATATTCCAGGGTTCCGATGTTTCAGATGTGATCGAGGCAGAGGAATGAAAGGTGGGGGAGTAGCATTGCTTGTTAGGGAAAATATTACAGCAGTGCTCAGGCAGGACAGACTAGAGGACTTGTCTACTGAGTCCTTATGGGTGGAGCTGAGAAACAGGAAAGGTATGGCCACATTATTGGGATTGTATTACAGACCACCCAATAGTCAACGAGACTTGGAAGAGAAAATCTGCAGAGAGATAGCAGGCAACTGCAGGAAACATAAAGTTGTGGTGGTAGGGGATTTTAATTTTCCATACATTGATTGGGACTCGCATACTGTTAGGGGTCTAGATGGTTCAGAGTTTGTAAAATGTGTTCAGGAAAGTTTTCTAAATCAATATATAGAGGGACCAACTAGAGGGGATGCAATATTGGATCTCCTGTTAGGAAACGAGTTATGACAAGTGACGGAAGTCTGTGTAGGGGAGCACTTTGGTTCCAGTGATCATAACACCATTAGTTTCAATTTGATCATGGACAAGGATAGACCTCGTCCGAGGGTTGAGGTTCTGAACTGGAAGAAGGCCAGATCTGAAGAAATGAGAAATGATCTAAAAAGCGTGGATTGGGACAGATGTTCTCTGGCAAAGATATGATTGGTAGGTGGGAAGACTTCAAAGGGGAAAATTTGAGAGTGCAGAGTTTGTATGTTTCTGTCAGGATTAAAGGCAAATTGAATAGGAATAAGAAACCTTGGTTCTCAAGGGATATTGCAACTCTGATAAAGAAGAAGAGGGAGTTGTATGAAATGTATCGGAAACAGGGAGTAAATCAGGTGCTTGAGGAGTATAAGAAGTGCAAGAAAATACTTAAGAAAGTAATCAGGAGGGCTAAAAGAAGACATGAGGTTGCCTTGACAGTCGAAGTGAAGGATAATCCAAAGAGCTTTTACAGGTACATTAAGAGCAAAAGGATTGTGAGGGATAAAATTGGTCCTCTTGAAGATCAGAGTGGTCGGCTATGTGCGGAACCAAAGGAAATGGGGGAGATCTTAAATAGGTTTTTTTCCGTCTGTATTTACTAAGGAAATTGGTATGAAGTCTATGGAATTGAGGGAATCAAGTAGTGAGATCATGGAAACTGTACAGATTGAAAAGGAGGAGGTGCTTGCTGTCTTGAGGAAAATTAAAGTGAATAAATCCCCGGGACCTGACAGAGTGTTCCCTCGGACCTTGAAGGAGACTAGTGTTGAAATTGCGGGGGCCCTGGCAGAAATATTTAAAATGTCGCTGTCTACGGGTGAGGTGCCGGAGGATTGGAGAGTGTCTCATGTTGTTCCGTTGTTTAAAAAAGGATCGAAAAGTAATCCGGAAAATTATAGGCCGGTGAGTTTAAAGTCGGTAGTAGGTAAGTTATTGGAGGGAGTACTAAGAGACAGAATCTGCAAGCATTTGGATAGACAGGGACTTATTAGGGAGAGTCAACATGGCTTTGTGCCTGGTCGGTCATGTTTGACCAATCTATTGGAGTTTTTCGAGGAGGTTACCAGGAAAGTGGATGAAGGGAAGGCAGTGGATATTGTCCATATGGATTTCAGTAAGGCCTTAGACAAGGTCCCGCATGGGAGGTTAGTTAGGAAAATTCAGTCGACACAAAGCTTGGAGGTATTGTGGATAGTGTGGAGGGCTGTCAGAGGGACATTAAAAGGATGCAAAACTGGGCTGAGAAGTGGCAGATGGATTTCAATCCAGATAAGTGTGAGGTGGTTCATTTTGGTAGGTGAAATATGATGGCAGAATATTGTATTAATGGTAAGACTCTTGACAGTGCGGAGGATCAGAGGGATCTTGGAGTTCGAATCCATCGAACGCACAAAGAAGCTGAGCAGGTTAACTCTGTGGTTAAGAAGGCATATGGTGTATTGGCTTTCATTAATCGTGGAATTGAATTTAGGGACCGAGAGGTGATGCTGAAGCTATATAGGACCCTGGTAAGACACCCCTTGGAGGACTGTGCTCAGTTCTGGTCGCCTCACTACAGGAAGGACGTGGAAGACATAGAAATGGTGCAGAGGAGATTTACAAGGATGTTGCCTGGATTGGGGAGCGTGCCTTATGACAGGTTGAGTGAACTGGGCCTTTTCTCCTTGGAGCGACGGAGGATGAGAGGTGATCTGATAGAGGTGTATGAGACGATGAGAGGCAGTGATCATGTGGATAGTCAGAGGCTTTTTCCCAGGGCTGAAATGGTTGCCACAAGAGGACACAGGATTAAGGTGCTTGGGAGTAGGTACAGAGGAGATATCAGGGGTAAGCTTTTTAGTCAGAGAGTGGTGAGTGCGTGGAATGGGCTGCCGGAAACAGTGGTGAAGGTGGATAGGACAGAGTCTTTTAAGGGACTTTTGGAGAGGTACATAGAGCTTTCAAACATAGAAGGATGTAGGTAAGCCTAGTAATTTCTAAGATAGGGACATGTTCGGCACAACTTTGTGGGCCGAAGGGCCTGTATCGTGCTGTAGATTTTCTATGTTCTATGTTCTATGTTCTAAACTAAAGAAGATGGTCCATTACATATATATTGCCCATAACTGTTTGAGCTCATTGTTGCGTACTCAATCCGATTTCTTTCAGTTCATTTGCTCGAGGTAACGAAGAATTTTTCTGTCTGAAAATGGTCCATCCGAAACAAAAGTAAACACATGCGCAACTTCCAAGAACAAACCGTCGAACTCTCTGCAGGGTAGTGTGATAATTAGTTAATTAAATGTTATCTATTCTTTCTCTGTGAGGCCAACATCTGCCTGAGCATTTCCGGCAGTAGTACCTGCACTTCCAAAAGAGTTCATTTTCATCTGCTCTGTTTGTTGTCCGTTTCCATTTTCCATCGTCTTCTTAATTTTTCCTCGAAGCCCTCTGTACAGTCCTCAGAAAATGTCTACAACCCAGGCATCCTCACTACGCTCCCATCATGCCCACACACCGAACTCTTTAGAAAGGTCAGGGGCAGCTATTTGGCCAAAATATGCCAACAATTACTGTAATTGCATGATGTAACTAACTGTGCTGTGCTTTCATTTAACTTCAGTCATGTTTACGTCTGTGAACTGCTAGTATGGAAAGCTGAATCCAGTTTTTGTTGATGAAAATGTATCGATAGAAGTTTATCTGATGGTTGCATCATATTTTAATATCTGTTATTTTTCTTCCTCCTTCTGGACTAGGTACTGCTAATATAAGCGCATTTGGGGGTACATTGTGGTTTCTAAAATATTTCATTTCAGTAGATTTTCTTTGTAAATTTTCAAGACGAAGCCGAAGCCGTTTGATCAAATTAATACCTTAATACGGGTATTGCGAAAGTGCTTTGCCTTTGTTATATTATTACGGCTGAGCTATATTTGACAGAGATTCTTCAGCCATAGAACCATAGAAACATAGAAACTACAGCACAGAAACAGGCCTTTTGGCCCTTCTTGGCTGTGCCGAACCATTTTCTGCCTAGTCCCACTGACCTGCACACGGACCATACCCCTCCATACAACTCCCATCCATGTATTTGTCCAATTTATTCTTAAATGTTAAAAAAGAACCCGCATTTACCACCTCATCTGGCAGCTCAGTCCATACTCCCACCACGCTCTGTGTGAAGAAGCCCCCCCCCAATGTTCCCTTTTAACTTTTCCCCCCTCACCCTTAACCCATGTCCTCTGGTTTTTTTCTTCCCTTGCCTCAGTGGAAAAAGCCTGCTTGCATTCACTCTGTCTATACCAATCATAATTTTATATAGCTCTACCAAATCTCCCCTCATTCTTCTACGCTCTAGGGCATGAAGTCCTAACCTATTCAACCTTTCTCTATAACTGAGTTTCTCAAGTCCTGGCAACATCCTTGTAAACCTTCTCTGCACTCTTTCAACCTTATTTATATCCTTCCTGTAATTTGGTGACCAAAACTGAACACAATACTCCAGATTCGGCCTCACCAATGCCTTATACAACCTCATCATAACATTCCAGCTCTTATACTCAATACTTTGATTAATAAAGGCCAATGTACCAAAAGCTCTCTTTCCGACCCTATCTACTTGTGACGCCACTTTTAGGGAATTTTGTATCTGTATTCCCAGATCCCTCTGTTCTACTGCACTCCTCAGTGCCTTACCATTAACCCTGTATGTTCTACCTTGGTTTGTCCTTCCAACGTGCAATACCTCACACTTGTCTGTATTAAACTCCATCTGCCATTTTTCAGCCCATTTTTCCAGCTGGTCCAAGTCCCCCTGCAGGCTCTGAAAACCTTCCTCACTGTCTACTACACCTCCAATCTTTGTATCATCAGCAAATTTTCTGATCCAATTTACCACTTTATCATCTAGATCATTGATATAGATGACAAATAACAATGGACCCAGCACTGATCTCTGTGGCACACCACTAGTCACAGGCCTCCACTCAGAGAAGCAATTTTCTACCACCACTCTTTGGCTTCTTCCATTGAGCCAATGTCTAATCCAATTTACCACCTCTCCACTTACTAACTCATCCCTCCACTTCCTCATCCAGGTGATTTATAAAAATCACGAAGAGTAAGGGTGTCAGAACAGACCCTTGAGGCCCACCACTAGTCACCAACCTCCATTGAGAATAAGACCAGTCTACACCCATTCTTTCCTTCTGTGGGCAAGCCAGTTCTGGATCCACAAAGCAATGTCCCCTTGGATCCCATTCATGCTTGCTTTCTCAATAAGCCTTGCATGGGATACCTTAACAAATGCCTTGCTGAAATCGATAAACATCACATCTACTGCTCTTCCTTCATCAATGTATTTTAAACTTTGTTATAGTTTAAAATATTTTATCAATACAACTTGTATCTGAGTTTATACGCGTACGTGCTAAATTATTGCTTCCTGGCGAGCGGTAAATTTGCATGGAAAGTCACTGTCATTTTCCTCTTGATGGAACATTCAAATTAATATATCTTTTGCTTACCCGAATCACATTGTCTAGACTTGTTTATTTAAAGGAAAAGCCCTTTGCATCGTTATTCTCATGCATTTTCGAGTTAAGCTGTTGTTAGATTGTATTCACAACAATAGCTAACTCATTGCGAGCATGCAGTAAGAGGTTTGCATTCATTAATAAAACCGTAACCTTTCTCAGTTTTGCCAATATACTTGGTTGCTACTTTCTCTTGTTCACATCGATTAAACTTCCTCACACTGAACCGTCTGTTCATTCGTGACTACGTGGTTTGCATCCCTTCCTGAACCGTTCCTCGGCTTCAGACGCAGCAACGCCCACTGCTTACCTCTCCTAGTCCAGGTTCAAATTTCAGCTCGCTTCGTTATTTTATGATAAACCTCGAGCAGCGAACCGTCTCAGCGTCCGGCGCTGCGTCATTTCGAACGCGGTAGTCGCAAGGAATTGGAATCTGAGCCCATCAGTCGAGCTTTGGCCAGGACCACGGACTGCGCCGAATATTCTTAGATGCACCTCGAGGTAAGTTAGGGTACAAGGTTAGGAGGAATGTGCCCCAGGTGCGAGTACCAGAATTGGTCATCCAAGGCGACTGAAAGCAGAGGGTGACTAGTTAACGCGAAGCGTTCTGATCTGGCGAGAAACTCAAGTGGGGCATCAAACTACCGGTGGTTTGCATGGAAAAAAGAAGGGTCTTCCTTATCCCCAGAGGCTGTTCCTACAGATTAGAGCAGGGCGGGACTGAAAAGTTGAACAAAGCAAAGTAGTGGCAGTCCACAACTTGCCCCCGCAAATTCAATTCATATCATCCAATATTTTACCCTGGGGAAAGTCGCTGACTGCATTTCCTGTCTGTGCATCTCATAGTTTTATGAGCCTCCATCCTCAACCCCTTATACTCCAGAGAAAACCAGACTAATATTTCCAACTGCTTCTTTAAACTTAAACCCTCTAATCCAATACTGATCGTTGTGAACGTCTTCTGCCCCTTCTCGAAAGCTTCCCGACACCTCCTGTAAAGTGGTGTCCAGAACTGCATAGAATACTACAAAGGAAAACTCGTGTGACAAGACCTCTCGACCCAATATCCGAGGCGTTAAGTTAGGAAAGGCAAACGTGGCATATGCCTTCTTTATCACGCTATATATTGTGTATGCACTATTATGGACCGAGGGACTTAGACCCCCAGATCCCTCTCTACGTCAGGGTTCGAAGGAAAATACCATTAACTGCATGCTTTCCCCTGACATTTATCCTCCCAAGGTGCAGCACGTGACAGTTTCACGGATTAAGTTCCATCTGGCATTTCTCTCCTCATACATACCCTGCTCTAAGCGTTATATCCATCTTCACTGTCCACAACTCCAGAACATTTTGTACTGGCTGGAAACGTATCAATACTTCCTCCTGCCATTCGGCCCAAATCGTTATGGGAAGGGTTGTGAGGAAGGATTGCCGCACTGTGGAAGCAGCCGTGAGATGGGAGCGTCGCGCTGGGGATGGGGAGGGGGTGGTGATGGGTGTTGAGGAGGGATCGCAGTACTGGCAGGAGTCGATGAGGAGGGAGAGCTGCGTTTTGGGAGAGGCGGTAAAGAGAGAAATGGCACTGTTGGAGGAGCGCTAAGGAGGGTGATCAGTCAGTGGTAGGGACAAGAAGTTGGTTCTGCGGTACTGCCGAATCTATTGCTCTCTTACTCATCCACACACACTCTCTCAATCTGTCCATCTTTCCTACCCGCGCACACTCCCCATCCCCAAAATCCCTAACCCTCTCAGCCTCACCATTGGACGAATATGTCGATCCTGGAGAATTCGGTTAACCTTACCGCTGGTTCGAACTACACATCGGAACACCCCGATCTCCCGTTGGTCTCCAAATGGACCATGATCCCCTACGCCATCACCTTCCTACTCGGCGTTCCCGGGAACAGCACTGCCATTTGGGTGACAGGCTTCAAGATGAATAGGAGCATCTACACAACATGTTTCCTGTACCTGGCTGTGGCAGACCTAATCTGCTGCCTGATCCTCCCCTTCTGGATGGTCGTATTCACCTTTCCAGACATGGGGCTTAGTAATTACAGATGGAACATTTCGCTGGAGAGTGCTATCGCCTTCAACGGGTCCGTCAGCGTCTTCATATTGACGCTGATCAGCATCCTCCGTTGCATAGCCGTCACTCGGCCGATTTGGTTCTATCAGCACATGAGACTGCGTTGGGTATATGCGGCCTTCTTTGGGGTCAGCGGCCTCTCCATCCTTTTCTGCATTACCGTCCTGTTGAACGGGAAGATTGCACTGTATATTGGGCCCAGGACCTGGGATATGATGAGGGTCACTTGGGCTATCATTATTTTCGTCCTCCCCGTCGTGATCATGACCATCTGCTGTGCCCTGATCGGCCTGCAGCTGCACCGGGACAAGTTCACTCAGTCCAGAAATCCCGTCCGCCTCACCATGACTGTTGTCGCCGCATTCATAGCGTCCGGGCTCCCGTTCCACAGTTCCAGTTTTGCCTCGTTCTTTTTCGATTGTGACGTTCGGAGTTTGGATCACGTAACCATCCCCTTGGCCTTCTTCAACAGCGCACTCAACCCTCTTCTCTACGTCTTCACTGGCAGCGACTTCCGCCAGGTCTTCAGACGTTCTCTTGCCTCCTCGCTCCGTCTGGCCTTCTCCGAGGAAGCGCCTGAAGTCCGGACCGACACTGCCAATCCAACAACCCGGTTGTAACGAGTGCCTGGTCGAACTCATGGTGGAGCATCATTCAAACTGCATTCCCTAGGTGTTGTAGGTGGACTTCCGGCAGCAAGAGGATTCCACGGTGGATCCCTCTCTACGTGTTTTGACATACCGCTTATTTTGAGAAATAATCATGCAGCATCCTGGTGAACCTCGTCTGCACTCTCTCTAACGCCTCCACATCCATTCAGTAATGTGCTGTGCAGAGTACACAAATTTGTGCAAGTGCAGCTTCGCCAATGTTTTGCACTTCTGCAACACAAATTACGAAGTTTGCAATGTCCCAACCAATGAAGACAAGCATGGCAAATACCCTCTTCACGACACAGCTATTCTGTGGAAGCATTCGGAGCTATAGACCTGGAACACAAGATCCTTTCATCTATCAGTGCTCTTAAGGGCTCTGCTTTTGATCTTGCTTTTGACTAAGATGAATCATCCACTGCGCTGTCCCGTCACACGCTCATGAATTCAAATGCAGAATGAAACTCAATCAACATGGTCGCATCTGACACTCTCAAGATGAGCCACAGGGAGAATCTCCCTCGACACCATTCTATTACATAATCCAAGGGCATCTCAGAAATAAGAGGAATGGTTTCTCGTCTTCTACAGTGCTGGATAAGCGTTATCTCCAGATTCCTCAAATTGCTCTACCTCCAGGTTTGAACCCACAGATTGGGAGACCCTCCTTCGGCAGACTTGATTTTGATCCACATAATGCTTCGACCAACACTCCGGACGCTATACTACAGCACCCGCCACTACCTATGTAAAAATCTACCCCGCACACAAATTTGAAATTTCTGCCTCTCAATATCAGAGTATGTCCACCAGTATTTTATATTTCTGAGTCTCCGGTTGGCAGTCCATGGAGTAGGACGGGTGTGGCGCTTCTCCTAACTTTGATAATCTACTTCGCACTGCTAGAACCGTTTGAAGTTTGTAGATTAATTCCACTACCTGAAGGTCTTACGATTTAATTACGATGGCAGGGATTTTTTAAAAATGCTGGAAAAACCGTTGCTGAAACCGACCCAACAGAGCATTCAGCGGAAGTGCTTACTTCAAAACGAATGCTCTCTTTAATGGAATATATGAATACTAAGATTGATAGCCTGGTGAAGGCTAATGAAACATTTGAAAAAATATATATATATTTCCGTCGTCCAGGAAACTTGCGGCAATTTGGAATTCCATTTCGAGGCGCTCAAGAGCACTATTAACAGAATTAAAAGAGAGCAGGTGGGCAATAAATCAAGTAATTAAAGAACAAGAATTAAAGATATCGGCTCTGGAAAAGAAAATTAATGAGGCTACCTCGGAAATATCGAGAATTAAGAAGAAAACGGTTGATGTTGAAAGTAGAAGCCGCATGATGATTTTACGCATACTGGGTTTGCCTAAAAATATGGAATCCAGTGGACCATTAAAATATTTTACAGATATGTTACATTCACTTTTTAGTGAGATCATTGAAACCCCTCCGATCATAGATAAAGCCCATCGCTGTCTCTGCCCAAAGCCTTCACTTGAGATGAAACCTCGCCAGGTGAGACTTTGCCTACACTATTTTATAACTAAAGAAGCGATTCTGCGAGATGCAAGGAAGCGAGGGAAGCTGATCTTTAATGGGAAGATTATATAATTGAAGATTTTCCTACAGAGCTTTATGCTGAAAGAGTTAAATATCGGGAAGCGATGGCTGAGCTTTACAAGAATAATTGTCGTTCTTCTTTGTACTTCCCGGCTCGTCTGAGAATCTCTCCACGTAATGATCGCCCGAAATGGATTGGCTCCCGGAAGAGGGTTGGAGATTCATAAAGGAGTACAAATCCGTCTCGCAAACAATTTGTACGGTTAATCCTTAGCTGGGAGTCGTTGAAATGGGAACATATTTAATACTTAATATTGTTTTGGATTTAATATACACATACTTACTTACTTTTTATTGACTTGTAAGTGGAGAGCAGTAGTCATAACATATTAATTGGTTGGATTTTTCCTTTATTGAATATATGACTGACTTATTTAAAATGAATTTAAGATGGCCGATGTTAGTTAGGTTCTAACCTATATTAGACATACTATCAAGATATTCGATATTGCTCACTCATTTTTTTTGGGCTTTGTCCTTAGTTATTGGTGTTAATACATACCGTTTGAGAAGAGCCTGCCAATCGGACTCAGGGGAAAAGGGATAGTAGTTTAGCATGCTGTCCGCCTATTGGACTGTTCTCAGGCTTTGGGGGTAGGGGGTGGGGTTACTCGATGAGGTGTTTTCCGACTGGGCAAACCTGAGATATTTTTCTGTCAATCATGTTGCATTTTTCGTTATCTTCGATCGAGTTCATGTTTTGTATTTCCTGGTAGATTTGATTTGTGTTTCTGCAATAACTTACTTTACAAAATCTTATATTAAAGTTTAAATATGGATGTCAATAAAATTAATGTAATATCCTGGAATTTGAACGGTATGAACCAACCTATTAAACGGGAAAAGATCTTTAAGAAATTAAAAACACTTCAGGCTGATATTATTTTTGCGCAGGACACCCATATTCGTAGGGAAGATGAAAATCGTTTTTTTTTAATTTGGAGAAGTTATCAATTTCATTCCATATCAGTAACTAAAATTAGAGGACTATCTATTTTTATTAAATCTAAAAGCCCTTTCATACATTTAAATACTGTTACCCATTCAATAGGAAGATATTTAATTGTTTTTTGTCTGTTATGTGATCAAAAGTTGGCTCTAGGGTCTGTTTATGCACCTAATACAGATAGTCCGAATTTTTTAAGAAACTATTTTCTGCGTTGCCAAATTTAAATGAACACTAGTTGATTATGGGCGGGGACGTCAATGGTTGTTTAAATCCTTCGATTGATAGGTCATCAACCAATCCACTGCTTCCTAATAAGGCTGCGACTTGTATTAACTGTATTTTATTGGAATATGGTTTGTTTGATATCCGGAGGTTTCTATATCCTATAGATGGGGAGTTTTTCTTTCTTTTGACATGTATATCATAAGTACTCAAGAATTGATTTTGTTTGCTGGACACGGAATTGGTTGCCCTGTTGTTGGTTGCAAGTATGATGTCATTACATTGTTGGAACACGCATCTATAAAATTAATATTTAGAGTTCCTGATAACATTTTAAATTCTTCTCAGTGGAGATGTAATACTACATTATTACAGGACTTAGATATTGTAAGTTTTTTTAAAGAACAAATTTCTTTATTTTTTGAATTAAATACAACCGAAGGAATGTCGAGTTTGGTTACTTCGGATACGACGAAATCTCTTCTCAGGGGACAAATAATTTCATATTCAGTAAGTTTAAGAAGGAAAACCAAAGCGGAACTTTAGTGATTACTAACAGGATTAAAGAAACTGATAAAGTTTATTCAGTAACACCGAATGAAGATATTTATAAGGGACGGGTGAAACTTCAAACTCAGCATAATTTGCTTTTGACCTATCCCACTGAGCAGTAACTTCTCAAAATTAAAAGTCAATTTTGCATACATGGGGATAAGTCAATTCTTGGTTGGTTAATTAGAAGCAGAGATGGCGAGAAGACAGATTTTGAAAATACGATGAGCTGATAGAATTGAAACGTCAGATGATCAGGAAATTAATAAGGTATTTCTGGATTTCTACTCTAACCTTTAGAAATCTGACTTTTCAGACAATATTAATTCTATGAATAGATTTTTGCAAAAGCTGAATATGTCTAAAATTTCTACTCAAGATATGAATAGAGAAGATGCGCCCATTAAACAAGAGGAAATAACAAGGGCTATATCCTCTCTTCAGTCAGATAAGGCTCCGGGACCAGATGGATATACAGTGGAATTTTTAAAGACCTTTACTGAGATACTTACACCTCATTTATGTCAAGTTTTCACTGATTCTATACCCTCTGGGACTCTCCCGAAAACTTTTCATGAGGCATTAATTTCACTAATTCCTAAAAAAGAAAAAGATTTTTCTGAATGTGCCTCTTACAGACCAATTTCTTTACTAAATGTGGATTCTAAAATTCTTTCTGAAATTTTGGCTAATAGGAACGAGAATATTTTACCTAACGTTATCTCTAACGATCAAACTGGATTTATTGAGAATAGGTATTCACACTTTAATATTGGGAAACTATTGAACATTATTATTTCCTCTCCATCCAAAGAACCTGAACGTGCCGTTTCCTTGACGCAGAGAAAGCCTTTGATGGGTTGGAGTGGATTTATTTATTTGAAATTTTAGAAATATTTAGTTTTGGTCCGGGTTTCATTCCCTGGATCAAATTGATCTATCAAGCTCCTATTGCTGCGGTTATAACTAACAATCAAAAATCTCCTTAATTTAGACGATACAGAGATACCCGGCAGGGCTGTCCTCTTAGTACTTTGTTATTTAATTTGGCTGTAGAACCTCTTGCTATTGCTCTTCGTAATTCCAATACAATTCAGGGTATGAAGAGAGGGATCAATTGCATAAGGTATCGTTGTATGCAGACGACTTGTTAGTGTACATTCCAGTTCCTAAGAAATCCATTCCTTCGGTGTTATCCATATTCTCCGAAAATAGAAGTTCTTCTGATATAAGTTAAATTTATACAAAAGTGAGTTCTTTCCCATTAATCATTATTTGGATCAGTATGAGCAATTACCTTTTAGTATTGCTAAAAATCAATTTACCTATCTTGGTATTAAAGTTACCATGAAGATTAAAGATCTGTATAAATATAATTTTCTCGCATTAGTTGATTATACCCAACAAATACTTTCTAAATGGCCTTCTGTGACGCTATCATTAATTGGTCGAATAAATACTATTAAAATGATAGTTCTACCAAAATTCTTATATATATTTCAGGCAGTTCCTTCATTTATTCCTAAGCGGTTTTTTGACAGAATAGACTCTAAAATTTTATTCTATATTTGGAACAATGAAAATCCTAGATTGAGTAACTCTTTATTGCAGAAATTAAAAACAGGACGATGGTTTGGCTTTGCCAAATCTTAGACTCATATTTGACTGTCCTTTATGGGTGGATTTGGAGAAAAACTCGGTGAAGGGGTATTCCTTGGCCTCTTTACTGGGAGCTCCTCTTCCTTTTCTGCACCCTAAGATTGGTAGATAAGACCTTAATCCTATTATTAAACATACATTAAGAATTTGGTTTCAGTTTCGCAGATTTTTTAAATTAAATAACTTTGCCCTTTCTAGTAAAATATATCGCAACTATTTTTAAAACCATCAAATTTCGATCAGGCTTTTCTCATTTGGAAAATCGAAAGAATAATAACTTTTTCGGATTTGTTTATAGGTGATTGTTTAATGTCTTATTCAGCTAGCGGATAAATTTGATTTATGCAAATTTACAGATTAGGAATTTTTACGAATTTTTCTTCCAAATTATCCCTGCGCTTATCCATCTAATATAATAGATACCCTCTTCCAGGTTAAACAACTCCAAAAAGGATGAATAGATACAATTTATAAATGATTATTGAATTTACGAATGATATCTAACCATAAAATTAAAGCTGCCCAGGAATTGGAATTTCAAGTGTTACTTTGGATAATCAATAGAGTAAAATTTTTTATCTGGTCAATACTTTATCTATTTGTGCCGGTCATTCGTTGATACAATTCAGGGTAGTGCATCGGGCACATATGTCAAAGGATAAATTAGTCCGTACTTTTCCCAATATTAATCGGATCTGTGATAGATATAATACTCAGACAGCCACTTTAACTCGCATGTTTTGGTCTTGCATAAAGTTGGAGAACTTTTCGACAGGTGTTTTTAAAACCTTATCAAAAGTGCTTGATCTGGATTTACAACCAAACTTATTTACAGCTATTTTTGTGATTATTCCATTGGAAGCAGGATACACTCCTGCTTCCACTCAGTGGATGATAACCTTTTCAACCTTATTGGCTAGGAAAGCCATTTTACTTAAATGGAAGGACACTAACCCTCCTACTGCCTTTTATTGGCTTTTCTCTATCATGTCCTGTCTAAGTCTACAGAAAATAAGAAGTCGGATATTAGATGCATTCTTTAAATTTGAAGAAATCTTGCGACCTTTTATTCAATATTTTCATATGATCTGCTTTTTGTACTGATTCTCTTCCAGATACTCTTTCAGAACCTTGGATTTGATCAGAGAGTCTCTCTTCTCCTGGTTTTTCTCACAGGATGGACTGCCCAGTCCTTTTATTTCTGTTTAGAACAGTGTTTTTTTTCCCTTTTATATAAAAATTTCTAATAGTCCTTCCTTTCTTCATAAATTGAAAAGAGGAGAATGAATTACATTCTTTTATTTCTGTATTATACATTCTATATCAAATTTATACATTTAGATCAACACTATATAGGATTCTGATATTGTTTATTTTACCTTCTGTATGTACTGTTATTAACATATATACCAGAGATATTCTCCTCCTGTTTGTATACACACTTTTTTTTCAGAAAAATCAGTAAAATGATTGAAAATAGAAAATAAAGAAAGGTATTCCTATCTTCGATAAAAGGACGATTACCCGATCTCGACATTCTATGTATTGTAAACTTCTCTCAGGTTTCCGATCAGCCCCCGAAGTTCCAGGGAAAACAACCTAAGCCTGTGAACCTCTCAGGGCATGCATAGGTACATTGGACTCTGGTATTTTAGATGTTACAGACTTCCATGACTGAAGGTGACGGGATCTGCAAGTCTTGGACTTTCACGTTCCCGGTGCTCTAGGTGGGGTATAGCTAAAAAGGAAGTTGGTGAGGGAGGAGTATGGGAAGGGGAAAGTTGCATTTAAGGACGTGGCGCCACTATGCCGAGATAATATTAGTGAGGATCGTCCAGTGATCGTCTGAGCGAGGCTGACATAACCCCCTTCTTGAAATTGTGTTATGAGTTACGCTAGTCAACGGGAACTAGAGGAACACAATGCCATGGTGATTGCAGAATGCTGCATAAAGGATATGGTTGCTAGCGTCGGTAACTTTAACTTTACAGTCTGGGATTGCTACAGGTTTAAATGAGGTAGAGAATGTTAAGTGTGTTCATGAAGGTGTCCTGGTGTAACATACAGAAGACCTGACCAGGAAGAGGGAAAGCATAACCGCACTTGGGAAATGGGGCAGGAAAAGTGATTGAGATGAGACTGACGGCTAAAGAACGAATCTCACTGTTCACGATACACAAAAAATATTGCAGTCTCACACAGTTCTAAACAGTGACAGGGGCAGAATGTGCCCCATACATCACTCTGCACCAGAAAGGCACTAAATTTACTTTCGCAATTTACACTCTTACAAGTTACCAAAGTCTGACAGGCTTAATTTTCGTTGGTTTATTATTGACATGTACCGAACTGTAGCGAAACGATTGTCTTGCAGAATGTTCATACAGATCAAGTCATTGCATACTGCATTGAGGTAAACTAAGATAAAACAACAACATAGCAGAATAAAATATAATAGCTACATTCAAGGTATCATGAATGTGAGTGAAAACGTGGAACCTCTCTCTGATTTACAATGGGAGTTATCAAGAGAGTGCAAGATGATAACGAGGCACAGGATAACACTACGCTCTCTTCGAACCAGTGCCAGGCTGCTACGAAATGAAGAACACAACCACACACTGTATTAACGATTGGCAGGTAGAGAATGCAACCCACACTCTCACATTGTACCACATTCTCTCTGGCCTGTTGATTAGCAGGATTATTATTGTCACATGTACCGAGATACAGTTAAAAGCTTGTCTTTCATACTGGTCATACAAGTCAGATCATGATACAGTGGATTGAAGTAGACCTCGTTAAGATAATAACAGAATGCAGAATAAAGTGTCAAATGTACGGAGAAAGTGCACTGCAGGTAAGCAAATAAGTGCCAGATCGTAACGTGGTACCCAATAAAAGCACGCTCTTACTGCACAGGGACAGTTTGAAACCAACATTTGTCACAGTCTGTATAAGCCCGATAGCTGCCGAATGAACCCCACACTGATACAGTGTACTATAGCCTGGTGTTACATCAGAATGGACCGCACACTCTCACAGTGTACTGGAGATGGGCAATAAAGAATAATTCCCACATTCTGACTCTTCACACTTTTCCCATTACTGCCGCTGACAATCTCCCTTTTCATGACGCTCTCTGGGCAGTATTTGACTTTTCCCCCTTTTTAAAGTTTTTTTTTTAAACTGTCTAGCCCATTCATTTTGCTGATTTTGCTCCCTATCGCTCCATGGCTTTTCTGGATAACTATAAAACATAGATATTACTTTTAGAATTTTGACAGCGAGGCAAAGGAAAGAGAGATCGACCTACAAACGATTCAAAACAAGCATTAGTGTGTGCGTGTGTGTGTGTGTGTGTGTGTGTGTGTGTTTATCGCATAAAATTACAGGAAACAACCTTATTTCCATTCAGCGCACGGTGCCCCCGCTGCAAACTTCAGGTTTATTATCACCAGGAAATGTCATGATATATATAGTATTTGTTGCAGCATTAAAATAAAATGCATAATAGTAGAAAAATGCGTGAAATATAGTATGAAATAGAGTACATCTCAATTTAGCTTCTGCTTCTCAGATTACAAGATTAATTCGATCATATTATTATCACAATCCTCTCTGGGTTCATTGCGTAACATCCAATCCAGAACAGCTGATTCGCTGGTTAGATCTACCAGGCGCTGCTCTAAAATGCCATCTCGTAGCTACTCTCGAAATTTCCCCTCCTGGAATTCAGCAGCAACATTATTATCCCAATCTACCGAATATTGACATCCTCCATGATTGTTGTAACATTGACCTTGTAGCATGCATTTCCTATCTCGCCTTGTAATTTATATACCACAACTTACTACCGTGAGGTGGTCTGTATACAACTCACATCAGGATCCTATTACACTTGCAGTTCCTAAATGCTCGTCACAGTGTTTCAATACCTTTCTACCCATATGGGACCATTTTCTAATGATTTGCTACCAACAGAGGAATACTGGCCCCTCTGACTTCATTCCTGTCGTTTTGAAACAATGTGTATATTTGGACATTAAACTCCCAGCAACAGTATTCTTTCAGCAAATAATCGGCGTTGGGAACAATGTCATTCCTGCCAATCCATAACCATGTTACAAGTTCATCTCCCTTGTATTGTACAGAATTAAATATAACATCCTCACTGCCCTATTGACTCTTGTCGATTTTGTCCTCATTTTACGTTGCAACTTATCCTGTTTACTGCAATTTTGCACTATCAGCAACCTCACCTCCCTGCATATTGCCTATGCCTGTAAACCAGCTACCTCATCTTCAGCAATATCATCCACCTTTCCGACCATATTTCTTACATTGAAATATAGGCACCCCAGGACACAAGTCTCTCCATACTCAACGTTCTGATCCTAATTTTGACTGCGGTCTTACCAGCATCTGCCTCTGCATCCTCTCCAGTAAGAGTTCTGGAACTTCGTTTTCCATCGTCCTTCAGACCTAGTTTAAATCGCACCATGCACCTTCATGAGATGAACACCAACGCATATTAGGTTCTTATTAAGCATCAGAGGAAACCAATTTTTACAAGAGAAGTTAGCTTTGCACGCTAACGAGGAGAACACTTGAGAACATCAATGCAGCAACGTAGGACAACGTGAAGAGCAATAGCTGATCGAAGAATAAAATGCTGCAGATATAGTGAAAGGACTGTGCACGTAGAGAATAAAGTTCAAGGCCACATTGAGAAAAACTGTGAGGATGGGAGTACATCTCATCGGAAAACAGGCCAGTTCAATAATCTGATAACAGCCTGAACTGCTTCGGTTATAAGCCAATTACAGTCGTTCGATGTTATCTGTGAGGTTCGAGGAACCGTATGTCATGATCAGTCTCCAGAAACATTTCCTGATGATTGATGTCACAATCACCCCAGCAGGCTGTAGTGATTAAGACACTTTTCCTTATTTTTCGAAGGACTTAGGATAATATTACTGATGTTGCAGCAGCTGGGTACTGGAGCAAGATGCAGGGAAGGATTAAAACATCTGCAAATACCCCACCTGCTAATATGCACAGCATCTAAGGTACGACCATAGACATTTCATTTCCTCCCTCTTCAAATTCATCGGCAACAAGTCCATTTCATTGCGATGCAGCATGACTTTGTTTTGTCGCCCGTTCAAAAAACAATTGGCGATTGCTGTGGACTCGAATTTGCAATGACATTATCTCATCATTACTTCAGGGAGTTTATTCCGAATTTACTGTATAGATCAGTATTACTTGAGTTCATTTGCGCCGTCTCGTATTTCGGAGGGTGTTGGATCTTGTGAAACACTCAGATTAATCTCTTAAGAACACTGCCCCTTATACGCATCCTAATAGAGTCCATGAAGGTGGTGACGTATTCATCTAGATTGGCGGCTGTGACCTGAAAAATTAATATGTAGATTCAATGATTTGTAGGGAACAGTCGTGTAAAAGCTTTTCTATTTCTTCAGATCAGTGCTGTCCGACCTATTGTGTCGGATCATCTTTTGTACAACGGTAAATTCATTTTACCGTTCGTACAACGCCAGGAAGTGCACATTGAGGGCGTGACTGATCGAAAGTATTTGACGATCTGCAGAATGCATGGTCGAACGTTATTTGAAAACCGAGTAGAGTGGGGAGTGATGAGTCCGGTGATGTTTCCATCATTGGGAAACTTCCGCACAAGCAGGCACACTTAGTGCTTAGTGGGTCTGCATTTAACATTCAGTCGCGTTTGGGATATTTCGCAGTATCTGACGTACTTCTGGAAGCCACTGCCACAGAAACTGAGGTGGCGAAATCTGTCGGGTCTTAAAAGGGGAGGTAAGTGAATTTTCCAGAGATGACGGAGCTGAGACCTGTGAAGATGTGGAACAGATCGGAAGACCTGATGTGGTCATTCCGAGCACCGTGGAAGAAATGTGAGAGCGACTAAGCTCTTGCTGCTCTACATATTTATGTTTTAATGATCTGCTTTATATTTCAGTTCTCCAATCCATTGGTATTTAAGAGATTTATGTGGTGAAATATTTTATTGTTTGAAGACACTTTATAACTTATGTGGAATATATTAGTTTGATGTGTTATACACGCTGAACAGAACTGTTGTATTTGCATTTGCCCATGCCTTACGAATCTCGCTATCATTTTCCAGATAAGAACCTCTACATAAGTTGTTGAATGTTCAGCTGTTATTAAAATATACTGAACAGAATTGTTGCATTTCAATTAAATACTTGTCACAGTATGGATTATTCATGACGTAACTATCACAGAACGGAAGTATCAGAGGATGGATCAAAAAAGCAAAGGGCAGAAAACTTGGTGGGGTTCGATACACAAAGTTTCAAAGTTCAATGTAAATTTCTTACAAAAGTCCCCATATGCGGGCATTCATGGCAAATACGAGAAACATAAATGACCAAACAAAGGACCGCCCCGAATGGCGGTACAGTCAAAGTACAAAAGACATCAAACTGTGCAAATAGAAAGACAAACATAATCATAATAATAAGGCAGCAGTTCCGGATCTAAGGGTGGGTAGGAACAGCACCGGAACTAATGGTGGCCAGCAACTTCACCAGCGTGGACTGGGTGAGACGACAACACGGGCCACTGGAAGCCCGAGGCAGAGTTTGGAGAACTCGTTGGATGATTAGGCGCTCAGCCCTATAGATTCAGAGGTGAAATAGGGAGCCGGGGCTCTATTATCGGGACTACGGGACATTCTGAGACTGGGACAGTAGGCGCGGGGACTAGTCATCCGAAGGTATAAAATCGGCCGCGCCCAAATCACCAACCCACAGCACCACCACCCCCTCCCGTCCTGAAAACACACCACCCGTCTGTACCCAGATTCGAAGTTGCCCTATTCAAGTCTGTTCTCCGTGGTAGGGGCGACAGAAACTAATGCCCAGGTGCAGGTATATAAAAAATACATTTTAGCTTTAGAAACTGAGAGATATCAAGGGAACAGAGTGATACAGCCGCGGCCTGGAGATTTCCAGGGCATCCCTGGAGCAGGAGCTGGGCTTGACGTAAGCTGAAACGATTATGTGCACACTGTAAAACAATTAATATCTATGTAATTGACTCTCCACTTTATTTTGTTTGTTGTAATTTAAAATATTGTGTCAATACAACTATTATCTAAGTTTTATCCTGGTGTGTGCTGATCTATTGCCTCCTGGCGAACGGTAAATTTGCATGGGAGTGTCACTATCATTTTCCCCTTAAAGGAATATTCATATTGATATGTTTTGTTATAGACTTGTTTTTTTTTAATGGAAAAGGCATATCAATTATTATTCCCATGCATTGTCCAGTTAAGCTGTTGTTTGCTTTTATTCATAGTAACAGCTAACTCATTGCGAACATGCAGTGACAGGGATATATTTGTAAAGAAAACGGAACCTTTCTCAGGTTTCCTAGTAAAGTTGGTTAGTGGTATCTCTTGATCACATTGACTGAACTTCCTCGAACTGATCTGATTGTTATTTTATGGCTACGGGATTTTGCATACCTTCCTGAACAGTTCCTCGGCTCCAGCCGCAACCTAGACCCCACCTCTTACCTCTTCTAGCTCAGATTTCAGCTTCAGCACGTATTATTATTTCACGATCTACCTCGAGCCCTGGGCAATTCAGAGTACGGCGCTGCGCCGTTCCTGTCAGGATATTCGCAACGAATTAGGATCTGAACCCATCTGTCGAACATTGGCCAGGATCACGGACTGCGCCGAATATTCTTAGCTGCACCTTGATGTAAATTTGGGTTCAGAATGAGGAGGAATGGGGCTCGGTGCGACTTCCGGAATTGGTCATCCAGGGCGACTGAAAGCAGAGGGTGACTAGTTGACGTGAAGCGTTCTGATCTGGCGAGAAACTCAGGGGGCGTCAAGCTCCCGGTGGTTTGCATGGAAGTGGAAGTGTCGGCCTTATCCCCACAGGCTGCTTCTCCAGATAAGAGCAGGGCGGTACTAAAATGTTGAACGAAACAAAGTTGTAGCAGTCCACAATTTGGGAAAACGGGAATTGTCACTCCCTCCGGTGTTTCCACTGCAGGAGGTAGATCTATCAGACGAATAGGCATTTTACACCTCACATCTTCTTTGATATATTCGTCTCAACCGTTAAATGCATGTCCTCCAGCATTTGATATTTCTAACCAGGGAGAAAGAGTCTGGTTGTCTACCATATCTCCGACAGTTGTAATTTTATACACTTCAGCTGAACTTCAAGGAAAACAACGATTGATCAGGTTTTAGGTTGTCATCCTATTGATCATCTGTATTCTCTCCAAAGGTGTTCCTGTAATGAGGTAACCCGAACTGCTCATAATTCTCCAGATGTAGCCTAACTGACACATTGTGACACGACTTCTTAGCTCTTAAGGGTCCCACCAATAACTCTATGTTTTCTCCTTACAGCTGAAGTGCCAATTGTAATACCTCACGCTTTCCCAGAGTATTGTCCATTTGCCATGTCCCCAACCATACCTGCATACGATCGATATGCTGTTCTATGATTTGTCAAACATTTTCACCGGACACAGCTCCATTAATCTCAGTGATGTGTGCAAATTGACTACTTTGCCCTCTACACTTTTGATTAAATCATTAAGAATGTGAGAATGTAGACCCACACTATGGGAGGGAGTGCCCGCATTGTGGGAGGAAGGGTTAAGTGATTTCGCGGTAGAAAGGACGGATTGAATAGATCTTGGCGCTGGGAATAGGGCGATGGGGAAGGAAAGTCGCGCGGCAGGATTGCCCAGTGTATGCAGTCTGCTTCTTCCTCGTCATTACCTCCGTGTCCTTACCACTTTGGAGTCTGTTGGGGGAGATGGCTCATCAGGTAAAAGCAGAGTAGCCAGGATCATGGCACGTGGGTGGCTCTGGTGCGCAGGAGGGCAAGAAAAAGAGTGGCGGAGCTGTTGTGGCAGGGGATTCCATGGTAAGGGGAATAGAAAGGAGCTTCTGTGGTGCAAACGGGACTCCCGTATGGTGTGTTGCCTCCCGGGTGCAAGGGTCAGCGATGTCTCGGAGAGGCTGCAGGGCATTCTGAAAGGGGAGGGTGAGCAGCCAGCTGTCGTGCTGCATATAGTTACAAATGAAATAGGAATAAAGCGGGATGGGGTATAACAAGCTGAATTTAGTGAGCTAGGAGATAAAATAAAGAATAAGACTTCAAAGGTAATAATCTCAGGATTACTATCAGTGCCACGTGCTAGCTAGAGTTGGAATAGTAGGATAGCTAGAATGAATATGTGGCTTGAGCGGTAGCGCAGGAGGGAATGTTTCAGATTCTTGGGCATTGGAACCGCTTCTAGAGAAGGTAGGACCATTATCATTCGGACGGTCTACATCTGGGCAGGACCGGGATCAATGTCCCAGCACGTTTGCTCGTGCTGTTGGGGAGGTTTAAAACTAATGTAGCAGGAGGTTGGGAACCTACATAGAAAAGAAGAGGGAAATGATGCAGAGACCAAAGCTAGAGTTAGTGAAGAAAAAAAGTTAGACTGGAGTGCATAAAAGTAAAAAGCAAAAATCGCATAGGTCACAAGATTCTAAAAGGACATTGAGTATAACGGCACTTTATCTAAATGCCCGTAGTATCAGAAACAAGGTTAGTGAACTTGTGGCACAGATCAGTACCAAGGCATATGATTTCGTGGCCATTACAGAAACCTGGTTGCAAGGTGGATAGGACTGGGAATTAAATATCCAAGGGTATCAGGTAATGCAGAACGATAGGCAGGAAGGCAAAGGAGGTGGGGTGGTACTCTTAATTAAGGATGATGTGAAGGCGATTGTGAGAGACGATGTAAGATCTACGGAGCAGAATGTTGAGTCCACCTGGGTAGAGATTATGAATAGTAAAGGGAAAACATCAATGGTGGGAGGTTTCTATAGGCCACTTAATTAAAATATTACAGCTGCAGAGGCGATTAACCAAGAAATAACTGAAGCTTGTAAAAACAGAACGGCAATTTTCATAGGGGATTTTAACTTCCACATAGATTGGGTGAATCAGGTTGTTCAAGGAAGCCTTGAGGAGGACTTCATAGAATGCATGCGTGATGGTTTTCTTGAGCAGCATGTTAGTGAACCTACAAGGAAACATATTATCTTAGGTCTAGTCCTATGCAATGACACAGGTAAGATTAACGATCTTGTAGTCAGGGATCCTCTTGGAAAGAGTTGTCATAGTATAATTGAATTTCGCATACTGATGGAGGATGAAATAGTTAGATCTAAAACTAGTGTATCATGTTTGAGCAAGGGAGACTACAACGGGATGAGGGAAGAGTTGGCTAATGTGGATTCGGAGAACAGGCTATTTGGTGGGTCAGTTGTGGAACAGTGGAATACTTTCAAAGACATTTTTTCACAGTGCTCAACAAAAGTATATCCCAGTCAAAAGTAAGGACTGTAAGTGTGGGGAGCGCCAGCCTTGGATAACTATGGAAATAAATGATAGTATTAAATTAAACGCTCATGTGCAAAAACTCGCAAAGAGTAGTGAGAGACTGGAGGATTGGGGAAATTTTTAAAAGCAGCAAATAACAACTAGAAACAAGGAAAGGAAACAGAGAGTCTGAAAATAAACTAGCAAAAAATATAAAAACAGATAGCAAAAGTTTTTATAAATATACAAAGTGGAAGAGAGTGGCTAAAGTCAAAGTAGGTCCCTTGGAAGACGAGAAGGGGAAATTGATATTGCGTGATAAGGAAATTTTGAGGGATTGAACGACTATTTTGTGTCAGTCTTCACGGTGGATGACACGTCTGATATGCCAAAGAATGATGTTATGCACGAAATGGGAGGTGTGTACATCGATAAAATCACTATCACTAAAGAGATAGTGATGAGCAAACTAGAGGGCCTGAAGGTAGATTAGTTCCCTGGTCCTGATGGGCTGCACCCAGGGTACTGAGGGGATTGACGGAGGTTATAGAACACGCATTGATAATCATTTAACAAAATTCTCTGGACTCTGGGCAGGTCCCGGCAGATTGAAAGACAGGAAATGTCACGCCATTTTTTTAGAAAAGGATGTAGGCAAAAGACGGGCAACTATAGGCCAGTTAGCTTAACATCTGTAGTCAGGAAAATGCTTGAAACTGTCATTAAGGAAGAAATAGCGAAACTCTTAGAAAGGAGCGGTTCCATTAGACAGACGAAGCATGGCTGCAGAAAGGGCAGGTCCTGTTTGACAAACTTACTGGAGTTCTTTGAGGACATAATGTGTGCAGTGGATAGAGGGGACCAGGTGGATGTCGTATACTTGGATTTCCAGAAGGCGCTCGATAAGGTGCCGCACATGACACTTATAAATAAGATACGGATGCCTGCAGTCGGAGAAAGTGCATTGGCATGGATAGTGCATTGGTCAACCAATAGAAAGCAGAGAGTTAGTATAAATGGGTGTTTCTCCGGTTGGCAGTCAGTGGTGAGTGGGGTTCCGCAGGGGTCGGTGCTGGGCCCGAAGCTGTTTACCATTTACATTGATGATTTGGAAGAGGGGTCTGGTTGTAGCGCAGCAAAATTTGCCGACGACACTAAACTGAGTGGAAAAGCAAACTGTTCAGAGGATTTGAAGAGCCTTCAGAGGGATATGGATACGTTAAGTGAGTAGGGCAACGTTTGGCCGATGGAAGACAGCGTTGGTAAGTGCGAGATCATCCACTTTGAAAGGAATAATAGAGGAGCAGATTATTATTTAAATGGTGAAAAATTGCAGCATGCTGTTGTGCAGAGGGACTTGGGGGTGCTTGTGCATGAATCGCAAACAGTTGCTTTGCAGGTACAAAAGGTTATTGAGAAGGCAAAAGGCATGTTGACCTTCATTGCTAGAGGAATTGCATTCAAGAGCAGATAAGTCATGCTGCAAGTATACAGGGTACTGGTGAGGTCCCACCTGGAGTACTGTGTGCAGTTCTGGTCTCCATACTTGAGGAAGGATATACTGGCTTTGGAGTCAGTGTAGAGGAGGTTCACCAGGTTAATTTCAAAGATGAAGGGGTTAACCTATGAGGAGAGATTGAGTCGCCTGGGACTATACTCTATGGAATTCAGAAGAATTAGAGGGGATCTTATAGAAACGTACAACATTTTGAAAGGGATAGATAAGATAGAAGTAGGAAAGTTGCTTTAATTGAGAGGTGAGACTAGAACTAGAGGACATTGCCTCATGGTTCAGGGTAGAAGATTTCGGACGGAGATAAGGAGAAATTGTATTTCCCAGAGAGTGGTGAATCTGTGGAATTCTCTATCCAGGGAAGCAGTTGAGACTTCTTCACTAAATATATTTAAGGTAGAGTTAGACAGATTTTTACATAGTAGGGTAATTAAGGGTTATGGGGGAAAGACAGATAGATGGAGCTGAGTTTACGGACAGGTCAGCCATGATCTTATTGAATGGCGGGGCAGGCTCGATGGGACGTATGGCCTACTCCTTCTCCTATTTCCTATATTCTTATGTTCTTCCCTCTCCCCTCCCTTCCTCTGCCTCCACTTCCTCCCTCCTCCTTCCATTTCCCAGCCCACTAACTTCCGTAATATCTTCCCCCAACAGACCCGCTACGTCGTGTCCCGAAGATCATCGCTGGGCCCGACGCAACGTCTCCATGAATCGCAATCCGGGTAATGAGCAAGTATCCATTATCTTTTCCGAGATCATCACCGCCATCTCCTTTCTGTTTGGCGTCCCCTGCAACGGCGCGGTAATCTGGGTGATAGGATTCAAGATGAAGAGGAAGGTCCACGTTGAGTGTTTCCTGAACCTGGCCGTGGCGGATCTGATCATCTGCCTTACCTTCGGCCTCGGGATGTTCATCAAAAACGTCCGACACCTCTGTATCGGAGGAGATATTCGCTTTACGTTGATCTACTTCACCATGTGCTCCAGTTGTTCCGCCAGCGTCTTTTTGTTGATTTTGATCAGCATCATCCGCTGCCTCTCTGTCACTCGGCCCGTATGGTTTCGGCAGCACCTTAGCCACTATCTGGCGCGTGCAGCTTGCATAGCGGCCTGGGGCCTCGCGCTCCTCGTCGGCTTGATCGGCACACTGCATGGAAAGTTAGAGCCGGAAGACGGGTATAAAACGAGGGGAATATGGAATGCAAGTTGGGCCATCGCCATTTTCGGCATCCCAGTTCTGATTATGGCCGCTTGCTACCTCCTGGTTGTCTGGAAGCTGTACGCGGGAAAGTTCGTCAAGTCCAGGAAGCCTATCCGCCTCACCTTGGCCGTGGTCACCGCCTTTATCATCTGCTGGCTCCCGTTCCACAGCTGCACCGTAGCCAAATCCTTTTCCAAAGATCCCACGATCTTCTGTAAGGTATCATGCAGTCTGGTTTGCTTCAACAGCACTCTAAACTCCTTTCTCTACGTTTTCGTCGGCCGCAACTTCTGCTTGGTCTTCAGACGCTCAGTGGCCAACTCTATCAGACTTGCTTTCACCGAAGAAGCGCAAGAGTTAGAGAACGACTGTCCTGATATTACTGTCACCACCGTGACGAGACTGAGAGGGACCCACGACGCTGACCCTCAGGGGAGCAATGTCCCCTGAGCACGAAGAGGAAGACCTTCAGCAGCAAAGGTGTTCCCCAGTGGAGATCTCTACTCATTATTATCCCCAACGCGCTCTGATACAGGCTGCATCCACTCCAAAGCCTCCACATCCTCCCAGTAATGGAGCAACTGTAACTGTAAACAATTCTCCAGATGTGGCCTTTACACATTCCATACATTTAGGACATGAATCCCTGACTCTTATATTCAATGGGCCGACAAATGAAGAAGAGCGTCTTCGAAATGTTTGCTTCACCGCCAGATGTGCTGTACTTGCAGGCCAGGACCCCTCTGTACATCAAATGTAGGTGCTGCTATCAAGTATGTATTTTCCCAGAGACACAAAATTCAACTCCTCACGATACCAAGTCGTTCTGTATCCCATAGTACGATGTTTTGAAATTTAACCTTGTTATAAACTTAATTTGAAACAGTTTTGCGTCGTCTACATATTTTCCCGTCTCATATTCCGGGGATCAGATAGAGAGTTAAGGTCCCTATAAATTTAGAAATAACATTTTCCATGCGTCATGCCCAAAATAATCTCCCTCTACACCATCACTTCAAACACCATGTTCAAAGGACCACCGAGAAGGTTCACCGTTCCTTCATACACTCTAGGATTGCTCACTCCTCACTGAAGATCCCTCTGCACCGTCGCATCACTCACACACGAGGGCAGAATTTAGAGACAATGTAATTTTCTGCGTTACTTCGGAGAAAAAAAATGTCCATGTTTCATTGTTCTCTGCTGAATGAGTTCAGTCATGTTTCCTGTTGTTGTCCTGGCTATATATATAGCCAAGATGCCTAAGGTTTTGCACCGTACTGTGTTTGCAAGTGTGGAGCTGACAGCGAATGTGTAAATTTGTGGGATCATCTGATGCTGCATGGAGCGCCGCGGGAGTTGTGTCAGAGAGGTGAGGGAGAAGGACTGCCGGGGCTGTGGTGGTGCAGTGACGCGAATGCAGACACACAGGTGCTTCAGTCACCAAGCAAGAACATTTGGTTCCAAACAATTTGTTTATTCATCATTGCATAATGTCTCTTTGTTTTTCCCGCTCCCTGCCCTCTCTTTTCCCCTTTTTCCAACCATGATTTCCTTCTCCCTGCCCGCTTCCAACTCTCAGTCTACAGAGAGACCAATATCAGAATTTCATGTATTATCACTCACAAATATCATGGAAGTTGTTGTTTTTCATTCGGCAGCGGTATTGGACAATATTTACAATTACTACAGTACTGTGCAAAGCTCTTTAGCAACCTTGACTTAGCCAGACGACTTTTGCACAGTACCGTGAGCATTGCAGTAATATTGCCGAGAGTCCGGCAGGACTGGCAGTTTATTGCTCCAGGACACATGTGCTATAGGTGCGATAGTAGTGGAGAAAAGAGAACAGGCTTTCCATTTTCATGAAGGAAAGCTTAACGGCAGTATTCCGCGATGAAATTACTGAGGTAACATCCAGTGAGGCTATGAAATATGAAGGGGGTAATCTCTTTGTTTGAATTAGACCATAAGACCATAAGGCAAAGGAGCAGAAGTCGACCATTCGGCCCATCGAGTCTGCTCCGCCATTTTTTAATGAGCTGATCCATTCTCCTATTTAGTCCCACTCCCCTGCCTTCTCACCATAACCTTTGATGCCCTGGCGACTCAGATATTAATGACTTGGATGAGGGAATTAAATGCAGCATCTCCAAGTTTGCGGATGACACGAAGCTGGGTGGCAGTGTTAGCAGTGAGGAGGATGCTAAGAGGATGCAGGGTGACTTGGATAGGTTGGGTGAGTGGGCAAACTCATGGCAGATGCAATTTAATGTGGATAAATGTGAAGTTATCCACTTTGGTGGCAAAAATAGGAAAACAGATTATTATCTGAATGGTGGCCGATTAGGAAAAGGGGAGGTGCAACGAGACCTGGGTGTCGTTATACACCAGTCATTGAAAGTGGGCATGCAGGTACAGCAGGCGGTGAAAAAGGCGAACGGTATGCTGGCATTTATAGCGAGAGGATTCGAGTACAGGAGCAGGGAGGTACTACTGCAGTTGTACAAGGCCTTGGTGAGACCACACCTGGAGTATTGTGTGCAGTTTTGGTCCCCTAATCTGAGGAAAGACATCCTTGCCATAGAGGGAGTACAAAGAAGGTTCACCAGATTGATTCCTGGGATGGCAGGTCTTTCATATGAAGAAAGACTGGATGAACTGGGCTTGTACTCGTTGGAATTTAGAAGATTGAGGGGGGATCTGATTGAAACGTATAAGATCCTAAAGGGATTGGACAGGCTAGATGCGGGAAGATTGTTCCCGATGTTGGGGAGGTCTAGAACGAGGGGTCACAGTTTGAGGATAGAGGGGAAGCCTTTTAGGACCGAGGTTAGGAAAAACTTCTTCACACAGAGAGTGGTGAATCTGTGGAATTCTCTGCCACAGCAAACTGTTGAGGCCAGTTCATTAGCTATGTTTAAAAGGAAGTTAGATATGGCCCTTGTGGCTACAGGGGTCACGGGGTATGGAGGGAAGGCTGGGTTCTGAGTTGGATGATCAGCCATGATCATAATAAATGGCGGTGCAGGCTCGAAGGGCCGAATGGCCTACTCCTGCACCTATTTTCTATGTTTCTATGTTTCTATACCTATCAATCTCTGCCTTAAATACATCCAATGACTTGGCTTCCACTGCTGCCCGTGGCAACACATTCCATAGATTCACCACAATCTGACTAAAAAAATTCCTTCGCATTTCTGTTCTGAATTGGTGCCCTTCAATCCTTAAGTCATGCCCTCTCGTACTAGACTCCCCCATCATGGGAAACAACTTTGCTACATCCACTCTGTCCATGCCTTTCAACGTGCGAAATGTTTCTATGAGGTCTCCCCTCATTCTTCTAAACTCCAAAGAATACAGTCCAAGAGCAGGCAAACGTTCCTCATATGTTAACACTCTCATTCCCGGAATCATTCTAGTGAATCTTCTCTGTACCCTCTACAACGTCAGCACATCCTTTCTTAAATAAGGAGCCCAAAACTGCCCGCAGTATTCCAAGTGAGGTCTCACCAGCGTCTTATAGAGCCTCAACATCACATCCCTGCTCCTATACTCTATTCCTCTAGAATTGAATGGCAGCATTGCATTCGCCTTCTTCACCACCGACTCAACCTGGAGGTTAACCTTAATGGTATCCTGTACGAGGACCCCCAAGCCCCGTTGCATCTCAGAACTTTGAATTCTTTCCCCATTTAAATAATAGTCTGCCCGTTTATTTCTTCTGCTAAAGTGCATAACCATACACTTTCCAACATTGTATTTCATTTGCCACTTCTTTGCCCATTCTTCCAATCTATCCAAGTCCCTCTGCAGACTCTCCGTTTCCTCAGCACTACCGGCCCCTCCACCTACCTATCTTCGTATCGTCAGCAAACTTAGCCACAAATCCATCTATTCCATAATCCAAATCCCTGATGTACGATGTAAAAAGAAGCGGCCCCAACACGGACCCCTGTCGAACACCACTGATAACCGGCAGCCAACCAGAATAGGATCCATTTATTCCCACTCTCTGTTTCCTGCCAATCAGCCAACGCTCTATCCACGTATGTAACTTTCCCGTAATTCCATTGGCTCTTATCTTGTTAAGTAGCCTCATGTGTGGCACCTTGTCAAAGGCCTTCAGAAAATCCAAATATACAACATCCACTGCATCTCCCTTGTCTAGCCTACTTCTAATTTCCTCAAAAATTGTAATAGATTTTCCAGACAGGATTTTCCTTCAAGGAATCCATGCTGAGTTCTGCCTATCTTGCCATATGCCTCCAAGTACTCTGTAACCTCATTCTTGACAATCGACTCCAACAACTTCCCAACCACCGATGTCAAGCTAACAGGTCCATAATTTTCTTTTTGCTTCCTTGCCCCCTTCTTAAATAGCGGAGTGACATTTGCAATCTTCCAGTCCTCCGGAACCATGTCAGAATCTATCGACTTCTGAAAGATCATCGCTAATGCCTTCACAATCTCCACAGCTACTTCTTTCAGAACACGAGGGTGCATTCCATATGGTCCGGGAGATTTATCTACCTTTAGCCTATTCAGCTTACTGAGTACTTTCTCTGTCGTAATTGTGACTGTGCACTCTTCTCTTCCCTGCCACCCTTGAGCGTCCGATATACTGCTGATGTCTTCCTCAGTGAAGACTGATGCAAAATACTCGTTCAGTTCCTCCACCACCTCCTTATCTCCCATTACAATTTCTCCAGCATCATTTTCTATCGGTCCTATATCTACCCTCACCTGCCTTTTACTCTTTATATACTTGAAAAAGCTTTTAGTATCCTCTTTGATATTAGTTGCTGGCTTCCTTTCATAGTTAATCTTTTCCCTCTTAATGACCTTCTTAGTTTGCTTTTGTAAGCTTTTAAAAACTTCCCAATCCTCTCTCTTCCCACTAATTTTTGCTTCCTTGTATGCCCTCTCCTTTGGTTTAACTTTGGCTTTGACTTCTCTTGTTTACCACGTTTTGCATCCTTTTCCCATTCGAAACTTTCTTCTTTCTTGGAATATACCCGTCTTGCACCTTCCTCACTTCTCGCATAAACTCTAGCCACTGCTGCTCCGCCGTCTTTCCCGTCAGTGTTCCTTTCCAGTCAACTTTGGCCAGTTCCTCTCTTATGCCACTGTAATTTGCTTTACTCCACTGAAATACCGACACATCAGATTTCGGCTTCTCATTTTCTAATTTCACAGTGAACTCAATCATGTTATGATCACTGCCTCCTAAGGGTTCCTTCACTTCAATCTCTCTAATCACCTCCGGTTCGTTACATAATACCCAATCCAGTACAGTCGATCCCCTAGTGGGCTCAACAACAAGCTGTTCGAAAAAGCCATCTCACAGACATTCTACAAATTCTCTCTCTTGAGATCCAGTCCCGACCTGAGTTTCCCAATCCACTCGCATGTTAAAATCCCCCACAATTATCATAACACTGCCTTTCTGATAAGCCTTTTCTATTTCCTGTTGTAATTTATAGTCCACATCATTGCAGCTATTTGGAGGCCTATAAATAACTGCCATCAGGGTCCTTCCACCCCTGCGATTTCTTAGCTCAACCCATAAAGATTCTGCACCTTCCGATCCTATATCACCTCTTTCTAATGATTTAATATCATTTCTTATCAATAGAGCCACGCCTCCCCCTCTGCCTACCTTCCTATCCTTCCGATACACCGTGTATCCTTGGACGTTCAGCTCCCAGAGACATGCATCCTTTAGCCACGTCTCAGTGATGGCCACAATATCATACCTGCCAATCTGTAGCTGTACGACAAGATCATCCACCTTATTACTTATGCTGCGTGCATTTAAGTATAACACCTTAACATCAGTATTTTGTACTTCTCGCTTTGATTTCACTGCAACTTTATTGCACTGCAACTCATCCCAATGGCTACAAATTTGCCCCATCACCTGCGTGTCTTTCCTGACATCTTTACTGCTCACTATCTTAGATTTATTTCTGCTTTCCCCTTCCTCCGCTCTATCATTCCGGTTCCCATCCCCCAGCCAAATTAGCTTAAACCCTCCTTAACAGCTCTATTAAACTTTCCCGCCAGGATATTGGTCCCCTTCGGGTTCAGGTGTAACCTGTCCATTTTGAACAGGTCATACTTCCCCCAGAAGAGATCCCAATATCCAAGAATCTGAAACCTTGCCCCCTGCACCAGTATCTCAGCCATGCATTAATCTCCCTGATCCTACTATTCTTGCCCTCGCTAGCACGTGGCACAGGTAGCAATCCCGAGATTACTACCCTGGAGGTCCTGCTTCTCAGCTTCCTTCCTAACTCCCAGAAATCTCTCTTCAGGACCTCCTCCTTTGTCCTATCTATATCATTTGTACCAACATGGACTAAGACAACTGGCTGCTCACCATCCCCCTTCAGGATATTCTGGACCCGATCCGAGACATCCCGTACCCTGGCACCTGAGAGGCAACACACCATGAGGGTACCTCTCTCAGGCTCTCAGAATCTCCTGTCCGTTCCCCTTACTATGGAATCCCCTGTGAGTACCGCATTCCTCTTCACCCTCCTTCTCTCTTGCACAACAGCTCCAGGCTCAGTGCCAGAGACCTGGTCACCGTGGGCGTCCCCTGTCAGGTCATCCCACTCAACAGCATCTGGAACAAGATATTTGTTGCTGAGTGGGACAGCCACAGGTGTGCTCTGCACTATCCGAGCATTTCCCTTCCCTCTCTTGACAATGACCCAGTTTTCTGACCCCTGTAGCCTAGAGATGACTACCTCTCTGTAGCTCCTGTCGATCACCTCTTCACTTTCCCTGATAAGTAGTAGGTCATCAAGCTGCAGCTCCAGATCCCTAACACGGTCTCTGAGGAGCTGCATCTCGGTGCACCTGGTGCAGATGTGACCATCAGGGAGGCTGGAGGTCTCCCAGGATTCCCACATCTGACACCCTGCAGAAAGCACTAACCCTGTAGGCATGCTATCTAATTCTACAGGAATGAAACAGGAAAAATAAGTGTACTCACCGACTTACCTCGCCAAACAGACGAACTTTTTAAACCGTTAGCTCGTACCGTTAGCTGTGAGAGCCCCGCTGTTCCTGTCTCTCCGGGCCGATTCGCGAAAGCGGCGGAGGGAGTGGGGGGTGGAGGGAGAGAAAAAAAAAGTTGGTGCTTCGCTCTCGCCTCTTCCCGTTTACCGCCGCAGCCCGTTTAACCCAAAGCCCTACACTCTGCTACCGCTCACACCGTTGCCGGCTCCGACAGCTGCCCGCTGCATCGGGTGGTCTCCTTTTTAAACACTCCGCACTGTCCTGTCACGTCACGCGCCTGCGCAGTCTCGTCCTGCTTGAACTCGAAGAATTTTTAAAAAAACTGCCTTCCTTTAGAATTCAGCTCCCATGCCGCTCTGTAGTCCCGATCCAAAAGAAACATAGAAACATAGAAAATAAGTGCAGGAGTAGGCCCTTCGGCATTTCGACCCTGCATCGCCATTCAGTACGATTATGGCTGATCATCCAACTCAGAACCCTATACATGTCTTCTCTCCATAACCCCTGATGCCTTTAGCCACAAGGGCCTTATCTAACTCCCTCTTAAATATACCCAATGAACTGGCCTCAACTGTTTCCTGTGGCAGAGAATTCCACAGATTTACCACTCTCTGTGTGAAGTAGTTTTTCCTCATCTCGGTCTTAAAAGGCTTCCCCTTTATCCTCAAACTGTGACCCCTGGTTCCGGACTTCCCCAACATCCGGAACAATCTTCCTGCATCCAGCCTGTCCAATCCCTTTAGAATTTTATACGTATCAATCAGATCCCCCCTCAGTCTTCTAAATTCCAGAAAGTATAAGCCTAATCGATCCAGTCTTTCATCATATGAAAGTCGTGCCATCCCAGGAATCAATCTGGTTAAGCTTCTTTGTACCCCTCTATGGCAACAATGTCTTTCCTCAGATTTGGGGACCAAAACTGCACACAATACTCTCGGTGTGTTCTCACAAGTCCTTGTACAACTGCAGTAGTACCTCCCTGCTCATGTATTCGAATCCTCTTGCTATGAATGCCAGCATACCATTCGCCTTTTTCACCGCCTGCTGTACCTGCATGCCCATTTTCAATGACTGGTGTACAATGACACCCAGGTCTCGTTGCACCTCCCCTTTTCCTAATCGGCCACCAATCAGATAATAATCTGTTTTCCTGTTCTTGCCACCAAATTGGATAACCTCACATTTATCCACATTAAATTGCATCTGCCATGAATTTGCCCACTCACCTACCCTATCCAAGTCACCCTGCAAACAACAGGAATTCTGCAGATGCTGGAAATTCAAGCAACAAACATAAAAGTTGCTGCTGAACTCAGCAGGCCAGGCAGCATCTCTAGGAAGAGGTGCAGTCGACGTTTCAGGCCGAGACCCTTCGTCAGGACGTCCTGACGAAGGGTCTCGGCCTGAAACGTCGACTGCACCTCTTCCTAGAGATGCTGCCTGGCCTGTTGCGTTCACCAGCAACTTTTATGTGTGTTGCTCAAGTCACCCTGCATCCTCTTAGCATCCTCCTCACAGCTAACACTGCCGCCGAGCTTCGTGTCTTCCGCAAACTTGGAGAAGCTGCATTTAATTCCCTAATCTAAGTCATTAATATATATTGTAAACAACTGAGGTCCCAGCACTGAGCCTTGAGGTACCCCACTAGTGACTGCCTGCCATTCTGAAAAGGTCCCATTTATTCCCACTCTTTGCTTCCTGTCTGCTAACCAATTCTCCAT